>NC_086451.1:484287353-484887353 GCF_028390025.1 Pseudophryne corroboree
AAAACGTCCTAGCACTCCTGGTATTCAGTACAGTAGTCATTCTGCTGCCACGCACTCCTGGCACGGCCAATGTCCACAGTCCCTGGTGCTACAAACTGTTCCCTACTCACTGGCCTCTAGCAGGCATCAGCGCACAGAACTCTGGGTAAATGGGACTTTTAAAACCCCTCTCCTGTTTTTGACTTCCTGCTGTCGCTGGGTGAACTGGAAAACCCGGACCTCTGTTTCTTCAGTTGCAGCTGTGCAGTTCAGAAAGCCCGGAGTTACAAATCTCCACTGCAGGTGCAGAATGTGCAGGCCTTGTTTTCTCCCTTGTGGGGGAGCTGATCCCACCAGAATGTGAACAAATCATGTGATAGACCACCCCTCTCACCACAATATATACTATTATGCTTTATTTATATGGTGCCACAAGGGTTCTGCAGCGCCCAGTTACAGAGTAGATAAATAAATAGGTAAGACAGGAAAATAATGACGCACAATAAATAAATATATATATATACCAGATCCCTGAGGGTCCTGATTGGCTGGGAACAGGGATTTGCTGATCATCTTATCCTCGGCTTGAAGCATGAAGATGTGCAACGTTTCCACTCACAGACAGGAGATTCTGCGTCGATCTGTGGATCACCCGTTTGTTACCCCAATAATCAAACACTACTAATAATAATAATATTATATCATTTATTTATTAGAGCCGGAGGAGTTCTGCAGATTTGTTACACTGTAACCAGCGCATAACATGTGATCCTGCGCACACCCGCTCACCTCCAGCCGTTCTGCCACCTTCTGAAGCGTGCGGGAATGAAATTGACTTCCGCAGGTTTTATGGCCGATCCATCCTCAGTGATCCGTACACGACATTTTCTTCCATTGATTTTATGGATGGTCGTAAAATAAAATCACATTTATTCCCGGCTGTGGACGGGTGAAACCAGTTGTGGATTAATAGAGCAACAGCTCAGTAATGACGTTTCCCTCCAAATTTACCGCAAAATAATGGACACTTTATATATATTTATTCAGAATAAGTAATACGTGGAGGGATGCCGGCTAATTCTTCTGTGTGCTCGTATCTCATAGAATTTCTGTACCATCCACCCCCCATCGCCTGATGAATTCCTCCCCCAGTGCAGGGAGCAACACTATGGGCCAAATTCAGACCTTATAGCAGCAGGACATTTGTTAGCAGTTGGGCAAAACCATGCTGCACTGCAGGGGTGGGGGGTGGGGGGCAGATGTAACATGTGCAGAGAGAGTTAGATTTGGGTGGGTTATTTTGTTTCTGTGCAGGGTAAATACTGGCTGCTTTATTTTTACACTGCAATTTAGATTTCAGTTTACACACCCTATAAAAAGTAATATTTACAAACCCCACCCAAATCTAACTCTCTCTGCACATGTTACATCTGCCCCACCTGCAGTGCACATGATTTTGCCCAACTTCTAACACATTTGCTGCTGCGATCAGGTCTGAATTAGGCCCTATAACCATAAAGAAATAACAACACCGAGCAGAAGCAGCTGAAGAGATGGATTCATACAGGGGAGCCACACCAGCGCACCTCCAAACGCTACCGCACATCGCCGGCCGGGACTCTGTGGCAGTTGGTGCGGCTCCTCTGTTTGAATCATGGACCGTGCTGGGGCCGCCACTGACACGAGACTTACATAAGAGGAAAGGAAGGTCAGCTTTATTTATTAATTCACTTATTTTAAGCTAATTAAACTATTTAAAATCTCTAATTAGAATAACGAATAGAGGAAACAAGAAGCAGATAAGGTATGGTGACACCGACAGAACGGCGCCACAATTGCAAGATCACCACCTTCATATAGAGAACGATCCTCTAATAGGAAGCGAGCGGCCGGCCCATAACCACGCCCAAGGATCCACTGCCCACCCCAATAACACAACAAAAACGTGAGGCCCCCAGGACCGGTGGTGCCTCTGGCCCCAGGAGGGTAGAACCAGCCTAAGGCATGTATTGGAGGAGAGCATCTCAGCTCACAGACAGATGGCGACTGCGGCCGTTCTTTCCCGCCACAGGAAAGCCGACACCAAACCACAGGGAAATTGTTGAACGAGGGAGGGAGGGCGGGTAATATCTGACAGGAGAATCCCTATTGCTGGGTACACGCTAGACAATGTGTCTACAGGGCAATGTCGACTGTGACTGTAGCGGGTCCCGACGGGGTGCCGGTATCAGCAAATGCATACACACGGAGCAGCGGTGGGGGGAGGAGTTGGGCCATGCTGCGTTCTGCACAGTCGACAGGTGATGACGCAAAAGCAACCTGCGGGACGATATAGTGGGTAGACAGTGACACTGGGCAATTTGAACGATGTGCCGCTCAGAAATACTGGAATTGGGAATATCGTTCAAAAAGTCGTTCAGTGTGTACCCAGCTTTAGGTGCCAACAGCCACCCCATCACCCGTACCCCATAGGCGAACCTACCCTCACCCCACCCACAACACAGCCGCATATCACAGCTTCAGCCCTCTCCTGCTGGGAGGTATACAACCCCAGGCTCGGGTGTTTAATTTGCTCCATGCATATAAAATGCACTCAGTCTCCCCTATGTGGGATCTCCGGTCCATAGGATGGGCAGCTCAGTCATTCTATTACAGTTTATATTCAGAGGGGCTTGCAGCAAACAGAGCCACTATTAGGGATGAGTGGGCAGCCACTTACATGCTCCCAGTATATGTACTGTCTCTGGGACACGGGGGGGTAATTCAGACCTGATCGCAGCAGCAAATTTGTTAGCAGTTGGGCAAAACCATGTGCACTGCAGGGGGGGGGGGGGAGGCAGATGTAACATGTGCAGAGAGAGTTAGAGTTGGGTGGGGTGTGTTCAAACTGAAATCTAAATTGCAGTGTAAAAATAAAGCAGCCAGTATTTATTTACCCTGCACAGAAACAATATAACCCACCCAAATCTAACTCTCTCTGCACATGTTACATCTTCCCCGCCTGCACTGCACATGGGTGGTCATTCCGAGTTGTTCACTAACTGCATTCGTTGATGAGGCAAAAAAAGGCACTTCTGCGCATGCGTATGCGGCACAATACGTACGCGCGTCGTACTATTGCAACGAATTATGTAGTTTCACACAGGGTCTAGTGAAGCATTTCAATCGCACTGGTGGCCGCAGAGTGATTGACAGGAAGTGGGCGTTTCTGGGTGTCAACTGACCGTTTTCAGGGAGTGTTCGAAAAAATGCAAGCGTGCCAGGAAAAACGCAGGCGTGGCTGGGCGAACGCAGGGCGTGTTTGTGACGTCAAAACAGTGACTGAATGGTCTGAAGTGATCGCAAGCGCTGAGTAGGTCTGGAGCTACTCTTAACCTGCACAATTTTTTATGGTAGTCGCTCTGCGATCCTTTCGTTCGCACTTCTGCTAAGCTAAAATACACGCCCAGTGGTAAATTTACTGATGGGAGTTCTATTTAAGATGAGATGTTGCCCATAGCAACCAATCAGGTTGTACTTCTCATTTATCTACCACCTTCTAGAAAATAATACCTGGAATCTGATTGGTTGCTATGGGCAACATCCAATCTAAAATAGAACTCCCATCTTAGTAGATTTACCCCCCAGTGGGAGGCGGCATAGCGTTTGCACAGCTGCTAAAAACTGCTAGCGAGCGAACAACTTGGAATGACCACCATGGTTTTGCCCAGTTGCTAACAAATTTGCTGCTGCGATCAGATCTGAATGACCCCCATTGAGGTGTGTAATGCTGCAGTGATCTACTGGAGTGAGTAGTGTAACCCGTTACGGTTAGTGGCAATACTGACACTATAGTAGGACATCTGGTGAGGGCGGGTGTGCGCCGTACGTTATTGAGTCCCTAACTCCTGCAGTGCAATGATGCAATCACTTCTATGCGCGGGGGAGCACCGGGGCCTGATGAAGTGACTATATTGGAGTCTCCCGGACACTGCAGGAGAGTAGAGAAGTGTGCTCCAGCCTGGGTTTCCAGCACCCCTGGGGGGCCTGGTGTGTCTATACTTCCCCCACCCTGCTGCGCCTGACAGAGAACAAATCCCATCAGATCAGAAACAAACCAGGAGATGTTCCTGTGGGAGATTTCCGCACAATGTGCCAATCCTGACGGCCGGAACCTCCTTCTTCATGAAATACAGATAAGATACAGAGATTGTCTTTGAGTTTTCCTTCGGATTAACGAGTCTGCGCTCAGCGGCGATCACTGTGATTGGCTCTGCGGGCTGCGTCACTCGGGTGACATCACATCGTTACTCCCATATCAGAGGTTTCTTATTCTGTAGCTCATTACGGGACCATTACTAATACGATTGTGGGTGGTAACTGGGCGTTTTCTGGGAGTGTCAGGAATAACGCAGGCGTTCCCAAGCGTTTTCAGGACGGTGTGTGACATCAGCTCCGGCCCCGATCAGCCTGATTCTATCGCGCTGTAGGAGTAAGTCCTGGGCTGCGCACACACTGCACACACACTGGAAACATCATTCGCTGGTGAGTGAGTTGCAAACGGATTTGCAGATGTCCGCTGTCTGGCGGAATTTTCGCACGGCGTAAACATGCATTCGCAAACTTGCACAGGGCGGGTTTTCACTCTGTCTGGGCGGCGGCGGCTATATGATCTCAGACCTCTGCAAAAATGCAGAGAAGCGATCAGGTCTGAATTACTCCCATTTTCTCATACATCCTAGAGGATGCTGGGGTCCACTTTAGTACCATGGGGTATAGACGTTCCGCAGGAGCCATAGGCAAGGCTCCTCCCTCTATGCCCCGTCTCCAGACCTCAGTTTTAGAAATGTGCCCAGGCAGACTGGATGCACTCCAGAGGAGCTCTACTGCGTTTCTCTGAAAAGACTTGTTAGGTTTTTTATTTTCAGGGAGATCTGCTGGCAACAGTCTCCCTGCTTCGTGGGACTGAGGGGGCAGAAGTAGTAACCAACTTCCTGAAGAGTTTCATGGCTCTGCCTCTGGCTGACAGGACACCATTAGCTCCTGAGGGGATGCTGAACGCTAGCCGTACCTAGATGCTCACTCCCACAGCCCGCAGGGCGGGGGGGGGGGGGGGGGAGCGCCCTGGGCTTACCAAACTGTCTAGAATAAGGGGCATAAGTTGCTGAGGCACAGTGCTACCCCCGCCAGTATAAATATCTGTATCAGAAAAGCTGAGGAGAAACGCGCCATTAAGGGGGTGGGGCTTCCTCCGCAGTCAGCCAGCAGACTGCTCAGCGCCATTTGAATACAAGTATCAGGGTGACAAGCAGGGGGGGCACAGTGAAATTTGGTGCTATATATAGTGTGATAATATCATTTTAAAAGTGCTGAATGTCAGTGGGCATTTTGTATCTCACAGATGTTTGATTACTGGCGCTGGGTTGTGAAATGGCAAATCCCTTCTGTGTCCTTCTGACAGATTTTACTGTGGGTCTGTCCCCTATAAGTCCCGGAGTGTCTGTGGTGTGTTTGTGCGTGTGTGACATGTCTGAGGCAGGGAGTTCTTCCTCTGAGGGAGCCATTTTAGGGACACAGAGTTGTAATGTGGTGGCGCTGCCGGCACACCACGAGCCTGAATGGGTGAAAGAATTACGTGATAGTGTGAATCATATCAGTAAGAGATTGGATAAGTCTGAGTCTCATGCAGAAACCTGGAGAAAATCCGTGGAAGATGTGATTTTTAGTGGTTCTGTTTTTTCATTCGCAGGCGACCCTTCTGGGTCACATAAAAGACCATTTGCACAAATAGTACATACTGATACCGACACGGACTCTGATTCCTGTGTCTATGTAAGAGACCTGGCGGGTATCTGGCGTCCGCTCGCCGGTGCGCGCGAGTACAGTTACTCACCTCGCGCCCGCCGCTGACTCTTACCTTCGGGTCAGTGACGATCCCGGATCTCTCGCTCCCCGTCGGCTGCCCTTCCGTCTGAAAGAGAAGGGCAACTGCGCTAAGTCTCTGGAAAGGGACTGGGGGGGGGGGGGGGATGGGGCAGACGCTCGCAGGACTAAAAGATGGTCATCATTGGCACTTGTGGCCTCAGACTGGTTACACCCGCGTGCGAGGCACGGTGGGTGCGACCCGGACGGAAACGCCCTACGAAACAAGGGGGGGGGGGGGGGGAGGGTCACGTACGGTACACCAAACAGACTCAAACAAGTTATCCTCACCGGGTATATGCTGGTCCCCTTGATGGTCCGATGTCTTGGTCTCGGCACCTGGAGCAAACTTCAAACCACAACAACAACAACAACAAATGGCACCTTACCTTCCATAGGGACCTACCGGTGGAGGGCCCGCGAACAGTCACGGGTATTATGCCCCGCAATGTGTATAGTGCACGACGGCGCTCGATACTAGCGCGTAAGCAAGACGATGTGGACAGTGTATGGAAAGGTGAACAGTATACAACGATAACAAACACGGTGGTACAATGGTAAACAGGGTGCTACAACGGGTGCGACGCACACCCCAGGAAACAATGGTGGGCCTAGCGCCCGCTGCTGCTCCGGCCTTTGCCTGCCTAACGGTGGGGGGACAATGGGGGGGGGGCCTAGCGCCCGCTGCTGCTCAGGCCTCGGCCTGCCTGACTGTGGGGGACAATGGGGGGGCCTAGAGCCCGCTGCTGCTCGGGCCTCAGCCTGCCTGATTGTGGGGGACAATGGGGGGGGCCTAGCGCCCGCTGCTGCTCGGGCCTCAGCCTGCCTGATTGTGGGGGACAATGGGGGGGGCCTAGCGCCCGCTGCTGCTCAGGCCTCGGCCTACCTGACTGTGGGGGACAATGGGGGGGGCCTAGCGCCCGCTGCTGCTCAGGCCTCGGCCTGCCTGACTGTGGGGGACAATTGGAGGGGGGCCTAGCGCCCGCTGCTGCTCAGGCCTTGGCCTGCCTGACTGTGGGGGACAATGGGGGGGCCTAGAGCCCGCTGCTGCTCAGGCCTCGGCCTACCTGACTGTGGGGGACAATGGGGGGGGCATAGCGCCCGCTGCTGCTCAGGCCTCGGCCTGCCTGACTGTGGGGGACAATTGGGGGGGGGGCCTAGCGCCCGCTGCTGCTCAGGCCTTGGCCTGCCTGACTGTGGGGGACAATGGGGGGGCCTAGAGCCCGCTGCTGCTCAGGCCTTGGTCTGCCTGACTGTGGGGTACAATGGGGGGCCTAGCGCCCGCTGCTGCTCAGGCCTCGGCCTGCCTGTGGGGGACAATGGGGGGCCTCGGCCTAGCGCCGGCGTTGGTGGTGCAGTGGGAGAAAAGGGGCCTCACTGAGGGCTTACCGGGTCCACCGACGTCCGGACCTCCGATGCCGAATCCTCCGCAGGGCTGCCTCCGCTGACCGCGCCGATGTCCTCTGTCCGCTCGCCGTCCGAAAAACCCCCCTCTTCCCGCCGCGGGCAGGCGTTTTAAAAGGCCCGCCGCGCGGCCCTCTGGGATGGGTGACGTGGCACAACACGTGGGCGCGCCACAACACGTGGGGGCGCCCGCTGCTGCGGCGGGCGGCAGCGGGGGGGGGAGGCCCCGGACCGGCAGTGGGGGGTGGCGTGGGTCGCGCCAGCACTCCCACATCTACACTAGTGATTCCAGGGGAATAGATCCTAAATTGGCAAAAAGCATTCAATACATGATTGTTGCTATAAAGGAGGTCTTAGAAGTTACGGAAGCCCCTCCTTTACCTCAGGAGAAGGCTTATTTCTATAAGGAAAAGAAATGTAAGGTAACTTTCCCTCCTTCCCACGAGCTAAATACTCTTTTGAGGGAGTTTGGGTGAATCCTGAAAATAAATTTCATATTCCCAAAAGGATTCAGATTGCTTATCCTTTCCATTAGAGGACAGGAAAAGATGGGAGTCCCCCCCGGTGTTAGACAGTGCTCTGTCACGCTTAACAAAAAAGGCGATTCTGCCTGCACCTGGGACGGCTTCACTAAAGGAGCCGGCAGACCGCAAAATGGAGACTACGTTAAAATCTATTTATGTGGCCAATGGTACTCTGCTCAGGCCCACCATTGCTTGCGCGTGGGTGAGT
This sequence comes from Pseudophryne corroboree, assembly GCF_028390025.1. Taxonomy (NCBI): domain Eukaryota; kingdom Metazoa; phylum Chordata; class Amphibia; order Anura; family Myobatrachidae; genus Pseudophryne; species Pseudophryne corroboree. The sequence goes on from NC_086451.1 coordinate 484,295,370, forward strand.
CGTGCTATCGAAAAATGGTCAGATAACTTGTCATCGGAAATTGACACGATAGATAGAGACGAGATACTCCTAAAGTTAAGGGGGGTACTCACGGAGCGATATTCTAAGCAATCTGACTAGATTGCTTAGAATTTAAGCAGGATCGCTCCGTGTGTAGCCCATACAGCGATAGCGATGCGCAACCCCGCGCATCGCTATCGCTGCTGCTAGATTGGCCTGCCGTGCAGGCCAAACTAGCGGGTCGCTCACTTCACCCGCTGGGTGAAATGAGCGGCCCCCCGTCTCCCCCCGCACGCTCAGCACACATCTCTCCCCGTATCGGCCCGTGGGTACTGGGCTTTAGGTCATATCAAAGACGCTGCTGCATACATGCTGGAAGCCATGAAGGATATTGGGCTTTTAGGTTCAAAAGCTGCTACCATGGCAGTCTCGGCTCGGAGGGCGTTGTGGATTCGCCAATGGAATGCTGACGCAGATTCCAAAAGAAATATGGAGGCTCTCCCGTATAAAGGTGAGGCCTTGTTTGGTGATGAGCTGGATGCGTTGGTCTCTGCGGCTACCGCAGGTAAGTCGACATTCTTGCCTTATGCTCCTGCACCGGCGAATAAGACATATCACTCTCACATGCAGTCCTTTCGGCCCAACAAATACAAAAAGGCCAAAGGTTCCCCCTTCTTTGCAGGTAGAGGGAGTGGATGAGGGAAAAAGCACGCAGCGTCCCCTGGATCGCAGTAGCAGAAGTCCACCCCTGCTTCTGCCCAATCTGCAGCATGATGCTGGGGCTCCCTTGCGGGAGTCCGCTCGGGTGGGAGCACGTCTGAAACTTTTCAGTCAGGTCTGGGGGCAATCTGTCCTGGACCCATGGGTCTTGCAAATAGTGTCCCATGGATACAAACTGGAGTTTCAAGACGTCCCCCCATGCCGATTTTTCAAATCGACCATGCCAGCTTCTCTTCGGACAGAAAAGTTGTAACAGCTGCAATTCAAAAATTATGTCAGGATCAAGTCATTGTCCTGGTTCCCGTGTCACAACAGGGAGAAGGGTTTTATTCAAGCCTCTTCGTAGTTCCGAAGCCGGACGGCTCGGTCAGACCAATTTTGAACCTGAAATCGCTGAATATTTACCTGAAAAGATTCAAATTCAAGATGGAATCTCTGAGAGCAGTGATTTCCAGTCTGGAGGAAGGGGACTTCATGTTGTCAGTAGACATAAAGAATGCTTACTTGCATGTTCCCATTTATCCTCCTCATCAAGCTTATCTGAGATTCGCGGTACAAGATTGCCATTACCAGTTCCAGACGTTGCCATTCGGACTCTCCACGGCACCGAGGGTATTCACCAAGGTGATGGCAGAGATGATGGTCCTCCTTCGACAACAAGGAGTCAATATAATTCCTTACCTGGACGATCTCCTGATAAAAGCGAGATCCAAAGAACGGTTGGTGCAGAACATTGCACTCTCCCTGTCAGTACTCCAACGACACGGTTGGATCATTAATTTTCCAAAGTCACAATTGGAACCGACGACAAGATTGCCCTTTCTGGGGATGATACTGGACACAGAAGTACAGAGGGTATTTCTTCCAGTGGAAAAGGCTCTGGAAATCCAGAGACTGGTCAAGCACATTTTGAAACCAACAAGAGTGTCGATCCATCAATGCATTCGGTTGTTGGGAAAGATGGTAGCGGCCTACGAGGCCATACAGTTTGGCCGATTCCATGCCAGGGTGTTCCAGTGGGACCTGTTGTACAAGTGGTCCGGATCCAACATGCACATGCACCAAAAGATAATCCTGTCCTCCAAAGCCAGGATTTCGCTCCTGTGGTGGCTACACAGTTCTCACCTATTAGAGGGATGCAGGTTCGGGATTCAGGACTGGGTCCTAGTAACCACGGATGCAAGTCTCCGAGGCTGGGGAGCAGTCACACAGGGGGAAAGCTTCCAAAGAAGATGGTCAAGTCAGGAAACCTGTCTTCACATAAACGTGCTGGAATTGAGAGCCATTTACAACGGCCTTCTACAAGCGGTGCATCTTCTTCAAGATCAACCCGTGCAGATCCAGTCGGACAATGTAACAGCAGTCGCATACATAAACCGTCAGGGCGGAACGAAAAGCAGAGCGGCAATGGCAGAGGTATCAAAGATCCTCCTCTGGGCAGAAAGACATGCAAGAGCTCTGTCGGCAATATTCATTCCGGGAGTGGACAACTGGGAAGCAGACTTCCTCAGCAGACACGATCTCCATCCAAGAGAGTGGGGCCTCCACCAAGAAGTTTTCGCAGAGGTGACGAGTCTTTGGGGAGTTCCTCAAGTAGACATGATGGCATCTCGTCTCAACAAGAAGCTTCAGAGATATTGTTCCAGGTCGAGAGACCCTCAAGCAATAGCAGTGGATGCACTAATGACCCAGTGGGTGTTTCGGTTGGTATATGTCTTCCCTCCACTTCCACTGATACCAAAAGTTCTCAAAATCATACGAAGAACAAAGGTTCGAGTGATCCTCATTGCCCCAGACTGGCCAAGGAGGGCCTGGTATCCAGATCTTCAGGAGTTACTCCTAGAAGATCCTTGGCCTCTTCCTCCTCGCGAGGACCTGCTGCAGCAGGGGCCGTGTGTGTATCAAAACTTACCGCGGCTACACAAGTAAATATTCCAGGTGGCGCTTAAAAGTACAGAAAACAAATAAACATATTTTAAATTTAAAAAATGTTTTGTTTATTATTAATAAAAAAGAGATAATATAGTGTAGTGTACAATGGTAACACAAACTCCCGGGAGTAAAAATAAATAGACAAACAAGTAGTATACAATTAAAACAATATAAATCGGAGTTAAACAAATGTAAAATCCACACCACAGTTAGGAGCCTGATAAATGCTCACTTGATCATATACTGGCTATACTGGTATAAAATAAATGGTTGTAGAATTATACACTGATGGCCATGACTGCTGTATAGTATATATTAATGTGATCTAATCACACAGATGTACACTCCAGCGCTAGGTGTTGTGTGAAATGTCATGATTTGAAGCAGACACTCGTGTGTAACAGGGTGTCTGGAACCTCGCTAATAGCGGGACTGAGGTGTACCATATGTATACGGGTAGCTGGATAAATGTGGTATCAACCGCCCAAGTAATTTATCCGGTCTGGCACCAAAGGCGATAAGTGGGCACCAAAGGTGCGTGCGCTGGGGTGAGAAGAAAACCTGTGGAGGTCTTGATGTTTGAAGTTGGAGCTGCGCTTCCGTGCAGGGAGCGCTGGGCGTCCAGCAATGAGCGCCCCAGTGGTGTAGCCTCGGTCCGGCAGCAGAGGCAGATGATGATCACCTTTACTGGGCACACTGTGTTAGAGTATGACCGTAAGGATCTGCTTGTTGTGAGTCGCGCTGTAGCCCGTGCAGGGAGCGCTGTGATGAAAGCAGTCAGCTCCGTCAGTTTGCAGCTGGATCAGGTGTGGAGATGGAGAGCAGTCTCCGTCCGAGCACTAACTCTCTCCCCATGTACTGCACTGGCGTCAGCTGGGCCAAAACCGTTCCAGGTATCTGGATGTTATGTGCAAGATTATAGCCCGCTGGGTATGCTGGGTGTGGAATGAAGTTCTGTCGGGGGGAGAAATGTTAAAATGTCCTGTATCCTTAATGCGTTTCAACGCACAGCAGAGCGTCTTTATCCAAAGGCAGGTACGTTTGACGGCATGGCTGTTGAGCGCCGGTTCTTAGCCCGAAAGGGTATTCCAAAAGAAGTCCTTCCCACACTTATTCAGGCCAGGAAAGGAGTAACGTCTAAGCATTACCACCGTATTTGGATAAAATATGTCTTGGTGTAAATCCAAGAAGGCTCCAACGGAAGAGTTTCACTTAGGACGTTTTCTCCATTTTCTACAGGCAGGTGTGGATGCGGGCCTACGATTGGGTTCAATCAAGGTCCAGATTTCGGCCTTATAAATTTTATTTCAAAGACAATTGACCTCCCTTCCAGAAGTTCAGACGTTCGTGAAAGGGGTTCTGCACATCCAGCCTCCATGTGTGCCTCCAGTGGCACCATGGGACCTTAATGTGGTGTTGCAGTTCCTTCAATCAGATTGGTTTGAACCTCTGCAGGAGATAGAATTGAAGTTTCTCACTTGGAAAGTGGTGATGCTTTTGGCCTTGGCATCCGCAAGGCGGGTGTCTGAGTTGGGGGCCTTGTCCCACAAGAGCCCTTACCTGATCTTCCATGAAGATAGGGCAGAGTTGAGGACTCGTCAACATTTTCTTCCAAAGGTGGTTTTGTCCTTCCACATAAACCAACCTATTGTGGTGAAAGTCGCTACTGACACCTTCACTGAGTCACAGTCTCTAGATGTAGTTAGAGCTTTGAAGATTTATGTCGCAAGAACAGCTCGGTTACGGAGAACAAAGGCTCTGTTTGTCCTGTATGTTCCCAACAAGATTGGGTGTCCTGCTTCTAACCAGACCATTGCGCGTTGGATCAGAGGGACGATTCAGCACGCTCATTCCACGGCAGGATTGCCGATACCGAAGTTGGTAAATGCCCATTCTACTAGAAAGGTGGGCGCATCCTGGGCGGCTGCCCGGGGAGTCTCGGCATTACAGCTTTGCCGAGCAGCCACTTGGTCAGGGGCAAACACGTTTGCAAAGTTTTACAAGTTTGACACCTTGTCCGATGAGGACCTAAAGTTTGGTCAATCGGTGCTGCAGGGTCATCCGCACTCTCCCGCCCGTACTGGAGCTTTGGTATAACCCCATGGTACTAAAGTGGACCCCAGCATCTTCTAGGACGTATGAGAAAACAGGATTTTAATACCTACCGGTAAATCCTTTTCTCCTAGTCCGTAGAGGATGCTGGGCGCCCGACCCAGTGCGTACTTTACCCGCAGTTTTTACGTTTGTAGTTACACAGCTGTTGTGTTACGGTTATTTTCAGCATGTTGCTGCAATTGTTCATGCCCGTTGGCGTGTGTTATGTTGAATGCCATGTTGTGCGGCATGGTTGAGGTGTGAGCTGGTATGAATCTCACCATTAAATTATAAAGTAAATCCTTTCCTCGAAATGTCCGTCTCCCTGGGCACAGTTCCTATAACTGAGGTCTGGAGGAGGGGCATAGAGGGAGGAGCCAGTTCACAACCTTGAAAAGTCTTAAAGTGCCCATGGCTCCTGCGGAACCGTCTATACCCCACGGTACTAAAGTGGACCCCAGCATCCTCTACGGACTAGGAGAAAAGGATTTACCAGTAGGTACTAAAATCCTGTTATCCCATATAATTAAAGACAGTGGGCCTAATTCAAGGTTGATTGCAAAATAATATTTTCCTCTAAGGGGCGAAACCATGTGCACTGCAGGTGTGGCAGATGTAACACGTGCAGAGAGAGTTAGATTTGGGTGGGTTATATTGTTTCTGTGCAGGGTAAACTGGCTGCTTTATTTTTACACTGCAATTTAGATTTCAGTATGATACTATGAACACACCCCACCCACATCTAACTCTCTGCACATGTTACATCTGCCCACCTGCAGTGCACGTGGGGCCTAATTCAGAGTTGATCGTAGCAGCAAATTTGTTAGCAGTTGGACAAAACCGTGTGCACTGCAGGGGAGGCAGATATAACATGTGCAGAAAATAGATAGAGGCCCTCATTCCGAGTTGTTCGCTCGTTAGCAGATTTTAGCAGCATTGCACACGCTAAGCCGCCGCCTACTGGGAGTGAATCTTAGCTTATCAAAATTGCGAACGAAAGATTAGCAGAATTGCGATAAGACATCTCTGTGCAGTTTCTGAGTAGCTCCAGACTTACTCTCCTACACTGCGATCAGTTCAGTCAGTTTCGTTCCTGGTTTGACATCACAAACACACCCAGCGTTCGCCCAGACACTCCTCCGTTTCTCCGGCCACTCCCGCGTTTTTCCCAGAAACGGTAGCGTTTTTTCCCACTCTCCCATAAAACGGCCAGTTTCCGCCCAGTAACACCCATTTCCTGTCAATCACATTACGATCACCAGAACGATGAAAAAGCCGTGAGTAAAAATCCTAACTGCATAGCAAATTTACTTGGCGCAGTCGCAGTGCGAACATTGCGCATGCGCATTAAGCGGAAAATCGCTGCGATGCGAAGATTTTTACCGAGCGAACAACTCGGAATGACCCCCCTGCTCCATGGTTTTGCCCATTAGAGGAAAATATTATTCTGCAATCAACCTTGAATTAGGCCCTGTGTCAAATTGATTGCTGTGAGCGAATGAGCCTCGCTGTCTATGTAAACCGCGCTGATCTCCTGAGGATACGCAGTTTAATCCCCTTCATGGAAGTGACTGACACATAATTCGCAGAAATAAGGCTGAACGGCCGGTTATTAATAGAGAGGCACATCTGCCGTCTTCCTTCCTCTATTCTATTCAGCTATTATTCTTCTCATAGATATTAGTGATCAGAGGCGGCAACTCAAAGATGGACGCAGTGTTCGTAAAATCACAGTAAATTTTTGGAACACTGCGCACAGGCAGTTGCCGCAGTGGACATGCGATCACATCATAATTGACAGACGGAAGGTGTCCCGGGGGGTAAAGGAAATGTAGGTGTGTTGTGGCATTTTCGGGGACAGGCGATAACATCACCTGCGTTTCCCGAGATCGGAAACATGGTGGCAGTGTGCCTGCCTACGCAGCCGTGCTATACTAACATGCAATTTTAGTTTTTGCAGATTTTGCTAAAATAGCAAAGTCTGTGACCAACTCTGAAAAACCCCAAGAAACTGTATTGACTGTGTGCTAATGCCGGTATCAGCCCTCCCCCAGTGTACTGCCGTGCGTCTGTGACTGTGTGCTAATGCCGGTATCAGCCCTTCCCCCAGTGTACTGCCGTGCGTCTGTGACTGTGTGCTAATGCCGGTATCAGCCCTTCCCTCTGTGTACAGCCGTGCGTCTGTGACTGTGTGCTAATGCCGGTATCAGCCCTCCCCCAGTGTACTGCCGTGCGTCTGTGACTGTGTGCTAATGCCGGTATCAGCCCTTCCCCCAGTGTACTGCCGTGCGTCTGTGACTGTGTGCTAATGCCGGTATCAACCCTTCCCCCGGTGTACAGCCGTGCGTCTGTGACTGTGTGCTAATGCCGGTATCAGCCCTTCCCCCGGTGTACAGCCGTGCGTCTGTGACTGTGTGATAATGTCGGTATCAGCCCTTCCCCCAGTGTACAGCCGTGCGTCTGTGACTGTGTGCTAATGCCGGTATCAGTCCTTCCCCCGCTGTACAGCCGTGCGTCTGTGACTGTGTGCTAATGCCGGTATCAGCCCTCCCCCAGTGTACTGCCGTGCGTCTGTGACTGTGTGCTAATGCCGGTATCAGCCCTCCCCCAGTGTACTGCCGTGCGTCTGTGACTGTGTGCTAATGCCGGTATCAACCCTTCCCCCGGTGTACAGCCGTGCGTCTGTGACTGTGTGCTAATGCCGGTATCAGCCCTTCCCCCGGTGTACAGCCGTGCGTCTGTGACTGTGTGCTAATGCCGGTATCAGCCCTTCCCCCGGTGTACAGCCATGCGTCTGTGACTGTGTGCTAATGCCGGTATCAGCCCTTCCCTCGGTGTACAGCCGTGCGTCTGTGACTGTGTGATATTGCCGGTATCAGCCCTTCCCCCGGTGTACAGCCGTGCGTCTGTGACTGTGTGATATTGCCGGTATCAGCCGTTCCCCCGGTGTACAGCCGTGCGTCTGTGACTGTGTGCTAATGCCAGTATCAGCCCTTCCCCCGGTGTACAGCCGTGCGTCTGTGATTGTGTGCTAATGCCGGTATCAGCCCTTCCCCCGGTGTACAGCCGTGCGTCTGTGACTGTGTGCTAATGCCGGTATCAGTCCTTCCCCCGCTGTACAGCCGTGCGTCTGTGACTGTGTGCTAATGCCGGTATCAGCCCTTCCCCCGGTGTACAGCCGTGCGTCTGTGACTGTGTGCTAATGCCGGTATCAGCCCTTCCCCCGGTGTACAGCCGTGCGTCTGTGACTGTGTGCTAATGCCGGTATCAGCCCTTCCCCCGGTGTACAGCCGTGCGTCTGTGACTGTGTGATAATGCCGGTATCAGCCCTTCCCCCGGTGTACAGTCGTGCGTCTGTGACTGTGTGCTAATGCCGGTATCAGCCCTTCCCCCGGTGTACAGCCGTGCGTCTGTGACTGTGTGCTAATGCCGGTATCAGCCCTTCCCCCGGTGTACAGCCGTGCGTCTGTGACTGTGTGCTAATGCCGGTATCAGCCCTTCCCCCGGTGTACAGCCGTGCGTCTGTGACTGTGTGCTAATGCCGGTATCAGCCCTTCCCCCGGTGTACAGCCGTGCGTCTGTGACTGTGTGCTAATGCCGGTATCAGCCCTTCCCCCGGTGTAAAGCCGTGCGTCTGTGACTGTGTGCTAATGCCTGTATCAGCCCTTCCCCCGGTGTACAGCCGTGCGTCTGTGACTGTGTGCTAATGCCGGTATCAGCCCTTCCCCCGGTGTACAGCCGTGCGTCTGTGACTGTGTGATAATGCCGGTATCAGCCCTTCCCCCGGTGTACAGCCGTGCGTCTGTGACTGTGTGCTAATGCCGGTATCAGCCCTTCCCCCGGTGTACAGCCGTGCGTCTGTGACTGTGTGCTAATGCCGGTATCAGCCCTTCCCCCGGTGTACAGCCGTGCGTCTGTGACTGTGTGCTAATGCCGGTATCAGTCCTTCCCCCCGGTGTACAGCCGTGCGTCTGTGACTGTGTGCTAATGCCGGTATCAGCCCTTCCCCCGGTGTACAGCCGTGCGTCTGTGACTGTGTGCTAATGCCGGTATCAGCCCTTCCCCCGGTGTACAGCCGTGCGTCTGTGGCTGTGTGCTAATGCCGGTATCAGCCCTTCTCCCGGTGTACAGCCGTGCGTCTGTGACTGTGTGCTAATGCCTGTATCAGCCCTTCCCCCGGTGTACAGCCGTGCGTCTGTGACTGTGTGCTAATGCCGGTATCAGCCCTTCCCCCGGTGTACAGCCGTGCGTCTGTGACTGTGTGATAATGCCGGTATCAGCCCTTCCCCCGGTGTACAGCCGTGCGTCTGTGACTGTGTGCTAATGCCGGTATCAGCCCTTCCCCCGGTGTACAGCCGTGCGTCTGTGACTGTGTGCTAATGCCGGTATCAGCCCTTCCCCCGGTGTACAGCCGTGCGTCTGTGACTGTGTGCTAATGCCGGTATCAGTCCTTCCCCCCGGTGTACAGCCGTGCGTCTGTGACTGTGTGCTAATGCCGGTATCAGCCCTTCCCCCGGTGTACAGCCGTGCGTCTGTGACTGTGTGCTAATGCCGGTATCAGCCCTTCCCCCGGTGTACAGCCGTGCGTCTGTGGCTGTGTGCTAATGCCGGTATCAGCCCTTCTCCCGGTGTACAGCCGTGCGTCTGTGACTGTGTGCTAATGGCGGTATCAGCCCTTCCCCCGGTGTACAGCAGTGCGTCTGTGACTGTGTGCTAATGGCGGTATCAGCCCTTCCCCCGGTGTACAGCCGTGCGCCTGTGACTGTGTGCTAATGCCAGTATCAGCCCTTCCCCCGGTGTACAGCCGTGCGTCTGTGACTGTGTGCTAATGCCGGTATCAGCCCTTCCCCCGGTGTACAGCCGTGCGTCTGTGACTGTTTGCTAATGCTGGTATCAGCCCTTCCCCCGGTGTACAGCCGTGCGTCTGTGACTGTGTGCTAATGCCGGTATCAGCCCTTCCCCCGGTGTACAGCCATGCGTCTGTGACTGTGTGCTAATGCCGGTATCAGCCCTTCCCCCGGTGTACAGCCGTGCGCCTGTGACTGTTTGCTAATGCCGGTATCAGCCCTTCCCCCGGTGTACAGCCGTGCGTCTGTGACTGTGTACTAATGCCGGTATCAGCCCTTCCCCCGGTGTACAGCCGTGCGTCTGTGACTGTGTGCTAATGCCGGTATCAGCCCTTCCCCCGGTGTACAGCCATGCGTCTGTGACTGTGTGCTAATGCCGGTATCAGCCCTTCCCCCGGTGTACTGCCGTGCGTCTGTGACTGTGTGCTAATGCCGGTATCAGCCCTTCCCCCGGTGTACTGCCGTGCGTCTGTGACTGTGTGCTAATGCCGGTATCAGCCCTTCCCCCGGTGTACAGCCGTGCGTCTGTGACTGTGTGCTAATGCCGGTATCAGCCCTTCCCCCGGTGTACAGCCGTGCGTCTGTGACTGTGTGATAATGCTGGTATCAGCCCTTCCCCCGGTGTACTGCCGTGCGTCTGTGACCTAATGCCAGTATCAACCCTTCCCCCGGTGTACAGCCGTGCGTTTGTGACTGTGTGATAATGCCGGTATCAGCCCTTCCCCCGGTGTACAGCCGTGCGTCTGTGACTGTGTGATAATGCTGGTATCAGCCCTTCCCCCGGTGTACTGCCGTGCGTCTGTGACCTAATGCCAGTATCAACCCTTCCCCCGGTGTACAGCCGTGCGTTTGTGACTGTGTGATAATGCCGGTATCAGCCCTTCCCCCGGTGTACAGCCGTGCGTCTGTGACTGTGTGCTAATGCCGGTATCAGCCCTTCCCCCGGTGTACAGCCATGCGTCTGTGACTGTGTGCTAATGCCGGTATCAGCCCTTCCCCCGGTGTACAGCCGTGCGTCTGTGACTGTGTGCTAATGCCGGTATCAGCCCTTCCCCCGGTGTACTGCCGTGCGTCTGTGACTGTGTGCTAATGCCGGTATCAGCCCTTCCCCAGGTGTACTGCCATGCGTCTGTGACTGTGTGTTAATGCCGGTATCAGCCCTTCCCTCTGTGTACAGCCGTGCGTCTGTGACTGTGTGCTAATGCCGATATCAGCCCTTCCCCCGGTGTACAGCCGTGCGTCTGTGACTGTGTGCTAATGCCGGTATCAGCCCTTCCCCCGGTGTACAGCTGTGCGTCTGTGTGCTAATGCCGGTATCAGCCCTTCCCCCGGTGTACAGCCGTGCGTCTGTGACTGTGTGCTAATGCCGGTATCAGCCCTTCCCCCGGTGTACAGCCGTGCGTCTGTGACTGTGTGCTAATGCCGGTATCAGCCCTTCCCCCGGTGTACAGCCGTGCATCTGTGACTGTGTGCTAATGCCGGTATCAGCCCTTCCCCCGGTGTACAGCCGTGCATCTGTGACTGTGTGCTAATGCCGGTATCAGCCCTTCTCCGGTGTACAGCCGTGCGTCTGTGACTGTGTGATAATGCTGGTATCAGCCCTTCCCCCGGTGTACAGTCTGTGACTGTGTGCTAATGCCGGTATCAGCCCTTCCCCCGGTGTACAGCTGTGCGTCTGTGTGCTAATGCCGGTATCAGCCCTTCCCCCGGTGTACAGCCGTGCGTCTGTGTGATAATGCTGGTATCAGCCCTTCCCCCGGTGTACAGCCGTGCGTCTGTGACTGTGTGCTAATGCCGGTATCAGCCCTTCCCCCGGTGTACAGCCGTGCATCTGTGACTGTGTGCTAATGCCGGTATCAGCCCTTCCCCCGGTGTACAGCCGTGCGTCTGTGACGGTGTGCTAATGCCGGTATCAGCCCTTCCCCCGGTGTACAGCCGTGCGTCTGTGACTGTGTGCTAATGCCGGTATCAGCCCTTCCCCCGGTGTACAGCCGTGCGTCTGTGACTGTGTGCTCTGCTAATGCCGGTATCAGCCCTTCCCCTGGTGTACAGCCGTGCGTCTGTGACTGTGTGCTAATGCCGGTATCAGCCCTTCCCCTGAACGTGTGCGCTTGTGTCAGTGCAGTCGCCTACCATGACACGCCCGCTTTTGGCTACCCATCTCCACTACCACTGAGAAAAGCCTGTGGAAATTGCATCTTTCTGTGATTAGTTCTATGTGCATCGTTGTGGGGGAACCATCAGGCGCATGAGGAGAGTGAAAACATTGACATCGTCATGGCGTCCACCTTGGATTAAGGTCCAATATATGACCAACTGTGCATCAGCCCCATGGCAGGAAGACATGGCTCATGTATGATATAAGCGCTGTGCCAGGCTAGAGTCTGCATCCTCCAGTCATACATTACTGTCTGATACCCAGCAATCCCGTTACATGGCGCGTCACTGCATTCTATTATAATGTCTGGCTACACCAGGAGGCTTGTGATTCCATCTACCCTTTACCCCCATAGGTGCAGAGGGCCTGGCCTCGCTTGCTCCCCTCCGATCTGTCCTCAGCTCCGCAGCTAGGCTTATCTTCCTCTCCCACCGCTCCACATCTGCCACTCCCCGTTCCCAATACCTGCACTGGCTCCCATTCCCCTACAGAATCCTCTTCACACTCCTCACCCTCACATACAAGGCCATCTCTAATTCCACTGCTCCCTACATCTCCAACCTCCTCTCCCTTCATACTCCCTCCCGCCCCCTACGGTCGACTAATGACCGTCGCCTCTCCACCGCCCTGGTCACTGCTTCCCATGCACGAGTTCATGACTATGCCCGTGCTGCTCCCCTTCAGCGGAACGAGCTCCCCAGCTCCATTAGACTCTCCCCGACCCACCTATTCATCAAAGCATACCCCTCCAATGCATAACCTAGTCCTGAGGCCGCTCATCCATCTCCCTGCCCTGAGGCCGCTCCTCCGTCCCCCTGCCCTGAGGCCGCTCCTCCGTCCCCCTGCCCTGAGGCCGCTCCTCCGTCCCTCTGCCCTGAGGCCGCTCCTCCATCCCCCTGCCCTGAGGCCGCTCCTCCATCCCCCTGCCCTGAGGCCGCTCCTCCATCCCCCTGCCCTGAGGCCGCTCATCCGTCCTCCATCCCCCTGCTCTGAGGCCGCTCCTCCGTCCCCCTGCCCTGAGGCCGCTCCTCCGTCCCCCTGCCCTGAGGCCGCTCATCCGTCCCCCTGCCCTGAGGCCGCTCATCCGTCCCCCTGCCCTGAGGCCGCTCCTCCGTCCCTCTGCCCTGAGGCCGCTCCTCCATCCCCCTGCCCTGAGGCCGCTCCTCCATCCCCCTGCCCTGAGGCCGCTCCTCCATCCCCCTGCCCTGAGGCCGCTCCTCCGTCCTCCATCCCCCTGCTCTGAGGCCGCTCCTCCATCATCCTGCCCTGAGGCTGCTCCTCCATCCCCCTGTCCTGAGGCCGCTCCTCCATCCCCCTGTCTCATGCCTTGACCATCTCTGCTTTGCTCACATACTGCCATCAGGCTTCCTCTTGCTTGCTTGCACCTCATGTCATCTGTCTGTCGCCCCTCCCACTAGATTGTTAGCTCTTCAGAGCAGGGCCCTCTTTCCTCTTGTTATCTAAGCCCTCTTCTCCTCACATGTCACTCGCAGCTCTCTCCTACTCAGCGACCATATTTACCGCTTTCTCTCCTGCTGGTAAAGGCTCCTCTCTATGGCCGCCAGCCCCGAGTAGTACAATGATTACTCCCTCACTACTGACATCTTAGCTGTATTATGTGTGAGAATTGTGCTGCTCTGTTACCTGTACTCTATTTTATCTCCCTGTACTGTCCTCTGTACAGCGCTGCAATACACTTGTGGCACCCTATAAATAAAATGTAATAATAATAATCCAGAGGCTGTATACGCACAACGTACAGCGGGGTATATTCATGAAGCAGTGATAAGAGAGAAGTGAGCCTGTGGAGAAGTTCCCCATGGCAAACAATCAGCATTGAAGTAACATTTAGAATTTGCATACTATACAATTGTACGGAGCAGCTGAATAGACCGCAATATCTCTTCTCACCTGACCAGTGGTTTGGAGTAAGGCAGCAAGTGTTGCAGTTACGCCCGGATACGGCCTACCCCCCCCCCCCCCCCCCCACCCCATCCCGACCCCCCCGGACCCGTTACAGAAACGCCAGTGCTCCAGACTGGGAGTAGGATAACAGGATGAGATGTATTGATGTCGGTTTGCATAGAATTTGGAATAATATCTCCATCAATGTTTCTGTCCAGACGGCTGATGTATTATTATAGTAGTCTGTGGGCCTGTGGAGCCATGTACACAGGGAGGCTGCAGCCAGCTGCGGGTCCGGGAGATCTGTACCCGGGATAGGATGGGCCCAGGAAGATATCCCAGGGATCACCGAGGATTACACAGACAAGGCTACATAGATGCCTCACTCAGGGTCCCCCCATGTAGCCGTAGAAGCGGGAGTATTGGGGCCACACTGCCTCCTGTAGATTCCTAGGGTCACCCACACCCATCAATCTAGTGTAGGGATACACGGCGTGAGCCATTGCTGGGGAATATAGGGTCCTTGTGACCCAGGAGCAGGACAGCAGCTGTAGAGCGGTCATGTGTGCGTTTATCTAGAAGTAGTGAGCGGAAGCTTCTGCTTTCACTATGAATGCATCTGGTATTACAGGAAACCATGAAGCAGGCTGTGTGTGCTGCGGGTGCAGAATGGTTGCTACTCTGGTGTTGGACACTCTCTGGGTCTGGGTGAGAGGGGCCGGGGGGCCGGTCCTTGCTGTGACCGTCGCAGGTTCTCTGTGCATACTGCAGCCTAGCTGTATCCCCCCCCCCCCCCCGCCTCGCTGCCCCCGTATTCCCAGGTATGATCCAGAGTAGGTATGCGCCTTTATATGAAAGGTCAGGGTGGCGCTTTGCCATCACCGTCCGCAGCGGAAAGGACACAGACCAGTAACAACCGGGCATTTAACATTTCCTTTATTGGAGAAACTACAATTAATATTAAGACTCGTCTCATTGTAAAGTAAACGTCTTTATTGTGTTAGTGAATCAAAATGAGCAAAAACGTTAAAAAACAAATAAGTGTAAGAGCTTGGGACAGGAATGTGGCACATGATATAAGACCATATACAGGGATATATATATATATATATATATATATATATATATATATATATACTCCAGCTGTGCGTGGGGGTGATTGTCTGGTACAGGCTGTACGTGGTGACGGCCGGAGAGCAAACATAAGGATGAGGGGTCATTTGTCCATGGAAAGCAATACAAAGGCTGCTGCGGAACGTCTTAGGAGGGGAACTGCCAGTCATTCCGCCACTCTGTAAGACACCACTGATAGGTCTGTGCTTGTAGTGCAGGACAGGGCGTCTGCTGCATGTAATCTGCTTGTGTTCAATGCTGACCGGAGAGACTGTTCTATAGAGCCGCGCAGTTCGCTTTCCCAAGAGCTTCTGCAGCAGTTCAGGCTGACTACACACGTTATCATCTAATAGGATAATAACTTCTTTTGTACACACAGTTTTCTGGTCCACTAGAGCTTACAATCTAACATCAGTGGTAAAATAAAGTGACGTTAATGGGAAGGTGTCCGGAATCCTCTGAGGCCGCGCTGCACGGACATTGCGCATACAGAGAGATCCCCCAATCATTACTATCCGACAGGGGAGCATTATTCTACAGTAAACGGCTATCACTGACGCTGTGGGCGTACATTATACGATTATCTGGGCGATCACTGACATCACTGCGCTGTGGGCGTACATTATACGATTATCTGGGCGATCACTGACATCACTGACGCTGGGCGCACATTACACAATTATCTGGGCGATCACTGACACCACTAATGGTAGGCGTACATTATACGATTATCTGGGCGATCACTGATATCACTGCGCTGTGGGCGTACATTACACGATTATCTGGGCGATCACTGACATCACTGCGCTGTGGGCGTATATTATACGATTATCTGGGCGATCACCGACATCACTGACGCTGGGCGCACATTATACGATTATCTGGGCGATCACTGATATCACTGCGCTGTGGGCGTACATTACACGATTATCTGGGCGATCACGGATATCACTGCGCTGTGGGCGTACATTACACGATTATCTGGAAGATCACGGATATCACTGCCCTGTGGGCGTATATTATACGATTATCTGGGCGATCACTGATATCACTGCGCTGTGGGCGTACATTACACGATTATCTGGGCGATCACCGACATCACTGCGCTGTGGGCGTACATTATACGATTATCTGGGCGATCACTGCGCTGTGGGCGTACATTACACGATTATCTGGGCGATCGCTGACATCACTGCTCTTGGGGTGTACATTACACAATTATCTGGGCGATCACTGACACCACTAATGGTAGGCGTACATTATACGATTATCTGGGCGATCACTGATATCACTGCGCTGTGGGCGTACATTACACGATTATCTGGGCGATCACTGACATCACTGCGCTGTGGGCGTATATTATACGATTATCTGGGCGATCACTGACATCACTGACGCTGGGCGCACATTATACGATTATCTGGGCGATCACTGATATCACTGCGCTGTGGGCGTACATTACACGATTATCTGGGCGATCACGGATATCACTGCGCTGTGGGCGTACATTATACGATTATCTGGGCGATCGCTGACATCACTGCTCTTGGGGTGTACATTACACAATTATCTGGGCGATCACTGACACCACTAATGGTAGGCGTACATTATACGATTATCTGGGCGATCACTGATATCACTGCGCTGTGGGCGTACATTACACGATTATCTGGGCGATCACTGACATCACTGCGCTGTGGGCGTATATTATACGATTATCTGGGCGATCACTGACATCACTGACGCTGGGCGCACATTATACGATTATCTGGGCGATCACTGATATCACTGCGCTGTGGGCGTACATTACACGATTATCTGGGCGATCACGGATATCACTGCGCTGTGGGCGTACATTACACGATTATCTGGAAGATCACGGATATCACTGCCCTGTGGGCGTATATTATACGATTATCTGGGCGATCACTGATATCACTGCGCTGTGGGCGTACATTACACGATTATCTGGGCGATCACCGACATCACTGCGCTGTGGGCGTACATTATACGATTATCTGGGCGATCACTGCGCTGTGGGCGTACATTACACAATTATCTGGGCGATCACGGATATCACTGCGCTGTGGGCGTACATTATACGATTATCTGGGCGATCGCTGACATCACTGCTCTTGGGGTGTACATTACACGATTATCTGGGCGATCACGGATATCACTGCGCTGTGGGCGTACATTACACGATTATCTGGGCGATCATTGCGCTGTGCACCTGAAAATAGCGCTCGGTCGGACATGATGAATTGTTCGGCACGTGTATCAGATGCAATATATTAGAAGTTGCAAGTCGCCCACATCGGGCAGTGAATGTGCTGCTGCGGCCGACTGACGGACATTTCCCCCGTCCCTGCACAGCGGGGAAACGTCTGCTGCCCGGGGGAGGAACCCCGATACCGTGTGGCTGTACGCTGGGACATATATGACAGCTTACGCCCAGGATCACTGCAGGGTGTCAGATAAAAGGGCTGTCGGTCTTAGCCGACGGTGTCGGCCCAGCATTAGACATGGATATTAGAAAGGAAATATCATAAGTGTGTTATGCTAAATAAAGGTCATTGAACTTGGCGACGTTTTCCATTAGTATAAAAACAAATCATTATTTTCTGTCTCTTAAAGAGTGTGGGTCAGTACCTCCTACCACCTGTAGGTGGCACTCTCGCCTCACATGGCGATAATGACCTAGGCCCATGTAATCAGACAAGCTGAAGAGAGCGCCGTGAATTACACGATACAGGTTACTAAGCCAAGCGGGAATACAACGAGCAGAACTGTTGGTGAATAGAAGTGACAGAAAGCGCAAGCGCAGAGAGTGACAGAACGCGCAGAGAGTGGCAGAATGCGCAGAGAGTGGCAGAACGCGCAGAGAGTGACAGAACGCGCAGAGAGTGACAGAACGCGCAGAGAGTGACAGAACGCGCAGAGAGTGACAGAACTCGTTTGAAAACTGACAGTTGGAAGATGATTGGCCGGGGCGCCATTTATCGCTCACAGCGAGTTCTATCACTCATTGATAAATGGGCCTAAGAGTAGAATCATGTGATAGAAGTAGGAACGGTAATTCTGCGTCCGTCATACAAAGCCGGGGGTCCCAGCAGACATTGCAGAACGAGGTCTATTGTGAAACATTATGACTGGGGATTTGTGCGACGTTCATGTGACTATCCAGGTCTACGGCGAATAGCCTTGGTCAGTGCGGCCGGTCACGTTGTATCATTGTTCAGGAGAACGCAGCCGCTCGGGTGTCAGGGTCACACCGAGGCACAGGTAAGCTGATGACCACTGATAATAGGACATGTTATAGTATACAGTAAGGCGATATATATTCTGCTACAGGGTCCCAATAATTGGCACGTTATAGGGGGACGATCCGCTGGCCCTATGCAATAATCAGAGTATAATACCAGGACATCGCTAGGCTGCACGGTCGCGGGTAAGGGGAACATAATGGCGGCCAGACTGTGTACGGGATAGGGACACCTGGAATGTCAAAGTTAACATTTCATAAGCCACCTGCAGTCGGAAATCACAGACGTAGATGCGAATCTTGCGTCAGGACGCGGTCGTTATAATGGGATTTCTCCCATCAGATATAGATACTGTATATATCTCCCCAGAGCCAGGCTGTAAATGTTCCCCATACGTGTTCCTAGCTCTATGTATGTTGGGCGTGTTGTGGTAAGAGTAAGAGGTATGTGTTGTGCTTGGCCATCCCAGATGTCACGCGACCACTCACAGAGGTTCCCTGGCGGGGGGGGGACCGGCAGCCATCGCACCCCGCGGTTATAAGGCAGACTATCGCAGCAGGTGGAGCGAGAGGTTCTCATCTGACGCGAGCACTCGCAGTCTCTATATAAAGCGATCGCTGGTAGCGGACGCCATTGGTGAAGCTCAGGAATGTGCGTTTACTCCTATACAACTACTGACAATTCCTTATTGTAACAACAAAACACCGCACACGTTTCTAATGACAGCAGACGCCATATTGTCAGAGAAGCGGATCCGTACATTACTGTAAGCGACTAGCGGAAAGCACCGGATTGCAGCGCGGATCTCTGCGCAGTGTATACAAGATGCAGCCTGAGTGTTTGAGAGACGCAAAATGAGCAAGAGGTACTTCTGTGGGACCGGTTCCGGGAACTGGGAGACACACCCCATCCCCCCCCTCTCTCTCCCATCTCCTCCTACGCACTGTCCGCCATTGTGACCAATAACGAGGGACGGTCAGATCTATTTACCGGACACACCTGACGCCGATTGGTGGAGTGTGGTTTGGGGCAGCTACGAGGAGCGCTCAAGCGCTCGCCCCTTACACAAAGAACAGGACTTAATATTGGACACTGGGAGAGTAGCGCCGTCCGCGGGGGCGGTGACAGGGAAATGATTGGCGTTTGCAGACTGGATTACTGAGAAAGCGGAAGGTGAGCAGAATATTATCGGACAGTTCTCCACACGGGCTATGAAGGCCGGCACCTCGTGCCTCTCACACGGAGACCGCTCTTCCCAGCTGGCGTCCGTTTCCACAGCATTTACACTTATTACGACACAGACAGTGGCTCCATCGCCCATAGTGAGCCCACACCGGCCCCCGGCCCTCACTACACGGACAGAGTTAAGAGTTTAGGCGCAAAGCTGATCAGGTTTTATTTGAAAGCATCTGAGACACCCAGGAAAGCTCTGCAGAATAGGATCCGGTGCTGGAGAAATGTGAGGTGGTTTATGCCTCCTGCCTCGCCAGTGACTCCGCCTCCTGCAGACAGAAACAGAGGAGTAAGTGTAACGATACAACCACTCGTACAGTGGCTACTATACATTATTGCAGGATGTGAGACACTGATCACAGCATCCCCAGCGGCCAATCAGATGGCTCCAATCACTGCCGTATTAGAGATGGCTGCACCAAATGGTGACACTGAGAGCAAACAAGCATGGAGCGGAGCCCCTGGACAAACCATGCTGTGCTGCTATGTGTGCATGCAGTGTAAATACTCTCTGCTTCTACATGTAGCCCACACATGCTGGCCAGATTTATTCTCACACTGCAATGTAGGTCTGAGCTATAACATGCCCCCCCCCCCCCCAAAACCTAAATCTCTGCACATGTTACATCTGCCCCCTGCAGTGCAGCATAGTGTTACACAGGTGCTCAGTTACTGGCTGCTTCTGCATGTAGCCCACACATGCTGGCCAGCTTTATTATCATACTGCAATGTAGCTCTGAGCTAGGACACACCCCTCCCACATCTAACTCTCTGCACATGTTACATCTGCCCCCCTGCAGTGCAGCATGGTGTTACCCAGGTGCTCAGTTACTGGCTGCTTCTGCATGTAGCCCACACATGCTGGGCAGCTTTATTCTCACACTGCAATGTAGATCTGAGCTAGGACACACCCCTCCCAACTCTAACTCTCTGCACATGTTACATCTGCCCCCTGCAGTGCAGCATAGTGTTACCCAGGTGCTCAGTTACTGGCTGATTCTGCATGTAGCCCACACATGCTGGGCAGCTTTATTCTCACACTGCAATGTAGATCTGAGCTAGGACAGGGCCCTCCCACACCTAACACTCTGCACATGTTACATCTGCCCCCTGCAGTGCAGCATAGTGTTACCCAGGTGCTCAGTTACTGGCTGCTTCTGCATGTAGCCCACACATGCTGGGCAGCTTTATTATCATACTGCAATGTAGATCTGAGCTATGACATGCCCCCCCCCCCCCAAACCTAACTCTCTGCACATGTTACATCTGCCCCCTGCAGTGCAGCATAGTGTTACCCAGGTGCTCAGTTACTGGCTGCTTCTGCATGTAGCCCACACATGCTGGGCAGCTTTATTCTCACACTGCAATGTAGATCTGAGCTAGGACACACCCCTCCCACACCTCTCTGCACATGTTACATCTGCCCCCTACAGTGCAGCATAGTGTTACCCAGGTGCTCAGTTACTGGCTGATTCTGCATGTAGCCCACACATGCTGGGCAGCTTTATTATCACACTGCAATGTAGATCTGAGCTAGGACAGGGCCCTCCCACACCTAACACTCTGCACATGTTACATCTGCCCCCTGCAGTGCAGCATAGTGTTACCCAGGTGCTCAGTTACTGGCTGCTTCTGCATGTAGCCCACACATGCTGGGAAACTTTATTATCACACTGCAATGTAGATCTGAGCTAGGACATGCCTCTCCCACAGCTAACTCCCTGCACATGTTACACCTGCCCCCTGCAGTGCAGCATAGTGTTACACAGGTGCTCAGTTACTGGCTGCTTCTACATGTAGCCCACACATGCTGGCCAGCTTTATTATCATACTGCAATGTAGATCTGAGCTATGACATGCCCCCCTCCCCCCCCCCCAAACCTAACTCTCTGCACGTTACATCTCCCCCCTGCAGTGCAACATGGTGTTACCCAGGTGCTCAGTTACTGGCTGCTTCTGCATGTAGCCCACACATGCTGGGCAGCTTTACTCTCACACTGCAATGTAGATCTAGGCTAGGACATGCCTCTCCCACAGCTAACTCTCTGCACATGTTACATCTGCCTCCTGCAGTGCAGCATAGTGTTACCCAGGTGCTCAGTTACTGGCTGCTTCTGCATGTAGCCCACACATGCTGGACAGCTTTATTCTCACACTGCAATGTAGCTCTGAGCTATGACACACCCCTCTGCACGTTACATCTGACCCCCCCCGCAGCATGGTGTCACCCCCGTTATTTTTGCTTTGCTCCCACCTCAGAATCCGCCCTTTCCCTGACGACAGTTATCAGCAGACATCACCATATTAATGTAATGAGACGCTGCAGAATCGCTGCCCTGGTGCTGCTGAGGGACAGAGCTTTATCTATATGTGGCAACGTGCGGGAATATACGGCTCGTACCTTTGAGCCGGGAGGAGGTGTGAGGCCCAGGAAGGTAAAGACTCTGTTATTCTCTCTGGCTTCAAAGAAATCCTCATAATTCTGTGAAAAGAAACAGACACATTATTCTGGGTTATAATGTCTACCGTCGCTACCTCCTGGCAGGTGGCATCAGACAGTGACCGGTCACTGGGCATTATTCCGGGGTTCAGGACACGGACGTGCAGATGGCAGGCGGCAGAGGAGCGTTTCTGCCATATATAACTGTATGAAAATAGCTGGCAGAGTATCGCACACATAGACCTGTCTGCAGCCACGGCCTAGATAATAAATACTGGCAGCTGGCACACGTCCTATCTAGCTCATGGGTAAATGTACAATCTACTAGCTCTGAGGGTTACCTGTGTACCCTGGAGGCGTTGTCGCGGGGTTGGTACCTTTACCTGGATAATGAGTGCCGCCCCGCCCTAATCTCCTGGGAGGGGGGGCTGATCTGTGTGGGTGAGAGAGGAGACAGACTGACTATTCCTCAGCCTCGGTCACATACTGTAATACCCCAGTGGTGCCAGCAGGTAGTGTCTGTGATCCGCAGTGGGTGCAGGGCTGTGGATCATTAGATCGACAGTGTCTAGGTCGACCACTATAGGTCGACAGTCACTAGGTCGACAGGGTTTCTAGGTCGACACGTGCTAGGTCAAAAGGTCGACATGAGTTGTTTTTTTGGTGTGGTTTTCTTTGTAGAGTGACCGGGAACCCCAATTAGTGCACCGTGTCCCCTCGCATGGCTCGCTTCGCTCGGCACAGGTTACCGTTCCAATCGTAGTCCACATGGATCGTTACGTATGAAAAAGTTCAAAAAAAGATTTATTTTTTTAAAACTCATGTCGACCTTTTGACCTGTCGACCTAGAAACCATGTCGACTTTCCAACCCTGCCGACCTAGTGACTGTCAACCTATAGTGGTCGACCTAGACAGTGTGGCTCTTCAGAGCGGATCCCTGGGTGCAGACCCTTGGTACGGTTTGGGAGGCGCCAGTAAAATTACTAGCGGATTAGAGTAGGGGTGAGAGTGGATTCCTGAGGGGGGGGGGGGGGGGGGCAGGATGAGAGGAATTGCCCCTGAAATCCCCATTATTACCCATCTTTTCCGATGAGAATTTACCTTAGGAAATGCAAACCCAGGACAGACAGGAACGCCGTAGCGTATGGTGCCAGGAACGCCGTAGCGTATGGTGCCAGGAACGCCGTAGCGTATGGTGCCAGGAACGCCGTAGCGTATGGTGCCAGGAGTGCCACTAAGTACCGGAGAACCGGGGGAGGGGGTGTACAGACGCCTCTTACCCCAATGTATCGGTGGTCATTGAAGATCAGCGGGGGGAGGGGATTGCCGGTTGCCGGCCGACACTCTTCTGGGACGTTCTCCCTCATCCATTTTCGGTTCTCCTCGTTGGCAGCGATATCCTTCTCCTCAAATTCGATCTTCATGGCTTCCAGGAGCCCCAGAACCATCTGCTGCTGCTTCTTTATCTGAAACAAACAGAATGCACTGAGGATAGAAGAAACCAAACACAGGACAGAAGCCTTCTCCTCCAATCCCCAGCAGCGGAGAGAGGCCACAGGGAACCGTGTGCGGGCCGCAATCCCCATCATCCGTCACAGCATACTGTCAGGTCTGTAGTGACGTTACCAGCATACACAGGGCCTAATTCAGACCTGATCGCAGCAGCAAAATTGTTCTCTAATGGGCAAAACCATGTGCACTGCAGGTGGGGCAGATGTAACACGTGCAGAGAGAGTTAGATTTTGGTGAGGTGTGATCAAACTGAAATCTAATTTGCAGTGTAAAAATAAAGCAGCCAGTATTTACCCTGCACAGAAACAATATAACCCACCCAAATCTAACTCTCTCTGCACATGTTACATCTGCCCCATCTGCACTGCACATGGTTTTGACTATTAGAGAACAATTTTGCTGCTGTGATCAGGTCTGAATTAGGCCCACAGATGGCTTCACTCTACATATATCATCACGTGTCCCATGTCTCCTGTATGCGGGGAGGCTGAGAGGGTGGGGTACGGGCAGTATGGGGAACCAGTGCCACGTGGACACAACCACCCGCGGTACCCCGGTTTATCTGATGTCCCAGCAGCCCTGATTGTATGTGCGGCCCGTAGACGTCATATGTATGTAATCGCTGCCGATATGGTGACTAGCGATCCCCCGGCAACGCTACTAGACAGCAGATGGGGACTGGGAGAGGGTCAGAGGTCACTGACGATAATGTATAGGAGTGCAGGGTCATTAGGGGTCAGAGTCCCATCTCCGACACCCAGGAGATACGAGAGAGAGAGAGAGAGAGAGAGAGAGAGAGAGAGAGAGAGAGAGAGAGAGAGAGAGAGAGAGAGAGAGAGAGAGAGAGAGAGAGAGAGAGAGAGAGAGAGAGAGGGGCTATAGATATATATAATGGCAGCACGGATGGTGTAGTGGTTAGCATAACTGCCTCATAGCACTGAGGTCATGGGTTTGATTCACACCATGGCCCTATCTGTGTGGAGTTTGTATTTGAGGGTATCCGGTCTATAGATCTATAATAAAAAGGTGTATGGTCAACACGCATTAGGGCCGACAGAGTCAAAAGGTTGACAAATGTTCTTTAGTTTTTTTTTACAACAACTTTTGCTGCATTATCCACGTCACACACTATCACCTTTACACTATCACCTGTACACTACCACCTGTACACTATCACCTTCACACTATCACCCTATCACCTTCACACTATCACCTTCACACTATCACCTTCACACTATCACCTTCACACTATCACCTATCACCTTCACACTATCACCCTATCACCTGTACACTATCACCTGTACACTATCACCTGTACACTATCACCTGTACACTATCACCTTCACACTATCACCTTCACACTATCACCTTCACACTATCACCTTCACACTATCACCCTATCACCTGTACACTATCACCTTCACACTATCACCTTCACACTATCACCTGTACACTATCACCTGTACACTATCACCTGTACACTATCACCTGTACACTATCACCTGTACACTATCACCTGTACACTATCACCTTCACACTATCACCTTCACACTATCACCTTCACACTATCACCTTCACACTATCACCTTCACACTATCACCTTCACACTATCCACTATCACCTTCACACTATCACCCTATCACCTGTACACTATCACCTTCACACTATCACCTGTACACTATCACCTGTACACTATCACCTGTACACTATCACCTGTACACTATCACCTGTACACTATCACCTTCACACTATCCACTATCACCTTCACACTATCACCCTATCACCTGTACACTATCACCTGTACACTATCACCTTCACACTATCACCTTCACACTATCACCTTCACACTATCACCTTCACACTATCACCTTCACACTATCACCTTCACACTATCACCTTCACACTATCACCTTCACACTATCACCTTCACACTATCACCTTCACACTATCACCTGTACACTATCACCTGTACACTATCACCTTCACACTATCACCTTCACAATATCACCTTCACACTATCACATGTACACTATCACATGTACACTATCACCTGTACACTATCACCTGTACACTATCACCTGTACACTATCACCTGTACACTATCACCTTCACACTATCACCTGTACACTATCACCTTCACACTATCCACTATCACCTTCACACTATCCACTATACACTATCACCCTATCACCTGTACACTATCACCTTCACACTATCACCTGTACACTATCACCTTCACACTATCACCTTCACACTATCCACTATCACCTTCACACTATCACCCTATCACCTTCACACTATCACCTGTACACTATCACCTGTACACTATCACCTGTACACTATCACCTGTACACTATCACCTGTACACTATCACCTTCACACTATCACCTTCACACTATCACCTTCACACTATCACCTTCACACTATCACCTGTACACTATCACCTGTACACTATCACCTGTACACTATCACCTGTACACTATCACCTTCACACTATCCACTATCACCTTCACACTATCACCCTATCACCTGTACACTATCACCTTCACACTATCACCTGTACACTATCACCTGTACACTATCACCTGTACACTATCACCTTCACACTATCACCTTCACACTATCACCTGTACACTATCACCTGTACACTATCACCTGTACACTATCACCTTCACACTATCACATGTACACTATCACCTGTACACTATCACATGTACACTATCACCTGTACACTATCACCTTCACACTATCACCTTCACACTATCACCTTCACACTATCACCTGTACACTATCACCTGTACACTATCACCTGTACACTATCACCTGTACACTATCACCTGTACACTATCACCTTCACACTATCCACTATCACCTTCACACTATCACCCTATCACCTGTACACTATCACCTTCACACTATCACCTGTACACTATCACCTGTACACTATCACCTGTACACTATCACCTGTACACTATCACCTGTACACTATCACCTTCACACTATCACCTTCACACTATCACCTTCACACTATCACCTTCACACTATCACCTGTACACTATCACCTGTACACTATCACCTTCACACTATCACCTGTACACTATCACATGTACACTATCACCTGTACACTATCACCTGTACACTATCACCTTCACACTATCACCTTCACACTATCACCTTCACACTATCACCTGTACACTATCACCTGTACACTATCACCTTCACACTATCACCTGTACACTATCACCTGTACACTATCACCTGTACACTATCACCTTCACACTATCACCTTCACACTATCACCTTTACACTATCACCTTTACACTATCACCTTTACACTATCACCTTCACACTATCACCTTCACACTATCACCTGTGCACTATCACCTGTACACTATCACCTTCACACTATCACCTGTACACTATCACCTGTACACTATCACCTTCACACTATCACCTGTACACTATCACCTGTACACTATCACCTTCACACTATCACCTGTACACTATCACCTTTACACTATCACCTTTACACTATCACCTTTACACTATCACCTTCACACTATCACCTTCACACTATCACCTGTACACTATCACCTGTACACTATCACATGTACACTATCACCTTCACACTATCACCTGTACACTATCACCTGTACACTATCACCTGTACACTATCACCTGTACACTATCACCTTTACACTGTCACCTTTACACTGTCACCTTTACACTATCACCTTTAGTAACCTTGTGGTGAGCGGACACACTTCCAAAAATTGGGGTAAAAAATTTTTTTAAAAACACAAAACAACCAATTTTTGTGTGTGTGTCTACCTTTTGACACTGTCGACTTTATGACCATCGGCTTTTTGACCCTGTCGACCCTTTTATTGACAACCGTTTGACCCTGTCGACCTAATGACTGTCTATCTTTTTAATATCTATTTTCTGTATCAGAACCGTGCCTGCGTGCATTTCCTCCGGGTACTCCAGTTTCCTCCCACACGCCAAATACATACCTCCCTGTGAAGAGGGACATCTGCGCGCGCTTAGCGTGTGGGCGCCCGAAAAGGGGGCATAGTCTATCGAAAACGGGACGTGGCTTCGCGGGAGGGTCCATGATCGTGAGCCACGCCCCATTTCCGTCACTGAGGGGGTAAGCCCAGCGCTCTGTGAGCTGCTGACATGCCCCCTCTCCTCGTGTCTCCACTGAATAGACGCTGAGCAGCGAGTGCAGGAGCCTCCCAACTGACCCCCCCCCCCCCCACCACCACCACCACCACCACCACCACGGGACACCAGGCCGGGGACATGTGGGTCTGAGAAGCTGGAGAGGAAGGGATGGGGGTCATACGGAGTATGGGAGAGCACTGGGACATCCAGGAGAAGACAGAGAGCAGCGGAAGAGGACGGCGGGAGATTTCTGCTACTGCGCAGTGCCCGGTCTCCGGAGACAGCGGAGAGGTAAGTATGTGGGTGCAGGGTGTGGGTATCCCTGAACCCAGGCCCCCACGTGCACCGCCCTCCCTGCGCCTATTACAGATACGCCACTGCCAGGAACACAGACAGGTAGAGGGAGGGCGCTGGAATTATTAGGAAGCGCATTAAGGCCGTGTTTCTCCGCACTGTCTAATGAGAGATTGCAGGTGAGAGGAATCCCGTGGGACGCACCCGGCTACAGTATGTATATAGTCTCTGGGGGAATATTACCGATATACAGATGTGCCCCATACACTTCTGCCGCAGGCACACCATACAGCGCTTCACTTCACGCCATGTCCCCTGCTCACACCCAGCGTATATATATCACTTCACGCCATGTCCCCTGCTCACACCCAGCGTGTATATATATATATATATTGCAAGGAATAGAAGGCTGTGCGATCAATGTTTAACGTCCTTAATAATCCATAAAGTCCATGTATATTTTTGATGATGGTGCAGGCGCTTCTAAACAGTGTAACCACACTGTTGGTATGAACTGAAAAGGAATAATGAAGGCGCACTCAGTGAATCAAGAATAAAACAGATTTACTGAAAATAACAAGCTCACATACATCAAGGTAAGAAATCACCGGCTCATGGAAATCGACCAAGCTGCATCTCATATCACTCTCAGCGGTCCGTTTCTCAGGTTGCCGGCATATGGTAGTTCTCAAGTCCGCGTCTTAGCTTGCAGGACAAAAGTTCACAGTTGGAACAAACACGTCTTGGTTTAGGCCACGCCCAACGCGTTTCGTCACGATATGACGAAACGCGTTGGACGTGGCCTAAACCAAGACGTGTTTGTTCCAACTGTGAACTTTTGTCCTGCAAGCTAAGACGCGGACTTGAGAACTACCATATGCCGGCAACCTGAGAAACGGACCGCTGAGAGTGATATGAGATGCAGCTTGGTCGATTTCCATGAGCCGGTGATTTCTTACCTTGATGTATGTGAGCTTGTTATTTTCAGTAAATCTGTTTTATTCTTGATTCACTGAGTGCGCCTTCATTATTCCTTTTCAATATATATATATATATATATATATATATATATATATATATATATATATATATATATATATATATATATATATCACTTCACGCCATGTCCTCTGCTGACACCCAGCGTATATATCACTTCACACCATGTCCCCCTGCTCACACACAGCGTATATATATATCACTTCACGCCATGTCCCCTGCTCACACCCAGCATATATATCACTTCACGCCATGTCCCCTGCTCACACCCAGCGTATATATATCACTTCACTCCATGTCCCCTGCTCACACCCAGCGTATATATCACTTCGCGCCATGTCCCCTGCTCACACCCAGCGTATATATATCACTTCACTCCATGTCCCCTGCTCACACCCAGCGTATATATATATATCACTTCACGCCATGTCCCCTGCTCACACCCAGCGTATATATATATATCACTTCACGCCATGTCCCCCTGCTCACACCCAGCGTATATATCACTTCACTCCATGTCCCCCTACTCACACCCAGCGTATATATCTCTTCACGCCATGTCCCCTGCTCACACCCAGCGTATATATCACTTCACGCCATGTCCCCTGCTCACACCCAGCGTATATATCACTTCACGCCATGTCCCCTGCTCACACCCAGCATATATATATCACTTCACGCCATGTCCCCTGCTCACACCCAGCGTATATATCACTTCACGCCATGTCCCCCTGCTCACACCGAGCGTATATATCACTTCACGCCATGTCCCCCTGCTCACACCCAGCGTATATATCACTTCACGCCTTGTCCCCCTGCTCACACCCAGCGTATATATATATCACTTCACGCCATGTCCCCCTGCTCACACCCAGCGTATATATCACTTCACGCCATGTCCCCTGCTCACACCCAGCGTATATATCACTTCACGCCATGTCCCCTGCTCACACCCAGCGTATATATATCACTTCACTCCATGTCCCCTGCTCACACCCAGCGTATATATCACTTCACGCCATGTCCCCTGCTCACACCCAGCGTATACATCACTTCACGCCATGTCCCCCTGCTCACACCCAGCGTATATATATCACTTCACTCCATGTCCCCTGCTCACACCCAGCGTATATATCACTTCACGCCATGTCCCCTGCTCACACCCAGCGTATATATCACTTCACGCCATGTCCCCTGCTCACACCCAGCATATATATCACTTCACGCCATGTCCCCTGCTCACACCCAGCGTATATATATCACTTCACTCCATGTCCCCTGCTCACACCCAGCGTATATATCACTTCGTGCCATGTCCCCTGCTCACACCCAGCGTATATATATCACTTCACTCCATGTCCCCTGCTCACACCCAGCGTATATATATATATATATCACTTCACGCCATGTCCCCTGCTCACACCCAGCGTATATATATATATCACTTCACGCCATGTCCCCCTGCTCACACCCAGCGTATATATCACTTCACTCCATGTCCCCCTACTCACACCCAGCGTATATATCTCTTCACGCCATGTCCCCTGCTCACACCCAGCGTATATATCACTTCACGCCATGTCCCCTGCTCACACCCAGCGTATATATCACTTCACGCCATGTCCCCTGCTCACACCCAGCATATATATCACTTCACGCCATGTCCCCTGCTCACACCCAGCGTATATATATCACTTCACTCCATGTCCCCTGCTCACACCCAGCGTATATATCACTTCGCGCCATGTCCCCTGCTCACACCCAGCGTATATATATCACTTCACTCCATGTCCCCTGCTCACACCCAGCGTATATATCACTTCACGCCATGTCCCCTGCTCACACCCAGCGTATATATATCACTTCACTCCATGTCCCCTGCTCACACCCAGCGTATATATCACTTCACGCCATGTCCCCTGCTCACACCCAGCGTATATATATCACTTCACTCCATGTCCCCTGCTCACACCCAGCGTATATATCACTTCACGCCATGTCCCCTGCTCACACCCAGCGTATATATCACTTCACGCCATGTCCCCCTGCTCACACCCAGCGTATATATATATATCACTTCACGCCATGTCCCCCTGCTCACACCCAGCGTATATATATATCACTTCACGCCATGTCCCCTGCTCACACCCAGCGTATATATCACTTCACACCATGTCCCCTGCTCACACCCAGCGTATATATCACTTCACGCCATGTCCCCTGCTCACACCCAGCGTATATATCACTTCACTCCATGTCCCCCTACTCACACCCAGCGTATATATCTCTTCACACCATGTCCCCTGCTCACACCCAGCGTATATATCACTTCACGCCATGTCCCCTGCTCACACCCAGCTTATATATCACTTCACGCCATGTCCCCTGCTCACACCCAGCGTATATATATCACTTCACTCCATGTCCCCTGCTCACACCCAGCGTATATATCACTTCACGCCATGTCCCCTGCTCACACCCAGCGTATATATATCGCTTCACTCCATGTCCCCTGCTCACACCCAGCGTATATATCACTTCACGCCATGTCCCCTGCTCACACCCAGCGTATATATATCACTTCACTCCATGTCCCCTGCTCACACCCAGCGTATATATCACTTCACGCCATGTCCCCTGCTCACACCCAGCGTATACATCACTTCACGCCATGTCCCCCTGCTCACACCCAGCGTATATATATCACTTCACTCCATGTCCCCTGCTCACACCCAGCGTATATATCACTTCACGCCATGTCCCCTGCTCACACCCAGCGTATATATCACTTCACGCCATGTCCCTGCTCACACCCAGCATATATATCACTTCACGCCATGTCCCCTGCTCACACCCAGCGTATATATATCACTTCACTCCATGTCCCCTGCTCACACCCAGCGTATATATCACTTCGCGCCATGTCCCCTGCTCACACCCAGCGTATATATATCACTTCACTCCATGTCCCCTGCTCACACCCAGCGTATATATATATATCACTTCACGCCATGTCCCCTGCTCACACCCAGCGTATATATATATATCACTTCACGCCATGTCCCCCTGCTCACACCCAGCGTATATATCACTTCACTCCATGTCCCCCTACTCACACCCAGCGTATATATCTCTTCACGCCATGTCCCCTGCTCACACCCAGCGTATATATCACTTCACGCCATGTCCCCTGCTCACACCCAGCGTATATATCACTTCACGCCATGTCCCCTGCTCACACCCAGCATATATATATCACTTCACGCCATGTCCCCTGCTCACACCCAGCGTATATATCACTTCACGCCATGTCCCCCTGCTCACACCGAGCGTATATATCACTTCACGCCATGTCCCCCTGCTCACACCCAGCGTATATATCACTTCACGCCTTGTCCCCCTGCTCACACCCAGCGTATATATATATCACTTCACGCCATGTCCCCCTGCTCACACCCAGCGTATATATCACTTCACGCCATGTCCCCTGCTCACACCCAGCGTATATATCACTTCACGCCATGTCCCCTGCTCACACCCAGCGTATATATATCACTTCACTCCATGTCCCCTGCTCACACCCAGCGTATATATCACTTCACGCCATGTCCCCTGCTCACACCCAGCGTATACATCACTTCACGCCATGTCCCCCTGCTCACACCCAGCGTATATATATCACTTCACTCCATGTCCCCTGCTCACACCCAGCGTATATATCACTTCACGCCATGTCCCCTGCTCACACCCAGCGTATATATCACTTCACGCCATGTCCCCTGCTCACACCCAGCATATATATCACTTCACGCCATGTCCCCTGCTCACACCCAGCGTATATATATCACTTCACTCCATGTCCCCTGCTCACACCCAGCGTATATATCACTTCGTGCCATGTCCCCTGCTCACACCCAGCGTATATATATCACTTCACTCCATGTCCCCTGCTCACACCCAGCGTGTGTATATATATATCACTTCACGCCATGTCCCCTGCTCACACCCAGCGTATATATATATATCACTTCACGCCATGTCCCCCTGCTCACACCCAGCGTATATATCACTTCACTCCATGTCCCCCTACTCACACCCAGCGTATATATCTCTTCACGCCATGTCCCCTGCTCACACCCAGCGTATATATCACTTCACGCCATGTCCCCTGCTCACACCCAGCGTATATATCACTTCACGCCATGTCCCCTGCTCACACCCAGCATATATATATCACTTCACGCCATGTCCCCTGCTCACACCCAGCGTATATATCACTTCACGCCATGTCCCCCTGCTCACACCGAGCGTATATATCACTTCACGCCATGTCCCCCTGCTCACACCCAGCGTATATATCACTTCACGCCTTGTCCCCCTGCTCACACCCAGCGTATATATATATCACTTCACGCCATGTCCCCCTGCTCACACCCAGCGTATATATCACTTCACGCCATGTCCCCTGCTCACACCCAGCGTATATATCACTTCACGCCATGTCCCCTGCTCACACCCAGCATATATATATATATCACTTCACGCCATGTCCCCTGCTCACACCCAGCGTATATATCACTACACGCCATGTCCCCTGCTCACACCCAGCGTATATATATATCACTTCACGCCATGTCCCCCTGCTCACACCCAGCGTATATATCACTTCACGCCATGTCCCACTGCTCACACCGAGCGTATATATCACTTCACGCCATGTCCCCCTGCTCGCACCCAGCGTATATATCACTTCACGCCATGTCCCCCTGCTCACACCCAGCGTATACATCACTTCACGCCATGTCCCCCTGCTCACACCCAGCGTATATATATATCACTTCACGCCATGTCCCCTGCTCACACCCAGCGTATATATATATATATCACTTCACGCCATGTCCCCTGCTCACACCCAGCGTATATATATATATATCACTTCACGCCATGTCCCCTGCTCACACCCAGCGTATATATCACTTCACGCCATGTCCCCCTGCTCACACCCAGCGTATATATATATCACTTCACGCCATGTCCCCTGCTCACACCCAGCGTATATATCACTTCACGCCATGTCCCCTGCTCACACCCAGCGTATATATATCACTTCACGCCATGTCCCCTGCTCACACCCAGCGTATATATATCACTTCACGCCATGTCCCCTGCTCACACCCAGCGTATATATATATATATATATCACTTCACGCCATGTCCCCTGCTCACACCCAGCGTATATATATATATATCACTTCACGCCATGTCCCCTGCTCACACCCAGCGTATATATATATATATATATATATATCACTTCATGCCATGTCCCCCTGCTCACACCCAGCGTATATATCACTTCACTCCATGTCCCCCTACTCACACCCAGCGTATATATCTCTTCACGCCATGTCCCCTGCTCACACCCAGCGTATATATCACTTCACGCCATGTCCCCTGCTCACACCCAGCGTATATATCACTTCACGCCATGTCCCCTGCTCACACCCAGCATATATATATCACTTCACGCCATGTCCCCTGCTCACACCCAGCATATATATCACTTCACGCCATGTCCCCTGCTCACACCCAGCGTATATATATCACTTCACGCCATGTCCCCTGCTCACACCCAGCGTGTATATATATCACTTCTCGCCATGTCCCATGCTCACACCCAGCGTATATATCACTTCACGCCATGTCCCCCTGCTCACACCCAGCGTATATATATCACTTCACGCCATGTCCCCTGCTCACACCCAGCGTGTATATATCACTTCATGCCATGTCCCCCGCTCACACCCAGCGTATATATATCACTTCATGCCATGTCCCCCGCTCACACCCAGCATATATATATATCACTTCATGCCATGTCCCCTGCTCACACCCAGCGTATACCTCACTTCACGCCATGTTCCTTGCTCACACCCAGCGTATATATACATCACTTCACGCCATGTCCCCTGCTCACACCCAGCGTATATATATCACTTCACGCCATGTCCCCTGCTCACACCCAGCGTATATATCACTTCACGCCATGTCCCCCTGCTCACACCCAGCGTATATATATATATCACTTCACGCCATGTCCCCTGCTCACACCCAGCGTATATATCACTTCACGCCATGTCCCCTGCTCACACCCAGCGTATATATATCACTTCACGCCATGTCCCCTGCTCACACCCAGCGTATATATATCACTTCACGCCATGTCCCCTGCTCACACCCAGCGTATATATATATATATATCACTTCACGCCATGTCCCCTGCTCACACCCAGCGTATATATATATATATCACTTCACGCCATGTCCCCTGCTCACACCCAGCGTATATATATATATATATATATCACTTCATGCCATGTCCCCCTGCTCACACCCAGCGTATATATCACTTCACTCCATGTCCCCCTACTCACACCCAGCGTATATATCTCTTCACGCCATGTCCCCTGCTCACACCCAGCGTATATATCACTTCACGCCATGTCCCCTGCTCACACCCAGCGTATATATCACTTCACGCCATGTCCCCTGCTCACACCCAGCATATATATATCACTTCACGCCATGTCCCCTGCTCACACCCAGCATATATATCACTTCACGCCATGTCCCCTGCTCACACCCAGCGTATATATATCACTTCACTCCATGTCCCCTGCTCACACCCAGCGTGTGTATATATATATCACTTCACGCCATGTCCCCTGCTCACACCCAGCGTATATATATCACTTCACTCCATGTCCCCTGCTCACACCCAGCGTATATATCACTTCGTGCCATGTCCCCTGCTCACACCCAGCGTATATATATCACTTCACTCCATGTCCCCTGCTCACACCCAGCGTGTGTATATATATATCACTTCACGCCATGTCCCCTGCTCACACCCAGCGTATATATATATATCACTTCACGCCATGTCCCCCTGCTCACACCCAGCGTATATATCACTTCACTCCATGTCCCCCTACTCACACCCAGCGTATATATCTCTTCACGCCATGTCCCCTGCTCACACCCAGCGTATATATCACTTCACGCCATGTCCCCTGCTCACACCCAGCGTATATATCACTTCACGCCATGTCCCCTGCTCACACCCAGCATATATATATCACTTCACGCCATGTCCCCTGCTCACACCCAGCGTATATATCACTTCACGCCATGTCCCCCTGCTCACACCGAGCGTATATATCACTTCACGCCATGTCCCCCTGCTCACACCCAGCGTATATATCACTTCACGCCTTGTCCCCCTGCTCACACCCAGCGTATATATATATCACTTCACGCCATGTCCCCCTGCTCATACCCAGCGTATATATCACTTCACGCCATGTCCCCTGCTCACACCCAGCGTATATATCACTTCACGCCATGTCCCCTGCTCACACCCAGCATATATATATATATCACTTCACGCCATGTCCCCTGCTCACACCCAGCGTATATATCACTACACGCCATGTCCCCTGCTCACACCCAGCGTATATATATATCACTTCACGCCATGTCCCCCTGCTCACACCCAGCGTATATATCACTTCACGCCATGTCCCACTGCTCACACCGAGCGTATATATCACTTCACGCCATGTCCCCCTGCTCGCACCCAGCGTATATATCACTTCACGCCATGTCCCCCTGCTCACACCCAGCGTATACATCACTTCACGCCATGTCCCCCTGCTCACACCCAGCGTATATATATATCACTTCACGCCATGTCCCCTGCTCACACCCAGCGTATATATATATATATCACTTCACGCCATGTCCCCTGCTCACACCCAGCGTATATATATATATATATCACTTCACGCCATGTCCCCTGCTCACACCCAGCGTATATATCACTTCACGCCATGTCCCCCTGCTCACACCCAGCGTATATATATATCACTTCACGCCATGTCCCCTGCTCACACCCAGCATATATATCACTTCACGCCATGTCCCCTGCTCACACCCAGCGTATATATATCACTTCACGCCATGTCCCCTGCTCACACCCAGCGTATATATATATATATATATCACTTCACGCCATGTCCCCTGCTCACACCCAGCGTATATATATATATCACTTCACGCCATGTCCCCTGCTCACACCCAGCGTATATATATATATATATATATATCACTTCATGCCATGTCCCCCTGCTCACACCCAGCGTATATATCACTTCACTCCATGTCCCCCTACTCACACCCAGCGTATATATCTCTTCACGCCATGTCCCCTGCTCACACCCAGCGTATATATCACTTCACGCCATGTCCCCTGCTCACACCCAGCGTATATATCACTTCACGCCATGTCCCCTGCTCACACCCAGCATATATATATCACTTCACGCCATGTCCCCTGCTCACACCCAGCATATATATCACTTCACGCCATGTCCCCTGCTCACACCCAGCGTATATATATCACTTCACGCCATGTCCCCTGCTCACACCCAGCGTGTATATATATCACTTCTCGCCATGTCCCATGCTCACACCCAGCGTATATATCACTTCACGCCATGTCCCCCTGCTCACACCCAGCGTATATATCACTTCACTCCATGTCCCCCTACTCACACCCAGCGTATATATCTCTTCACGCCATGTCCCCTGCTCACACCCAGCGTATATATCACTTCACGCCATGTCCCCTGCTCACACCCAGCGTATATATCACTTCACGCCATGTCCCCTGCTCACACCCAGCATATATATATCACTTCACGCCATGTCCCCTGCTCACACCCAGCGTATATATCACTTCACGCCATGTCCCCCTGCTCACACCGAGCGTATATATCACTTCACGCCATGTCCCCCTGCTCACACCCAGCGTATATATCACTTCACGCCTTGTCCCCCTGCTCACACCCAGCGTATATATATATCACTTCACGCCATGTCCCCCTGCTCATACCCAGCGTATATATCACTTCACGCCATGTCCCCTGCTCACACCCAGCGTATATATCACTTCACGCCATGTCCCCTGCTCACACCCAGCATATATATATATATCACTTCACGCCATGTCCCCTGCTCACACCCAGCGTATATATCACTACACGCCATGTCCCCTGCTCACACCCAGCGTATATATATATCACTTCACGCCATGTCCCCCTGCTCACACCCAGCGTATATATCACTTCACGCCATGTCCCACTGCTCACACCGAGCGTATATATCACTTCACGCCATGTCCCCCTGCTCGCACCCAGCGTATATATCACTTCACGCCATGTCCCCCTGCTCACACCCAGCGTATACATCACTTCACGCCATGTCCCCCTGCTCACACCCAGCGTATATATATATCACTTCACGCCATGTCCCCTGCTCACACCCAGCGTATATATATATATATCACTTCACGCCATGTCCCCTGCTCACACCCAGCGTATATATATATATATATCACTTCACGCCATGTCCCCTGCTCACACCCAGCGTATATATCACTTCACGCCATGTCCCCCTGCTCACACCCAGCGTATATATATATCACTTCACGCCATGTCCCCTGCTCACACCCAGCATATATATCACTTCACGCCATGTCCCCTGCTCACACCCAGCGTATATATATCACTTCACGCCATGTCCCCTGCTCACACCCAGCGTATATATATATATATATATCACTTCACGCCATGTCCCCTGCTCACACCCAGCGTATATATATATATCACTTCACGCCATGTCCCCTGCTCACACCCAGCGTATATATATATATATATATATCACTTCATGCCATGTCCCCCTGCTCACACCCAGCGTATATATCACTTCACTCCATGTCCCCCTACTCACACCCAGCGTATATATCTCTTCACGCCATGTCCCCTGCTCACACCCAGCGTATATATCACTTCACGCCATGTCCCCTGCTCACACCCAGCGTATATATCACTTCACGCCATGTCCCCTGCTCACACCCAGCATATATATATCACTTCACGCCATGTCCCCTGCTCACACCCAGCATATATATCACTTCACGCCATGTCCCCTGCTCACACCCAGCGTATATATATCACTTCACGCCATGTCCCCTGCTCACACCCAGCGTGTATATATATCACTTCTCGCCATGTCCCATGCTCACACCCAGCGTATATATCACTTCACGCCATGTCCCCCTGCTCACACCCAGCGTATATATATCACTTCACGCCATGTCCCCTGCTCACACCCAGCGTGTATATATCACTTCATGCCATGTCCCCCGCTCACACCCAGCGTATATATATCACTTCATGCCATGTCCCCCGCTCACACCCAGCATATATATATATCACTTCATGCCATGTCCCCTGCTCACACCCAGCGTATACCTCACTTCACGCCATGTTCCTTGCTCACACCCAGCGTATATATACATCACTTCACGCCATGTCCCCTGCTCACACCCAGCGTATATATATCACTTCACGCCATGTCCCCTGCTCACACCCAGCGTATATATCACTTCACGCCATGTCCCCCTGCTCACACCCAGCGTATATATATATATCACTTCACGCCATGTCCCCTGCTCACACCCAGCGTATATATCACTTCACGCCATGTCCCCTGCTCACACCCAGCGTATATATATCACTTCACGCCATGTCCCCTGCTCACACCCAGCGTATATATATCACTTCACGCCATGTCCCCTGCTCACACCCAGCGTATATATATATATATATCACTTCACGCCATGTCCCCTGCTCACACCCAGCGTATATATATATATATCACTTCACGCCATGTCCCCTGCTCACACCCAGCGTATATATATATATATATATATATCACTTCATGCCATGTCCCCCTGCTCACACCCAGCGTATATATCACTTCACTCCATGTCCCCCTACTCACACCCAGCGTATATATCTCTTCACGCCATGTCCCCTGCTCACACCCAGCGTATATATCACTTCACGCCATGTCCCCTGCTCACACCCAGCGTATATATCACTTCACGCCATGTCCCCTGCTCACACCCAGCATATATATATCACTTCACGCCATGTCCCCTGCTCACACCCAGCATATATATCACTTCACGCCATGTCCCCTGCTCACACCCAGCGTATATATATCACTTCACGCCATGTCCCCTGCTCACACCCAGCGTGTATATATATCACTTCTCGCCATGTCCCATGCTCACACCCAGCGTATATATCACTTCACGCCATGTCCCCCTGCTCACACCCAGCGTATATATATCACTTCACGCCATGTCCCCTGCTCACACCCAGCGTGTATATATCACTTCATGCCATGTCCCCCGCTCACACCCAGCGTATATATATCACTTCATGCCATGTCCCCCGCTCACACCCAGCATATATATATATCACTTCATGCCATGTCCCCTGCTCACACCCAGCGTATACCTCACTTCACGCCATGTTCCTTGCTCACACCCAGCGTATATATACATCACTTCACGCCATGTCCCCTGCTCACACCCAGCGTATATATATCACTTCACGCCATGTCCCCTGCTCACACCCAGCGTATATATCACTTCACGCCATGTCCCCCTGCTCACACCCAGCGTATATATATATATCACTTCACGCCATGTCCCCTGCTCACACCCAGCGTATATATCACTTCACGCCATGTCCCCCTGCTCACACCCAGCGTATATATATATCACTTCACGTCATGTCCCCTGCTCACACCCAGCGTATATATCACTTCACGCCATGTCCCCCTGCTCACACCCAGCGTATATATCACTTCACGTCATGTCCCCCTGCTCACACCCAGCGTATATATCACTTCACGCCATGTCCCCCTGCTCACACACAGCGTATATATATATCACTTCACGCCATGTCCCCCTGCTCACACACAGCGTATATATATATCACTTCACGCCATGTCCCCTGCTCACACCCAGCGTATATATCACTTCACGCCATGTCCCCTGCTCACGCCCAGCGTATATATATCACTTCACGCCATGTCCCCTGCTCACACCCAGCGTGTATATATCACTTCACGCCATGTCCCCTGCTCACACCCAGCGTATATATCACTTCACGCCATGTCCCCTGCTCACACCCAGCGTATATATCACTTCACGCCATGTCCCCTGCTCACACCCAGCGTATATATCACTTCACGCCATGTCCCCTGCTCACACCCAGCATATATATATCACTTCACGCCATGTCCCCTGCTCACACCCAGCGTATATATATCACTTCACTCCATGTCCCCTGCTCACACCCAGCGTATATATCACTTCGCGCCATGTCCCCTGCTCACACCCAGCGTATATATATCACTTCACTCCATGTCCCCTGCTCACACCCAGCGTATATATCACTTCACGCCATGTCCCCTGCTCACACCCAGCGTATATATATCACTTCACTCCATGTCCCCTGCTCACACCCAGCGTATATATCACTTCACGCCATGTCCCCTGCTCACACCCAGCGTATACATCACTTCACGCCATGTCCCCCTGCTCACACCCAGCGTATATATATATCACTTCACGCCATGTCCCCCTGCTCACACCCAGCGTATATATATATCACTTCACGCCATGTCCCCTGCTCACACCAAGCGTATATATATATATATATATATATATATATATCACTTCACGCCATGTCCCCCTGCTCACACCCAGCGTATATATCACTTCACTCCATGTCCCCCTACTCACACCCAGCGTATATATCTCTTCACACCATGTCCCCTGCTCACACCCAGCGTATATATCACTTCACGCCATGTCCCCTGCTCACACCCAGCGTATATATTACTTCACGCCATGTCCCCTGCTCACACCCAGCGTATATATATATCACTTCACTCCATGTCCCCTGCTTACACCCAGCGTATATATCACTTCACGCCATGTCCCCTGCTCACACCCAGCGTATATATCACTTCACGCCATGTCCCCTGCTCACACCCAGCGTATATATATCACTTCACTCCATGTCCCCTGCTCACACCCAGCGTATATATCACTTCACGCCATGTCCCCTGCTCACACCCAGCGTATATATATCACTTCACTCCATGTCCCCTGCTCACACCCAGCGTATATATCACTTCACGCCATGTCCCCTGCTCACACCCAGCGTATATATATCACTTCACTCCATGTCCCCTGCTCACACCCAGCGTATATATCACTTCACGCCATGTCCCCTGCTCACACCCAGCGTATATATTACTTCACGCCATGTCCCCTGCTCACACCCAGCGTATATATATATCACTTCACTCCATGTCCCCTGCTTACACCCAGCGTATATATCACTTCACGCCATGTCCCCTGCTCACACCCAGCGTATATATCACTTCACGCCATGTCCCCTGCTCACACCCAGCGTATATATATCACTTCACTCCATGTCCCCTGCTCACACCCAGCGTATATATCACTTCACGCCATGTCCCCTGCTCACACCCAGCGTATATATATCACTTCACTCCATGTCCCCTGCTCACACCCAGCGTATATATCACTTCACGCCATGTCCCCTGCTCACACCCAGCGTATATATATCACTTCACTCCATGTCCCCTGCTCACACCCAGCGTATATATCACTTCACGCCATGTCCCCTGCTCACACCCAGCGTATACATCACTTCACGCCATGTCCCCCTGCTCACACCCAGCGTATATATATCACTTCACTCCATGTCCCCTGCTCACACCCAGCGTATATATCACTTCACGCCATGTCCCCTGCTCACACCCAGCGTATATATATCACTTCACTCCATGTCCCCTGCTCACACCCAGCGTATATATCACTTCACGCCATGTCCCCTGCTCACACCCAGCGTATACATCACTTCACGCCATGTCCCCCTGCTCACACCCAGCGTATATATATCACTTCACGCCATGTCCCCTGCTCACACCCAGCATATATATATCACTTCACGCCATGTCCCCTGCTCACACCCAGCGTATATATATATATCACTTCACGCCATGTCCCCTGCTCACACCCAGCGTATATATATATATCACTTCACGCCATGTCCCCCTGCTCACACCCAGCGTATATATCACTTCACTCCATGTCCCCCTACTCACACCCAGCGTATATATCTCTTCACGCCATGTCCCCTGCTCACACCCAGCGTATATATCACTTCACGCCATGTCCCCTGCTCACACCCAGCGTATATATCACTTCACGCCATGTCCCCCTGCTCACACCGAGCGTATATATCACTTCACGCCATGTCCCCCTGCTCACACCCAGCGTATATATCACTTCACTCCATGTCCCCCTACTCACACCCAGCGTATATCTCTCTTCACGCCATGTCC
Source organism: Pseudophryne corroboree (assembly GCF_028390025.1). Lineage (NCBI taxonomy): Eukaryota > Metazoa > Chordata > Amphibia > Anura > Myobatrachidae > Pseudophryne > Pseudophryne corroboree. Next base: position 484,338,415 of record NC_086451.1, read on the forward strand.
CCTGCTCACACCCAGCATATATATATCACTTCACGCCATGTCCCCTGCTCACACCCAGCGTATATATCACTTCACGCCATGTCCCCCTGCTCACACCGAGCGTATATATCACTTCACGCCATGTCCCCCTGCTCACACCCAGCGTATATATCACTTCACGCCTTGTCCCCCTGCTCACACCCAGCGTATATATATATCACTTCACGCCATGTCCCCCTGCTCACACCCAGCGTATATATCACTTCACGCCATGTCCCCTGCTCACACCCAGCGTATATATCACTTCACGCCATGTCCCCTGCTCACACCCAGCATATATATATATCACTTCACGCCATGTCCCCTGCTCACACCCAGCGTATATATCACTACACGCCATGTCCCCTGCTCACACCCAGCGTATATATATCACTTCACGCCATGTCCCCCTGCTCACACCCAGCGTATATATCACTTCACGCCATGTCCCACTGCTCACACCGAGCGTATATATCACTTCACGCCATGTCCCCCTGCTCGCACCCAGCGTATATATCACTTCACGCCATGTCCCCCTGCTCACACCCAGCGTATACATCACTTCACGCCATGTCCCCCTGCTCACACCCAGCGTATATATATATCACTTCACGCCATGTCCCCTGCTCACACCCAGCGTATATATCACTTCACGCCATGTCCCCCTGCTCACACCCAGCGTATATATATATCACTTCACGCCATGTCCCCTGCTCACACCCAGCGTATATATCACTTCACGCCATGTCCCCTGCTCACACCCAGCGTATATATATCACTTCACGCCATGTCCCCTGCTCACACCCAGCGTATATATATCACTTCACGCCATGTCCCCTGCTCACACCCAGCGTATATATATATATATATATATATATATATATCACTTCACGCCATGTCCCCTGCTCACACCCAGCGTATATATATATATATCACTTCACGCCATGTCCCCCTGCTCACACCCAGCGTATATATCACTTCACTCCATGTCCCCCTACTCACACCCAGCGTATATATCTCTTCACGCCATGTCCCCTGCTCACACCCAGCGTATATATCACTTCACGCCATGTCCCCTGCTCACACCCAGCGTATATATCACTTCACGCCATGTCCCCTGCTCACACCCAGCATATATATATATATCACTTCACGCCATGTCCCCTGCTCACACCCAGCATATATATCACTTCACGCCATGTCCCCCTGCTCACACCGAGCGTATATATCACTTCACGCCATGTCCCCCTGCTCACACCCAGCGTATATATCACTTCACGCCATGTCCCCTGCTCACACCCAGCGTATATATATCACTTCACGCCATGTCCCCTGCTCACACCCAGCGTGTATATATATCACTTCTCGCCATGTCCCATGCTCACACCCAGCGTATATATCACTTCACGCCATGTCCCCCTGCTCACACCCAGCGTATATATATCACTTCACGCCATGTCCCCTGCTCACACCCAGCGTATATATATCACTTCATGCCATGTCCCCCGCTCACACCCAGCGTATATATATCACTTCATGCCATGTCCCCCGCTCACACCCAGCATATATATATATCACTTCATGCCATGTCCCCTGCTCACACCCAGCGTATACCTCACTTCACGCCATGTTCCTTGCTCACACCCAGCGTATATATACATCACTTCACGCCATGTCCCCTGCTCACACCCAGCGTATATATATCACTTCACGCCATGTCCCCTGCTCACACCCAGCGTATATATCACTTCACGCCATGTCCCCCTGCTCACACCCAGCGTATATATATATCACTTCACGCCATGTCCCCTGCTCACACCCAGCGTATATATCACTTCACGCCATGTCCCCCTGCTCACACCCAGCGTATATATATATCACTTCACGTCATGTCCCCTGCTCACACCCAGCGTATATATCACTTCACGCCATGTCCCCCTGCTCACACCCAGCGTATATATCACTTCACGTCATGTCCCCCTGCTCACACCCAGCGTATATATCACTTCACGCCATGTCCCCCTGCTCACACACAGCGTATATATATATATCACTTCACGCCATGTCCCCTGCTCACACCCAGCGTATATATATCACTTCACGCCATGTCCCCTGCTCACACCCAGCGTATATATATCACTTCACGCCATGTCCCCTGCTCACACCCAGCGTATATATATCGCTTCACGCCATGTCCCCTGCTCACACCGAGCGTATATATATCACTTCATGCCATGTCCCCCTGCTCACACCCAGCGTATATATCACTTCACGCCATGTCCCCCTGCTCACACCCAGCGTAAATATCACTTCACGCTATGTCCCCCTGCTCACACCCAGCGTATACATCACTTCACGCCATGTCCCCCTGCTCACACCCAGCGTATACCTCACTTCACGCCATGTCCCCTGCTCACACCCAGCGTATATATACACATCACTTCACGCCATGTCCCCTGCTCACACCCAGCGTATATATCACTTCACGCCATGTCCCCCTGCTCACACCCAGCGTATATATATATCACTTCACGCCATGTCCCCTGCTCACACCCAGCGTATATATCACTTCACGCCATGTCCCCCTGCTCACACCCAGCGTATATATCACTTCACGCCATGTCCCCCGCTCACACCCAGCGTATATATCACTTCACTCCATGTCCCCCTGCTCACACCCAGCGTATATATCACTTCACGCCATGTCCCCCGCTCACACCCAGCGTATATATCACTTCACGCCATGTCCCCTGCTCACACCCAGCGTATATATCACTTCACGCCATGTCCCCCTGCTCACACCCAGCATATATATATATCACTTCACGCCATGTCCCCTGCTCACACCCAGCGTATATATCACTTCACGCCATGTCCCCCTGCTCACACCCAGCGTATATATATATATCACTTCACGTCATGTCCCCTGCTCACACCCAGCGTATATATCACTTCACGCCATGTCCACCTGCTCACACCCAGCGTATATATCACTTCACGCCATGTCCCCCTGCTCACACCCAGCATATATATCACTTCACGCCATGTCCCCCGCTCACACCCAGCGTATATATCACTTCACTCCATGTCCCCCTGCTCACACCCAGCGTATATATCACTTCACTCCATGTCCCCCTGCTCACACCCAGCGTATATATCACTTCACGCCATGTCCCCTGTTCACACCCAGCGTATACCTCACTTCACGCCATGTCCCTTGCTCACACCCAGCGTATATATACACACATCACTTCACGCCATGTCCCCTGCTCACACCCAGCGTATATATCACTTTACGCCATGTCCCCCGCTCACACCCAGCGTATATATCACTTCACGCCATGTCCCCTGCTCACACCCAGCGTATATATCACTTCACGCCATGTCCCCTGCTCACACCCAGCGTATATATATCACTTCACGCCATGTCCCCCTGCTCACACCCAGCGTATATATATATATCACTTCACGCCATGTCCCCTGCTCACACCCAGCGTATATATCACTTCACGCCATGTCCCCCTGCTCACACCCAGCGTATATATCACTTCACGCCATGTCCCCCTGCTCACACCCAGCGTATATATCACTTCACGCCATGTCCCCCTGCTCACACCCAGCGTATATATATATATCACTTCACGCCATGTCCCCCTGCTCACACCCAGCGTATATATATATATATCACTTCACGCCATGTCCCCTGCTCACACCCAGCGTATATATCACTTCACGCCATGTCCCCTGCTCACACCCAGCGTATATATATCACTTCACGCCATGTCCCCCTGCTCACACCCAGCGTATATATCACTTCACGCCATGTCCCCCTGCTCACATATCACTTCACGCCATGTCCCCTGCTCACACAGAGCGTATATATCCTCTTCAATGTGCAGCTAAGTTCCACAAATTAAATACTCCGATGCCACAAAGCCACTTAGCTAACGAGGTTTCCTTTCACAGCCATTCCTAACTTTGTTTTTTGATTTTTCATTATTTAATAAACTTTGAAAATAATTTTTTATAAATATTATATTATGCGCATCTGCAGAACGGATCTCCTCGTCAGACTGGGGGCACAACGGAGCGGCGCGGTCACATGTGATCTGACCACACCAGTGAACTGGTTAATGAGACGGATTCATCCGAGAGGCGACAACTATCCATCTGTGTGCGAATGATTCTCAGTCTGTGTACCTGGCGAAGCGATGCAGCGAATGCGGCTTTATCGCACGCCAGGTTCCGTGGAGCGTCATCCGACACTCTGAACATAAAACTAAATTCCTCTACAGCTGAAGTCGCAGCCCAGCGCCTCCGGTACAGACTGAGTGTCCCCGGTCACTGCAGGAGGTGTCAGGGGTGCAGTGTGCTCTCCCGTGTCCCCGGTCACTGCAGGAGGTGTCAGGGGTGCAGTGTGCACTCCCGTGTCCCCGGTCACTGCAGGAGGTGTCGGTGGTACAGTGTGCTCTCCCGTGTCCCCGGTCACTGCAGGAGGTGTCAGGGGTGCAGTGTGCACTCCCATGTCCCCGGTCACTGCAGGAGGTGTCGGTAGTACAGTGTGCACTCCCGTGTCCCCGGTCACTGCAGGAGGTGTCGGTGGTACAGTGTGCACTCCCGTGTCCCCGGTCACTGCAGGAGGTGTCAGGGGTACAGTGTGCTCTCCCGTGTCCCCGGTCACTGCAGGAGGTGTCGGTGGTACAGTGTGCACTCCCGTGTCCCCGGTCACTGCAGGAGGTGTCGGTGGTACAGTGTGCACTCCCGTGTCCCCGGTCACTGCAGGAGGTGTCAGGGGTGCAGGGTGCTCTCCCGTGTCCCCGGTCACTGCAGGAGGTGTCAGGGGTGCAGTGTGCTCTCCCGTGTCCCCGGTCACTGCAGGAGGTGTCGGGGGTACAGTGTGCACTCCCGTGTCCCCGGTCACTGCAGGAGGTGTCGGGGGGTACAGCGTGCACTCCCGTGTCCCCGGTCACTGCAGGAGGTGTCGGGGGGTACAGCGTGCACTCCCGTGTCCCCGGTCACTGCAGGAGGTGTCGGGGGTACAGTGTGCACTCCCGTGTCCCCGGTCACTGCAGGAGGTGTCGGTGGTACAGTGTGCTCTCCCGTGTCCCCGGTCACTGCAGGAGGTGTCAGGGGTACAGTGTGCTCTCCCGTGTCCCCGGTCACTGCAGGAAGTGTCGGGGGGTACAGTGTGCTCTCCCGTGTCCCCGGTCACTGCAGGAGGAGTCAGGGGTACAGTGTGCTCTCCCGTGTCCCCGGCCACTGCAGGAAGTGTCGGGGGGTACAGTGTGCTCTCCCGTGTCCCCGGTCACTGCAGGAGGAGTCAGGGGTACAGTGTGCTCTCCCGTGTCCCCGGCCACTGCAGGAGGTGTCGGGGGTACAGTGTGCTCTCCCGTGTCCCCGGTCACTGCAGGAGGTGTCGGGGGTACAGTGTGCTCTCCCGTGTCCCCGGTCACTGCAGGAGGTGTCGGGGGTACAGTGTGCACTCCCGTGTCCCCGGTCACTACAGTAGGTGTCGGGGGGCACAGTAACACAAGTGCCACTACTAATGCAGTAAGATAGGTAAAGTCTCATTGTCTATAGACGTGTGACGTGCAGGGACAATATAATATAATAACACATGTGCTGCCTGATAGCTCTTATCTCGTATTACCTACACAGCACCGGTTATCAGGTCTCCTCTGTATAAACACTGTAGTGTAATACTTGTGTAACTCAGGAGAATTCACAGTCAGAGAGGCGAGGGGGGGGGGGGGGGGGTAATTCCTCTTCTTTCTTCCGCACATTTCCCTTATACGGACAAGAACCCCCTCCCCCCTCCTCCTCTGATGCTGGCTCCAGGCAGACACAGAACCTCCATATAAGGAGATGTGACCGCTCTGCCCAGCAGCACAGTGTGTGTGTGTCTGCAGAGCATAGAGCAGATTACAGCATTGCAGAGCACTCAGAGCCTTAGTACTACAATATGATGGGGTAACCTCACACTGCTCCAGCGGCCTTCCCCCATCACTTACACAATGGTAACGCCGCTGGGGGCCCGCTCGGTAACGCCACAAGGGGGCCCGCTCACTAACGCCACAAGGGGGCCCGCTCACTAACGCCACAAGGGGGCCCGCTCACTAACGCCACAAGGGGGCCCGCTCACTAACGCCACAAGGGGGCCCGCTCACTAACGCCACAAGGGGGCCCGCTCACTAACGCCACAAGGGGGCCCGCTCACTAACGCCACAAGGGGGCCCGCTCACTAACGCCACAAGGGGGCCCGCTCACTAACGCCACAAGGGGGCCCGCTCACTAACGCCACAAGGAAGCCCGCTCACTAACGCCACAAGGGGGCCCGCTCACTAACGCCACAAGGGGGCCCGCTCACTAACGCCACAAGGGGGCCCGCTCACTAACGCCACAAGGGGGCCCGCTCACTAACGCCATCATATGGTTTCTGCCAATGCCACCACTAACTCCATGGCCTACCCTAATCTCCATCCTCACCTCTGTGTCACACCGCTGGTGCGGAGCCGGGCTGTGACCGCTACACGCCCTTCCCTGGTGCACATGCATGTGTCTGACTGCGCAAGGACTGAGACGTACACTGTCATTGTCTGTAGATGCTGAAATACGGCTTGGTGCGGCTTTAGATGCTGCCATAGGTAGCGCAAAACGGTCCCTCTTGGAGTGCTAGGTCCCGGGTGACTCGGCCAATCGTCTTTCTTGCTCAAAATGTGCGCAGATTCGCATAAACAACTGTGTGACAAAACTACTCTGCAAGGTTACTCTGACCAACTTCATGTGCGACACGTACATCTGTGTGCGACGGAGTCTGAATCTGTATAGGAGGTGCTGCGACGCAGCGGCCACGGCGTTCTCTTACGCCAAGTCCCGATGCGATTCATGTACATACTAATCCCTGTGCAGCCCAGCGCCAGTAGCGTTATGTGAGCGGCGTTTTGCTGCGTCTGCGATGTAAAATTGAAAGAGTAAGACGGCGCGCTGCACCTCACGGAGCATCTCAGTAATTCCGGGCGTCTCACACTACTGTATGCGGAGTCTTGAGGACACATCTGCATACACACACACTGTGTGGAAGGGGAAGCGCAGCGCATGACTCAGAGTCCCATCCCCGTCTCCACTACACCCACAGCAAGCGTAATCACAAGTCATTATACTGTACACTGCTGAGGAGGAGATTGGAGCGTCTTCTGTGTCACCACCAGCGTCACCGGAGAATGCCGCCATATATACTGTATAATACCAATCACCAGCTACTCTGCCCACAGGTTTACAGAGGCAGTACTGTGCTTGTATACATATATAATGCGACTAGACAGATGCGGAGAATTACACCCAGCGTACAGAGGCAGTACTGTGCTTGTATACATATATAATGCGACTAGACAGATGCGGAGAATTACACCCAGCGTACAGAGGCAGTACTGTGCTTGTATACATATATAATGCGACTAGACAGATGCTGAGTAATACACCCAGCATACAGAGGCAGTACTGTGCATGTATACATATATAATGTGACTAGACAGATGCTGAGAATTACACCCAGCATACAGAGGCAGTACTGTGCATGTATACATATATAATGTGACTAGACAGATGCTGAGAATTACACCCAGCATACAGAGGCAGTACTGTGCATGTATACATATATAATGAGACTATACAGATGCTGAGAATTACACCCAGCATACAGAGGCAGTACTGTGCATGTATACATATATAATGAGACTATACAGATGCTGAGAATTACACCCAGCATACAGAGGCAGTACTGTGCTTGTATACATATATAATGTGACTAGACAGATGCTGAGAATTACACCCAGCGTACAGAGGCAGTACTGTGCATGTTATAATGTGACTAGACAGATGCTGAGAATTACACCCAGCGTACAGAGGCAGTACTGTGCATGTATACATATATAATGTGACTAGACAGATGCTGAGAATTACACCCAGCATACAGAGGCAGTACTGTGCATGTATACATATATAATGTGACTAGACAGATGCTGAGAATTACACCCAGCATACAGAGGCAGTACTGTGCATGTATACATATATAATGAGACTATACAGATGCTGAGAATTACACCCAGCATACAGAGGCAGTACTGTGCATGTATCCATATATAATGTAACTAGATAGATGCTGAGAATTACACCCAGCATACAGAGGCAGTACTGTGCATGCATCCATATATAATGTAACTAGATAGATGCTGAGAATTACACCCAGCATACAGAGGCAGTACTGTGCATGTGTCCATATATAATGTGACTATACAGATGCTGAGAATTACACCCAGCGTACAGAGGCAGTACTGTGCATGTATCCATATATAATGTAACTAGACAGATGCTGAGAATTACACCCAGCATACAGAGGCAGTACTGTGCATGTGTCCATATATAATGTGACTATACAGATGCTGAGAATTACACCCAGCGTACAGAGGCAGTACTATGCATGTATCCATATATAATGTAACTAGACAGATGCTGAGAATTACACCCAGCATACAGAGGCAGTACTGTGCATGTATCCATATATAATGTAACTAGACAGATGCTGAGAATTACACCCAGCGTACAGAGGCAGTACTGTGCATGTATCCATATATAATGTAACTAGACAGATACTGAGAATTACACCCAGCATACAGAGGTAGTACTGTGCTGTATACATATATAATGTAACTAGACAGATACTGAGAATTACACCCAGCGTACAGAGGCAGTACTGTGCATGTATAAATATATAATGTAACTAGACAGATACTGATAATTACACCCAGCATACAGAGGCAGTACTGTGCTTGTATACATATATAATGTAACTAGACAGATACTGAGAATTACACCCAGCATACAGAGGCAGTACTGTGCATGTATACATATATAATCTGACTAGACAGATGCTGAGAATTACACCCAGCATACAGAGGCAGTACTGTGCTTGTATACATATATAATGTAACTAGACAGATGCTGTGAGAATTACACCCAGCGTACAGAGGCGGTACTGTGCATGTATCCATATATAATGTGACTAGACAGATGCTGAGAATTACACCCAGCATACAGAGGCAGTACTGTGCTTGTATACATATATAATGTGACTAGACAGATGCTGAGAATTACACCCAGCATACAGAGGCAGTACTGTGCATGTATCCATATATAATGTAAACTATACAGATGCTGAGAATTACACCCAGCATACAGAGGCAGTACTGTGCATGTATCCATATATAATGTGACTAGACAGATGCTGAGAATTACACCCAGCATACAGAGGCAGTACTGTGCATGTATCCATATATAATGTAACTAGATAGATGCTGAGAATTACACCCAGCATACAGAGGCAGTACTGTGCATGTATCCATATATAATGTAACTAGATAGATGCTGAGAATTACACCCAGCATACAGAGGCAGTACTGTGCATGTATCCATATATAATGTGACTAGACAGATGCTGAGAATTACACCCAGCATACAGAGGCAGTACTGTGCATGTATCCATATATAATGTGACTAGACAGATGCTGAGAATTACACCCAGCGTACAGAGGCAGTACTGTGCATGTATCCATATATAATGTGACTAGACAGATGCTGAGAATTACACCCAGCATACAGAGGCAGTACTGTGCATGTATCCATATATAATGTGACTAGACAGATGCTGAGAATTACACCCAGCGTACAGAGGCAGTACTGTGCATGTATCCATATATAATGTAACTAGACAGATGCTGAGAATTACACCCAGCATACAGAGGCAGTACTGTGCATGTATCCATATATAATGTAACTAGACAGATGCTGAGAATTACACCCAGCGTACAGAGGCAGTACTGTGCATGTATCCATATATAATGTAACTAGACAGATACTGAGAATTACACCCAGCATACAGAGGCAGTACTGTGCATGTATCCATATATAATGTAACTAGATAGATGCTGAGAATTACACCCAGCAGTACTGTGCATGTATCCATATATAATGTGACTAGACAGATGCTGAGAATTACACCCAGCGTACAGAGGCAGTACTGTGCATGTATACATATATAATGTGACTAGACAGATGCTGAGAATTACACCCAGCATACAGAGGCAGTACTGTGCATGTGTCCATATATAATGTGACTATACAGATGCTGAGAATTACACCCAGCGTACAGAGGCAGTACTGTGCATGTATCCATATATAATGTGACTAGACAGATGCTGAGAATTACACCCAGCATACAGAGGCAGTTCTGTGCTTGTATACATATATAATGTAACTAGACAGATGCTGAGAATTACACCCAGCATACAGAGGCAGTACTGTGCATGTATACATATATAATGTGACTAGACAGATGCTGAGAATTACACCCAGCATACAGAGGCAGTACTGTGCTTGTATACATATATAATGTGACTAGACAGATACTGAGAATTACACCCAGCGTACAGAGGCAGTACTGTGCATGTATCCATATATAATGTAACTAGACAGATGCTGAGTAATACACCCAGCATACAGAGGCAGTACTGTGCTTGTATACATATATAATGTGACTAGACAGATACTGAGAATTACACCCAGCGTACAGAGGCAGTACTGTGCATGTATACATATATAATGTGACTAGACAGATACTGAGAATTACACCCAGCGTACAGAGGCAGTACTGTGCATGTATACATATATAATGTGACTAGACAGATGCTGAGAATTACACCCAGCATACAGAGGCGGTACTGTGCATGTATCCATATATAATGTGACTAGACAGATGCTGAGAATTACACCCAGCGTACAGAGGCAGTACTGTGCTTGTATACATATATAATGTAACTAGTCAGATGCTGAGAATTACACCCAGCGTACAGAGGCAGTACTGTGCATGTATCCATATATAATGTGACTAGACAGATGCTGAGAATTACACCCAGCATACAGAGGCAGTACTGTGCTTGTATACATATATAATGTGACTAGACAGATGCTGAGAATTACACCCAGCATACAGAGGCAGTACTGTGCCTGTATCCATATATAATGTAACTAGACAGATGCTGAGAATTACACCCAGCGTACAGAGGCAGTACTGTGCATGTATCCATACACACTGTAACTAGACAGATGCTGAGAATTACACCCAGCATACAGAGGCAGTACTGTGCATGTATCCATATATAATGTGACTAGACAGATGCTGAGAATTACACCCAGCATACAGAGGCAGTACTGTGCCTGTATCCATATATAATGTAACTAGACAGATACTGAGAATTACACCCAGCATACAGAGGCAGTACTGTGCCTGTATCCATATATAATATAACTAGACAGATGCTGAGAATTACACCTAGTACTGTAGTGTGCCAATGTCTGTGTTTAGAATATGAACAGTTACAGAGCACGTATTCCACATGTACAACTAGAAGTGGTACTGTGCACTTTAAACTATAAGTAATGACAGAGAATCAAAATAAGGTTATATTTTCAGAATTACTTTTTACATTTCAGTACTCGGATAGAATACATATGATTTACTGGCTGTGCAGCATGCTATGCTCCTATACATTACTCTGATTACTGGTCACATATAATGTATGACCGCCGGCTGTGCAGCATGCTATGTTCCTATACATTGCTCTGATTACTGGTCACATATAATGTATGACCGCCGGCTGTGCAGCACCCTATGCTCCTATACAATACTCTGATTACTGGTCACATATAATGTATGACTACCGGCTGTGCCACATGCTATGTTCCTATACATTGCTCTGATTACTGATCACATATAATGTATGACTGCCGACTGTGCAGCACCCTATGCTCCTATACACATTACTGTGATTACTGGTCACATATAATGTATGACCGCCGGCTGTGCAGCATCCTATGTTCCTATACATTGTTCTGATTACTGATCACATATAATGTATGACTGCCGGCTGTGCAGCACCCTATGCTCCTATACATTACTCTGATTACTGATCACATATAATGTATGACTGCCGGCTGTGCAGCACCCTATGCTCCTATACATTACTCTGATTACTGATCACATATAATGTATGACTGCCGGCTGTGCAGCACCCTATGCTCCTATACATTACTCTGATTACTGATCACATATAATGTATGACAGCCGGCTGTGCAGCATCCTATGTTCCTATACATTGTTCTGATTACTGATCACATATAAAGTATGACTGCCGGCTGTGCAGCACCCTATGCTCCTATACATTACTCTGATTACTGATCACATATAATGTATGACTGCCGGCTGTGCAGCACCCTATGCTCCTATACATTACTCTGATTACTGATCACATATAATGTATGACTGCCGGCTGTGCAGCACCCTATGCTCCTATACATTACTCTGATTACTGATCACATATAATGTATGACTGCCGGCTGTGCAGCATCCTATGTTCCTATACATTACTCTGATTACTGATCACATATAATGTATGACTGCCGGCTGTGCAGCATCCTATGTTCCTATACATTACTCTGATTACTGATCACATATAATGTATGACTGCCGGCTGTGCAGCACCCTATGCTCCTATACATTACTCTGATTACTGATCACATATAATGTATGACTGCCGGCTGTGCAGCATCCTATGTTCCTATACATTGTTCTGATTACTGATCACATATAAAGTATGACTGCCGGCTGTGCAGCACCCTATGCTCCTATACACATTACTGTGATTACTGGTCACATATAATGTATGACCGCCGGCTGTGCAGCATGCTATGTTCCTATACATTGTTCTGATTACTGATCACATATAATGTATGACTGCCGGCTGTGCAGCATTCTATGTTCCTATACATTGTTCTGATTACTGATCACATATAATGTATGACTACCGGCTGTGCCACATGCTATGTTCCTATACAATACTCTGATTACTTGTCACATATAATGTATGACTACCGGCTGTGCCACATGCTATGTTCCTATACATTGTTCTGATTACTGATCACATATAATGTATGACTGCCGGCTGTGCAGCATCCTATGTTCCTATACATTGTTCTGATTACTGATCACATATAATGTATGACTGCCGGCTGTGCAGCACCCTATGCTCCTATACATTACTCTGATTACTGATCACATATAATGTATGACTGCCGGCTGTGCAGCACCCTATGCTCCTATACATTACTCTGATTACTGATCACATATAATGTATGACTGCCGGCTGTGCAGCACCCTATGCTCCTATACATTACTCCGATTACTGATCACATATAATGTATGACTGCCGGCTGTGCAGCACCCTATGCTCCTATACATTACTCCGATTACTGATCACATATAATGTATGACTGCCGGCTGTGCAGCACCCTATGCTCCTATACATTACTCCGATTACTGATCACATATAATGTATGACTGCCGGCTGTGCAGCACCCTATGCTCCTATACATTACTCCGATTACTGATCACATATAATGTATGACTGCCGGCTGTGCAGCACCCTATGCTCCTATACATTACTCTGATTACTGATCACATATAATGTATGACTGCCGGCTGTGCAGCACCCTATGCTCCTATACATTACTCTGATTACTGATCACATATAATGTATGACTGCCGGCTGTGCAGCACCCTATGCTCCTATACATTACTCTGATTACTGATCACATATAATGTATGACTGCCGGCTGTGCAGCACCCTATGCTCCTATACATTACTCTGATTACTGATCACATATAATGTATGACTGCCGGCTGTGCAGCACCCTATGCTCCTATACATTACTCTGATTACTGATCACATATAATGTATGACTGCCGGCTGTGCAGCACCCTATGTTCCTATACATTACTCTGATTACTGATCACATATAATGTATGACTGCCGGCTGTGCAGCACCCTATGCTCCTATACATTACTCTGATTACTGATCACATATAATGTATGACTGCCGGCTGTGCAGCATCCTATGTTCCTATACATTGTTCTGATTACTGATCACATATAAAGTATGACTGCCGGCTGTGCAGCACCCTATGCTCCTATACATTACTCTGATTACTGATCACATATAATGTAGATTATCCAAAAAAGAAAAGAAAGAATTGGTCTTTCAGTGGCGCACAGAGAAAAGGTAAGTAGAATAAAGGTAGGTATTATAAAAAATAACTTATTTCAATCACCATAAAATGCCCACTGTGAAATATTTAAAAAGAACATTCAAGACATGGTGTGTTAGACAGCACGTAAGACATAAGGGGCCTAATTCAGACCTGATGGCTCGCTAGCTATTTTTTGCAGCGCTGCGATCAGATAGTCGCCGCCAATGGAGGAGTGTATTTTAGCTTTGCAAGTGTGCGATCGCATGTGCAGCCGAGCGGTACAAAAAATGTTGTGCAGTTTCTGAGTTGCCCAGAACTTACTCAGCCGCTGCGATCACTTCAGCCTGTCCGGGCCCGGAATTGACGTCAGACACCCGCCCTGCAAACGCCTGGACACGCCTGCGTTTTTCCAACCACTCCCACAAAACGGTCAGTTGACACCCACAAACGCCCTCTTCCTGTCAATCACATTGAGATCGGCCGTGCGAATAGATTCTTCGTTAAATCCATCACTCAGCAACGATCCGCTTTGTACCCGTGCGATGCGCCTACGCATTTCGTTGCATGCGCAGTTATGACCTGATCGCAGCGCAGCGAAAAAACCTAGCGTGCGATCAGGTCTAAATGACCCCCAAGGTGTGAATTAAAATGCAAACAGTCATATGCGTGTGTGTACTCATGTTTCATAGTCGTATTTACTTACTCTGGGTATTATAAACCCTCCTGACTGTTGTATACTTATCTATTATTGTGACCTTTGTGTAAATGAATGTGTCTCAGTTCTATATACACCTTTGTCTCCTGTGTATTATTGAGATTATATTTATTGTGAGATCTGGATGTTCCTTCTGCTTATACTGTGTGTGAGGCACAAAACTTACCCCCTTGTACATATCAATTGTAGTATCTGATCATGTATGTCACTTCAAGTATCTATTATCCCCCAACACAGGTGATTAATACTACTAGAAGAATGTCCGGATAAATCTAGAAGTTATTCATTGTTTTTGGTGTAATGTTATATTTCATCCCAATTCCAAATTCACATATAATGTATGACTGCCGGATGTGCAGTGAGTCAGAGCTCCGGCCGCAGTGGGGATGTGCGGCGAGTCAAAGCTGCGGCCGCAGTGGGGATGTGCGGCAAGTCAGTGCTCCGGCTGCAGTGGGGATGTGCGGCGAGTCAGAGCGCCGGCCACAGTGGGGATGTGCAGCGAGTCAGAGCGCCGGCCGCAGTGGGGATGTGCAGTGAGTCAGAGCTGCGGCTGCAGTGGGGATGTGCAGTGAGTCAGAGAACTGGCTGCAGTGGGGATGTGCAGTGAGTCAGAGCTCCGGCTGCAGTGGGGATGTGCAGTGAGTCAGAGCTCCGGCTGCAGTGGGGATGTGCAGTGAGTCAGAGAACCGGCTGCAGTGGGGATGTGCAGTGAGTCAGAGCTCCGGCTGCAGTGGGGATGTGCAGTGAGTCAGAGCTCCGGCCGCAGTGGGGATGTGCAGCGAGTCAGAGCGCCGGCCGCAGTGGGGATGTGCAGTGAGTCAGAGCTGCGGCTGCAGTGGGATGTGCAGTGAGTCAGAGCTCCGGCTGCAGTGGGGATGTGCAGTGAGTCAGAGAACCGGCTGCAGTGGGGATGTGCAGTGAGTCAGAGAACCGGCTGCAGTGGGGATGTGCAGTGAGTCAGAGCTCCGGCTGCAGTGGGGATGTGCAGTGAGTCAGAGCTCCGGCTGCAGTGGGGATGTGCAGTGAGTCAGAGCTCCGGCTGCAGTGGGGATGTGCAGTGAGTCAGAGCTCCGGCTGCAGTGGGGATGTGCAGTGAGTCAGAGCTCCGGCTGCAGTGGGGATGTGCAGTGAGTCAGAGCTCCGGCTGCAGTGGGGATGTGCAGTGAGTCAGAGCTCCGGCTGCAGTGGGGATGATGGCGGTTTCCTGGCAGTAGGCGGCAGACATCTGGTATACGGCCAGTGAGTCAGCGCGGCTGCAGCCTGTACGGTCACAGACGGAGAGCTGCACATTGTCACAGCTTCTGCAGATTACTCTGTACACAGATTTCCCTGCACATTCCTGACCTGGTACCAGGACACGGATTGTCACGCCGCACAGCGGTGCTGGAGCTCAGACCAATCACGCGCTCCCCGGCATTCCTGACACGGTGTAGGAAATAATAGCCAACATCTGACTGGTTGCTCTGGGTGACAGCAGCTGTAACTAACCAGTGATACACACGACGTCTTCAGGCTGACGCCCTATCACAATATATTTATTTCCGAGTGATAATAAAAGAGCGTACACTGATCTAGCCACCAACACTGCAGTGACAAAGACAGGGCACGTATTACACGGGCACAGCCTCCGCCATCAGCACGGTGTAGCGAGAGCCCCGGGAGCCAGGAAAGTCAGAGGGTGCGCTGCCGCCTGCACCACCCCCTTCCCATGGGCCACTGTACTGGCAGCGGCAGAGCAGCAGGAGAATCAGAGAGGGCGCACACTGACTCGGAGACCAGGTAGGGAGCATGGCAGTACAGAGGAGACACTGACAGACAGCACATGCCGGAGCTCTGCCACCCTCTATATATGTCTCACTGCTTGTAGCTGTACAGCAGGGTTACTTCTGTCCTGCAGCTCCACACTCTGCCACAGCTGCTGCAGCACCTCTCTCTTTCCTGGAAGCTGCTGCACGTCTCTACTGCAGATGCTGCTGCACCTCTATCTGCCCCAGCTGCTGCTGCAGCACCTCAGTCTGCATTAGAAGCGGCACCTCACTCTCTCTGCCCCTAGGGCGGCTTCTGCGGCACAGCTCTCTCTCTGCCCCTAGGGCGGCTGCTGCGGCACAGCTCTCTCTCTCTGCCCCTAGGGCGGCTGCTGCGGCACAGCTCTCTCTCTCTCTGCCCCTAGGGCGGCTGCTGCGGCACAGCTCTCTCTCAGCAACACAGGCCTCCCAACTGTCCCGCACTCACTGCCAGTGACCTGATGCACAGCCTCCTCCCAACTGTCCCGCACCCACTGCCAGTGACCTGATGCACAGCCTCCTCCCAACTGTCCCGCACCCACTGCCAGTGACCTGATGCACAGCCTCCTCCCAACTGTCCCGCACCCACTGCCAGTGACCTGATGCACAGCCTCCTCCCAACTGTCCCGCACCCACTGCCAGTGACCTGATGCACAGCCTCCTCCCAACTGTCCCGCACCCACTGCCAGTGACCTGATGCACAGCCTCCTCCCAACTGTCCCGCACCCACTGCCAGTGACCTGATGCACAGCCTCCTCCCAACTGTCCCGCACCCACTGCCAGTGACCTGATGCACAGCCTCCTCCCAACTGTCCCGCACCCACTGCCAGTGACCTGATGCACAGCCTCCTCCCAACTGTCCCGCACCCACTGCCAGTGACCTGATGCACAGCCTCCTCCCAACTGTCCCGCACCCACTGCCAGTGACCTGATGCACAGCCTCCTCCCAACTGTCCCGCACCCACTGCCAGTGACCTGATGCACAGCCTCCTCCCAACTGTCCCGCACCCACTGCCAGTGACCTGATGCACAGCCTCCTCCCAACTGTCCCGCACCCACTGCCAGTGACCTGATGCACAGCCTCCTCCCAACTGCCACACACCCACTGCCAGTGACCTGATGCACAGCCTCCTCCCAACTGTCCCGCACCCACTGCCAGTAACCTGATGCACAGCCTCCTCCCAACTGTCCCACACCCACTGCCAGTGACCTGATGCACAGCCTCCTCCCAACTGTCCCACACCCACTGCCAGTGACCTGATAAACAGCCTCCTCCCAACTACCACACACCCACTGCCAGTGACCTGATGCACAGCCTCCTCCCAACTGCCACGCACCCACTGCCAGTGACCTGATGCACAGCCTCCTCCCAACTGCCACACACCCACTGCCAGTGACCTGATGCACAGCCTCCTCCCAACTGTCACGCACCCACTGCCAGTGACCTGATGCACAGCCTCCTCCCAACTGTCCCGCACCCACTGCCAGTGACCTGATGCACAGCCTCCTCCCAACTGCCACGCACCCACTGCCAGTGACCTGATGCACAGCCTCCTCCCAACTGCCACGCACCCACTGCCAGTGACCTGATGCACAGCCTCCTCCCAACTGCCACGCACCCACTGCCAGTGACCTGATGCACAGTCTCCTCCCAACTGTCCCGCACCCACTGCCAGTGACCTGATGCACAGCCTCCTCCCAACTGCCACACACCCACTGCCAGTGACCTGATGCACAGCCTCCTCCCAACTGCCACGCATCCACTGCCAGTGACCTGATGCACAGCCTCCTCCCAACTGCCACACACCCACTGCCAGTGACCTGATGAACAGCCTCCTCCCAACTGCCACACACCCACTGCCAGTGACCTGATGCACAGCCTCCTCCCAACTGCCACACACCCACTGCCAGTGACCTGATGCACAGCCTCCTCCCAACTGCCACACACCCACTGCCAGTGACCTGATGCACAGCCTCCTCCCAACTGTCCCGCACCCACTGCCAGTGACCTGATGCACAGCCTCCTCCCAACTGCCACGCACCCACTGCCAGTGACCTGATGCACAGTCTCCTCCCAACTGCCACACACCCACTGCCAGTGACCTGATGCACAGCCTCCTCCCAACTGTCCCGCACCCACTGCCAGTGACGTGATGCACAGTCTCCTCCCAACTGCCACACACCCACTGCCAGTGACCTGATGTACAGCCTCCCTCCTGGAAAAGAACCCAAGAACTCCCGGCATATTTAGGACATGTGACACTTGTACAAGTGATGGGTTGCTTTGTTATAGTAGGCAAAGTGCGAAAGTGAAAGTTGCACAATGTGTCACAGTGAAAACAGAGGATGAGGCCTGAATTCCGCCATACCTGCGGCTGCGACACAAAAGGCTTCTCGTGTGCGTACTCTGCCCCAGCAAGGAGAAGCGCGGATCCCGGACTCAGAGTGCGCAAACATCAGCACTCGCAACACGTGCCACATGCAGCCGCAGGAATAAGGCCAGGTACATGCTGACAACTTACACCTTGGCAAAACATTGGGGCTTATTTATCAACAAGTGATAAAACTCAATGCGCATGATAAATGGTGATCCAGCCAATTAGCCCCCAGCTGTCATTTTTCAAACACATGACAATTGGGAGCCGATTGGCCGGAGAACAATTTATCATACGCAACACGTTTTATCATTCACAACGAGTTCTATCACCTGTTGATAAATGGGCCCCGTTGTTTTATATATTTTTCACACTAAGCTCATCATGGTCATATACTGCCAATACATGGCAGTGCCCACACCAGGCTACGGGGATGCCATGCAATGTCGAATGACAGGAACCATAGTGAACATTGGAAACGCTAAGGCAAGATCCAATATGGCGGCAATTCTTTACTCATTAGTAACGACATCCTGTGTGGTCCATATACGCTCTCCTGTGGGTGTGTCTGCTCCTCACATCAGGAGACTGGATCCGGGCATATGTATACATAGCCCCCATCCCATACACAGAGCTTCCCTCAGCCGGACGGCCATGAGACGAGCAGCCTGGAAACCTCCGGATGTTATACAGCGCTGACAGCGATCTTGTGTACGTTAGTGTTCCAGTGTTATTCATGTTTATGCTCTAGAATTGTCGCATTCCACACAAAATGTATCTAACCTTCTGACGCATTTCCGGGCATATTAATCAAAATTATTTTTCTAAAATAACGTGAAAAGGGCGTTATCACTCCGCCAAGCCCTTATATTCACATTCCAGATCGCATTTCCCATACTTGTAATGGGAACTGTGATCTGTCCGAGTTTACGAATAAGACAATTGTAAAAAAAAAACACCGGAGGAAGCCCTGTGATAATAGCGCTATCCTAGGATAGTGTTAACCAGGGTTCCCTCCGGCTCCCCCACCCCTGCACAACCTTCCGTGCCTGCTGGCAGTGAAGACTGAGCTCAGATCTGGTCCAGCATCAGCCATGTGTGCCTGATAAACACTCAGGCTGATCACTGTGAACATAAGGTAATACCTGCACCCAGGGACCGGTGGTCGGTGATCTGGTGAGGGCAGCCGGTCATCTGATGACTGCGCTCCGGTGGTCGGTGATCTGGTTAGGGCAGCCGGTCATCTGATGATAGCTGGTCATCTCCTGCTATGAGTCTCGGCGCAGTAAAGTGATGCTGCCCCCCCCCCCCCCCCCCCTTTGAAGGAGACTGTGCCATTACCTCTCAGCCCCCCCGCCCCCCACACAGTCACCTGTAGAAATCGCCACCTCCACGATCTGAGTTAAGTTCCGCACAAGTCATTTACACAAGTGTCATTTACTCTATTTTTGGTACAGTTTCTAATACAGGAGTAAATGAAACAATGAGTGATATTCTTGTTATAAGTCGTTACGTAATGATAAATGGTGATCCAGCCAATCATAACGTAACACGTGATAAGAATATTGCCCATTGCTAAATCTGCGCACTGCACATTCTCCTGGAAAATCTGCCTAAATCTCTGCGGCCTGGGCAACTACTGTATACTATGTGGATGAAGCAGGTTCACAGAGCAAAATGGTGGCGGAATGACAGACTGCACACGGATAAAGCGTCACATACTGCAAATACCCCCCCTCCCCCTTACACTGAAGTATTGCACAGTGACGTCACATTTCAGGGCTACCTGTACGGTGGTTGCCACCTCTCCCGGATTTGCTGGATTCTCCAGGATTTGGTGGCAACCCTCCAGGAGGCTTTTCCTCTCTCCCAGATTCTGGGATCTCCCGGAATAAGGGGACCCGCCCCGCCCCCTCCTGCGTGTCACCAGCTCATTGTACAGTGCGGCGTGCCCTTTGCGCTGTGGCCGATAACAGGAGAAGAGGTCTCGCCCCCACCCCACCCGGAAGAGGTCTGTGCGCAAAACTTCATTAATGTCATCGCGCGGACCTCGGAGGAAGGGACGGTGCGTCTAGAGTGGATCCAGCAGGAGAGGCGAGTATGAGTGTTTTTACTGTCTGTCTGTGTGTTTGTTTGTTATAAACCTAATCTTCTAGCCCCACTATGTTTAAGGGATCATGCAAAGAGGCAAAGGTGCGTGCCTGCAACGGAGCAGATTACAGGAACGGGTTGGTGAGAAAGGAGCCTATGCTGCCACTACAGGGTATTGCTGCCAGTGACATACTGACTCTCAGACGCCCTCTAAGTTACCTCCCCTCTCCTGGAATAGATGATGCGCGAGGTGGAAACCCTAGCTACCTGTCGTCTTTCAATCTCTGTATCTTTCCTCCATTATAATGGGGCCGATTCAAATGTGTGTTTTTTTCGTGGTCGCCATTACAGGGTGCCCAATGGCAGCAATTCCATTTTTCTGCCGTTCAGGTGGCTGCGGAGGACACATCTTTTTCTCGCAGCCTCCTGAGGTGCGAGAAAAAATGTGTCCAAACTTTGGGCGTCCGAACGAGCGTTTGGACGCCCAAAGCAGGCGCTTAGACGGGTTTAGCCGTTTTACACGGTTAAACCCTGTCTATTTGGGCGTGACATGTACAATGTACATGGGTGCTTAAACACATGAATAGGGACAATTGTTTGGACGTCTAAACAGGCCCTTTTAGACGGGATTTTTAGATGCCCAAAACAATTGAATTCCTCCCAATGTGTTCATTTACACATGAAGCTAAAGGGCGACATTCAATGGTTATATCGCGCCCGATCTTCTGTCTAAAGTGACGGGAGGTCGCGTGGTGATATTCAATTGATCTTTTTACGCAGCTATTGTGCTGATAGAGGCCGGGTTTAGCAGCATAAAGCGGGTAGACCCGACAAAACTAATGGGCACCCAAATGGGTCCCTTTTCATGCATTTCAGCTCGCCACACCTGGGGGATCTGAGTGGAAATGCCAGCGCCAGAAGCCATCGCGCACCAATGGAGCAACGAATGAATTGCTCCGTTAGGCGCCATCTAGTGGCTGCCGACACAGTAACAATTGAATATCACCCAAAGAATACAGAAGTATATCTGATATGTTACTCACAGGATGATTGCTCAGCGCCCACTGGCGCATCAATGTGTTCTGTATGAGAGTAATGCCAAGACACGTGGGACCTGGACACTCACTGGCGCCAACGCAACTTGCTTTGGGGGGGGGGGTCATTCTGAGTTGTTCGCAGTGATCAGGCTAAAAATTGGCATTTCTGGGCATACGTATGCACCGCAATGCGCAGGCGCGTCATACGGGTACAATGAGCATCGTGGGTTTGCACAGAGTATAACGAACATTCCAGTCGCATGGCCGAACGCAGGAAAACTGACATGAAGTGGGCGTGTCTGGCTGTCAACTGACCGTTTTCAGGGAATGCTTAGAAAAACGCAGGCATGGCAGAAAAAACGCAGGTGTGGCTGGGCGGGTGTGTGACGTCAAAAGCCGTCCCTCCGTTGTTAGAATCAACGCACACGAAGAGTAACTACAGTGCTGGTCTTGTTTTGCACAAAACGATTTTGCAGGCGCTCTGCTGCACAGGCGTTCGCACTTCTGCAAAGCAAAAATACACTCCCCAGTGGGCGGCGACAAAGCGTTTGCACGGCTGCTAAAAACTGCTAGCGAGCGATCAACTCGGAATGACCCCCTTGTTCCAGATACAAAATGACTTTCTCTGTTTGCTTTGCTCCCACCCCAGTGTCGGTCACAAAGTGATCTGTTGCAGCAGATGCTATATGAGCAGCCGCCATACCTTCCGGCTGCCTGGCAGAGTGGGCAAGTCTCCCAGAGCTGACCACCATCCACTTAACAAGCGAAAGTGGGCAGCCGATTAGGTGATTCACGCTGAATGGCATCAAAGTGACCCAGCACCCGCTTCTCAATGCTGGAAATCATGGCAGCTGGTGTGGGGCCACTTCTGTACAACGCGTGATCGCGCAATATGGAGGTGGTCAGAGGAACAAGGGACCGCCAGCTCCCTGGGGTATAGAAGGGCACAGTGTGGCCCATAACCCTTACAGACTAATCTGACAGCTGTATCCCTCAGACAGACAGGCTTCCTACAGGCCATACACTTGCTGGAATTATAATCCAGTCCATGACAAGAGAACAGACCCGCATTGTGCAGAAAGTAAATACATCGGCTCACACGGCGCGCTCCCCTGCCGCCGTTACTGGACTGTGGACCGCTGACGTGTGTGTCTGCTTCCCAGATGTTGTGCCTTTGTTACACAGCATGCAGACTAATGAATACACACAAACGCTCTGTTTACCGGACAAATAAACCTGAAAGGTGCTCGGAGTATATACACATCCATATACAGCGCTTAACGGCCACAACCAAGCAGTCACATATATATATTATACATCTATTATATATTGGGCACCTGGCAGAGGTTGCCAACACCAGGAAATATTCAGTTGGGTTAATTATTACCATCGTCCTGAGGTGTGAAAGTAGCGCTAACGCGCAGCCGTAAATCAGAGGCTATCGGTCTAGTGCAGATTATATTACAAACATATTATATAACTCATTATACCTATTATATTATACCCAGCAGTGCCCAACGTATTATACCTATTATATCATACCCAGCAGGGCCCAAATCATTATACCCATTATATTATACCCAGCAGGGCCCAGCGTATTATACCTATTATATCATACCCAGCAGGGCCCAAATCATTATACCTATTATATTATTACCCAGCAGGGCCCAAATTATTATACCTATTATATTATACCCAGCAGTGCCCAACGTATTATACCTATTATATCATACCCAGCAGGGCCCAAATCATTATATCTATTATATTATTACCCAGCAGGGCCCAAATTATTATACCTATTATATTATACCCAGCAGGGCCCAACGTATTCTACCTATTATATCATACCCAGCAGGGCCCAAATCATTATACCTATTATATTATACCCAGCAGGGCCCAACGTATTCTACCTATTATATCATACCCAGCAGGGCCCAAATTATTATACCTATTATAGTATACCCAGCAGTGCCCAACGTATTATACCTATTATATCATACCCAGCAGGGCCCAAATCATTATACCTATTATATTATACCCAGCAGTGCCCAACGTATTATACCTATTATATCATACCCAGCAGGGCCCAAATCATTATACCCATTATATTATACCCAGCAGGGCCCAACATATTCTACCTATTATATCATACCCAGCAGGGCCCAAATCATTATACCTATTATATTATACCCAGCAGGGCCCAACGTATTATACCTATTATATCATACCCAGCAGGGCCCAAATCATCATACCTATTATATTATTACCCAGCAGGGCCCGAATTATTATACCTATTATATTATACTCAGCAGGGCCCAACGTATTATACCTATTATATCATACCCAGCAGGGCCCAAATCATTATACCTATTATATTATTACCCAGCAGGGCCCAACGTATTATACCTATTATATCATACCCAGCAGTGCCCAACGTATTCTACCTATTATATCATACCCAGCAGGGCCCAAATCATTATACCTATTATATTATACCCAGCAGGGCCCAACGTATTCTACCTATTATATCATACCCAGCAGGGTCCAAATTATTATACCTATTATATTATACCCAGCAGTGCCCAACGTATTATACCTATTATATCATACCCAGCAGGGCCCAAATCATTATACCTATTATATTATACCCAGCAGTGCCCAACGTATTATACCTATTATATCATACCCAGCAGGGCCCAAATCATTATACCCATTATATTATACCCAGCAGGGCCCAACGTATTCTACCTATTATATCATACCCAGCAGGGCCCAAATCATTATACCTATTATATTATACCCAGCAGTGCCCAACGTATTATACCTATTATATCATACCCAGCAGGGCCAAAATTATTATACCTATTATATTATACCCAGCAGGACCCAACGTATTCTACCTATTATATTATACCCAGGGCCCAACGTATTCTACCTATTATATCATACCCAGCAGGGCCCAACGTATTATACCTATTATATCATACCCAGCAGGGCCCAAATCATTATACCTATTATATTATTACCCAGCAGTGCCCAACGTATTCTACCTATTATATCATACCCAGCAGGGCCCAAATCATTATACCTATTATATTATTACCCAGCAGGGCCCAAATTATTATACCTATTATATTATACCCAGCAGTGCCCAACGTATTATACCTATTATATTATACCCAGCAGTGCCCAAATCATTATACCTATATTATACCCAGCAGGGCCCAACGTATTATACCTATTATATTATACCCAGCAGGGCCCAAATCATTATACCTATTATATTATACCCAGCAGTGCCCAAATCATTATACCTATTATATTATACCCAGCAGGGCCCAAATTATTATACCTAACGTATTCTACCTATTATATCATACCCAGCGGCGCCCAAATCATTATACCTATTATATTATACCCAGCAGTGCCCAAATCATTATACCTATTATATCATACCCAGCAGGGCCCAAATCATTATACCTATTATATTATTACCCAGCAGTGCCCAAATCATTATACCTATTATATTATACCCAGCAGGGCCCAAATTATTATACCTATTATATTATACCCAGCAGGGACCAACTCATTATACCTATTATATTATACCCAGCAGTGCCCAACTCATTATACCTATTATATTACACCCAGAAGGGGGATGTAGTCACTATACCGACACCGGAATCCCAAGCGCTGGACAGCCTGACAGTCGGCATGCTGACCAACAGGGACTATTCCCACTCGTGGGTGTCCACGACACACATAGAGTCGGAATCGAAACTGTGGCGAACGCAGTGAGCCACCGATCCTACTGCGCGGTGAGCACGCAAGGGGCTTTGTTGTGCTCGCCCCCCCCTCGTCATTCTGGAGACTGGGATCAGTATGGTGACCTCCGGGATTCCAAATGCCGGTCTCCCAATAACAACCCCCAGCAGACCCAAATCATTATACCTATTATAGTATACCCAGCAGTGCCCAACACATTATATAGTATACCCAGCAGGGCCCAACTCATACCTATGTTAAGGATGTTACATGGCGATCGTGAACCAGCTGTGGTTCCCCCGAGAACCATTACTGGCTGTTGTACCCAGGTCAGGACCCATACAGTTTGCAAAATTTGTTGACAGTGATGAGGACATTGAAGGACATCTACAAGTTTTTGAAAGGGTTTGCAAACTCCATTACATGCCTAAGACAGTGTGGGTGAGACACCTAGTGCCCACTCTGCATGGAGAGGCAATGGAGGCTTATCGAGGAGTGGAGGACTGACTGCTGTGGAGATGATGATGAAGTCATAAGGGCCCACCTTAAACGATATTCTATCACTCCCGAGTCCTACACGAAAAAACAATATGCCAAGAACAGTTCTATAGCAGGTGCGCCCCAGAGGTAAAGGAGTGGGTGCTAAACCTGGAACCACCTAACTTGAAGATGGCGGTCCAGCTAGGCGACAAATATGTGGCACTTCTGCCACAAGGAAAAAAGCAGGTTGACCAGCAGCCAACCCCAAAGGACTATACAAACAGGACGACACCCGTCTTCTGCTCATTGCCCCCCAAAGCAAGTATCTTTCAACCTGGGTGTAATCAGAAACCACCAGTGTCCCAACTGGTCAAGAAGTGCTGGAATGTTGGAAAATCGGGCACACGAGGACACCCCAAGCACCCTAGACTCACGCCCCAAATCAGAGTGCTGCCTTGCTTCTTTAGCAAGTGGAGGTGAGCCCAAAGAGACCTAATCCAGTAAATCTGATAGATTGTGGGGAGAAGCAGCCAGTGCAAGTTGGGCCCCTACAGGGAGAAGGCTTAACAGCCCGCACGGACAGATGGGAAATAAGGCCAGAGACCCGACCCATATGGCCAAAATGGTGGCTGTGGCACTGAGGGGGTTAATCCACACCATTTTCATATGAACTACCAAATTATATGTACTCTAAATGTATGTTTAATGATGTGTTTTAATAGGTTATATTTAGTGCGCTGTGCGGAATTGGAGAACTATGGGAAGACGTGTCACTGCACAAACTATGGGCCCCGATTCAGACCTGATAGCTGCTGTGCGTTTTCGCACAGCGGGCGATCAAACTACTGCGCATGCACGGCAACGTGCACTCACGTCGCCAAACAGCAACAGGATGGTGCGAAAATTTCGATCGCGCAGCTGTTCACAAGGTGATTGACAGGAAGAGGACGTTTCTGGGTGGTAACTGGCCGTTTTCAGGGAGTGTCCGTGCCCAAGCGTTTGTCAGGGCGGGTGTGTGACGTCAGCTCCGCCCCGATCAGCCCGTTCTCATCGCGCTGGAAGAGTAAGTCCTGGGCTGCGCACACACTGCACAAAATGGAGAAAATATTTGATGGTGAGTGTGATCTGACTGAGGGGAATTTTCGCACAGAGTACACAGGGGATCGCACACTTGCACGGGCGCATTTTCACTCCCCCTGTGCAGCGACTATGTGGTCGCAGGACAGTGTAATTTGCAGCTCAGCGATCTGTCTGCATTAGGCCCTATGCCCTTATCGGAAGGCATTTTGTTTGTTGAGGGCTTTTGGAAACAGATTGCTTATTGGACATTCTCACTTAGGGGACGATTTATCACCATCTGAGGATGCGGATGAGCTGCGATAATATCGTTCTAATGCGATCATTGATTACACTGCACGGATGTATTAAATATTGCATGAAGGGATAGAGCTTGCAAGAAAGCTTTGTCTCTGTTACGCCACTCACGCCCGTATTATACCCAGCACAGTATACCCATATAAGGGCGCACGTTATACCATATACAGTATACAGAGCAGTGCCCGTATTATACCCAGCACAGTATACCCATATAAGGGCGCACGTTATACCATATACAGTATACAGAGCAGTGCCCATATTATACCCAGCACAGTATACCCATAAGGGCGCACGTTATACCATATACAGTATACAGAGCAGTGCCCGTATTATACCCAGCACAGTATACCCATAAGGGCACACATTATACAGTATACAGAGCAGTGCCCGTATTATACCCAGCACAGTATACCCATAAGGGCGCACGTTATACCATATACAGTATACAGAGCAGTGCCCGTATTATACCCAGCACAGTATACCCATAAGGGCGCACGTTATACCATATACAGTATACAGAGCAGTGCCCGTATTATACCCAGCACAGTATACCCATAAGGGCGCACGTTATACCATATACAGTATACAGAGCAGTGCCCATATTACACCCAGCACAGTATACCCATAAGGGCACACGTTATACCATATACAGTATACAGAGCAGTGCCCATATTATACCCAGCACAGTATACCCATAAGGGCGCACGTTATACCATATACAGTATACAGAGCAGTGCCCATATTATACCCAGCACAGTATACCCATAAGGGCACACGTTATACCATATACAGTATACAGAGCAGTGCCCGTATTATACCCAGCACAGTATACCCATAAGGGCACACTATATACCATATACAGTATACAGAGCAGTGCCCGTATTATACCCAGCACAGTATACCCATAAGGGCACACGTTATACCATATACAGTATACAGAGCAGTGCCCGTATTATACCCAGCACAGTATACCCATAAGGGCACACTATATACCATATACAGTATACAGAGCAGTGCCCGTATTATACCCAGCACAGTATACCCATAAGGGCACACGTTATACCATATACAGTATACAGAGCAGTGCCCATATTATACCCAGCACAGTATACCCATAAGGGCACACGTTATACCTTATATACAGTATACAGAGCAGTGCCCATATTATACCCAGCGCAGTATACCCATAAGGGCACACGTTATACCTTATATACAGCATACAGAGCAGTGCCCATATTATACCCAGCGCAGTATACCCATAAGGGCACACATTATACAGTATACAGAGCAGTGCCCATATTATACCCAGCGCAGTATACCCATAAGGGCACACATTATACAGTATACAGAGCAGTGCCCATATTATACCCAGCACAGTATACCCATAAGGGCACACGTTATACCATATACAGTATACAGAGCAGTGCCCATATTATACCCAGCACAGTATACCCATAAGGGCACACGTTATACCATATACAGAACACAGAGCAGTGCCCGTATTATACCCAGCACAGTATACCCATAAGGGCACACATTATACAGTATACAGAGCAGTGCCCATATTATACCCAGCACAGTATACCCATAAGGGCACACGTTATACCTTATATACAGTATACAGAGCAGTGCCCATATTATACCCAGCGCAGTATACCCATAAGGGCACACATTATACAGTATACAGAGCAGTGCCCATATTATACCCAGCGCAGTATACCCATAAGGGCACACATTATACCTTATACAGTATACAGAGCAGTGCCCATATTATACCCAGCACAGTATACCCATAAGGGCACACTATATACCATATACAGTATACAGAGCAGTGCTCATATTATACCCAGCACAGTATACCCATAAGGGCACACGTTATACCATATACAGAACACAGAGCAGTGCCCATATTATACCCAGCACAGTATACCCATAAGGGCACACGTTATACCATATACAGTATACAGAGCAGTGCCCATATTATACCCAGCACAGTATACCCATAAGGGCACACGTTATACAGTATACAGAATATATTATACCCAGCAGTGCTAATGGGCAAAAGCATGTGCACTGCAGGTGGGGTAGATGTAACATGTGCAGAGAGAGTTAGATTTGGGTGGGGTGTGTTCAAACTGAAATCTAAATTGCAGTGTAATAATAAAGCAGCCAGTATTTACCCTGCACAGAAACACTATAACCCAGCCAAACCTAACTCTCTCTGCACATGTTATATCTGCCCCACCTGCAGTGCACATGGTTTTACCCATTAGTGTGCTTTTTTGGTCTGCTTACAAAGCTGAATAACCCCACTTATCCCTTAAGGTGAGTGACAGTGTATCTGTGATATCTCCGTGGTAATTGTAGTACTAAATAGGACGGTTACTGCCAATACTAGACATTGCTGCGGGTATTATAGCACAACACAGTAGTACCTATACCCAGTACTCATGTTTCTCCCACTAGACTGCAGCGCAATGCAGCAGATAAAGAGCTGACAATGAGGTTTACCAGCAGTGTGCCTGACACAGAGACGGACACTAATGCAATTGTATGTGCGACTTTCTCGGCTTCACAACTGCAGGTGAAGCGGTCGCCCTGGAATTAAATGAGACGCCCACCAGAACTATTGCAGCTCATTCGCAGTTGCGTTCGCATTTGCAGCGTATATGCAAGAGCAAGGAACCTCGGGCTTAAGGGTAGCCCCATGGATACGCAGACTGGACGCAGAAATAGTGATGCGGACGCCATGTTTTTGTGTGTAAGCGCTCCCAGCTGACGGCAGATACATGACACACCTGCGTTTTCGCAAACCATGAAATCCTCACTGCACGCAGGATCACAGCGGCACCTTGACGCATGCACAGTGCGATAACAGCACATGTGCAATCTGCCGAAAACCGCTCAGCTGCCTGAACATCGGCCATGGCGTACAACGCTGCATGGGGCCATGTGTCTCCAGGCTGAGTGCTGCTACACAGAGGTGCAGTGCATCCAGCCTGTAAGGCGACATCAGAGCACAGCGTTACACGGAGGCAGACATCTGCAGACGTGTTCCCGTCTGGTGAGGACATATAATAGTGGGTGCACAGAGCCCTGTAATCCATTACAGATGTTAGGTCTGGATACATGGTGACTGCATGGAACTGTTATTATCTAATAACCTCTAGCGGCGTCGTAGCTATGTCACATGATGGTCTGCACCCAATGCCACGTCAAACTCATGGTCGGCCAGCTGTTGTGAAACTACAAGTCCCAGCATGCGTTACCATCTGATCAGTGGAAGGTATGCTGGCAAAGCATGCTGGGACTTGTAGTTTCACAACAGCTGGAGGGCCACGAGTTTGACATGCCTGCGTTACACAAACACTAGTAAAAGACTGAAAATGCAATAGACATCCTGTATTACTAGAGTCTGGAGGCCTCCATAATGCATTCTCCAACATCATGTTCTGCTGTGCAATTGTTACAAATGTGCATTTGTACAGTGAAGCAGTTGCGCCGTCTGCGCGGGTGCATTTGTACAGTGAAGCAGTTGCGCCGTCTGCGCGGGTGCATTTGTACAGTGAAGCAGTTGCGCCGTCTGCGCGGGTGCATTTGTACAGTGAAGCAGTTGCGCCGTCTGCGCGGGTGCATTTGTACAGTGAAGCAGTTGCGCCGTCTGCGCGGGTGCATTTGTACAGTGAAGCAGTTGCGCCGTCTGCGCGGGTGCATTTGTACAGTGAAGCAGTTGCGCCGTCTGCGCGGGTGCATTTGTACAGTGAAGCAGTTGTGCTGTCTGTGTGGGTGCATTTGTGTGAAATGCAACAAATCATGTTTACACAGGCAGACTAGATGGTCCAAGTGGTTCTATTCTATGTTTAGGTTTCTGCAATTCATCTTTTGTGTATAAATCCCTTTACAGATCTATAATGCAGTATTCAGACGCATATAAAGATGCTACAAAGTCCCCATTGTGGTTTATGACTTCCTTAGTAGGTGTCATTAATGTTACTCAGAGATATAACATCCGCCTGTCCTTCCCCAGTCCTGGCACAGAGTCACGTCGTGCTCCCACGTATACAACACTAGTCAGATATAAGCAGCTCTGCGCAATAACCAGTGTCACTGTACCGGTGTGAGAGACCGACCTATGCGGACTACACCGCTCCAGCTAGGACGCTGGGAGTTGTAGTTCTCAGAGACCTGTGTGATGTAAGCCTGCAGTAGCCCATCTGTAATCACAGCAGTAACGGAGCCCCCTCTCGCCCAGCTAGCGCCTGGACGTCCCACCACCCACATCTGGCTGGAGACTGAACACAAACGTTTCTCTTTATGCTGTGCAGAACAGACAGCTGCTCTGAATACGTCCCACTCACACTGACCATATCACACCACCGTGGCTCCACAAGGACCCTCGTAACAGATCAGGGGCACTCACAGAACCCTCCTCCCATCTGGCTGGATGATGCACAGGCATGGCTGGTGGCAGCACAAATACCAGGGGGGGGGGGGGGGGGATTCAGGCACACCCACAGCTGGCCCTCCTGTCTGGAGCGGGCAGAGAGAAGGAGAACCCATCTCACTGCCCAGATACAGGGCAGCTGTAACCCCATGTACACAGGCTTCTAATGCTAGCCCTTGAAACCAGGACACTCATGGATCACACAGGTTCTGTGGCTGATTACAACCAGGTAAGATGCAGGCTTGGAGTCAGCCAGCCCCAGAACCTGTATAACTTATGCATCCAGGTGTAAAGGGATAGTATGGTAAGCCTATACACAACATATACACAGCGCCCAGTCTGTCCTTCCAGCACACAACGCCCTGCTCCCGGCCCCCCACATAACGTGCGACTGCAGCCACCTGTGCTGACCTCACTGATGAGACGGGTGACTATAGCTCAGGTGACCGCAATCCTACACTAGTGGGGGGCCCGGGAGCAGGGCACGGTGTGCAGAACCTGGCGGCAGGGGTTATGTGAGAGGGGGGGGGGGGGGGTATTAGCGTTCATAGCAATCTGTACAAGCCACATCTGGTCTCTCCAAGTACCCCCTGCCCCAGTGCCATGATTACAGGTACAATGGGCACTTCTTACCGATGTGGAGCCAGAGGAAGTTGCAATATAAACTTTGATCACCATCTTGGGTGACTGTGTCTGGGCGGTGGAGGTGCTCTGGGTGATGGTGGCTGGATGATGATGATGCTTCTGCCCTGGATGGTGCTGCTGGTACCCTCCTGCTCTGGGTGGTGCTGCTGGTGCCCTCCTGCTCTGGGTGGTGCTGCTGGTGCTCTCCTGCTCTGGGTGATGGTGGCAGCAGCTGGATGATGACGATGCTGGTGCCCTCCTGGCCTGGGTGATGGTGGCAGCAGCTGGATGATGCTGGTGCCCGCCTGGCCTGGGTGATGGTGGCAGTGGCTGGATGCTGCTGCTGCTGGATCCTCCTCTCTCCGCTACTCTGTATCAATCTCTTTCTCCCACTCTCAGACTCTGCACTCTGCAAACTGGGAGGTTCTTTTTTTTTTTTCTCTATCAATTAACTTTATTTAACCCAGCAAAAACACAGCACAGCTGCACAATGAACAAGCCTATCCCCGCACACTGTGGCTTTGGATCTGGGAAGTTTCCAGCCCGTCACTGGGAGATACACCTGTAACTGCTGCAGCTTCCAGCAGCTGATGTATCTGTTAGTGATACGCTGCACTTACTGTATGCAGACAGAACGCCGACGGCAGATTTTAGGGTTACATTAAATATAAGAAAATCACATTGTCAGTCTGGCAACTGTTCATGTTCTGGCAATGGTCCTGATTCATGTTTGCAAGTAAAGCAAAAAAGCAAAGTACGGGGCAAAACCATGCTGCACTGCAGGCGGGGCAGATGTAACATGTGCAGAGAGAGTAACATCAGCAATCACACAAACACAATTTGCAGATTCTGAGAATTCCCTCCCCCCCCCCCTCCCGATTTAAAGATTCCTCAATCCACCATTCTGCCCCCACACATTACAGATATTATACATTACAGATATGTGTCAGTGATCTGCAGATCATTCTCAGCAAATACAGATCTGCCAGTCTGAAAGACTCATCAGTTTACTAGGAACGGTCTGCAGATCTGCTGATTGTTACCATACGCCGGCAATCTACAGCCCCAAGTGATCTGCCAAATCCAACATGTTGGACATCCTGATTTACCAACCCCATTGAGTTTTGGTCTGAATACGTGATCTGTGAACCCCATATATTGCAGATTTATTTGCACAATCTGCAGATTGCTCCAATCGATTGCTGATGAATGGGGGCCTTTAGGTAGTGATTCAGAAGTGCATGCAGCAGCAGCTACTGGTGGTTGCCAGCCTGTGACATCATACAAATACCGCTACAAAGCCCTTCCCTTGCTACAAATGTGCAAGGGCTCGGACGTCCACTGACAGCGTCCACGTTCTACCGACCAGTGCATCCTTAGATGCCACCACTGCTTGCACCATCAAAACTTGCAAAAAAATGAAAGGGGTGCTCCCCCCCCCCCCTCCCCTGGTATCCCCCTGCACACTAAATAGTACTTACAACAATACCTGAAAACTATAAGGTAATAGAAATTCAAAGATATTTGTTGCATGTATTTGCAAATACATGGTAATCTGTGAAGGGGCTCTGCAGCTTACCATGTATTTGCAAACACATGCAATAAATATCTCTGAATTTCTATTACCATATAGTTTTCAAGTATTGTTGTAAGTACTATTTAGTGTGCACGGGGATACCAGGGGGAAAAAGCGCCCCCTTTCTGTTTCTGTGACCCCTTCCTTTCATGCACCTGATAAGTGCTGACAGACTGATTACGCAGCTATCGCTGTGTTTATCATCAACCACATCCACCACACACTTGTGACAGTCCCATAACACGCCCATATCCGTGCATTCACTAAGACACCTCCCTGTCACTGGCTAGGAACGCCCACTACATTTGCAATACACTTATCCCTGCATGCATCTGAAATGAGAATTGAGACTGCACGGACAAAATTGGGACGCAAGCAGTAGAAGACATCGCTCCAATACATCCAACATCAGTAGCACGTACACCTCTGAATCAGGCCCTATGAATCCGCTAGGAACAAGTGGTTTCACTGAAATATGAGGCACTATGTGCCTCATGCCTCAGATATTTCAAATTTCACAGAGAATGAATAGGCAGTGTGGACAAATGTCCATGGGTATCCATGTTACAGCAATAATTCTAGCTTTATCTATCTGGATACAGTTCTGCATTAGCATTCGTGCGTGTTGATGGCGACAAAAGGCGTAACAGGATCATTTGTGCAGCCTATGGTGTGGGGGGTGGTGACCTGAGGACCAGCCAGACTATACAATATAGGTGCACCCTCAGTATAAAGCATTAGGGCCAGCCACACACACATCCTCTCCATGTGCCCCTTTTAACGCCCATCGCCCTCCCCCATGTAGATTACATGGCATCAAACCGCCCCTGCCCACAAACACTTAGTTACTGCTGCTATGGGGCAGTGTCCCCTGTACATATTATGCCACATCACAGTGCTCCCCTGTACATATTATGCCTCATAACAGTGCTCCCCTGTACATATTATACCACATCACAGTGCCCCTGTACATATATGCCTCATCATAGGTCCCCTGTATATCTTATACCACATCACAGTGCTCCCCTGTACATATTATGCCTCATCACAGTGCCCCTGTACATATTATGCATCATCACAGTGCCCCTGTACATATTATGCCACATCACAGTGATCCCCTGTACATATTATGCCACATCACAGTGCTCCCCTGTACATATTATGCCACATCACAGTGCCTTCTGTACATATTATGCATCATCACAGTGCCCCTGTACATATTATGCCTCATCACAGTGCCCCTGTATATATTATACCACATCACAGTGCTCCCCTGTACATATTATGCCACATCACAGTGCTCCCCTGTACATATTATGCCACATCACAGTGCCTTCTGTACATATTATGCATCATCACAGTGCCCCTGTACATATTATGCCTCATCACAGTGCCCCTGTATATATTATACCACATCACAGTGCTCCCCTGTACATATTATGCCTCATCACAGTGCCCCTGTACATATTATGCATCATCACAGTGCCCCTGTACATATTATGCATCATCACAGTGCTCCCTGTACATATTATGCCACATCACAGTGCTCCCCTGTACATATTATGCCACATCACAGTGCTCCCCTGTACATATTATGCCACATCACAGTGCCCCTGTACATATTATGCCACATCACAGTGCTCCCCTGTACATATTATGCCACATCACAGTGCCTTCTGTACATATTATGCATCATCACAGTGCCCCTGTACATATTATGCCACAGTGCCCCTGTACATATTATACCACATCACAGTGCTCCCCTGTACATATTATGCCTCATCACAGTGCTCCCCTGTACATATTATACCACATCACAGTGCTCCCCTGTACATATTATGCCTCATCACAGTGCCCCTGTACATAAAATGCATCATCACAGTGCCCCTGTACATATTATGCCACAGCACAGTGCTCCCCTGTACATATTATGCCTCATCACAGTGCTCCCCTGTACTTATTATACCACATCACAGTGCCCCTGTACATATTATGCATCATCACAGTGCCCCTGTACATATTATGCCTCATCACAGTGCCCCTGTACATATTATACCACATCACGTTGCTCCCCTGTACATATTATACCTCATCACAATGCCCCCTGTACATATTATGACACATCACAGTGCTCCTGTACATATTATGCCACATCACAGTGCCCCTGTACATATTATGCCACATCACAGTGCCTTCTGTACATATTATGCCACATCACAGTGCCCCTGTACATATTATGCCACATCACAGTGCCCCTGTACATATTATGCCTCATCACAGTGCCCCTGTACATATTATACCACATCACAGTGTCCCTGTACATATTATACCTCATCACAGTGCTCCCCTGTACATATTATGCCACATCACAGCGCCCATGTACATATTATGCCACATCACAGTGCCTTCTGTACATATTATGCCACATCACAGTGCCCCCTGTACATTTTATACCACATCACAGTGCTTCCCTGCACATATTATGCCACATCACAGTGCCCCTGTACATATTATGCCACATCACAGTGCCCCTGTACATATTATGCCACATCACAGTGTCTCCTGTGCATATTCTGCCTCATCACAGTGCTCCCCTGTACATATTATGCCTCATCACAGTGCCCCTGTACATATTATGCCACATCACAGTGCTCCTTGTACATATTATGCCACATCACAGTGTCCCCTGTAAATATTATGCCACATCACAGTGTTCCCCTGTACATATTATGCCACATCACAGTGTTCCCTTGTACATATTATGCCACATCAGTGTCCCCTGTACATATTATGCCACATCACAGTGCTTCCCTGTACATATTATGCCACATCACAGTGCTTCCCTGTACATATTATGCCACATCACAGTGCCTTCTGTACATATTATGCCACATCACAGTGCCCCTGTACATATTATGGAATATCACAGTGCTCCTGTACATATTATGCCTCATCACAGTGCCCCTGTACATATTATGCCACATCACAGTGCTCCCTGTACATATTATGCCAGATCACAGTGCCCCCTGTACAAATGATGCTACATCACAGTGCCCCTGTACATATTATGCTACATCACAGTGCTTCCCAGTACCCTATTATGCCACATCACAGTGCCCCTGTACATATTATGCCACATCACAGTGCTTCCCAGTACATATTATACCACATCACAGTGCCCCCTGTACATATTATGGCATATCACAGTGCCCCTGTACATATTATGCCACATCACAGTGCCCCTGTATATATTATGCCACATCAGTGTCCCCTGTACATATTATGCCACATCACAGTGTTCCCCTGTACATATTATGCCACATCACAGTGCCCCTGTATATATTATGCCAGATCACAGTGTTCCCCTGTATATATTATGCCACATCAGTGTCCCCTGTACATATTATGCCACATCACAGTGCCCCCTGTACATATTATGCCACATCACAGTGCCCCTGTCCATATAATGCCACATCAGTGTCCCCTGTACATATTATGCCATGTCACAGTGTCCCCTGTACATATTATGCCACATCAGTGTCCCCTGTACATATTATGCCACATCACAGTGTCCCCTGTACATATTATGCCACATCACAGTGCTCCCCTGTACATATTATACCACATCACAGTGCCCCCTGTACATATTATGCCACATCACAGTGCCCCTGTACATATTATTCCACATCACAGTGCCCCCTGTACATATTATGAAATATCACAGTGCTCCCCTGTACATATTATTCCACATCACAGTGCCCCCTGTACATATTATGAAATATCACAGTGCTCCCCTGTACATATTATGCCACATCACAGTGCTCCCCTGTACATATTATTCCACATCACAGTGCCCCCTGTACATATCATACCACATCACAGTGCTCCCCTGTACATATTATGAAATATCACAGTGCTCCCCTGTACATATTATTCCACATCACAGTGCTCCCTGTACATATTATGCCATATCACAGTGCCCCTGTACATATTATGCCACATCACAGTGCCCCTGTACATATAATGCCACATCACAGTGCTCCCCTGTACATATTATGCCATATCACAGTGCCCCTGTACATATTATGCCACATCACAGTGTCCCCTGTACATATTATGCCACATCACAGTGCCCCTGTACATATAATGCCACATCACAGTGTCCCTGTATATATTATACCACATCACAGTGCTCCCCTGTACATATTATGCCACATCACAGTCCCCTGTACATATTATGCCACATCACAGTGTCCCCTGTACATATTATGCCACATCACAGTGCCCCTGTACATATAATGCCACATCACAGTGCTCCCCTGTACATATTATGCCATATCACAGTGCCCCTGTACATATTATGCCACATCACAGTCCCCTGTACATATTATGCCACATCACAGTGTCCCCTGTACATATTATGCCACATCACAGTGCCCCTGTACATATAATGCCACATCACAGTGCCCCCTGTACATATTATGCCTCATCACAGTGCCCCTGTATATATTATACCACATCACAGTGCTCCCCCGTACATATTATGCCTCATCACAGTGCCCCTGTACATATTATGCCTCATCACAGTGCCCCTGTATATATTATACCACATCACAGTGCTCCCCTGTACATATTATGCCACATCACAGTGCCCCTGTATATATTATACCACATCACAGTGCTCCCCTGTACATATTATGCCACATCACAGTGCCCCTGTACGCATTATGCCACATCACAGTGCCTTCTGTACATATTATGCCACATCACAGTGCCCCTGTACATATTATGCCACATCACAGTGCCTTCTGTACATATTATGCCACATCACAGTGCCCCTGTACATATTATGCCACATCACAGTGCCCCTGTACATATTATGCCACATCACAGTGCTCCCCTGTACATATTATGCCTCATCACAGTGTCCCTGTACATATTATACCTCATCACAGTGCTCCCCTGTACATATTATGCCACATCACAGCGCCCTTGTACATATTATGCCACATCACAGTGCCTTCTGTACATATTATGCCACATCACAGTGCCCCTTGTACATTTTATACCACACCACAGTGCTTCCCTGTACATATTATGCCACATCACAGTGCCCCTGTACATATTATGCCACATCACAGTGTTCCCTGTACATTTTATACCACATCACAAAGCCCCATGTACATATTATGCCACATCACCGTGCCCCTGTACATATTATGCCACATCACAGTGTCTCCCGTGCATATTCTGCCTCATCACAGTGATCCCCTGTACATATTATGCCTGATCACAGTGCTCCCCTGTACATATTATGCCACATCACAGTGCCCCTGTACATATTATGCCACATCACAGTGCTCCCTGTACATATTATGCCACATCACAGTGTCCCCTGTAAATATTATGCCACATCACAGTGTTCCCCTGTACATATTTTGCCACATCACAGTGTCCCCTGTAAATATTATGCCACATCACAGTGTTCCCCTTGTACATATTATGCCACATCACAGTGTCCCCTGTAAATATTATGCCACATCACAGTGTTCCCCTGTACATATTATGCCACATCACAGTGTCCCTTGTACATATTACGCCACATCAGTGTCCCCTGTACATATTATGCCATATCACAGTGCCCCCTGTACATTTCATACCACATCACAGTGCTTCCCTGTACATATTATGCCACATCACAGTGCTTCCCTGTACATATTATGCCACATCACAGTGCCTTCTGTACATATTATGCCACATCACAGTGCCCCTGTACATATTATGGAATATCACAGTGCCCCTGTACATATTATGCCACATCACAGTGCCCCTGTACATATTATGCCATATCACAGTGCTCCCTGTACATATTATGCCACATCACAGTGCCCCTGTACATATTATGCCATATCACAGTGCCCCTGTACATATTATGCCACATCAGTGTTCCCTGTACATATTATGCCACATCACAGTGTTCCCCTGTACATATTATGCAATATCACAGGGCTCCCCTGTACAGATTATGCTAGATCACAGTGCCCCCTGCACAAATGATGCTATATCACAGTGCCCCTGTACATATTATGCCACATCACAGTGCTTCCCAGTACCCTATTATGCCACATCACAGTGCCCCTGTACATATTATGCCACATCACAGTGCTTCCCAGTACATATTATGCCACATCACAGTGCCCCTGTACATATTATGCCACATCACAGTGCTCCTGTACATATTATGCCACGTCTCGGTGCTCCCCTGTACATATTATGCCATGTCAGTGTCCCCTGTACATATTATGCCACATCACAGTGCTCCCCTGTACATATTATGCCACATTACAGTGCCCCCTGTACATATTATGCCTCATCACAGTGCCCCCTGTACATATTATGCCACATCACAGTGTCCCCTGTACATATGAAATATCACAGTGCTCCCCTGTACATATTATGCCACATCACAGTGCCCCTGTACATATTATGCCTCATCACAGTGCCCCCTGTACATATTATGCCACATCACAGTGTCCCCTGTACATATTATGAAATATCACAGTGCCCCTGTACATATTATACCACATCACAGTGCTCCCCTGTACATATTATGCCACATCACAGTGCCCCCTGTACATATCATGCCACATCACAGTGCTCCTCTGTACATATTATACCACATCACAGTGCCCCTGTACATATTATGCCACATCACAGTCCCCTGTACATATTATGCCTCATCACAGTGCCCCTGTATATATTATACCACATCACAGTGCTCCCCTGTACATATTATGCCTCATCACAGTGCCCCTGTACATATTATGCCTCATCACAGTGCCCCTGTATATATTATACCACATCACAGTGCTCCCCTGTACATATAATGCCACATCACAGTGCCCCTGTATATATTATACCACATCACAGTGCTCCCCTGTACATATTATGCCACATTACAGTGCCTTCTGTACATATTATGCCACATCACAGCGCCCCTGTACATATTATGCCACATCACAGTGCCCCTGTACATATTATGCCACATCACAGTACCTTCTGTACATATTATGCAACATCACAGTGCCCCTGTACATATTATGCCACATCACAGTGCTCCCCTGTACATATTATACCTCATCACAATGCTCCCCTGTACATATAATGCCACATCACAGTGCTCCGTACATATTATGCCACATCACAGTGCCCCTGTACATATTATGCCATATCATAGTGCCTTCTGTACATATGATGCCACATCACAGTGCCCCTGTACATATTATGCCACATCACAGTGCCCCTGTACATATTATACCACATCACAGTGCTCCCCTGTACATATTATGTCACATCACAGTGCCCCCTGTACATATCATGCCACATCACAGTGCTCCCCTGTACATATTATGCCATATCACAGTGCCCCTGTACATATTATGGCACATCACAGTGCCCCTGTACATATTATGCCACATCACAGTGCCCCCTGTACATATTATGCCTCATCACAGTGCCCCTGTATATATTATACCACATCACAGTGCTCCCCTGTACATATTATGCCTCATCACAGTGCCCCTGTACATATTATGCCTCATCACAGTGCCCCTGTATATATTATACCACATCACAGTGCTCCCATGTACATATTATGCCACATCACAGTGCCTCTGTATATATTATACCACATCACAGTGCTCCCCTGTACATATTATGCCACATTACAGTGCCTTCTGTACATATTATGCCACATCACAGTGCCCCTGTACATATTATGCCACATCACAGTGCCCCTGTACATATTATGCCACATCACAGTGCCTTCTGTACATATTATGCCACATCACAGTGCCCCTGTACATATTATGCCACATCACAGTGCTCCCCTGTACATATTATACCTCATCACAATGCTCCCCTGTACATATTATGCCACATCACAGTGCTCCGTACATATTATGCCACATCACAGTGCCCCTGTACATATTATGCCACATCACAGTGCCTTCTGTACATATGATGCCACATCACAGTGCCCCTGTACATATTATGCCACATCACAGTGCCCCTGTACATATTATGCAACATCACAGTGCTCCCCTGTACATATTATGCCTCATCACAGTGCCCCTGTACATATTATACCACATCACAGTGTCCCTGTGCATATTATACCTCATCACAGTGCTCCCTGTACATATTATGCCACATCACAGCGCCCTTGTACATATTATGCCACATCACAGTGCCTTCTGTACATATTATGCCACATCACAGTGCCCCTTGTACATTTTATACCACATCACAGTGCTTCCCTGAACATATTATGCCACATCACAGTGCCCCTGTACATATTATGCACATCACAGTGCCCCTGTACATATTATGCCACAACACAGTGTTTTCTGTACATTTTATGCCACATCACAATGCCCCATGTACATATTATGCCACATCACAGTGCTCCCCTGTACATATTATACCTCATCACAATGCTCCCCTGTACATATTATGCCACATCACAGTGCTCCGTACATATTATGCCACATCACAGTGCCCCTGTACATATTATGCCACATCACAGTGCCTTCTGTACATATGATGCCACATCACAGTGCCCCTGTACATATTATGCCACATCACAGTGCCCCTGTACATATTATGCAACATCACAGTGCTCCCCTGTACATATTATGCCTCATCACAGTGCCCCTGTACATATTATACCACATCACAGTGTCCCTGTACATATTATACCTCATCACAGTGCTCCCTGTACATATTATGCCACATCACAGCGCCCTTGTACATGTTATGCCACATCACAGTGCCTTCTGTACATATTATGCCACATCACAGTGCCCCTTGTACATATTATGCCACATCACAGTGCCTTCTGTACATATTATGCCACATCACAGTGCCCCTTGTACATTTTATACCACATCACAGTGCTTCCCTGAACATATTATGCCACATCACAGTGCCCCTGTACATATTATGCACATCACAGTGCCCCGTTACATATTATGCCACATCACAGTGTCTCCTATGCATATTCTGCCTCATCACAGTGCTCCCCTGTACATATTATGCCTCATCACAGTGCTCCCCTGTACATATTATGCCACATCAGAGTGCCCCTGTACATATTATGCCACATCACAGTGCTCCCTGTACATATTATGCCACATCACAGTGTCCCCTGTAAATATTATGCCACATCACAGTGTTCCCCTGTACATATTATGCCACATCACAGTGCTCCCCTGTTCCCCTGTACATATTATGCCACATCACAGTGTCCCTTGTACATATTATGCCACATCAGTGTCCCCTGTACATATTATGCCACA
The DNA here is from genome assembly GCF_028390025.1 of Pseudophryne corroboree. Lineage (NCBI taxonomy): Eukaryota > Metazoa > Chordata > Amphibia > Anura > Myobatrachidae > Pseudophryne > Pseudophryne corroboree. The sequence continues at coordinate 484,382,197 of NC_086451.1, forward strand.
TCACAGTGCCCCCTGTACATTTCATACCACATCACAGTGCTTCCCTGTACATATTATGCCACATCACAGTGCTTCCCTGTACATATTATGCCACATCACAGTGCCTTCTGTACATATTATGCCACATCACAGTGCCCCTGTACATATTATGGAATATCACAGTGCCCCTGTACATATTATGCCATATCACAGTGCTCCCTGTACATATTATGCCACATCAGTGTTCCCTGTACATATTATGCCACATCACAGTGTTCCCCTGTACATATTATGCAATATCACAGTGCTCCCCTGTACATATTATGCTATATCGCAGTGCCCCTGTACATATTATGCCACATCACAGTGCTTCCCAGTACCCTATTATGCCACATCACAGTGCCCCTGTACATATTATGCCACATCACAGTGCTTCCCAGTACATATTATGCCACATCACAGTGCCCCTGTACATATTATGCCATATCACAGTGCCTTCTGTACATATTATGCCATGTCACAGTGTCCCCTGTACATATTATGCCACATCACAGTGCTCCCCTGTACATATTATGCCACATTACAGTGCCCCCTGTACATATTATGCCTCATCACAGTGCCCCCTGTACGTATTATGCCACATCACAGTGTCCCCTGTACATATGAAATATCACAGTGCTCCCCTGTACATATTATGCCACATTATAGTGCCCCCTGTACATATTATGCCTCATCACAGTGCTCCCCTGTACATATTATGCCACATCACAGTGTCCCCTGTACATTTCATACCACATCACAGTGCTTCCCTGTACATATTATGCCACATCACAGTGCCCCCTGTACATATTATGCCACATCACAGTGCCTTCTGTACATATTATGCCACATCACAGTGCCCCTGTACATATTATGCCACATCACAGTGCCCCTGTACATATTATGCCACATCACAGTGCTTCCCTGCACATATTATGCCATATCACAGTGCCTTCTGTACATATTATGCCACATCACAGTGCCCCCTGTACATATTATGCCACATCACAGTGCCTTCTGTACATATTATGCCACATCACAGTGCCCCTGTACATATTATGCCACATCACAGTGCCACTGTACATATTATGCCACATCACAGTGCTTCCCTGTACATATTATGCCACATCACAGTGCCCCTGTACATATTATGCCACATCACAGTGCCCCTGTACATATTATGCCACATCACAGTGCTTCCCTGTCCATATTATGCCACATCACAGTGCCTTCTGTACATATTATGCCACATCACAGTGCCCCTGTACATATTATGGAATATCACAGTGCCCCTGTACATATTATGCCATATCACAGTGCTCCCTGTACATATTACAGGTTGAGTATCCCTTATCCAAAATGCTTGGGACCAGAGGTATTTTGGATATGGGATTTTTCCGTATTTTGGAATAATTGCATACCATAATGAGATATCATGGTGATGGGACCCTAGTGTAAGCACAGAATTCATTTATGTTTCATATACACCTTATACACACAGCCTGAAGGTCATTTAATACAATATTTTTAATAACTTTGTGTATTAAACAAAGTTTGTGTACATCGAGCCATCAGAAAACAAAGGTTTCATTATCTCACTCTCACTCAAAAAAGTCCGTATTTCGGAATATTCCGTATTTCTGAATATTTGGATATGGGATACTCAACCTGTATACCACATCAGTGTTCCCTGTACATATTATGCCACATCACAGTGTTCCCCTGTACATATTATGTAATATCACAGTGCCCCCTGTACAAATGATGCTATATCACAGTGCCCCTGTACATATTATGCCACATCACAGTGCTTCCCAGTACCCTATTATGCCACATCACAGTGCCCCTGTACATATTATGCCACATCACAGTGCCCCTGTATATATTATGCCACGTCTCGGTGCTCCCCTGTACATATTATAACATGTCACAGTGTCTCCTGTACATATTATGCCACATCACAGTGCTCCCCTGTACATATTATGCCACATCACAGTGCCCCTGTACATATTATGCCACGTCTCGGTGCTCCCCTGTACATATTATGCCACATCACAGTGCTCCCCTGTACATATTATGCCACATCACAGTGCCCCTGTACATATTATGCCACATCATAGTGCCCCTGTACATATTATGCATCATCACAGTGCCCCTGTACATATTATGCCACATCACAGTGCTCCCCTGTACATATTATGCCACATCACAGTGCCCCTGTACATATTATGCCACATGATAGTGCCCCTGTACATATTATGCATCATCACAGTGCCCCTGTACATATTATGCCACATCACAGTGTCTCCTGTACATATTATGCCACATCACAGTGTCTCCTGTACATATTATGCCACATCACAGTGCCCCTGTACATATTATGCCACATCATAGTGCCCCTGTACATATTATGCCTCATAACAGTGCCCCCTGTACATATTATGCCACATCACAGTGTCTCCTGTACATATTATGCCACATCACAGTGTCTCCTGTACATATTATGCCACATCACAGTGCTCCCCTGTATATATTATGCCACATCACAGTGCTCCCCTGTACATATTATGCCATATCACAGTGCCCCTGTACATATTATGCCACATCACAGTCCCCTGTACATATTATGCCACATCACAGTGTCCCCTGTACATATTATGCCACATCACAGTGCTCCCCTGTATATATTATGCCACATCACAGTGCTCCCCTGTACATATTATGCCATAACACAGTGCCCCTGTACATATTATGCCACATCACAGTCCCCTGTACATATTATGCCACATCACAGTGTCCCCTGTACATATTATGCCACATCACAGTGCCCCTGTACATATTATGCCACATCACAGTGTCCCTGTACATATTATGCCATATCACAGTGTCCCCTGTACATATTATGCCACATCATAGTGCCCCTGTACATATTATGCCTCATCACAGTGCCCCCTGTACATATTATGCCACATCACAGTGTCTCCTGTACATATTATGCCACATCACAGTGCTCCCTGTACATATTATGCCACATCACAGTGCTCCCCTGTACATATTATGCCATATCACAGTGCCCCTGTACATATTATGCCACATCACAGTCCCCTGTACATATTATGCCACATCACAGTGTCCCCTGTACATATTATGCCACATCACAGTGCCCCTGTACATATTATGCCACATCACAGTGTCCCTGTACATATTATGCCATATCACAGTGTCCCCTGTACATATTATGCCACATCACAGTGCCCCTGTACATATTATGCCACATCACAGTGTCCCCTGTACATATTACGCCACATCACAGTGCTCCCCTGTACATATTATGCCACATTACAGTGCCCCCTGTACATATTATGCCTCATCACAGTGCCCCCTGTACATATTATGCCACATCACAGTGTCCCCTGTACATATGAAATATCACAGTGCTCCCCTGTACATATTATGCCACATCACAGTGCCCCTGTACATATTATGCCTCATCACAGTGCCCCCTGTACATATTATGCCACATCACAGTGTCCCCTGTACATATTATGAAATATCACAGTGCTCCCCTGTACATATTATGCCACATCACAGTGCCCCCTGTACATATCATGCCACATCACAGTGCTCCCCTGTACATATTATACCTCATCACAGTGCCCCTGTACATATTATGCCACATCACAGTGCTCCCCTGTACATATTATGCCACATCACAGTGCCCCTGTACATATTATGCCACATCACAGTGTCCCTGTACATATTATGCCATATCACAGTGTCCCCTGTACATATTATGCCACATCATAGTGCCCCTGTACATATTATGCCTCATCACAGTGCCCCCTGTACATATTATGCCACATCACAGTGTCTCCTTTACATATTATGCCACATCACAGTGCTCCCCTGTACATATTATGCCACATCACAGTGCTCCCCTGTACATATTATGCCATATCACAGTGCCCCTGTACATATTATGCCACATCACAGTCCCCTGTACATATTATGCCACATCACAGTGTCCCCTGTACATATTATGCCACATCACAGTGCTCCTGTACATATTATGCCACATCACAGTGTCCCTGTACATATTATGCCATATCACAGTGTCCCCTGTACATATTATGCCACATCACAGTGCCCCTGTACATATTATGCCACATCACAGTGTCCCCTGTACATATTATGCCACATCACAGTGCTCCCCTGTACATACTATGCCACATTACAGTGCCCCCTGTACATATTATGCCTCATCACAGTGCCCCCTGTACATATTATGCCACATCACAGTGTCCCCTGTACATATGAAATATCACAGTGCTCCCCTGTACATATTATGCCACATCACAGTGCCCCTGTACATATTATGCCTCATCACAGTGCCCCCTGTACATATTATGCCACATCACAGTGTCCCCTGTACATATTATGAAATATCACAGTGCTCCCCTGTACATATTATGCCACATCACAGTGCCCCCTGTACATATCATGCCACATCACAGTGCTCCCCTGTACATATTATACCTCATCACAGTGCCCCTGTACATATTATGCCACATCACAGTGCTCCCCTGTACATATTATGCCACATCACAGTGCCCCTGTACATATTATGCCACATCACAGTCCCCTGTACATATTATGCCACATCACAGTGTCCCCTGTCCATATTATGCCACATCACAGTGCCCCTGTACATATTATGCCACATCGCAGTGCCCCCTGTACATATTATGCCTCATCACAGTGCCCCTGTATATATTATACCACATCACAGTGCTCCCCTGTACATATTATGCCTCATCACAGTGCCCCTGTACATATTATGCCACATCACAGTGCCCCTGTATATATTATACCACATCACAGTGCTCCCCTGTACATATTATGCCACATCACAGTGCCCCTGTATATATTATACCACATCACAGTGCTCCCCTGTACATATTATGCCACATCACAGTGCCCCTGTACATATTATGCCACATCACAGTGCCCCTGTACATATTATGCCACATCACAGTGTCTCCTGTGCATATTATGCCACATCACAGTGCCTTCTGTACATATTTTGCCACATCACAGTGCCCCTGTACATATTATGCCACATCACAGTGCTTCTCTGTACATATTATACCTCATCACAATGCTCCTCTGTACATATTATGCCACATCACAGTGCTCCTGTACATATTATGCCACATCACAGTGCCCCTGTACATATTATGCCACATCACAGTGCCTTCTGTACATATTATGCCACATCACAGTGCCCCTGTACATATTATGCCACATCACAGTGCCCCTGTACATATTATGCCACATCACAGTGCTCCCCTGTACATATTATGCCTCATCACAGTGCCCCTGTACATATTATACCACATCACAGTGTCCCTGTACATATTATACCTCATCACAGTGCTCCCCTGTACATATTATGCCACATCACAGCGCCCTTGTACATATTATGCCACATCACAGTGCCTTCTGTACATTTCATACCACATCACAGTGCTTCCCTGTACATATTATGCCACATCACATTGTCCCTTGTACATATTATGCCACATCAGTGTCCCCTGTACATATTATGCCACATCACAGTGCCCCCTGTACATTTCATACCACATCATAGTGCTTCCCTGTACATATTATGCCACATCACAGTGCTTCCCTGTACATATTATGCCATATCACAGTGCCTTCTGTACATATTATGCCACATCACAGTGCCCCTGTACATATTATGGAATATCACAGTGCCCCTGTACATATTATGCCATATCACAGTGCTCCCTGTACATATTATACCACATCACAGTGCTCCTGTACATATTATGCCACATCACAGTGCCCCTGTACATATTATGCCACATCAGTGTTCCCTGTACATATTATGCCAGATCACAGTTCCCCCTGTACAAATGATGCTATATCACAGTGCCCCTGTACATATTATGCCACATCACAGTGCTTCCCAGTACCCTATTATGCCACATCACAGTGCCCCTGTACATATTATGCCACATCACAGTGCTTCCCAGTACATATTATGCCACATCACAGTGCCCCTGTACATATTATGCCACGTCTCGGTGCTCCCCTGTACATATTATGCCATGTCACAGTGTCCCCTGTACATATTATGCCACATCACAGTGCTCCCCTGTACATATTATGCCACATTACAGTGCCCCCTGTACATATTATGCCACATCACAGTGCCCCCTGTACATATTATGCCACATCACAGTGTCCCCTGTACATATGAAATATCACAGTGCTCCCCTGTACATATTATGCCACATCACAGTGCCCCCTGTACATATCATGCCACATCACAGTGCTCCCCTGTACATATTATGCCATATCACAGTGCCCCTGTATATATTATGCCACATCACAGTCCCCTGTACATATTATGCCACATCACAGTGTCCCCTGTACATATTATGCCACATCACAGTGCCCCTGTACATATTATGCCACATCACAGTGCCCCTGTACATATTATGCCATATCACAGTGTCCCCTTTACATATTATGCCACATCACAGTGCCCCTGTACATATTATGCCTCATCACAGTGCTCCCCTGTACATATTATGCCACATCACAGTGCCCCTGTACATATTATGGCACATCACAGTGCCCCTGTACATATTATGCCACATCACAGTGCCCCTGTACATAGTATGCCATATCACAGTGTCCCCTTTACATATTATGCCTCATCACAGTGCCCCTGTACATATTATGCCACATCTCAGTGCCCCTGTACATATTATGGCACATCACAGTGCCCCTGTACATATTATGCCTCATCACAGTGCCCCTGTACATATTATGCCTCATCACAGTGCCCCTGTACATATTATGCCTCATCACAGTGCCCCTGTACATATTATGCCTCATCACAGTGCCCCTGTAGATATTATGCCTCATCACAGTGCTCCTGTACATATTATGCCACATCACAGTGCCCCTGTACATATTATGCCTCATCACAGTGCCCCTGTACATATTATGCCTCATCACAGTGCCCCTGTACATATTATGCCTCATCACAGTGCCCCTGTACATATTATGCCTCATCACAGTGCCCCTGTAGATATTATGCCTCACCACAGTGCTCCTGTACATATTATGCCACATCACAGTGCCCCTGTACATATTATGCCTCATCACAGTGCCCCTGTACATATTATGCCTCATCACAGTGCCCCTGTAGATATTATGCCTCATCACAGTGCCCCTGTACATATTATGCCACATCACAGTGCCCCTGTACATATTATGCCTCATCACAGTGCCCCTGTACATATTATGCCACATCACAGTGCCCTCTGTACATATTATGCCAAATCACAGTGCCCCTGTACATATTATACCACATCACAGTGCTCCCCTGTACATATTATACCGCATCACAGTGCCCCCTGTACATATGCCACACCATAGTGCCTCTTATAACCATATTTACATACACAGTATCACTTCACTTGTTCTGTATGCAATTCTCAATACCCTTATTCTGTATATATGCACAATTTCACAAGATAACTTACCTTATGTATACTGGGTGCAATTCTCAATATCACCAATATCTCACAACATCACATCTCCAGTTCTATATGCATTTCTCAGTATCCCTTCTTCAGTATATATACACAATTAACTTGAGAACTTATCCTGAGGTGTATGCTGGGTGTATGCTGGGTGTAATTCTCAGTATCTATTCTTGTATGCATAGGCACATACACAGTATCACTTACCCTCAGTTCTCGTTCTGTACGTTCTCAGTATGTCTTCTTATCCTGTATGTCTGCACAATTACAAAGGGCAACTTACTGTACCTTCTGTTTATGCTATCTGCAATTCTCAGTGTCTGTTCTTATATACATATGTATGAGATATATATGTACGGAATACACACTATTTAGCGGCGGGCGGGATGCCGGCTGTGAGCCAGCAGCGGGGAGAGCGCTAAGAGTCCCCTTGCGGGCGCAGTGGCTCACCACAGGTTCTATTCTCACTCTATAGGTATCGTGGACACCCACGAGTGGGAATAGCACCTGTGCACTGGGATTCGGGCAGTCTGCATTGTTGGCTGTCGGGATTCTGGTGTCGGTATCCTGACCGCCAGGATGCCAACAGCCGGCAAATTGATTGCATCCCATATGTACACAGTTATGGGAAGCGGTTAGCATACCGCCAGTCGGGATCCCGGCGATCATAATACAGACGCTGGAATCCTGACAAGCGGTGAAACACCAACGCCGAAATACCGGTGACACAGGCTATTCTCCCTCCGTGGGTGTCCACGACAACCCGTTCGTATTTCTTTCCGCTATCCGCAACCTCTTCTTCTCCGCTTCACCGAAACCTGGCTTTCTTCCACTAGCACTGCATCCCCCGCTGCTCTATGGGGTCTCTCCTTCATCCATCAGACCTGATGACTGCCCAGGTGGCAGAGTTGGAATCCTCCTATCCCCAAGCTGTACCTTTTGTGTTATGTCACTTCTACCCCATGCATGTCTTTGTCATCTACCATCCCCCTAGCCCCATTTCCCAATTCCCCAACAACTTTGCTACTTGGCTTCCACTCTACCTCTCCACTGACCTTACCTCCCTCATCCTCGGCGACTTCAATATCCCCACTGACCCAGCTTCCAATACACTTCTTGCCCTCTGCTCTTTTGGTCTTTCTCAAAGGACCTCCTACCCTACCATCTCGGCCACTCCCTTGACCTTGTTTTCTCCCATCTGTGTACTCTCTCTGACATCTCCAACTATCCCAACTCTCTGACCACCATCTCCTTTCCTTCACTCTCTCCTCATCTCCTGTACCTCCCTACACACAAATCCATGGTCACCAGACACAATCTCAACACTCTTGACCCCGCTGTTCACTCTTCTTTTCTTGGTAGTCTCCTCCTACCTCTATCCTCCTGATCTGCCCCAACCAGACGGCCTCCTTCTCATCCTCACTGTCACCTTCACACTCAACTTTGTTGCCCCCCACCTTTCTGTCCCCCTTCGCTGCTCAACGCCCTAACCTTGACACTCCAAATGAACCCGGTTCCTTAAACAATACTTGTGCACTGCCAAATGCCACTCACTCCCTGGCAGACTTCCTCCACTTCAAGATCATCCTCTCTTCCTACTGCTCTGCCCTCTCACTCACTAAGCAATCCATCTCTTCTCTTCTCAGTCCTCCAATCCCCGCCGCCTCTTGGCAACATTCAACACACTGCCCCTTCCACTCTACTGAAGCTGCATTGGACAAAGTGACCAATGACCTTCTCTCAGTCAAATCCAGGGGCAACGTTTCCCTCCTCATCCTCCTGGACCTCTCTGCAGCTTTTAACACTATGGATCACCCTCACCTGCCGTGCTTTCTCCAGACGATTGGTCTCTATGACACATTTCTTTCTTGTTTTTCACCAACCATTCCTTCTCTGTTTGTACCTTTGATTACCTCCCCCTATCCTTCCTATGGGCATCCCGCAGGCTTCTATCTTTGCTTGGCCCTCTGTTCTTTTCTCTGTACACCTGCTCCCTGGGTGAACTCATGAGTTTCTTTGGCCTCCAGTATCACCTCTATGCCATTGACACTCAACTCCACCTCTACTCTCTTGATCTCACTCCTTCCTTCCTCTCTCTCTTTGCTGTCCTATTGCCTCTCCGCCATCTCCTCCTGACCTATCACTGTCTCATCCCCTCCCGACCTATCACTGTCGACAACACTACTATCATCTTCATTGCCCAACTCTGCTGCTTGGGAATTATTCTAGACTCTTTCCTCACCTTCACCCCCTAAATTCAAACTTTTGCCCTACCATGTTGGCTCCAGCCTTGCAACATCACTCACATCAGACCATTCCTTTCCCAGCATGCCACCAAAACCACTGTCCACTCACTGATCATCTCTCACCTTGACTACTGCAACCTTCTCCTCACCGGACTAGCCCATTGCCATCTTGCTCCTCTCCAATCTATACTCAACACTGCAGATAGACTTATCTACCTCACCTGCCACTCCACATCCGCTATGCCTCTCTTCCAAGCCCTTCATTGGCTCCCCTCCCGCTACAGAATGCTCTTTAAACTCCTCACTGTAACATTCAAGGCCATCTCCAACTCCACTGCTCGCTACATCACCAACCTCATCTGCATACACACTCCCTTCCTCCTTCTCCAGCTGGCCAATGATCGTAACTTTTATCTTCACTCTGGTTACTATATCTCACTCCAGAATACAAGATTTCTTACACGTTGCCCCCACCTTTGGAATGATCTCTCTCATTCTGTCAGACTAAACCACTGCCTGCATTGCTTCAAGTGGGGGCTGAAAACCCACCTGTTAATAAGCAAACCAGTCCGCCATTTAACCATGTAACCACTTAGTCTAACTCACCCTCTTGCTTCCTCCACTCCCGCTTCCAGCCCTTAGATCCCCTTGCACTGGCTCAGTCCATTTGTCTCACCCTTTCCTTTTAGACTGTAAGCTCAATGAGCAGGGCCCTCCTTCCTCCTGTTCATATTACCTCCTCTCCTTGAGCTCTCTGCCACTGGACTCCTCCATTGTTCGGTTTCTTCAAATGACCTAGACCCATTAACTAAGTCCACACTAACAGCTACAGGTTTCGGCTTACGCTGAATACTTCCGTCGTGCCCCTTTTATCAACGGTTGTGTTGCGGTTGTAGTGCTATTTGTAACTTGTCTACTGTATTGTGTTGTACTGTTATATTTTACCCAGTACTGTCTGATTATTTGCCCCCTTTACGGTGCTGTGGACCACTTGTGGCACCCTCTAAAGTTAGATAATAATATGTATGGACACATGCACACTATCACAGCTTTTGTCCTGTATGCAAATATCTTATTTTGTATGCGTGTATAGCTGCACTACATCTCGTTCCCTATATGCAATTTCATGACCCCTTCTCATTAGTACGATTGCATACATGCACAGTGCAACTTCTCTAGTGTATACTGGATGTACTCTCAGTATTTGTTCTTATATCTGTAAGCATGGTTTGCCCGGACCGCGCCCCATAAACGGCGTCCAAACACCGCCGGTCCGCCCAGTGAACGCCTCTGTCAATCAGGCAGTGGCGATCGCAGGGCTGAGACAGTCGTCGGCTGTCTGGCATGCGCTGGTGCATACGCAGCTCAGACCTGATCGGCTGCTGTGTGAAAACGCACAGCACCGATCAGGTCTGAATTAGGCCCAATATCTGTTATTTCTGTAAGGACAAGTTACCTTGTGTGTAATTCTCAATACTTCTAATTTAGTATGAATGGATGCATGCCCAGTACCACTTCTCTTGTGCATGATGGATGCAATTATCAACATACATTCTTAAGTCTGCAGCGGCTATTTTCCGGTGATTCACGCATGTGCAGTAAAAATGTCCCCGGGATCGCGGCGCTGCCGCCATGACCCTAGAGACCTGCACATGCGCAATAGACTCTACCATAATGCCAGTCTACTGTCTACTGCAACAATATCACATATCTCGGTTCCTCATGCAGTTCTCAGTAACTCTTCTTATTCTGTAAGATGCAATAGAGAATGGAGTACTATGTTGGGCATATCATTCTGTAACCACCATCGTGATGACTTCTGCCTCGTTTATAAGGCTACATTATATTACCATAAATCTGTGACTGCACTTCTCTGCCATTATTGATCAATCATATATACATTTTATTTTATATACTTTAGGCCATTGGTACCCTAACTCGGTCCTCAGGACTCCAGAAAGTTCACGTTTTCCAGGTCACCCAGCAGGTGCACAGGTGTATTCATTACTCACTGACACATTTTAAAAGGTCCACAGGTAATGATAATAATAATAATTTTATTTATATAGCGCTCTTTCTCCAACAGGACTCAAGGTGGAGCTAATTATTTCACTTGTGATAGTGAGGAGATCTGGAAAACATGAACTGTCTGGGCTCCTGGAGACCGAGTGTGAGAACCTATGCTTTAGGCCAGTGATCTTCAACCTTAATTGGGGTGTGAGCTACTTTCGGAAAATAAAACCTCTGAAAGAGCTCCCCCCTCCCCCCCAATGTGCACGCGTTCCTGAGAAAGTGGGTGTGGCCTCACAACTACAAGTATTGCCCCCCTGCGTAGTGCCAGATACACAAATAATGCCCCCCAGCAGTGCCAGATATACATACAATGCCCCCAGCAGTGCCAGATACAATGCCCCCCCGAAGTGCCAGATAGTGCCCCCTGCAGTGCCAGATACAATGCCCCTCAGCAGTGCCAGATACAATGCCCCCCCGCAAATGCCCCCTGCAGTGCCAGATACAATGCCCCCCTGCAGTGCCAGATACAATGCCCCTCAGCAGTGCCAGATACAATGCCCCCCACAGTGCCAGAAAGTGCCCCCTGCAGTGCCAGATACAATGCCCCCCGCAGTGCCAGATACAATGCCCCCCGCAGTGCCAGATACAATGCCCCCCAGCAGTGACAGATACAATGCCCCCCGCAGTGTCAGATACAATGCCCCCTGCAGTGCCAGATACAATGCCCCCCGCAGTGCCAGATACAATGCCCCCCAGCAGTGACAGATACAATGCCCCCCAGCAGTGTCAGATACAATGCCCCCTGCAGTGCCAGATACAATGCCCCCCCCGCGCAAATACCCCCTGCAGTGACAGATACAATGCCCCACGCAGTGCCAGATTCAATGCCCCCCAGCAGTGACAGATTCAATGCCCCCCAGCAGTGACAGATACAATGCCCCCCGCAGTGTCAGATACAATGCCCCCTGCAGTGCCAGATACAATGCCCCCCGCAGTGCCAGATACAATGCCTCCCAGCAGTGACAGATACAATGCCCCCCAGCAGTGCCAGATACAATGCCTCCCCAGCAGTGACAGATACAATGCCCCCCAGCAGTGACAGATACAATGCCCCCCAGCAGTGACAGATACAATGCCCCCCAGCAGTGTCAGATACAATGCCCCCTGCAGTGCCAGATACAATGCCCCCCCCGCGCAAATACCCCCTGCAGTGACAGATACAATGCCCCACGCAGTGCCAGATTCAATGCCCCCCAGCAGTGACAGATTCAATGCCCCCCAGCAGTGACAGATACAATGCCCCCCGCAGTGTCAGATACAATGCCCCCTGCAGTGCCAGATACAATGCCCCCCGCAGTGCCAGATACAATGCCCCCCAGCAGTGACAGATACAATGCCCCCCAGCAGTGTCAGATACAATGTCCCCTGCAGTGCCAGATACAATGCCCCCCCCGCGCAAATACCCCCTGCAGTGACAGATACAATGCCCCCCGCAGTGCCAGATACAATGCCCCAGCAGTGACAGATACAATGCCCCCCGCAGTGTCAGATACAATGCCCCCTGCAGTGCCAGATACAATGCCCCCCGCAGTGCCAGATACAATGCCCCCCAGCAGTGACAGATACAATGCCCCCCAGCAGTGACAGATACAATGCCCCCCAGCAGTGACAGATACAATGCCCCAGCAGTGACAGATACAATGCCCCCCAGCAGTGATAGATACAATGCCTCCCAGCAGTGACAGATACAATGCCTCCAGCAGTGCCAGATACAATGCCTCCAGCAGTGCCAGATACAATGCCTCCCAGCAGTGACAGATACAATGCCTCCCAGCAGTGACAGATACAATGCCTCCCAGCAGTGACAGATACAATGCCCCCCAGCAGTGACAGATACAATGCCCCCCCAGCAGTGATAGATACAATGCCCCCCAGCAGTGCCAGATACAATGCCCCCCCAGCAGTGATAGATACAATGCCCCCCCAGCAGTGACAGATACAATGCCCCCCAGCAGTGCCAGATACAATGCCCCCCCAGCAGTGATAGATACAATGCCCCCCCAGCAGTGACAGATACAATGCCTCCAGCAGTGCCAGATACAATGCCTCCCCAGTAGTGACAGATACAATGTCCCCCAGCAGTGACAGATACAATGCCCCCCAGCAGTGACAGATACAATGCCCCCCAGCAGTGACAGATACAATGCCTCCCCAGCAGTGACAGATACAATGCCCCCCAGCAGTGACAGATACAATGCCCCCCAGCAGTGACAGATACAATGCCTCCCCAGCAGTGACAGATACAATGCCTCCCCAGTAGTGACAGATACAATGTCCCCCAGCAGTGACAGATACAATGCCCCCCAGCAGTGACAGATACAATGCCCCCCAGCAGTGACAGATACAATGCCTCCCCAGCAGTGACAGATACAATGCCCCCCAGCAGTGACAGATACAATGCCCCCCAGCAGTGACAGATACAATGCCCCCCAGCAGTGACAGATACAATGCCTCCCCAGCAGTGACAGATACAATGCCCCAGCAGTGACAGATACAATGCCCCAGCAGTGACAGATACAATGTCCCCCAGCAGTGACAGATACAATACCTCCAGCAGTGACAGATACAATGCCTCCCCAGCAGTGACAGATACAATGCCCCAGCAGTGACAGATACAATGCCTCCCCAGCAGTGACAGATACAATGCCCCAGCAGTGACAGATACAATGCCCCCCAGTAGTGACAGATACAATGCCTCCAGCAGTGACAGATACAATGCCTCCCAGCAGTGACAGATACAATGCCTCCCCAGCAGTGCCAGATACAATGCCCCAGCAGTGCCAGATACAATGCCCCCCAGCAGTGACAGATACAATGCCTCCCCAGCAGTGACAGATACAATGCCCCAGCAGTGACAGATACAATGCCCCCCAGTAGTGACAGATACAATGCCTCCAGCAGTGACAGATACAATGCCTCCCAGCAGTGACAGATACAATGCCTCCCCAGCAGTGACAGATACAATGCCCCAGCAGTGACAGATACAATGCCCCCCAGCAGTGACAGATACAATGCCTCCAGCAGTGACAGATACAATGCCTCCCCAGCAGTGCCAGATACAATGCCTCCCAGCAGTGACAGATACAATGCCCCCCAGCAGTGACAGATACAATGCCCCAGCAGTGCCAGATACAATGTTCCCCCCAGCAGTGACAGATACAATGCCCCCCAGCAGTGCCAGATACAATGTCCCCCCCAGCAGTGACAGATACAATGCCTCCCAGCAGTGACAGATACAATGCCTCCCAGCAGTGCCAGATACAATGCCTCCCAGCAGTGATAGATACAATGCCCCCCAGCAGTGACAGATACAATGCCCCCAGCAGTGATAGATACAATGCCCCCCAGCAGTGACAGATACAATGCCCCCCAGCAGTGACAGATACAATGTCCCCCCCAGCAGTGACAGATACAATGCCCCCCAGCAGTGACAGATACAATGTCCCCCCCAGCAGTGACAGATACAATGGCCCCCAGCAGTGACAGATACAATGCCTCCCCAGCAGTGACAGATACAATGCCTCCCCAGCAGTGCCAGATACAATGCCTCCCAGCAGTGACAGATACAATGCCCCCCAGCAGTGACAGATACAATGCCTCCCCAGTAGTGACAGATACAATGCCCCCCAGCAGTGACAGATACAATGCCCCCCAGCAGTGACAGATACAATGCCTCCCCAGTAGTGACAGATACAATGCCCCCAGCAGTGACAGATACAATGCCCCCCAGCAGTGACAGATACAATGCCCCCAAGCAGTGACAGATACAATGCCCCCCAGCAGTGACAGATACAATGCCCCCCAGCAGTGACAGATACAATGCCCCCCAGCAGTGACAGATACAATGCCCCCCAGCAGTGACAGATACAATGCCTCCCAGCAGTGACAGATACAATGCCTCCCAGCAGTGACAGATACAATGCCTCCCAGCAGTGACAGATACAATGCCTCCCAGCAGTGACAGATACAATGCCTCCCAGCAGTGACAGATACAATGCCTCCCAGCAGTGACAGATACAATGCCTCCCAGCAGTGACAGATACAATGCCCCCAGCAGTGACAGATACAATGCCTCCCCAGCAGTGACAGATACAATGCCTCCCAGCAGTGACAGATACAATGCCCCAGCAGTGCCAGATACAATGCCCCCCAGTAGTGCCAGATACAATGCCCCCCCAGCAGTGACAGATACAATGCCCCCCCAGCAGTGACAGATACAATGCCCCCCCAGCAGTGACAGATACAATGCCTCCCAGCAGTGACAGATACAATGTCCCCCAGCAGTGACAGATACAATGCCCCCCAGCAGTGACAGATACAATGGGGGTAATTCCAAGTTGGTCGCAGCAGGAATTTTGTTAGCAATTGGGCAAAACCACGTGCACTGCAGGGGAGGCAGATTTACCATGTGCAGAGAGAGTTAGATTTGGGTGTGGTGAGTTCAATATGCAATCTAAATTGCAGTATAAAAATAAAGCAGCCAGTATTTACCCTGCACAGAAACAAAATAACCCACCCAAATCTTACTCTCTCTGCACATGTTACATCTGCCCCCCCTGCACTGCACATGGTTTTGCCCAACTGCTAAAACATTTCCTGCTGCGATCAACTTGGAATTACCCCCAATGCCTCCCCAGCAGTGCCAGATACAATGCCTCCCCAGCAGTGCCAGATACAATGCCCCAGCAGTGACAGATACAATGCCTCCCAGCAGTGCCAGATACAATGCCCCAGCAGTGACAGATACAATGCCTCCCAGCAGTGACAGATACAATGCCTCCCAGCAGTGACAGATACAATGCCTCCCAGCAGTGACAGATACAATGCCCCCAGCAGTGACAGATACAATGCCTCCCCAGCAGTGACAGATACAATGCCTCCCAGCAGTGACAGATACAATGCCCCAGCAGTGCCAGATACAATGCCCCCCAGTA
Source organism: Pseudophryne corroboree (assembly GCF_028390025.1). Taxonomy (NCBI): domain Eukaryota; kingdom Metazoa; phylum Chordata; class Amphibia; order Anura; family Myobatrachidae; genus Pseudophryne; species Pseudophryne corroboree. The sequence goes on from NC_086451.1 coordinate 484,399,051, forward strand.
GTGCCAGATACAATGCCCCCCCAGCAGTGACAGATACAATGCCCCCCCAGCAGTGACAGATACAATGCCCCCCCAGCAGTGACAGATACAATGCCTCCCAGCAGTGACAGATACAATGTCCCCCAGCAGTGACAGATACAATGCCCCCCAGCAGTGACAGATACAATGGGGGTAATTCCAAGTTGGTCGCAGCAGGAATTTTGTTAGCAATTGGGCAAAACCACGTGCACTGCAGGGGAGGCAGATTTACCATGTGCAGAGAGAGTTAGATTTGGGTGTGGTGAGTTCAATATGCAATCTAAATTGCAGTATAAAAATAAAGCAGCCAGTATTTACCCTGCACAGAAACAAAATAACCCACCCAAATCTTACTCTCTCTGCACATGTTACATCTGCCCCCCCTGCACTGCACATGGTTTTGCCCAACTGCTAAAACATTTCCTGCTGCGATCAACTTGGAATTACCCCCAATGCCTCCCCAGCAGTGCCAGATACAATGCCTCCCCAGCAGTGCCAGATACAATGCCCCAGCAGTGACAGATACAATGCCTCTCCAGCAGTGCCAGATACAATGCCCCCCAGCAGTGCCAGATACAATGCCCCCCAGCAGTGACAGATACAATGCCTCTCCAGCAGTGACAGATACAATGCCTCCCCAGCAGTGCCAGATACAATGCCTCCCAGCAGTGACAGATACAATGCCTCTCCAGCAGTGACAGATACAATGCCTCCCAGCAGTGACAGATACAATGCCCCCTGCAGTGACAGATACAATGCCCCCCAGCAGTGACAGATACAATGCCCCCCGCAGTGATAGATACAATGCCTCTCCAGCAGTGCCAGATACAATGCCCCCCAGCAGTGCCAGATACAATTCCCCCAGCAGTGACAGATACAATGCCCCCCAGCAGTGACAGATACAATGCCTCCCAGCAGTGCCAGATACAATGCCTCCCCAGCAGTGCCAGATACAATGCCCCCCCAGCAGTGCCAGATACAATGCCTCCCCAGCAGTGACAGATACAATGCCTCTCCAGCAGTGACAGATACAATGCCTCCCAGCAGTGACAGATACAATGCCTCCCCAGCAGTGACAGATACAATGCCTCTCCAGCAGTGACAGATACAATGCCTCCCAGCAGTGACAGATACAATGCCTCCCCAGCAGTGCCAGATACAATGCCTCCCCAGCAGTGACAGATACAATGCCTCCCAGCAGTGACAGATACAATGCCCCCCAGCAGTGACAGATACAATGCCTCCCCAGCAGTGACAGATACAATGCCCCCCAGCAGTGACAGATACAATGCCCCCCCCGCAGTGACAGATACAATACCCCCCAGCAGTGACAGATACAATGCCTCTCCAGCAGTGACAGATACAATGCCTCCCAGCAGTGACAGATACAATGCCTCCCCAGCAGTGCCAGATACAATGCCTCCCCAGCAGTGACAGATACAATGCCTCCCAGCAGTGACAGATACAATGCCTCCCCAGCAGTGACAGATACAATGCCCCAGCAGTGACAGATACAATGCCCCCCAGCAGTGATAGATACAATGCCCCCCAGCAGTGACAGATACAATGCCCCCCAGCAGTGACAGATACAATGCCCCAGCAGTGACAGATACAATGCCCCCCAGCAGTGACAGATACAATGCCTCCCCAGCAGTGACAGATACAATACCCCCCAGCAGTGACAGATACAATGCCTCTCCAGCAGTGACAGATACAATGCCTCCCAGCAGTGACAGATACAATGCCTCCCCAGCAGTGCCAGATACAATGCCTCCCCAGCAGTGACAGATACAATGCCTCCCAGCAGTGACAGATACAATGCCTCCCCAGCAGTGACAGATACAATGCCCCAGCAGTGACAGATACAATGCCCCCCAGCAGTGACAGATACAATGCCCCCCAGCAGTGACAGATACAATGCCCCCCAGCAGTGACAGATACAATGCCCCAGCAGTGACAGATACAATGCCCCCCAGCAGTGACAGATACAATGCCCCCCAGCAGTGACAGATACAATGCCCCAGCAGTGACAGATACAATGCCCCCCAGCAGTGATAGATACAATGCCCCCCAGCAGTGACAGATACAATGCCCCCCAGCAGTGACAGATACAATGCCCCCCAGCAGTGACAGATACAATGCCCCCCAGCAGTGATAGATACAATGCCCCAGCAGTGACAGATACAATGCCTCCCAGCAGTGACAGATACAATGCCCCCCAGCAGTGATAGATACAATGCCTCCCAGCAGTGACAGATACAATGCCCCCCAGCAGTGACAGATACAATGCCTCCCAGCAGTGACAGATACAATGCCCCCCAGCAGTGACAGATACAATGCCCCCCAGCAGTGACAGATACAATGCCCCCCAGCAGTGACAGATACAATGCCTCCCAGCAGTGACAGATACAATGCCCCCCAGCAGTGACAGATACAATGCCCCCCAGCAGTGATAGATACAATGCCCCAGCAGTGACAGATACAATGCCCCCCAGCAGTGACAGATACAATGCCCCCCAGCAGTGATAGATACAATGCCCCCCAGCAGTGACAGATACAATGCCCCCCAGCAGTGACAGATACAATGCCCCCCAGCAGTGATAGATACAATGCCCCCCAGCAGTGACAGATACAATGCCCCCCAGCAGTGACAGATACAATGCCCCCCGCAGTGACAGATACAATGCTCCCCAGCAGTGATAGATACAATGCCCCAGCAGTGACAGATACAATGCCTCCCAGCAGTGACAGATACAATGCCCCCCAGCAGTGACAGATACAATGCCTCCCAGCAGTGACAGATACAATGCCCCCCAGCAGTGACAGATACAATGCCCCCCAGCAGTGATAGATACAATGCCCCAGCAGTGACAGATACAATGCCCCCCAGCAGTGATAGATACAATGCCCCCCAGCAGTGACAGATACAATGCCCCCCAGCAGTGACAGATACAATGCCCCCCAGCAGTGATAGATACAATGCCCCCCAGCAGTGACAGATACAATGCCCCCCAGCAGTGACAGATACAATGCCCCCCGCAGTGACAGATACAATGCCCCCCCAGCAGTGACAGATACAATGCCCCCCAGCAGTGATAGATACAATGCCCCAGCAGTGACAGATACAATGCCTCCCAGCAGTGACAGATACAATGCCCCCCAGCAGTGACAGATACAATGCCTCCCAGCAGTGACAGATACAATGCCCCCCCAGCAGTGACAGATACAATGCCCCCCAGCAGTGATAGATACAATGCCCCAGCAGTGACAGATACAATGCCTCCCAGCAGTGACAGATACAATGCCCCCCAGCAGTGACAGATACAATGCCTCCCAGCAGTGACAGATACAATGCCCCCCAGCAGTGACAGATACAATGCCCCCCCGCAGTGACAGATACAATGCCCCCCCCGCAGTGACAGATACAATGCCCCCCAGCAGTGACAGATACAATGCCCCCCAGCAGTGACAGATACAATGCCCCCCAGCAGTGACAGATACAATGCCCCCCCAGCAGTGACAGATACAATGCTCCCCAGCAGTGACAGATACAATGCCCCCCCAGCAGTGACAGATACAATGCCCCCCAGCAGTGACAGATACAATACCCCCCAGCAGTGACAGATACAATGCCCCCCAGCAGTGACAGATACAATGCCCCCCAGCAGTGACAGATACAATGCCCCCCAGCAGTGACAGATACAATGCCCCCCAGCAGTGACAGATACAATGCCCCCCAGCAGTGACAGATACAATGCCCCCCAGCAGTGACAGATACAATGCCCCCCAGCAGTGACAGATACAATGCCCCCCAGCAGTGACAGATACAATGCCCCCCAGCAGTGACAGATACAATGCCCCCCAGCAGTGACAGATACAATGCCCCCCAGCAGTGACAGATACAATGCCCCCCAGCAGTGCCAGATACAATGTCCCCCAGCAGTGACAGATACAATACCCCAGCAGTGACAGATACAATTCCCCCCAGCAGTGACAGATACAATGCCCCCCAGCAGTGACAGATACAATGCCCCCCAGCAGTGCCAGATACAATGCCCCCCAGCAGTGCCAGATACAATGCCCCCCAGCAGTGACAGATACAATGCCTCCCAGCAGTGACAGATACAATGCCTCCCAGCAGTGACAGATACAATGCCCCCCAGCAGTGACAGATACAATTCCCCCCAGCAGTGACAGATACAATGCCCCCCAGCAGTGACAGATACAATTCCCCCAGCAGTGACAGATACAATGCCCCCCAGCAGTGACAGATACAATGCCCCCCAGCAGTGACAGATACAATGCCCCCCAGCAGTGACAGATACAATTCCCCCCAGCAGTGACAGATACAATGCCTCCCAGCAGTGACAGATACAATGCCCCCCAGCAGTGACAGATACAATTCCCCCCAGCAGTGACAGATACAATGCCCCCCAGCAGTGACAGATACAATGCCCCCCAGCAGTGACAGATACAATGCCCCCCAGCAGTGACAGATACAATGCCCCCCAGCAGTGACAGATACAATGCCTCCCAGCAGTGACAGATACAATGCCCCCCAGCAGTGACAGATACAATTCCCCCCAGCAGTGACAGATACAATGCCCCCCAGCAGTGACAGATACAATGCCCCCCAGCAGTGACAGATACAATGCCCCCCAGCAGTGACAGATACAATTCCCCCCAGCAGTGACAGATACAATGCCCCCCAGCAGTGACAGATACAATGCCTCCCAGCAGTGACAGATACAATGCCCCCCAGCAGTGACAGATACAATTCCCCCCAGCAGTGACAGATACAATGCCCCCCAGCAGTGACAGATACAATGCCCCCCAGCAGTGACAGATACAATGCCCCCCCAGCAGTGACAGATACAATTCCCCCCAGCAGTGACAGATACAATTCCCCCCAGCAGTGACAGATACAATTCCCCCCAGCAGTGACAGATACAATACCCCCCAGCAGTGACAGATACAATTCCCCCCAGCAGTGACAGATACAATGCCCCCCAGCAGTGACAGATACAATGCCTCCCAGCAGTGACAGATACAATACCCCCCAGCAGTGACAGATACAATGCCCCCCAGCAGTGACAGATACAATTCCCCCCAGCAGTGACAGATACAATGCCTCCCCAGCAGTGACAGATACAATGCCCCCCAGCAGTGACAGATACAATGCCCCCCAGCAGTGCCAGATACAATGCCCCCCAGCAGTGCCAGATACAATGCCCCCCAGCAGTGCCAGATACAATGCCCCCCAGCAGTGACAGATACAATGCCCCCCAGCAGTGACAGATACAATACCCCAGCAGTGACAGATACAATGCCCCCCAGCAGTGACAGATACAATGCCCCCCCAGCAGTGACAGATACAATGCCTCCCAGCAGTGACAGATACAATGCCCCCCAGCAGTGACAGATACAATTCCCCCCAGCAGTGACAGATACAATGCCCCCCAGCAGTGACAGATACAATGCCCCCCAGCAGTGACAGATACAATGCCTCCCAGCAGTGACAGATACAATGCCCCCCAGCAGTGACAGATACAATTCCCCCCAGCAGTGACAGATACAATGCCCCCCAGCAGTGACAGATACAATTCCCCCCAGCAGTGACAGATACAATGCCCCCCAGCAGTGACAGATACAATGCCCCCCAGCAGTGACAGATACAATGCCCCCCCAGCAGTGACAGATACAATTCCCCCCAGCAGTGACAGATACAATTCCCCCCAGCAGTGACAGATACAATTCCCCCCAGCAGTGACAGATACAATACCCCCCAGCAGTGACAGATACAATGCCCCCCAGCAGTGACAGATACAATTCCCCCCAGCAGTGACAGATACAATGCCCCCCAGCAGTGACAGATACAATGCCTCCCAGCAGTGACAGATACAATACCCCCCAGCAGTGACAGATACAATGCCCCCCAGCAGTGACAGATACAATTCCCCCCAGCAGTGACAGATACAATGCCCCCCAGCAGTGACAGATACAATACCCCCCAGCAGTGACAGATACAATTCCCCCCAGCAGTGACAGATACAATGCCCCCCAGCAGTGACAGATACAATGCCCCCCAGCAGTGACAGATACAATGCCCCCCAGCAGTGACAGATACAATGCCCCCCCAGCAGTGACAGATACAATGCCCCCCAGCAGTGACAGATACAATGCCCCCCAGCAGTGACAGATACAATGCCCCCCCAGCAGTGACAGATACAATGCCTCCCAGCAGTGACAGATACAATGCCTCCCCCGCAGTGACAGATACAATACCCCCCAGCAGTGACAGATACAATACCCCAGCAGTGACAGACACAATGCCTCCCAGCAGTGACAGATACAATGCCCCCCAGCAGTGCCAGATACAATGCCTCCCCAGCAGTGACAGATACAATGCCCCCCCAGCAGTGAAAGATACAATGCCTCCCCAGCAGTGACAGATACAATGCCTCCCCAGCAGTGACAGATACAATGCCTACCCAGCAGTGACAGATACAATGCCTCCCAGCAGTGACAGACACAATGCCCCCCAGCAGTGACAGATACAATGCCTCCCAGCAGTGACAGATACAATGCCTCCCAGCAGTGACAGATACAATGCCCCCCAGCAGTGCCAGATACAATGCCTCCCCAGCAGTGACAGATACAATGCCTCCCAGCAGTGACAGATACAATGCCTCCCAGCAGTGACAGATACAATGCCCCCCAGCAGTGACAGATACAATGTCCCCCAGCAGTGACAGATACAATGCCCCCCAGCAGTGACAGATACAATGCCCCCCAGCAGTGACAGATACAATGCCTCCCAGCAGTGACAGATACAATGCCCCCCAGCAGTGACAGATACAATGCCCCAGCAGTGACAGATACAATGTCCCCCAGCAGTGACAGATACAATGCCCCCCCAGCAGTGACAGATACAATGCCTCCCCAGCAGTGACAGATACAATGCCTCCCAGCAGTGACAGATACAATGCCCCCCAGCAGTGACAGATACAATGCCTCCCAGCAGTGACAGATACAATGCCTCCCAGCAGTGACAGATACAATGCCCCCCAGCAGTGACAGATACAATGCCTCCCAGCAGTGACAGATACAATGCCTCCCAGCAGTGACAGATACAATGCCCCAGCAGTGACAGATACAATGTCCCCCAGCAGTGACAGATACAATGCCCCCCAGCAGTGACAGATACAATGCCTCCCCAGCAGTGACAGATACAATGCCTCCCAGCAGTGACAGATACAATGCCCCCCAGCAGTGACAGATACAATGCCTCCCAGCAGTGACAGATACAATGCCCCCCAGCAGTGACAGATACAATGCCCCCCAGCAGTGACAGATACAATGCCCCCCAGCAGTGACAGATACAATGCCCCCAGCAGTGACAGATACAATGCCCCCCAGCAGTGACAGATACAATGCCCCCCAGCAGTGACAGATACAATGCCCCCCCAGCAGTGACAGATACAATGCCCCCCCAGCAGTGACAGATACAATGCCTCCCAGCAGTGACAGATACAATGCCCCAGCAGTGACAGATACAATGCCCCCCAGCAGTGACAGATACAATGCCCCCAGCAGTGACAGATACAATGCCCCCAGCAGTGACAGATACAATGCCCCCCAGCAGTGACAGATACAATGCCTCCCAGCAGTGACAGATACAATGCCCCCCCAGCAGTGACAGATACAATGCCCCCCAGCAGTGACAGATACAATGCCTCCCAGCAGTGACAGATACAATGCCCCCCCAGCAGTGACAGATACAATGCCTCCCAGCAGTGACAGATACAATGCCCCCCCAGCAGTGACAGATACAATGCCTCCCAGCAGTGACAGATACAATGCCCCCCCAGCAGTGACAGATACAATGCCCCCCAGCAGTGACAGATACAATGCCCCCCAGCAGTGACAGATACAATGCCCCCCAGCAGTGACAGATACAATGCCCCCCAGCAGTGACAGATACAATGCCCCCCAGCAGTGACAGATACAATGCCCCCCAGCAGTGACAGATACAATGCCCCCCAGCAGTGACAGATACAATGCCTCCCAGCAGTGACAGATACAATGCCTCCCAGCAGTGACAGATACAATGCCCCCCAGCAGTGACAGATACAATGCCTCCCAGCAGTGACAGATACAATGCCTCCCAGCAGTGACAGATACAATGCCTCCCAGCAGTGACAGATACAATGCCCCCCAGCAGTGACAGATACAATGCCCCCCAGCAGTGACAGATACAATGCCCCCCAGCAGTGACAGATACAATACCCCCCAGCAGTGACAGATACAATGCCCCCCAGCAGTGACAGATACAATGCCCCCCAGCAGTGACAGATACAATGCCCCCCAGCAGTGACAGATACAATGCCTCCCAGCAGTGACAGATACAATGCCTCCCAGCAGTGACAGATACAATACCCCCCAGCAGTGACAGATACAATGCCCCCCAGCAGTGACAGATACAATGCCCCCCAGCAGTGACAGATACAATGCCCCCCAGCAGTGACAGATACAATGCCTCCCAGCAGTGACAGATACAATGCCTCCCAGCAGTGACAGATACAATGCCTCCCCAGCAGTGACAGATACAATGCCCCCCCAGCAGTGACAGATACAATGCCTCCCAGCAGTGACAGATACAATGCCCCCCAGCAGTGACAGATACAATGCCTCCCCAGCAGTGACAGATACAATGCCCCCCAGCAGTGACAGATACAATGCCCCCCCCGCAGTGACAGATACAATGCCTCCCCAGCAGTGACAGATACAATGCCCCCCCCGCAGTGACAGATACAATGCCCCCCAGCAGTGACAGATACAATGCCTCCCAGCAGTGACAGATACAATGCCCCCCAGCAGTGACAGATACAATGCCTCCCCAGCAGTGACAGATACAATGCCCCCCCAGCAGTGACAGATACAATGCCTCCCAGCAGTGACAGATACAATGCCCCCCCAGCAGTGACAGATACAATGCCTCCCAGCAGTGACAGATACAATGCCTCCCCAGCAGTGACAGATACAATGCCCCCCCAGCAGTGACAGATACAATGCCTCCCAGCAGTGACAGATACAATGCCCCCCCAGCAGTGACAGATACAATGCCTCCCAGCAGTGACAGATACAATGCCTCCCAGCAGTGACAGATACAATGCCTCCCAGCAGTGCCAGATACAATGCCCCCCCCGCAGTGACAGATACAATACCCCCCAGCAGTGACAGATACAATGCCCCCCAGCAGTGACAGATACAATGCCCCCCCCCCGCAGTGACAGATACAATGCCTCCCCAGCAGTGACAGATACAATGCCCCCCAGCAGTGACAGATACAATTCCCCCCAGCAGTGACAGATACAATGCCCCCCAGCAGTGACAGATACAATGCCTCCCCAGCAGTGACAGATACAATGCCCCCCAGCAGTGACAGATACAATGCCCCCCAGCAGTGACAGATACAATGCCTCCCAGCAGTGACAGATACAATGCCCCCCAGCAGTGACAGATACAATGCCTCCCCAGCAGTGACAGATACAATGCCCCCCAGCAGTGACAGATACAATGCCCCCCAGCAGTGACAGATACAATGCCTCCCAGCAGTGACAGATACAATGCCCCCCAGCAGTGATAGATACAATGCCTCCCCAGCAGTGACAGATACAATGCCTCCCAGCAGTGACAGATACAATGCCTCCCCAGCAGTGACAGATACAATGCCCCCCCAGCAGACAGATACAATGCCTCCCAGCAGTGACAGATACAATGCCCCAGCAGTGACAGATACAATGCCCCCCAGCAGTGACAGATACAATGCCTCCCCAGCAGTGACAGATACAATGCCTCCCAGCAGTGACAGATACAATGCCCCAGCAGTGACAGATACAATGCCCCCCAGCAGTGACAGATACAATGCCCCCCAGCAGTGACAGATACAATGCCCCCCAGCAGTGACAGATACAATGCCCCAGCAGTGACAGATACAATGCCCCCCAGCAGTGACAGATACAATGCCCCCCAGCAGTGACAGATACAATGCCTCCCCAGCAGTGACAGATACAATGCCTCCCCAGCAGTGACAGATACAATGCCCCCCCAGCAGTGACAGATACAATGCCTCCCAGCAGTGACAGATACAATGCCCCAGCAGTGACAGATACAATGCCCCCCAGCAGTGACAGATACAATGCCCCCCCAGCAGTGACAGATACAATGCCTCCCCAGCAGTGCCAGATACAATGCCCCCCAGCAGTGACAGATACAATGCCCCCCAGCAGTGACAGATACAATGCCCCCCCAGCAGTGACAGATACAATGCCTCCCCAGCAGTGACAGATACAATGCCCCCCAGCAGTGACAGATACAATGCCTCCCCAGCAGTGACAGATACAATGCCCCCCAGCAGTGACAGATACAATGCCTCCCCAGCAGTGACAGATACAATGCCCCCCAGCAGTGACAGATACAATGCCCCAGCAGTGACAGATACAATTCCCCCCAGCAGTGACAGATACAATGCCCCCCAGCAGTGACAGATACAATGCCCCCCGCAGTGATAGATACAATGCCTCTCCAGCAGTGACAGATACAATGCCTCCCCAGCAGTGACAGATACAATGCCTCCCCAGCAGTGACAGATACAATGCCCCCCAGCAGTGACAGATACAATGCCCCCCAGCAGTGACAGATACAATGCCCCCCCAGCAGTGACAGATACAATGCCCCCCAGCAGTGACAGATACAATGCCCCCCAGCAGTGACAGATACAATGCCCCCCCAGCAGTGACAGATACAATGCCCCCCCAGCAGTGACAGATACAATGCCTCCCAGCAGTGACAGATACAATGCCTCCCCAGCAGTGACAGATACAATGCCTCCCCAGCAGTGACAGATACAATGCCTCCCCAGCAGTGACAGATACAATGCCTCCCCAGCAGTGACAGATACAATGCCTCCCCAGCAGTGACAGATACAATGCTCCCCAGCAGTGACAGATACAATGCCTCCCAGCAGTGCCAGATACAATGCCTCCCCAGCAGTGACAGATACAATGCCCCCCGCAGTGCCAGATACAATGCCCCCCAGCAGTGACAGATACAATGCCTCCCCAGCAGTGACAGATACAATGCCCCCCCAGCAGTGACAGATACAATGCCTCCCAGCAGTGACAGATACAATGCCCCCCAGCAGTGACAGATACAATGCCCCCAGCAGTGCCAGATACAATGTCCCCCAGCAGTGACAGATACAATGCCCCCCCAGCAGTGACAGATACAATGCCTCCCAGCAGTGACAGATACAATGCCCCCCAGCAGTGACAGATACAATGCCCCCAGCAGTGCCAGATACAATGTCCCCCAGTAGTGTCAGATACAATGCCCCCCGCAGTGCCAGATACAATGCCCCCCCCCGCAGTGTCAGATACAATACCCCCCGCAGTGCCAGATACAATGCCCCCCAGCAGTGCCAGATACAATGCCCCCCAGCAGTGCCAGATACAATGTCCCAGCAGTGCCAGATACAATGCCCCCCAGCAGTGCCAGATACAATGCCCCAGCAGTGTCAGATACAATGCCCCCCGCAGTGCCAGATACAATGCCCCCCCCCGCAGTGTCAGATACAATACCCCCCGCAGTGCCAGATACAATGCCCCAGCAGTGCCAGATACAATGCCCCCCTGCAGTGCCAGATACAATGCCCCAGCAGTGACAGATACAATGCCCCAGCAGTGACAAATACAATGCCCCCCCAGCAGTGACAGATACAATGCCCCAGCAGTGCCAGATACAATGCCTCCCCCGCAGTGTCAGATACAATGCCCCCCAGTAGTGACAGATACAATGCCCCCCGCAGTGACAGATACAATGCCGCCCCCGCAGTGCCAGATACAATGCCCCCCCCCCCCCCGCAGTGTCAGATACAATACCCCCCGCAGTGCCAGATACAATGCCCCAGCAGTGCCAGATACAATGCCCCCCAGCAGTGCCAGATACAATGCCCCCCAGCAGTGCCAGATACAATGCCCCAGCAGTGACAGATACAATGCCTCCCCCGCAGTGTCAGATACAATGCCCCCGCAGTGCCAGATACAATGCCTCTTCTGCAGTGTCAGATACAATGCCCCCCATAGCGCCAGATACAATGCCCCCCCCCCGCAGTGTCAGATACAATACCCCCCGCAGTGCCAGATACAATGCCCCAGCAGTGCCAGATACAATGCCCCCCATAGTGCCAGATACAATGCCCCCCCCCGCAGTGTCAGATACAATACCCCCCGCAGTGTCAGATACAATACCCCCCGCAGTGACAGATACAATGCCCCAGCAGTGCCAGATACAATGCCCCCCATAGTGCCAGATACAATGCCCCCCCCCGCAGTGTCAGATACAATACCCCCCGCAGTGTCAGATACAATACCCCCCGCAGTGACAGATACAATGCCCCAGCAGTGACAGATACAATGCCCCAGCAGTGCCAGATACAATGCCCCAGCAGTGCCAGATACAATGCCCCAGCAGTGCCAGATACAATGCCCCCCCCCCCCGTAGTGTCAGATACAATACCCCCCGCAGTGCCAGATACAATGCCCCAGCAGTGCCAGATAAAATGCCCCCCAGCAGTGACAGATACAATGCCCCCCAGCAGTGACAGATACAATGCCCCCGCAGTGCCAGATACAATGCCCCAGCAGTGCCAGATACAATGCCCCCTAGCAGTGCCAGATACAATGCCCCCCAGCAGTGCCAGATACAATGCCCCAGCAGTGCCAGATACAATGCCCCCCAGCAGTGCCAGATACAATGCCCCAGCAGTGACAGATACAGTGCCCCAGCAGTGCCAGATACAATGCCCCAGCAGTGCCAGATACAATGCCCCAGCAGTGCCAGATACAATGCCCCCCAGCAGTGCCAGATACAATGCCCCAGCAGTGACAGATACAATGCCTCCCCCGCAGTGTCAGATACAATGCCTCCCCCGCAGTGTCAGATACAATGCCCCCCGCAGTGCCAGATACAATGCCCCCCCCCCCCGCAGTGTCAAATACAATACCCCCCCGCAGTGCCAGATACAATGCCCCAGCAGTGACAGATACAATGCCCCAGCAGTGACAGATACAATGCCCCCCAGCAGTGCCAGATACAATGCCCCCCAGCAGTGCCAGATACAATGCCCCCCAGCAGTGCCAGATACAATGCCCCAGCAGTGCCAGATACAATGCCCCAGCAGTGCCAGATACAATGCCCCAGCAGTGCCAGATATAATGCCCCCCCCCCCCGTAGTGTCAGATACAATACCCCCCGCAGTGCCAGATACAATGCCCCAGCAGTGCCAGATAAAATGCCCCCCAGCAGTGACAGATACAATGCCCCCCAGCAGTGACAGATACAATGCCCCCCGCAGTGCCAGATACAATGCCCCAGCAGTGCCAGATACAATGCCCCCTAGCAGTGCCAGATACAATGCCCCCCAGCAGTGCCAGATACAATGCCCCAGCAGTGCCAGATACAATGCCCCAGCAGTGCCAGATACAATGCCCCAGCAGTGCCAGATACAATGCCCCCCAGCAGTGCCAGATACAATGCCCCAGCAGTGACAGATACAGTGCCCCAGCAGTGCCAGATACAATGCCCCAGCAGTGCCAGATACAATGCCCCAGCAGTGCCAGATACAATGCCCCCCAGCAGTGCCAGATACAATGCCCCAGCAGTGACAGATACAATGCCTCCCCCGCAGTGTCAGATACAATGCCTCCCCCGCAGTGTCAGATACAATACCCCCCGCAGTGCCAGATACAATGCCCCAGCAGTGACAGATACAATGCCCCCCAGCAGTGCCAGATACAATGCCCCCCAGCAGTGCCAGATACAATGCCCCAGCAGTGCCAGATACAATGCCCCAGCAGTGTCAGATACAATGCCCCCCGCAGTGCCAGATACAATGCCCCCCCGCAGTGTCAGATACAATACCCCCCGCAGTGCCAGATACAATGCCCCAGCAGTGACAGATACAATGCCCCCCAGTAGTGACAGATACAATGCCCCCCGCAGTGCCAGATACAATGCCCCAGCAGTGCCAGATACAATTCCCCCCAGCAGTGCCAGATACAATGCCCCAGCAGTGCCAGATACAATGCCCCAGCAGTGACAGATACAATTCCCCCCAGCAGTGCCAGATACAATGCCCCCTGCAGTGCCAGATACAATGCCTCCCCCGCAGTGTCAGATACAATGCCCCCCATAGTGCCAGATACAATGCCCCCCCGCAGTGTCAGATACAATACCCCCTGCAGTGCCAGATACAATGCCCCAGCAGTGCCAGATACAATGCCCCCCAGCAGTGCCAGATACAATGCCCCAGCAGTGACAGATACAGTGCCCCAGCAGTGCCAGATACAATGCCCCCCAGTAGTGTCAGATACAATACCCCCTGCAGTGCCAGATACAATGCCCCAGCAGTGCCAGATACAATGCCCCCCAGCAGTGCCAGATACAATGCCCCAGCAGTGACAGATACAATGCCCCAGCAGTGACAGATACAATGCCCCCCAGCAGTGCCAGATACAATGCCCCCCCGCAGTGTCAGATACAATACCCCCTGCAGTGCCAGATACAATGCCCCAGCAGTGCCAGATACAATGCCCCCCAGCAGTGCCAGATACAATGCCCCAGCAGTGACAGATACAATGCCCCAGCAGTGACAGATACAATGCCCCCCAGCAGTGCCAGATACAATGCCCCCCAGCAGTGCCAGATACAATGCCCCAGCAGTGACAGATACAATGCCTCCCCCGCAGTGTCAGATACAATGCCTCCCCCGCAGTGTCAGATACAATGCCCCCCGCAGTGCCAGATACAATGCCCCCCCCCCGCAGTGTCAAATACAATGCCCCCCAGCAGTGATAGATACAATGCCTCCCAGCAGTGACAGATACAATGCCCCCCAGCAGTGACAGATACAATGCCTCCCAGCAGTGACAGATACAATGCCCCCCAGCAGTGACAGATACAATGCCCCCCCGCAGTGACAGATACAATGCCCCCCCCGCAGTGACAGATACAATACCCCCCAGCAGTGACAGATACAATGCCCCCCAGCAGTGACAGATACAATGCCCCCCAGCAGTGACAGATACAATGCCCCCCCAGCAGTGACAGATACAATGCTCCCCAGCAGTGACAGATACAATGCCCCCCCAGCAGTGACAGATACAATGCCCCCCAGCAGTGACAGATACAATGCCTCCCCAGCAGTGCCAGATACAATGCCCCCCAGCAGTGACAGATACAATGCCCCCCAGCAGTGACAGATACAATGCCCCCCAGCAGTGACAGATACAATGCCCCCCAGCAGTGCCAGATACAATGCCCCCCAGCAGTGCCAGATACAATGCCCCCCAGCAGTGACAGATACAATACCCCAGCAGTGACAGATACAATGCCCCAGCAGTGCCAGATACAATGTCCCCCAGCAGTGACAGATACAATACCCCAGCAGTGACAGATACAATTCCCCCCAGCAGTGACAGATACAATGCCCCCCAGCAGTGACAGATACAATGCCCCCCAGCAGTGCCAGATACAATGCCCCCCAGCAGTGACAGATACAATGCCCCCCAGCAGTGACAGATACAATGCCTCCCAGCAGTGACAGATACAATGCCCCCCAGCAGTGACAGATACAATTCCCCCCAGCAGTGACAGATACAATGCCCCCCAGCAGTGACAGATACAATTCCCCCAGCAGTGACAGATACAATGCCCCCCAGCAGTGACAGATACAATGCCCCCCAGCAGTGACAGATACAATGCCCCCCAGCAGTGACAGATACAATTCCCCCCAGCAGTGACAGATACAATGCCCCCCAGCAGTGACAGATACAATTCCCCCCAGCAGTGACAGATACAATGCCCCCCAGCAGTGACAGATACAATGCCCCCCAGCAGTGACAGATACAATGCCCCCCCAGCAGTGACAGATACAATTCCCCCCAGCAGTGACAGATACAATTCCCCCCAGCAGTGACAGATACAATTCCCCCCAGCAGTGACAGATACAATACCCCCCAGCAGTGACAGATACAATTCCCCCCAGCAGTGACAGATACAATGCCCCCCAGCAGTGACAGATACAATGCCTCCCAGCAGTGACAGATACAATACCCCCCAGCAGTGACAGATACAATGCCCCCCAGCAGTGACAGATACAATTCCCCCCAGCAGTGACAGATACAATGCCTCCCCAGCAGTGACAGATACAATGCCCCCCAGCAGTGACAGATACAATGCCCCCCAGCAGTGACAGATACAATGCCCCCCAGCAGTGCCAGATACAATGCCCCCCAGCAGTGCCAGATACAATGCCCCCCAGCAGTGACAGATACAATGCACCCCAGCAGTGACAGATACAATACCCCAGCAGTGACAGATACAATGCCCCCCAGCAGTGACAGATACAATGCCCCCCAGCAGTGACAGATACAATGCCCCCCAGCAGTGACAGATACAATGCCCCCCAGCAGTGACAGATACAATGCCCCCCAGCAGTGACAGATACAATGCCCCCCAGCAGTGACAGATACAATGCCCCCCAGCAGTGCCAGATACAATGCCCCCCAGCAGTGACAGATACAATGCCCCAGCAGTGCCAGATACAATGTCCCCCAGCAGTGACAGATACAATGCCCCCCCAGCAGTGACAGATACAATGCCTCCCAGCAGTGACAGATACAATTCCCCCCAGCAGTGACAGATACAATACCCCAGCAGTGACAGATACAATTCCCCCCAGCAGTGACAGATACAATGCCCCCCAGCAGTGACAGATACAATGCCCCCCAGCAGTGACAGATACAATGCCTCCCAGCAGTGACAGATACAATGCCCCCCAGCAGTGACAGATACAATTCCCCCCAGCAGTGACAGATACAATGCCCCCCAGCAGTGACAGATACAATTCCCCCCAGCAGTGACAGATACAATGCCCCCCAGCAGTGACAGATACAATGCCCCCCAGCAGTGACAGATACAATGCCCCCCCAGCAGTGACAGATACAATTCCCCCCAGCAGTGACAGATACAATTCCCCCCAGCAGTGACAGATACAATTCCCCCCAGCAGTGACAGATACAATACCCCCCAGCAGTGACAGATACAATGCCCCCCAGCAGTGACAGATACAATTCCCCCCAGCAGTGACAGATACAATGCCCCCCAGCAGTGACAGATACAATGCCTCCCAGCAGTGACAGATACAATACCCCCCAGCAGTGACAGATACAATGCCCCCCAGCAGTGACAGATACAATTCCCCCCAGCAGTGACAGATACAATGCCCCCCAGCAGTGACAGATGCAATACCCCCCAGCAGTGACAGATACAATGCCCCCCAGCAGTGACAGATACAATTCCCCCCAGCAGTGACAGATACAATGCCCCCCAGCAGTGACAGATACAATGCCCCCCAGCAGTGACAGATACAATGCCCCCCAGCAGTGACAGATACAATGCCCCCCCAGCAGTGACAGATACAATGCCTCCCAGCAGTGACAGATACAATGCCTCCCCCGCAGTGACAGATACAATACCCCCCAGCAGTGACAGATACAATACCCCAGCAGTGACAGATACAATGCCCCCCCAGCAGTGCCAGATACAATGCCCCCCAGCAGTGCCAGATACAATGCCCCCCCAGCAGTGCCAGATACAATGCCCCCCAGCAGTGCCAGATACAATGCCCCAGCAGTGACAGATACAATGCCTCCCCAGCAGTGACAGATACAATGCCCCCCAGCAGTGACAGATACAATGCCCCCCCAGCAGTGACAGATACAATACCCCCCAGCAGTGACAGATACAATGTCCCCCAGCAGTGACAGATACAATGCCCCCCCAGCAGTGACAGATACAATGGCTCCCAGCAGTGACAGATACAATGCCTCCCAGCAGTGACAGATACAATGCCCCCCAGCAGTGACAGATACAATGCCTCCCAGCAGTGACAGATACAATGCCTCCCCAGCAGTGACAGATACAATGCCTCCCAGCAGTGACAGATACAATGCCCCCCAGCAGTGACAGATACAATGCCTCCCAGCAGTGACAGATACAATGCCTCCCAGCAGTGACAGATACAATGCCCCCCAGCAGTGCCAGATACAATGCCTCCCCAGCAGTGACAGATACAATGCCCCCCCAGCAGTGAAAGATACAATGCCTCCCCAGCAGTGACAGATACAATGCCTCCCCAGCAGTGACAGATACAATGCCTACCCAGCAGTGACAGATACAATGCCTCCCAGCAGTGACAGATACAATGCCCCCCAGCAGTGACAGATACAATGCCTCCCAGCAGTGACAGATACAATGCCCCCCAGCAGTGACAGATACAATGCCCCCCAGTAGTGACAGATACAATGCCCCCCGCAGTGCCAGATACAATGCCCCAGCAGTGCCAGATACAATTCCCCCCAGCAGTGCCAGATACAATGCCCCAGCAGTGCCAGATACAATGCCCCAGCAGTGACAGATACAATGCCTCCCCCGCAGTGTCAGATACAATGCCCCCTGCAGTGCCAGATACAATGCCTCCCCCGCAGTGTCAGATACAATGCCCCCCATAGTGCCAGATACAATGCCCCCCCGCAGTGTCAGATACAATACCCCCTGCAGTGCCAGATACAATGCCCCAGCAGTGCCAGATACAATGCCCCCCAGCAGTGCCAGATACAATGCCCCAGCAGTGACAGATACAGTGCCCCAGCAGTGCCAGATACAATGCCCCAGCAGTGCCAGATACAATGCCCCAGCAGTGCCAGATACAATGCCCCCCAGCAGTGCCAGATACAATGCCCCAGCAGTGACAGATACAATGCCTCCCCCGCAGTGTCAGATACAATGCCTCCCCCGCAGTGTCAGATACAATACCCCCCGCAGTGCCAGATACAATGCCCCAGCAGTGACAGATACAATGCCCCCCAGCAGTGCCAGATACAATGCCCCCCAGCAGTGCCAGATACAATGCCCCAGCAGTGCCAGATACAATGCCCCAGCAGTGTCAGATACAATGCCCCCCGCAGTGCCAGATACAATGCCCCCCCGCAGTGTCAGATACAATACCCCCCGCAGTGCCAGATACAATGCCCCAGCAGTGACAGATACAATGCCCCCCAGTAGTGACAGATACAATGCCCCCCGCAGTGCCAGATACAATGCCCCAGCAGTGCCAGATACAATTCCCCCCAGCAGTGCCAGATACAATGCCCCAGCAGTGCCAGATACAATGCCCCAGCAGTGACAGATACAATGCCTCCCCAGCAGTGACAGATACAATGCCCCCCAGCAGTGACAGATACAATGCCTCCCCAGCAGTGACAGATACAATGCCCCCCAGCAGTGACAGATACAATGCCCCAGCAGTGACAGATACAATTCCCCCCAGCAGTGACAGATACAATGCCCCCCAGCAGTGACAGATACAATGCCCCCCGCAGTGATAGATACAATGCCTCTCCAGCAGTGACAGATACAATGCCTCCCCAGCAGTGACAGATACAATGCCTCCCCAGCAGTGACAGATACAATGCCCCCCAGCAGTGACAGATACAATGCCCCCCAGCAGTGACAGATACAATGCCCCCCCAGCAGTGACAGATACAATGCCCCCCAGCAGTGACAGATACAATGCCCCCCAGCAGTGACAGATACAATGCCCCCCCAGCAGTGACAGATACAATGCCCCCCCAGCAGTGACAGATACAATGCCTCCCAGCAGTGACAGATACAATGCCTCCCCAGCAGTGACAGATACAATGCCTCCCCAGCAGTGACAGATACAATGCCTCCCCAGCAGTGACAGATACAATGCCTCCCCAGCAGTGACAGATACAATGCCTCCCCAGCAGTGACAGATACAATGCTCCCCAGCAGTGACAGATACAATGCCTCCCAGCAGTGCCAGATACAATGCCTCCCCAGCAGTGACAGATACAATGCCCCCCGCAGTGCCAGATACAATGCCCCCCAGCAGTGACAGATACAATGCCTCCCCAGCAGTGACAGATACAATGCCCCCCCAGCAGTGACAGATACAATGCCTCCCAGCAGTGACAGATACAATGCCCCCCAGCAGTGACAGATACAATGCCCCCAGCAGTGCCAGATACAATGTCCCCCAGCAGTGACAGATACAATGCCCCCCCAGCAGTGACAGATACAATGCCTCCCAGCAGTGACAGATACAATGCCCCCCAGCAGTGACAGATACAATGCCCCCAGCAGTGCCAGATACAATGTCCCCCAGTAGTGTCAGATACAATGCCCCCCGCAGTGCCAGATACAATGCCCCCCCCCGCAGTGTCAGATACAATACCCCCCGCAGTGCCAGATACAATGCCCCCCAGCAGTGCCAGATACAATGCCCCCCAGCAGTGCCAGATACAATGCCCCAGCAGTGCCAGATACAATGCCCCCCAGCAGTGCCAGATACAATGCCCCAGCAGTGTCAGATACAATGCCCCCCGCAGTGCCAGATACAATGCCCCCCCCCGCAGTGTCAGATACAATACCCCCCGCAGTGCCAGATACAATGCCCCAGCAGTGCCAGATACAATGCCCCCCTGCAGTGCCAGATACAATGCCCCAGCAGTGACAGATACAATGCCCCAGCAGTGACAGATACAATGCCCCCCCAGCAGTGACAGATACAATGCCCCAGCAGTGCCAGATACAATGCCTCCCCCGCAGTGTCAGATACAATGCCCCCCAGTAGTGACAGATACAATGCCCCCCGCAGTGACAGATACAATGCCTCCCCCGCAGTGCCAGATACAATGCCCCCCCCCCCCCCCCGCAGTGTCAGATACAATACCCCCCGCAGTGCCAGATACAATGCCCCAGCAGTGCCAGATACAATGCCCCCCAGCAGTGCCAGATACAATGCCCCCCAGCAGTGCCAGATACAATGCCCCAGCAGTGACAGATACAATGCCTCCCCCGCAGTGTCAGATACAATGCCCCCGCAGTGCCAGATACAATGCCTCTTCTGCAGTGTCAGATACAATGCCCCCCATAGCGCCAGATACAATGCCCCCCCCCCGCAGTGTCAGATACAATACCCCCCGCAGTGCCAGATACAATGCCCCAGCAGTGCCAGATACAATGCCCCCCATAGTGCCAGATACAATGCCCCCCCCCGCAGTGTCAGATACAATACCCCCCGCAGTGTCAGATACAATACCCCCCGCAGTGACAGATACAATGCCCCAGCAGTGCCAGATACAATGCCCCCCATAGTGCCAGATACAATGCCCCCCCCCACAGTGTCAGATACAATACCCCCCGCAGTGTCAGATACAATACCCCCCGCAGTGACAGATACAATGCCCCAGCAGTGACAGATACAATGCCCCAGCAGTGCCAGATACAATGCCCCAGCAGTGCCAGATACAATGCCCCAGCAGTGCCAGATACAATGCCCCCCCCCCCGTAGTGTCAGATACAATACCCCCCGCAGTGCCAGATACAATGCCCCAGCAGTGCCAGATAAAATGCCCCCCAGCAGTGACAGATACAATGCCCCCCAGCAGTGACAGATACAATGCCCCCCGCAGTGCCAGATACAATGCCCCAGCAGTGCCAGATACAATGCCCCCTAGCAGTGCCAGATACAATGCCCCCCAGCAGTGCCAGATACAATGCCCCAGCAGTGCCAGATACAATGCCCCCCAGCAGTGCCAGATACAATGCCCCAGCAGTGACAGATACAGTGCCCCAGCAGTGCCAGATACAATGCCCCAGCAGTGCCAGATACAATGCCCCAGCAGTGCCAGATACAATGCCCCCCAGCAGTGCCAGATACAATGCCCCAGCAGTGACAGATACAATGCCTCCCCCGCAGTGTCAGATACAATGCCTCCCCCGCAGTGTCAGATACAATGCCCCCCGCAGTGCCAGATACAATGCCCCCCCCCCCCGCAGTGTCAAATACAATACCCCCCCGCAGTGCCAGATACAATGCCCCAGCAGTGACAGATACAATGCCCCAGCAGTGACAGATACAATGCCCCCCAGCAGTGCCAGATACAATGCCCCCCAGCAGTGCCAGATACAATGCCCCCCAGCAGTGCCAGATACAATGCCCCAGCAGTGCCAGATACAATGCCCCAGCAGTGCCAGATACAATGCCCCAGCAGTGCCAGATATAATGCCCCCCCCCCCCGTAGTGTCAGATACAATACCCCCCGCAGTGCCAGATACAATGCCCCAGCAGTGCCAGATAAAATGCCCCCCAGCAGTGACAGATACAATGCCCCCCAGCAGTGACAGATACAATGCCCCCCGCAGTGCCAGATACAATGCCCCAGCAGTGCCAGATACAATGCCCCCTAGCAGTGCCAGATACAATGCCCCCCAGCAGTGCCAGATACAATGCCCCAGCAGTGCCAGATACAATGCCCCAGCAGTGCCAGATACAATGCCCCAGCAGTGCCAGATACAATGCCCCCCAGCAGTGCCAGATACAATGCCCCAGCAGTGACAGATACAGTGCCCCAGCAGTGCCAGATACAATGCCCCAGCAGTGCCAGATACAATGCCCCAGCAGTGCCAGATACAATGCCCCCCAGCAGTGCCAGATACAATGCCCCAGCAGTGACAGATACAATGCCTCCCCCGCAGTGTCAGATACAATGCCTCCCCCGCAGTGTCAGATACAATACCCCCCGCAGTGCCAGATACAATGCCCCAGCAGTGACAGATACAATGCCCCCCAGCAGTGCCAGATACAATGCCCCCCAGCAGTGCCAGATACAATGCCCCAGCAGTGCCAGATACAATGCCCCAGCAGTGTCAGATACAATGCCCCCCGCAGTGCCAGATACAATGCCCCCCCGCAGTGTCAGATACAATACCCCCCGCAGTGCCAGATACAATGCCCCAGCAGTGACAGATACAATGCCCCCCAGTAGTGACAGATACAATGCCCCCCGCAGTGCCAGATACAATGCCCCAGCAGTGCCAGATACAATTCCCCCCAGCAGTGCCAGATACAATGCCCCAGCAGTGCCAGATACAATGCCCCAGCAGTGACAGATACAATGCCTCCCCCGCAGTGTCAGATACAATGCCCCCTGCAGTGCCAGATACAATGCCTCCCCCGCAGTGTCAGATACAATGCCCCCCATAGTGCCAGATACAACGCCCCCCGCAGTGTCAGATACAATACCCCCTGCAGTGCCAGATACAATGCCCCAGCAGTGCCAGATACAATGCCCCCCAGCAGTGCCAGATACAATGCCCCAGCAGTGACAGATACAGTGCCCCAGCAGTGCCAGATACAATGCCCCAGCAGTGCCAGATACAATGCCCCAGCAGTGCCAGATACAATGCCCCCCAGCAGTGCCAGATACAATGCCCCAGCAGTGACAGATACAATGCCTCCCCCGCAGTGTCAGATACAATGCCTCCCCCGCAGTGTCAGATACAATGCCCCCCGCAGTGCCAGATACAATGCCCCCCCCCCGCAGTGTCAAATACAATACCCCCCGCAGTGCCAGATACAATGCCCCAGCAGTGACAGATACAATGCCCCCCAGCAGTGCCAGATACAATGCCCCCCAGCAGTGCCAGATACAATGCCCCAGCAGTGCCAGATACAATGCCCCAGCAGTGCCAGATACAATGCCCCAGCAGTGTCAGATACAATGCCCCCCGCAGTGCCAGATACAATGCCCCCCCGCAGTGTCAGATACAATACCCCCCGCAGTGCCAGATACAATGCCCCAGCAGTGACAGATACAATGCCCCCCAGTAGTGACAGATACAATGCCCCCCGCAGTGCCAGATACAATGCCCCAGCAGTGCCAGATACAATTCCCCCCAGCAGTGCCAGATACAATGCCCCAGCAGTGTCAGATACAATGCCCCCCGCAGTGCCAGATACAATGCCCCCCCCGCAGTGTCAGATACAATACCCCCCGCAGTGCCAGATACAATGCCCCAGCAGTGCCAGATACAATGCCCCCCAGTAGTGACAGATACAATGCCCCCCGCAGTGCCAGATACAATGCCCCAGCAGTGCCAGATACAATTCCCCCCAGCAGTGCCAGATACAATGCCCCAGCAGTGCCAGATACAATGCCCCAGCAGTGACAGATACAATGCCTCCCCCGCAGTGTCAGATACAATGCCCCCTGCAGTGCCAGATACAATGCCCCCTGCAGTGCCAGATACAATGCCTCCCCCGCAGTGTCAGATACAATGCCCCCCATAGTGCCAGATACAATGCCCCCCCCGCAGTGTCAGATACAATACCCCCCGCAGTGCCAGATACAATGCCCCAGCAGTGCCAGATACAATGCCCCAGCAGTGCCAGATACAATGCCCCCCAGCAGTGCCAGAAACAATGCCCCAGCAGTGCCAGATACAATGCCCCCCAGCAGTGCCAGATACAATACCCCAGCAGTGCCAGATACAATGCCCCCCAGCAGTGACAGATACAATGCCTCCCCAGCAGTGACAGATACAATGCCCCCCAGAAGTGCCAGATACAATGCCCCCCCAGCAGTGACAGATACAATGCCCCCCAGCAGTGCCAGATACAATGCCCCAGCAGTGACAGATACAATGCCCCAGCAGTGCCAGATACAATGCCCCCCAGCAGTGCCAGAAACAATGCCCCAGCAGTGCCAGATACAATGCCCCCCAGCAGTGCCAGATACAATGCCCCAGCAGTGCCAGATACAATGCCCCCCAGCAGTGCCAGATACAATGCCCCCCAGCAGTGCCAGATACAATGCCCCCCAGCAGTGATAGATACAATGCCTCCCCAGCAGTGCCAGATACAATGCCCCAGCAGTGCCAGATACAATGCCCCAGCAGTGCCAGATACAATGCCCCCCAGCAGTGCCAGATACAATGCCCCCCAGCAGTGCCAGATACAATGCCTCCCCAGCAGTGACAGATACAATGCCCCCCAGCAGTGCCAGATACAATGCCCCCCCAGCAGTGCCAGATACAATGCCCCCCCCCCCCCAGCAGTGCCAGATACAATGCCCCAGCAGTGCCAGATACAATTCCCCCCAGCAGTGACAGATACAATGCCTCCCCAGCAGTGACAGATACAATGCCTCCCCAGCAGTGACAGATACAATGCCTCCCCAGCAGTGACAGATACAATGCCTCCCCAGCAGTGACAGATACAATGCCTCCCCAGCAGTGCCAGATACAATGCCCCAGCAGTGCCAGATACAATGCCCCCCAGCAGTGACAGATACAATGCCTCCCCAGCAGTGACAGATACAATGCCTCCCCAGCAGTGCCAGATACAATGCCCCCCAGCAGTGACAGATACAATGCCTCCCCAGCAGTGCCAGAAACAATGCCCCAGCAGTACCAGATACAATGCCCCCCAGCAGTGACAGATACAATGCCCCAGCAGTGCCAGATACAATGCCCCAGCAGTGCCAGATACAATGCCCCCCAGCAGTGCCAGATACAATGCCCCAGCAGTGCCAGATACAATGCCCCCCAGCAGTGCCAGATACAATGCCTCCCAGCAGTGACAGATACAATGCCCCCCAGCAGTGACAGATACAATGCCCCCCAGCAGTGACAGATACAATGCCCCCCCAGCAGTGCCAGATACAATGCCCCAGCAGTGCCAGATACAATTCCCCCCAGCAGTGACAGATACAATGCCTCCCCAGCAGTGACAGATACAATGCCCCAGCAGTGCCAGATACAATGCCTCCCAGCAGTGCCAGATACAATGCCCCCCAGCAGTGACAGATACAATTCCTCCCCAGCAGTGACAGATACAATGCCTCCCCAGCAGTGACAGATACAATGCCCCAGCAGTGCCAGATACAATGTCCCCCAGCAGTGACAGATACAATGCCCCCAGCAGTGACAGATACAATGCCCCAGCAGTGACAGATACAATGTCCCCCAGCAGTGACAGATACAATGCCCCCAGCAGTGACAGATACAATGCCCCAGCAGTGACAGATACAATGTCCCCCAGCAGTGACAGATACAATGCCTCCCAGCAGTGATAGATACAATGCCCCCCAGCAGTGACAGATACAATGCCTCCCCAGCAGTGACAGATACAATGCCTCAGCAGTGCCAGATACAATGCCCCAGCAGTGCCAGATACAATGCCCCAGCAGTGCCAGATACAATGCCCCAGCAGTGCCAGATACAATGCCCCAGCAGTGACAGATACAATGCCCCCCAGCAGTGACAGATACAATGCCCCCAGCAGTGACAGATACAATGCCTCCCCAGCAGTGACAGATACAATGCCTCAGCAGTGCCAGATACAATGCCCCAGCAGTGACAGATACAATGCCCCAGCAGTGACAGATACAATGTCCCCCAGCAGTGATAGATACAATGCCCCCCAGCAGTGACAGATACAATGCCTCCCCAGCAGTGACAGATACAATGCCTCAGCAGTGCCAGATACAATGCCCCAGCAGTGCCAGATACAATGCCCCAGCAGTGACAGATACAATGCCCCAGCAGTGACAGATACAATGCCCCCCACCAGTGACAGATACAATGCCTCCCCAGCAGTGACAGATACAATGCCCCAGCAGTGCCAGATACAATGCCCCCAGCAGTGACAGATACAATGCCCCCCAGCAGTGACAGATACAATGCCCCAGCAGTGCCAGATACAATGCCCCCCAGCAGTGACAGATACAATGCCCCCCAGCAGTGACAGATACAATGCCCCCCCCCCCCAGCAATGCCAGATACAATGCCCCAGCAGTGCCAGATACAATTCCCCCCAGCAGTGACAGATACAATGCCTCCCCAGCAGTGACAGATACAATGCCCCCCCAGCAGTGCCAGATACAATGCCCCCCAGCAGTGACAGATACAATGCCCCCCAGCAGTGCCAGATACAATGCCCCCCAGCAGTGACAGATACAATGCCCCCCCAGCAGTGACAGATACAATGCCCCCCCAGCAG
Organism: Pseudophryne corroboree; assembly: GCF_028390025.1. Taxonomy (NCBI): domain Eukaryota; kingdom Metazoa; phylum Chordata; class Amphibia; order Anura; family Myobatrachidae; genus Pseudophryne; species Pseudophryne corroboree. The sequence continues at coordinate 484,426,064 of NC_086451.1, forward strand.
TGACAGATACAATTCCCCCCAGCAGTGACAGATACAATGCCCCGGCAGTGCCAGATACAATGCCCCAGCAGTGCCAGATACAATGCCCCAGCAGTGCCAGATACAATGCCCCAGCAGTGCCAGATACAATGCCCCCCAGCAGTGCCAGATACAATGCCCCCCAGCAGTGCCAGATACAATGCCCCCCAGCAGTGACAGATACAATGCCCCCCCCAGCAGTGACAGATACAATTCCCCCCAGCAGTGACAGATACAATGCCCCAGCAGTGCCAGATACAATGCCCCAGCAGTGCCAGATACAATGCCCCAGCAGTGCCAGATACAATGCCCCAGCAGTGCCAGATACAATGCCCCCCAGCAGTGACAGATACAATGCCCCCCAGCAGTGACAGATACAATGCCCCAGCAGTGACAGATACAATGCCCCAGCAGTGCCAGATAGAATGCCTCCCCAGCAGTGATAGATACAATGCCCCAGCAGTGCCAGATACAATGCCCCAGCAGTGCCAGATAGAATGCCTCCCCAGCAGTGATAGATACAATGCCCCAGCAGTGCCAGATACAATGCCCCAGCAGTGCCAGATACAATGCCCCAGCAGTGCCAGATACAATGCCCCAGCAGTGCCAGATACAATGCCTCCCCAGCAGTGCCAGATACAATGCCTCCCCAGCAGTGACAGATACAATGCCCCCCCAGCAGTGACAGATACAATGCCCCCCAGCAGTGACAGATACAATGCCTCCCCAGCAGTGCCAGATACAATGCCCCAGCAGTGCCAGATACAATTCCCCCCAGCAGTGCCAGATACAATGCCCCCCCCCCCCGTAGTGCCAGATACAATGCCCAAGCAGTGCCAGATACAATGCCCCAGCAGTGCCAGATACAATGCCCCCCGCAGTGCTCACTGCTGCTGGCTTCTTCTACCGCTGCCAGTGCTCCTCCTGTATGAGGGACGGAAGTGGAGGACAGCGCAGCACGCGCCTCTCCTGTGAAGTCCGGACTCCGGAGAGCAGCTGCAGTGAGGGTGACAGAGTCTCCGGCAGTGGCGGGCATTTGAAATATGGCACCGATAAGTGAGCCAATCAAAGCTTGCGGTCCGGCAGCCAATCAGGTGCTGCCGTTGCCGGTCTGCGAGCTCTGATTGGCTGACGGCCTGCACCATATTAAAAATGAAGGGAGGAGGTGTGCCAGTGACTTGCCAAGCCCGTGCGCTCTGCGAGCTACCGAAAATACTATGGCGAGCTACCGGTAGTTCGCAAGCTATGGGTTGGCGATCACTACTTTAGGCTTTTATGAGCAGTCTAGAGTGAGATAAATCTGTAAGATTTTTACAATATACAGTGAAAATCTTAAGGAAAGTTATTGCAAATCTCAGGGTGTAAGACGCCCATACACTAGACGAGCTGTTAGGGATGATTTATCATTAACGATATATATAATGGGGGGTGGTGATACCTGATCTTGGGGGTACTCCTGAGCGGGGTAACACTACACTAAGATAACATCCGCAGTAAGGCACAGATCACCCCACATACTGAGCGTGACTGTACTACAGCACCTGCCGCGGCTCTATAGCACACCGGGTACATGGGGTATAGTGTATGTACATTCCTCTCACAGAGCTAATCCCTCATCGGTCCGCTGTTACTGTCCACGCCGGTGTGCTGTCCTGTATACCACGCAGCAGGCAGGTCTGGGATCTGTGGGCACGTACTGCGAGTTTTCTCTGGGGATCTGGGTTTGCACCACAAGCCACCTGTGTGTAGATGGCCAATCACACACCTTATATAGCCACCGAGCCAGCGCAGGACACGCGACCGTACTTCATGGGCTGCGCGCTGCCGACAACGACTGTGTATAGTCAGCCCACAAAGGAACATCTCCATAAGATGAATGCGATATAGGCCTAGTGTACAATTATAATCAGGGAGAACCTAATTATTCTGTGGTATAAGACAGTAACTGAAATGGCAGCAGCTACAGTAACACAAGCATAGTCATATACGTTATTATCATATGTACCATACATGCTATATCCATGAATTCACTTTAGAAGGATGAAATATTACATTTTAAAAGTTAATTCCATAGAGTTTGATGTCCCCCCAATCTACTTCTGAAGATCTATAGAGTGTAAGCCTGCGAGCAGGGCCCTCTCACCTCTCTGTCTGTTATTACCCAGTACTATTTTACTCCCAATTATAAAACGAAACGGAATACGCTGGCGCTATATAAGTAACTCATATTAATAATAATAATAATAAAAAAATAATATCTATTTTCATTTCCCATTGGGAACATTGGCCCTCATTCCGAGTTGATCGGTCGCAAGGCGAATTTAGCAGAGTTACACACGCTAAGCCGCCGCCTACTGGGAGTGAATCTTAGCTTCTTAAAATTGCGACCGATGTATTCGCAATATTGCGATTACTAACTACTTAGCAGTTTCTGAGTAGCTCCAGACTTACTCTGCCTGTGCGATCATTTCAGTGCTTGTCGTTCCTGGTTGACGTCACAAACACACCCAGCGTTCGCCCAGGCACTCCCACCGTTTCCCCGGCCACTCCTGCGTTTTTTCCGGAAACGGTAGCGTTTTCAGCCACACGCCCCTGAAACGCCGTGTTTCCGCCCAGTAACACCCATTTCCTGTCAATCACATTACGATCGCCGGAGCGAAGAAAAAGCCGTGAGTAAAATTACTTTCTTCATAGTAAAGTTACTTGGCGCAGTCGCAGTGCGAACATTGCGCATGCGTACTAAGCGGATTTTCACTGCGATGCGATGAAAAATACCGAGCGAACAACTCGGAATGAGGGCCATTACCTGTAATGAGTAGAATACTGCAGTGATTGCTTGCTTTTATAGAGTAACCAATAGCAATGCATGTTGTGTTAGTTCCATGGAAGAAGTAAAGTATGACTGCCACCATGGGGTGACATGACTGTATTGCAGGATGTATTTCTGAGAAAACGTTTCCCAAATGCTCTTAAAAAAAATTAAACAGCTACACAAATGAAGCACTGATATGAGAGTGGGACAAGGAGAAACAAAAAGACCCCAAAATAGCTGGAGACCCAATCTCTGTTTCAATGTCCATTACACCCATGGAATCAAATTGTGAAATGTTACACCCCATACTATACAAACGGCGAAAAACTATTTTTACATAGTGATGAGCGGGTTCGGTTTCCGAGAAACCGGACCCCCCCGAGCTTTACCTTTTTTACACGGGTCCGAGGCAGGTTCGAACCATCCCGCCTTGCTCGGTTAACCCGAGCACGCCCGAACGTCATCATCCCGCTGTCCGATTCTCGCGAGATTCGGATTCTATAAGCAGCCGCGCGTCGCCGCCATTTTCACACGTGCATTGGAGATGATAGGGAGAGGACGTGGCTGGCGTCCTCTCCGTTTAGTAGAAGTCAGAAGACAGTTGATTTCATTTGATTGCTTGTGCTTGTTTATTATTATAATTGTGGGGAGGATTGGGGAGCAGCTGTTAGGAGGAGTACAGTGCAGAGTTTAGTTTTTATCCGTTCTCTGCCTGAAAAAAACGCTCCATACCATATCTGTGCTCAGTGTGCTGCATGATATATCTGTGCTGAGTGCTCACACTGCTTAATTGTGGGGACTGGGGAGCAGCTATAGCAGGAGTACAGTGCAGAGTTTTGCTGACAGTGACCACCAGTATACGTTTGTCTGCCTGAAAAACACTCCATATCTATGCTCACAGTGTGCTGCTTTATTGTGGGGACTGGGGACCACCAGTATAATTAATATTATATATAGGAGGAGTACAGTGCAGAGTGCACTGCTGTACGTACCTCTGTGTCGTCATCCATTAAGTATACTATCCATCTACATTCCTATACCTGTGGTGCATTTTAGTTTAGCAGTTTGCTGACAGTGTCCACCAGGTCCAGCATACTATATATAGCAGTACGGTAGGCCACTGCTGTACCTACCTCTGTGTCGTCACTCGTCATCCATAAAGTATACTATCCATCCATCTACATTGTATACCTGTGGTGCCTTTTTTTTAGACTAGTTTAGCAGTTTGCTGACAGTGTCCACCAGGTCCAGTATACTGTATATAGCAGTACGGTAGGCCACTGCTGTGTACCTACCTCTGTGTCGTCACTCGTCATCCATAAAGTATACTAGTATCCATCCATCTACATTGTATACCTGTGGTGCATTTTTTTTAGACTAGTTTAGCAGTTTGCTGACAGTGTCCATCAGGTCCAGTATACTGTATATAGCAGTACGGTAGGCCACTGCTGTGTACCTACCTCTGTGTCGTCACTCGTCATCCATAAAGTATACTAGTATCCATCCATCTACATTGTATACCTGTGGTGCCTTTTTTTTAGACTAGTTTAGCAGTTTGCTGACAGTGTCCACCAGGTCCAGTATACTGTATATAGCAGTACGGTAGGCCACTGCTGTGTACCTACCTCTGTGTCGTCACTCGTCATCCATAAAGTATACTAGTATCCATCCATCTACATTGTATACCTGTGGTGCCTTTTTTTTAGACTAGTTTAGCAGTTTGCTGACAGTGTCCACCAGGTCCAGTATACTGTATATAGCAGTACGGTAGGCCACTGCTGTGTACCTACCTCTGTGTCGTCACTCGTCATCCATAAAGTATACTAGTATCCATCCATCTACATTGTATACCTGTGGTGCCTTTTTTTTAGACTAGTTTAGCAGTTTGCTGACAGTGTCCACCAGGTCCAGTATACTGTATATAGCAGTACGGTAGGCCACTGTTGTGTACCTACCTCTGTGTCGTCACTCGTCATTCATAAAGTATACTAGTATCCATCCATCTACATTGTATACCTGTGGTGCCTTTTTTTTAGACTAGTTTAGCAGTTTGCTGACAGTGTCCACCAGGTCCAGTATACTGTATATAGCAGTACGGTAGGCCACTGCTGTGTACCTACCTCTGTGTCGTCACTCGTCATTATTTTCATATATTGTCATAGTATTTTCCGGATCGATGTATCTGGGCAAAGGGGGAGACAAAGGAAAAACGGGTGAAAGTAACGGGCTATGGAATTCATGTCATGTCTGGCAGGGTTTGAGGATCCGGCAGCTGAGATTTGCCCGAGGAGGTAGCAGGCTGTGAATGAACCAGATGAGGGGGCTGGATATAGTTCCTTCGCATGGGACACGGAGCAATGAAGAACGTAGGCGGGGTTTGAGAGTCAATGGAAAGTATTTATTATGTACAGGGCTGAGGTAGGGAACTGAGGCTGAGACACAATGGTTAAAGACGTGGCTGGAGGTGAAGAACTGCGGACTGTGATTTGAAAGACGAGACTGTAGATGATGAACTGTGGAACTGTGGATGGTAGTTGAAAACGTGGCTGGAGACAAGGACTGTGGTTTGGAAAACGAGGCTTGAAGATAATAATCTGCAGGCTGTGGTCAGAGGTACAAAGGCGTGGCTGGTGAAGGAGATCTGTGGAGTGTGGCTTGAAAGTTGAGGCAGAAGACCCGGGGCCGACTGTGCCCAAAGAGTCTTACTGGACCGGGTTTTCCAGGAGCGCTTCCACAGGCAGTAGCAGGCAAGAAACAGCAGGACTGCAGCAGCAACAAAGAACCGACCAAGCAGGATCAGGAGGAACCAAGATACAGCAGGAATCCTGGGAGCACAGGCTAAAGCACCTACAACAGGGTTATAACTTGAAGCACTGGCGTCCCTGTCCTAAACCAGCCCCCTTTTATAGGGAGAGCTTCCCCTGGATTGGCTGGAAGAAACAGGAAACAGGAACTATGCTTAAAACTTGGTCTCCAACATGGTGGCGCCCAGTAATGCAGACCTTTTTGCAAAGCCACATTGCTCACTGCCCCTGGTCTCCAAGCAACAGTTCAGCAAGAGCAACCCGCTGTAGCGGCGTCCCGCCGCCACGAGCGGACCCCCTCACCTCCGCTACTGCTGCCCACGGATCCGGCGCAGCAGCCCACCTCCGCCGCTGCCCGCACAACGCCAAGGAAGCCAGCCCCGCGGCCCCAGCGTACCGGTAAGACTCCGGATGCTGACAATTCATTTGCAATCCTTATCATAACATTGTCTCTATGGATGGGTCGTAAATTAAATCTGCTGCTGTAACATCAATTGTGTGCCGTGCTTGCGCCGCGTTAAAATTCGAACACACGTAAATATCAAGCCAATAATTATGACGACTCCCAGGATACAAAGGAGAAACTTTCCTACACTCATAACAACATTTTGAGCACATTCTCCTAAACCTGAGAACCAATTGCGTGGGTTCAACCATGAGACCCAGCCGGTCAGTTCATTACTCACAGCAGTCAGGGTAAGGTTGTGTCTCCTTCGGAACTCCCACTTCAACTGCAAGATATCGTCCATCTTTTGATCGATGATCTCGGTTGGGTCATCAGTGCTGTTTGTAATATACGTGCAGCACTTCACACCATATTGAGTTGCCAAAGTGACACAGTACCCACCCGTCACAGCTGTGATATAATTAAGGACCGTCTTGTGCTGGATCAGTTCCGTTTTGTAAGCTTGCAACTCCCTACCCGTATACCTGAAGGTGTCGTCATACATCTCAGTGATATTATCTATCAAGTTCGCTAGCGCATGGATATACCTATCATTTATAATTCCTCTGGCAGTACGGGTGATGTCTAATGCGAGAGGGAATTGAATCCCGGTGGATTCGTGGATCAGATCAGAGGCTACGTGCTCTGTCCTATCTATGAGGTGTCTCTTGACGATGTGTTCATAGTGAGTATGAGTATAAGGAGCCTGAGCACTGCGGTGAACGTCTTTCATCTTATCATGGGTTATGGTCATGACCTCTGGCAACACTCTTCCAACATAACACAATCCCTCTGCGTTTGGGGCAAGCCACTTATACGCCTTCCTCCCACATATGAAATAGGCATCATCGGGGAGAACATATGGGACAGAATATGACATTACCATATTGCAAACTTTCCAAGTGAAAAATCCCATCCCTAACTCTCCCATCTGCTCAGTACAAGTATCAGGCTGGATGATATGCGCACAGTACCCTGGTGATACTTCTCCAACCCGCATGGTCTTGCTTCCTTGAGTATACCTATACCGAAAATACCTTCCACTGTTGGCTATTTGGCGTATAAATAGCCAACAGTTCAGAGTCTACGGGTATCCTATCAGCTCTGTGCGAAAATGCCATGGTTTGATTATTCCATGTCACCTCCCAATTTCCTGGTTTTCGGGAATTCGAAATGTTGAAGCATAATAAGGATCTATCTACATGATACTGGTGGAGCTTCAAACTAGGGGGCCTAGAAATATTAAATTTCTTGTCCACCGGTCTCCCACCCCGTAATTCGAGTACCTCATCTATTGCTAAATGGTACGGTACTATTCCTGACTTGCTCTGACCTTGAGGTACTTGTGAGCACACCCCGCATTCTGTTTGGTTTAAAACCTTACCCACTAGTGAGTGGTAATCACTCAATGGATGACGGTCCATGTTGATATTAAGGCTGGACTGACATCTCTGGATGCACCCATCCTCAACTATGTTCTCACAATTTTTACAAATGCAATTTTCCTCAGCCAATAACCCTTCACAGTGCCTCCTAGTTCCCTGACTACCAGATCGTTTTCTGATACTCGCCTTTGCTAGAGTGATGTGTTGCTCTTGGAATTCTACAAATCCATCCTCGCCATCAGAACCCATTCCAGATCCTTTCTCGACCTCTCTGGGACTCTCACCGAAACAGACTGTTCTGGTCAACAACAGGGTTAACAGGAAAACCCGGAACGCAGTCTCTTGGGGTAAGTCCATCTTGTTAAGGGAAGAGAAAGGAAACAAGAAGTGGGAGGAAAAGGGAAGGAGAGAAGGAGGGTAGAGGGAGATGGAGAAAATAATAAAAAGAAAAACTGGTGCGACAACCGCCTCTTGGTCTTGTTATTCTCCGCGCTCAGGTGCCGTGACAACAGTCCTGCCTCTCAACCTTCCCGGAACAGACACTCCAGTGATACGATGTTCTCTACACTCTGCTCTTTGTCACGGGTTCTCTCTGGGTCAGCGACCTTCTTACAGTGGGACGAGTGGACCCAAGTCTCTCTTTCGGCAACCTTTAATGCTGTCGTGCTGGTTAGTAAGACTTGGTACGGTCCTTCCCACCTGTCAATGAGGCAACCTGAGCGTAGAAAATTTTGAATCATTACCTAATCCCCAGGTTCAATGTCATGACAATTACTGTTCGGTAGGTCAGGAATCACCAGCTTTAGATTTCTGTTTTGATTCCTTAGCTGCTGGCTCATCTTAACCAAATATTTTACAGTCACTTCGTTATTGCATTTCAAATCATCCTGGGGGTCTATCATTACATGGGGTTGTCGACCACCAAAAAGAATCTCAAAGGGTGATAGGTTAAGTGGGGACCTGGGAGTGGTTCTGATGCTGTACAATACTAGTGGCAAAGCTTCTGGCCACAACAATCCAGTTTCAGCCATCACTTTGCTCAACTTGTTCTTAATAGTGCTGTTTACTCTCTCCACCTTCGCACTCGCCTGTGGGCGGTACGGAGTGTGCAGCTTGCTATTAATTCCCATCAGTTTGCACATAACATGAAAGACTTCACCTGTAAAATGGGTACCCCTATCGCTTTCAATTATTCTAGGGATACCATATCTGCACACAAATTCCTGCACAATTTTCTTTGCAGTGAAGGTAGCAGTATTTGTGGCAGCAGGGAACGCTTCTACCCAATTGGAAAACACATCAATACAGACTAACACATATTTTAAATTCCTGCAGGGTGGTAACTGTATGAAATCAATCTGTATTACCTGAAAAGGGCCGTCTGTCGGCGCGATATGGGATGGTTCTGTTGGTATTGACTTTCCAATATTCTTCCTCAAGCAAATAAGACATGTCATTGCTCTCTTACCTGGATGAGAAGAGAATCCTGGCACACACCAGTAGGCTCTCACCAGCTTACACATACCCTCTTTACCCAGATGAGTCAGACCGTGTGCCGCCTCGGCTAAGCTTGGAAGATATGCTCTGGGGGCCACTGGCTTACCCTGTCCATCTGTCCAGAGGACTCCTGGCCATACCCCTTTGACCTCCAGACTGCCTTTTCCTGTGGAGAACACACATTTTGCATTTCACTTAATTTTTGTGTGTTGATGGTGTTGAATATCATCAGTGATGTGATATCTGTTTGTATGGGGGTGCTGGCTGCTGATTTAGCAGCTTCGTCTGCCCGGCTGTTACCAAGTGACACTGGGTCTTGACTGTAAGTGTGGGCTTTGCACTTGATAACAGCCACTCTGTCTGGTTCTTGTATCGCTGTTAGAAGCCTTTTTATGTGGGATGCATGCGCTACAGGCGTGCCAGCTGCCGTCATGAAATTTCCGAGGCGCCATAGGGCCCCGAAATCATGCACTACTCCAAAGGCATACCTAGAATCTGTATATATATTGGCTGACTTACCCTTGGCCAATTCACACGCTCTGGTTAGGGCGACCAGCTCAGCAACTTGTGCTGAGTGCGGTGGGCCCAGGGGCTCAGCTTCTATGATACCTCTGTCATCTACGACTGCGTATCCAGTACACAAGTCTCCCGAGTCCGTCTGTCTGTGGCAACTACCGTCAGTGTAAAAGGTAAAATCTACGCCTTCCAGTGGGTTGTCACTAATGTCGGGTCTTGCAGTGAAAGTCTAGTTCAGATATTCCATACAATCATGTGTGTCAGTGTCTGTACTAAATCCTCCTTCACCATCATTCTCATCCTACACCCTTTGTGCCTGTCCAGGCACACCTGGCAGATAAGTTGCAGGATTTAGTGCACTGCATCTCTTTATGGTGATGTTTACAGGGGCCATTAGTGCTAATTCCCACCTTGTAAACCGTGCAGATGAGACATGTCTGGTTTGGGCAGAGTTCAGTAGGGCTGACACTGCATGAGGTGTATGGATGGTCAGGTTGTGTCCTAACACTATGTCTTCGCTTTTACTTACTAGCAAGGCTATCGCTGCAACACTTCGCAAGCATGTTGGGAGAGACCGCGCTACGGTGTCCAACTGTGCACTGTAGTAAGCTACCGGTCTGCTGGCATCACCACGTCTCTTGGTTAGGACACCTGCCGCACACCCAGCACTTTCCGTACCGTACAATTCAAAGGGTTTCCCATAATCTGCCTGTGATAGGCACTGTTTAAGTCTCTCAAATGCCAGTTCGGACTCATCTGTGTGAGAGATCCAATCTGGTTTGTTCGAGGAGACCATTTATTGCAAAGGTAAAGCCAGTATGGAGAACCCTGGAATCCAGTTTCGGCAGTACCCACATATTCCAAGAAAAGTGCGGATTTGTTGCTGGGTTTGTGGCAGAGTCATGTCGCGAATGGCTTGTATTCTATCAGCGGTGAGGTGTCTAAGTCATTGTGTCAAGCAATGTCCCAAATATTTTACCTTGGTCTGGCACAACTGCAACTTATCCTTTGAAACCTTGTGTCCCGTATTAGAAAGGTGAAACAGAAGCTTTTTCGTGTCTTTCAAGGACGATTCGAGTGAATCAGAACACAGCAGTAAGTCATCTACATACTGTATTAATACTGATCCGCTCTCAGGTTGAAAGGACTGTAAACAGTCATGCAAAGCCTGGGAGAAAACACTTGGGCTGTCAATGAAACCTTGGGGTAGGCAAGTCCAGGTGTACTGTACTCCCCTGTATGTAAATGCAAACAAATATTGGCTGTCAGGGTGCAGAGGGACAGAAAAGAAAGCAGAACAGAGGTCAATGACAGTGAAAAATTTGCAGTAGGAGGAATTTGCATGAGGATGACGGCTGGATTCGGCACTACAGGGAACTGGCTCTCATCTATCTTGTTTATCCCCCTTAGATCCTGCACTAGCCTATAACCCCTCCCCCCACTCTTTTTCACAGGGAAGATGGGACTATTGGCGGTGCTGGACGTCCTGACTAGGATGCCCTGCTCTAGCAGCCGCTCTATGACGGGGTACACTCCTAATTCTACCTCTGGCTTCAGAGGATACTGTGGGATTTTTGGAGCTATCCTACCATCTTTTACTTGCACTACTACAGGAGCTACATTTGCCATCAATCCAGTGTCTTGTCCATCTTTGGTCCAGAGGGATTCCGGTATCTGGGAGATCATTTCCTCTATCTTGGACGGACACCTGTCTGTAACAGCAGTGTGTGACATTAACCTTTGTGGGGTGTCTAACATATCCTGCACTTCCTGAACGTGATTCTCGGGTATATCTAAGAAGACACCCTCAGAAGTACAATATATGACACACCTCATCTTACACAATAAATCTCTCCCGAGTAGATTAGTCGGATCCGATGCAGCCAGCAAAAAGGAGTGCTTGGTCTGCAAAGGCCCTATCGTAATCTCCGCTGGTTTACTTAAAGGGTAGTGTTGTACTACTTCTGTTACTCCCATTGCTGAAATTGTTTTACCCGTGGTTTTCATACCTACCGTCGAATTTAACACTGACCTGGCCGCCCCTGTATCTACAAGAAAAGGTAATGATCTACCAGCTACATCAACTGTGACCTTGGGTTCACTACCAAGGCTAGCAATCAACTTCACTGGCTGCAGACTACAGGTGTGGCCCAACCCCTATTGTATATTGTGGCCCTCCCGCAGCGCGCTGGCAGCTACAATATGTGAGGGGGGTAACTGAGAATTTTCAGAGGCCTGCCAGTCCCTCCTAGGTGGATACCTCCTTGTTTCCCCTGTGTGTGGCTCTTAATTTTTCCTATGTGATCCCTGATCCCAATTACGTGTATCATAATGTGGTTCATATCCTGGTCTAGGGGTCGGTATACCTTATGTGTGTCCTTATACCTACAATTTCGTGCAAAATGTCCTTCCTTCTTACAGTTATAGCATACCACTACACGTAACTTACCAACAGGGGTCTGGGGTTTTGGCTGATGCGGCTTCGTTGTGAGAGCATTTATACTTACTGTCATCAGCTTATCCCCTTGTGACTCCCTTTGCTTAATGATGTTCCGATCATGCTCGATAGCGGACTCTCTTAATGCAGCCACCGAGATACCTCTCCAGTTAGGTAGAGTGGTTTGTACCCTTGTTCTCAATGTTTCTTTTAACCCGTCCATTAATACTGACACAGCTACATCCCTGTGACGTACATTTTCCTTAATGTCCTCGATCCCAGTGTATCTAGCCATTTCCTGCAGTGCTCGATGGAAATATTCAGATGCCGTTTCACCTTCTTTTTGTCTTATGGAAAAGATTTTATTCCCTTTGACAACAGTAGGGATATATACTCCTAATTGCAGATTGATCTGTCGTACATTCTCCTGAGTGTACTCATCAGTGAGAGGTACTTCTGCGTCTAATTTACAATCGGTAATGAATTTTGCGGGGTCAATATTGGAGGGTAAACATACCCGTAGCACTGTTCGCCAATCTTTGTTTGTGGGTTCGGTGGCGTTACCTAATTCTTTAATAAACCTCTGGCATGCGACTAGATCCTTTCTGGGATCGGGAAATTCAGACATAATTGTCCTCAATTCTGTCCGGGACCAAGGACAATGCATAGCAATGTTCCTGATGGGAGTGACTCCCTGAGCATCAGTCTTCCCATTGGGGACTGCGATCACCCTGACAGGATTTAATTCAATTACATCATTTTGAGTTGACTCTACAATCTGAGGTGCTATTGTCTCTGCATAATGTATGGTACCGTACTTACCTGTGGACACGACCTCACTTATCCCTCCGCTAGGGGGCCTTACAACTGATCTTACTGGTTGGGCCGTGCCCACCTGAGTGTTCTGTATGGTGGCTGCTAGAGAGAGTGCTGATATCGTGCTGGGCTCATCTTCCTGCTCGCAGTCTTGAGGGAAGTTTAAAATGGGATACAACTTGCACGGGTTAGCATTAGTGCATTTATCAACTATACTCTTATCGGATACCAATATGCCATTGTCTGTAGCCACTTTCTCCCCTACAATATACGGTGGTGGTGGTGCGGTTGCCATCATTTTCCTGCTAGGTTTGGAACCTGCTGCGTGAGCTAGTTCCCTCTGCATATCGCCCTCTTGCTGCCATAAATTTAAACAGTTTGTGTGTCTGACCCTTTGCTTTCGGGATTTTATCAGACATATCCTAACCCTTAAATTCTGCAATACCTCTGGTTCAAAACTGCCTACCTTAGGGAATGGTTCCCTATTTTCCGCAGTCATACGTTCCCATTCATTGCACAAAATTTCTACGTGTGGTCCATGCTTCTCACACATTATGAACCTCGCTGACCCTTTGGGTCGCGGTATGTCAACCTGAACCCTGGTTGCACGTCCCTTACTTGAGCAACTGGTCCCCATATTTTGCAGGTATTGCCGTCCCGGCTAATCCTACAAAAAACCAAAATACTCAATATAAGGCAACAGTGAAAGTTCTCCGAGTGCTTTCACCCACTCACCGCCCACGTTGGCCAATACTACCATACACTGTCGTTAGCGAAGGTACGTACCCAACCTAGGGCCCTATGTAACCTCTATTCACTGGAAGTTTCTGGGAGTGACTTACCCTTTCCAGTAAATATTGGTCGTTGGAGAGTTCCTGAGTGAGACCAGCGAAAACTCCCTAAACCTTTATTATACACAAATCACGCTTGCGTATGCAATAACCAGCGCTAATGATACCGCGATTTTACGCAAAGCTCGTAAAAGAGTATCACGTTGCGCTAAATATTGCACCCACGAACGCGCGGTCCAATCGCACAGCGTATAGGTACTTGTTACTTATCCGCCGTACGACCAATGGAATCGTTTTTTTCAGGCTGCGAAACCTCAGCCGGAGCGAATCAATCAAAAACTAAATGGGTATCTTCGCTAACCCCCTGGGCTGCGGTACTCTAAAACCTCGCTGACCTTTGGTCTGCGGTACTCTAAACCTTCGCTGACCTTCTGGCCTGTGGTACTCTGCTACCTTGCTCCTTTGTACTTCAATTTATATTAACGTGAGCCAGCTATTCTCACGCCACCAAGTCTCCACTCACCTGGTGTGGTCTCCTACGGGATCCCGAATTCACTGGGTCCACAAAACCTTTATTATGTTTGCACACTCACGCTCGTTCACTCAAATACACTTTGTTTTTTGTTTTTTTTTCTGTACAGAAAATTAACTTTCATTCAGATAAACAGCCTAGTACCAGAGGTAATACAGTAAAAAAGGTTTTATTTAAACTAAATCTTGGAAACTGAGCAATTTGTGCTATTGTCGCGTGGCTACCGTCCCGCGCCTAAACTAAACAATGCTATTGTGTAATTTGTACTTAGCGGCCGTACCCTTACGCACGTTGCGTAAACATGCGACCGTGCGTATGTCTTTACATTGCGTACACAGTCCCTTACTTTGTCCGAGACACGTGTACAAAGACTGTACGTCCGCAATAGCACAAATCCCACACTTCTATAAATGTAAGCGATATTACCTATAATCGTTTACTTAACACAACACAGTTTCTTTCTGTATAAACCTGTTTAACTAGGCCAGACTGTATTTGTGTTTTACGTTTACTTCCTTAATATTTAGTCTATGTTTTAACTAAATAGCAACAAATTTCTCAGTGCAGGTCAAAATGAATCTAATAATCAATACTTATGGCAACAATGCGAGCAGGTATACAAAGTACAGGTGTATGCTTGTGTTGTGTGCGCATTTGGCGCCAAACAGAAATTCACAGACTTTTAAAATAGCTTTGCGTATTTACCTTACGGATCCCACCAGCATCCCTACAAACCATGCAGAGCAGACGCCATCTTTTCAGCAATGAGATAGGGTTTACCAGTGTATCCACCAACCAGGAGAAGGCTTACGTGGGATACCTGTCCGCCCTTTGCTGATAAAGTCTGCTTTAACCTGCTAGGCTGCGGGTATGAGGAAAAACCGGACGCTGTCCCCAATTGATAATGTCGATATTATCTTAGACCATATAGCTATACCTTTAAACCCACTTTTACCATGGAGCCGCTGCGGCCGCTAGACTTAATACACAATCTATGTACTTTGGTGGTCATTCCGAGTTGTTCGCTCGCAAGCTGCTTTTAGCAGCTTTGCACACGCTAAGCCGCCGCCTACTGGGAGTGAATCTTAGCTTATCAAATTTGCGAACGAAAGATTCGCAATATTGCGAAAAGACTTCTCTGTGCAGTTTCTGAGTAGCTCGAGACTTACTCTTCCAGTGCGATCAGTTCAGTGCTTGTCGTTCCTGGTTTGACGTCACAAACACACCCAGCGTACGCCCAGACACTCCTCCGTTACTCCAGCCACTCCCGCGTTTTTCCCAGAAATGGTAGCGTTTTTTCAAACACTCCCATAAAACGTCCAGTTTCCACCCAGAAACACCCACTTCCTGTCAATCACACTCCGATCTCCAGAACGAAGAAAAAATCTCGTTATGCTGTGAGTAAAAATAAGATTTTAAACCTACCGGTAAATCTATTTCTCCTAGTCCGTAGAGAATGCTGGGGACTCCGTAAGGACCATGGGGTATAGACGGGCTCCGCAGGAGATAGGGCACCTAAAAGAACTTTGACTATGGGTGTGCACTGGCTCCTCCCTCTATGCCCCTCCTCCAGACCTCAGTTAGAGAACTGTGCCCAGAGGAGATGGACACTACAAGGCAGGATTTGGAAATCCAAGGGCAAGATTCATACCAGCCCACACCAATCATACCATATAACCTGGATCATACATAACCAGTTAACCGTATGAACAAAAAACAGCAACGGTCCAAAACCGATTCCAACTGTAACATGACCCTTATGTAAGCAACAACTATATACAAGTCTTGCAGAGTTTCCGCACTGGGACGGGCGCCCAGCATCCTCTACGGACTAGGAGAAATAGATTTACCGGTAGGTTTAAAATCTTATTTTCTCTTACGTCCTAGAGGATGCTGGGGACTCCGTAAGGACCATGGGGTTTATACCAAAGCATCCAATCGGGCGGGAGAGTGCGTATGACTCTGCAGCACCGACTGAGCAAACGCTAGGTCCTCATCAGCCAGGGTATCAAACTTGTAGAATTTAGCAAAAGTGTTTGACCCCGACCAAGTCGCCGCTCGGCAAAGTTGTAATGCCGAGATGCCTCGGGCAGCCGCCCAAGAAGAGCCCACCTTCCTAGTGGAATGGGCCTTAACCGAATTTGGTACCGGCAATCCAGCCGTAGAGTGAGCCTGCTGAATCGTATTACAGATCCAGCGAGCAATAGTCTGCTTCGACGCAGGTGCGCCAATCTTATTGGCCGCATACAGGACAAACAGGGCCTCTGTTTTCCTAATTCTAGCCATCCTGGCTACATAAATCTTTAAGGCCCTGACTACGTCCAGGGATCAGGAATCCTCCAGGTCACTTGTAGCCACAGGCACCACAATAGGTTGATTCACATGGAATGAAGAAACCACCTTAGGCAAAAATTGCGGACGTGTCCTCAATTCAGCTCGATCCACATGAAAAATCAAGTAGGGGCTTTTGTGTGACAAAGCCGCCAATTCTGATACTCGCCTTGCCGATGCCAAGGCCAACAACATGACCACCTTCCAAGTAAGAAATTTCAACTCAACCTTGTTAAGCGG
Source organism: Pseudophryne corroboree (assembly GCF_028390025.1). Taxonomy (NCBI): domain Eukaryota; kingdom Metazoa; phylum Chordata; class Amphibia; order Anura; family Myobatrachidae; genus Pseudophryne; species Pseudophryne corroboree. Next base: position 484,442,688 of record NC_086451.1, read on the forward strand.
TTCAAACCAGTGTGATTTTAGAAACTGCAACACCACGTTGAGGTCCCATCGTGCCACTGGAGGCACAAAAGGGGGCTGGATGTGCAGCACTCCCTTCACAAATGTCTGGACTTCTGGAGCAGAAGCCAATTCCTTCTGAAAGAAAATCGAGAGGGCCGAAATCTGAACCTTAACAGAGCCTAATTTCAGGCCCATATCCACTCCTGTTTGTAGGAAGTGGAGAAAACGACCCAGATGAAAATCTTCCGTAGGTGCATTCTTGGTCTCACACCAAGACACATACTTTCGCCAGATACGGTGATAATGCTTAACCGTCACCTCCTTCCTAGCCTTTATTAAAGTAGGGATGACCTCTTCCGGAATTCCCTTTTTTGCTAGGATTCGGCGTTCAACCGCCATGCCGTCAAACGTAACCGCGGTAAGTCTTGAAATACACAGGGCCCCTGTTGTAACAGGTCTTCCCTCAGCGGAAGAGGCCAGGGATCTCCTGTGAGCATCTCTTGTAGATCTGAGTACCAGGCCCTTCGAGGCCAGTCTGGGACAACGAGTATCGTCTGTACTCTTCTTCGTCTTATGATCCTCAACACTTTTGTGATGAGAGGAAGAGGAGGAAACACGTAGACCAATTTGAACACCCACGGTGTTATCAGAGCGTCTACTGCTACTGCCTGAGGGTCCCGAGACCTGGCACAATACCACCGAAATTTTTTGTTGAGGCGTGACGCCATCATGTCTATTTGAGGAGTTCCCCAAAGACGTATTATGTCTGCAAAAACTTCTTGATGAAGTCCCCACTCTCCTGGATGGAGATCGTGTCTGCTGAGGAAGTCTGCTTCCCAGTTGTCCACTCCCGGAATGAAGACAGCCGAAAGAGCGCTCACGTGATTTTCCGCCCAGCGAAGAATCCTGGTGGCTTCCGCCATCGCGACTCTGCTTCTTGTCCCGCCTTGGCGGTTCACATGAGCCACTGCTGTGACATTGTCTGACTGAATCAGAACCGGTAGGTTTCGAAGAAGACTCTCCGCTTGTCGAAGGCCGTTGTATATGGCCCTGAGTTCCAACACATTGATGTGTAGACATGACTCCTGGTCTGACCAAAGTCCCTGAAAATTTCTTCCTTGTGTGACTGCTCCCCATCCTCGGAGGCTCGCGTCCGTGGTAACCAGGATCCAATCCTGAATTCCGAACCTGCGACCCTCCAGTAGGTGAGCACTTTGCAACCACCACAGGAGAGACTCCCTGGCCCCTGGGGACAGAGTCATTTTTCGATGTAAGTGTAGATGGGACCCGGACCACTTGTCCAGAAGGTCCCATTGAAAAGTCCTTGCATGGAACCTTCCGAATGGAATGGCCTCGTAGGCCGCCACCATCTTTCCCAGAACTCGAGTGCACTGGTGAACAGACACCCTTTTCGGTTTCAGCAGGTCTCTGACCATGTTCTGGATGTCCTGGGCTTTCTCCATTGGAAGGAAGACCTTCATTTGTTCCGTATCCAGTATCATACCTAGGAACGGTAGTCGAGTTGTCGGAATCAACTGTGACTTCGGTAGATTTAGAATCCAACCGTGTTGCTGGAGCACTCTCAGAGAGAGCGCCACACTGCTCAGCAATTTCTCCCTTGATCTCGCTTTTATCAGGAGATCGTCCAAGTATGGGATAATTGTGACTCCATGCTTGCGCAGGACCACCATAATTTCCGCCATTATCTTGGTGAAAATCCTCGGGGCCGTGAAAAGTCCAAACGGCAACACCTGAAATTGGTAATGACAATCCTGTACAGCGAATCTCAGGAATTCTTGATGGGGGGGATATATGGGGACATGAAGGTACGCATCCTTTATGTCCAGAGACACCATAAACTCCCCCTCCTCCATATTGGCTATTATCGCTCTGAGCGATTCCATTTTGAATTTGCATCTTTTTATGTACAGGTTTAGGGATTTCAGATTCAAGATAGGTCTGACCGAACCGTCCGGTTTCGGGACCACAAAGAGGGTTGAGTAGTAACCTCTTCCCTGCTGGTTCATGTGAACCCTGATTATCACTTGCTGTATACACAGCGTTTGAATTGCAGCTAACACTACATCCCGTTCCGACGTGGAAACTGGTAGGGCCGACTTGAAAAATCGGCGCTGGGGCACCTCTTCGAATTCCAGTTTGTAACCCTGGGAAACTATTTCTAACACCCAGGGATTCAGGTCTGGGCGCCTGGGCGCCTGCCGAAGCAGGTGCTCTTTTGCCTTGGCCCTTACCTCTGGCAAGGAAGGAGGATCCCCGACCTCAACTGGACTTGTGCGACCGAAAGGACTGCATCTGATAGGGTGGCATTTTCTTTTGCTGTTGGGGAATATATGGTAAAAAATTTGATTTACCTGCTGTAGCTGTGGAAACCGGGTCCGTCAGCCCATCCCCAAACAATACATCACCCTTATAGGGTAGTACTTCCATATGCTTTTTGGAATCCGCATCACCCGTCCATTGGCGAGTCCATAAGGATCGTCTCGCTGAGATCGACATGGCATTGGCCCTAGAAGCCCGCAATCCAATGTCTCTTTGAGCATCCCTCATAAATAAGACTGCGTCTTTTATATGGGCTAGCGTTAAGAAAATAGTATCCTTATCCATATTTTCAAAATTATCTGTCAGCTCATCTGCCCAAGCTGCAACTGCGCTACACACCCATGCCGACGCAATCGTCGGTCGTAGTACAGCACCCGTATGAGAATAAATACACTTTAAGGTAGTTTCTTGCCAGCGATCTGCAGGGTCCTTAAGGGCAGCTGTGTCTGGAGACGGTAGCGCCACCTTCTTGGACAAGCGCGTCAGGGCTTTGTCCACAGTGGGAGGTGATTCCCAAATCTCCCTGTCCTGTTTAGGGAAGGGGTATGCCATAAAAATTCTTTTGGGGATCTGCGGCCTCTTCTCCGGAGTCTCCCAAGCTTTTATAAAGAATTCATTTAATTCATGAGATGTGGGAAAATTAATAATCTGTTTCTTTTCCTTAAACATGTGTACCCTTGTGTCGGGGACCGAGGGTTCATCCTCAATATGCAAGACATCCCTTATTGCCACAATCATACACTGAATGGTTTTAGTCACCCTAGGGTGCAATTTTACTTCGTCATAGTCGACACTGGAATCAGAGTCCGTGTCGGTAGTAGTGTCTTGTGTTAAGGGACGTTTTTGAGACCCCGACGGGCCCTGTGAATCGGTCCAATCCGAGGATTGACCCCTTGATGTTCCCCTTAATTCAGCCTTATCAAGCCTTTCATGTAAAGATGTCACACTTGCATTTAACCTATGCCACATGCTCATCCAATCCTGAGTCGGCACCAGCGACGGGGACACACCACTCATTTGCTCCACCTCCTCCTTGGAGAAGCCTTCCGCTTCAGACATGTCGACACACGCTTACCGACACCTCACACACACAGGGGGTTACCTATAAGGGGACAAAACCCCAACCAGGCCCTTAGGGGAGACAGAGAGAGAGAATGCCAGCACACACCCAGCGCCCAAACACTGGAATATATGACCAGATAGCGCTTTTATATATTTATAATGTTAATCTCCACTCACTGCGTCGCCAATGTGCCCCCTCCTCTTTTTTCCAGCCTGTGAAGCTCAGCAGGGGAGAGAACAGGGAGCCAGCGTTTTCTCATGCAGCCTCTGTGGAGAAAATGGCGCTGGTTAGTGCCGAGGATTAAGCCCCGCCCACCCGACGGCGGGCTTCGGTCCCCTCATGATATTGTAAGAAAATGGCGGGGGTCCGTGGATTTACTGTCCCACAGCCTAATTGTTACGCACACCAGTGCTAACAGGAGTATACCGGTGTATGAACAGAGAGGGAAGCGAAGCAAACTAACTCACAGACAGTATAACATAACATACACAGGAGGTGATGGAATAACTAATAAACACAAAGTGAACGGAGAAGCCCAAAGGCTCAGGAATTGGGTGTCTCCCTAGTGTCAGGAATGCTCAGATGGAATAGAGCGGACAATGAAGCGATGTGTAGTGATTTAACATGTGGAGCACCTGAAATGATGTTGCTAAGAGCAACAGAAAAAACCCCAAAGGGTTACCAACGGGTGTGGGAATAAACTCCTTGGTCAGAGATAGAAATATAGACACAAGGAGAGTATCCACAATCCTAACCCCTACTTGCAGGGCACAGGTTCAGCTTACTGCCACTAAACTGACACCTGGACGCCCTGCACAGTGAGGGAGGATTAAGCAAGCAGGTCTGAGAGTACAGCCGCAAACCTGCTGGGTTCACAGAATAGCAAAAGAACCCCAGCAGGTCAAACAACTGACTCCAGTCTTACTGCTAGGTCCGGATTGGCAGAATGAAGTACCGAATCCCAAGGCCTATTCGCAGTAAGCAACAAGTAAATACAAAGTCACACAGTACTAGCTAACTCTCTGGAACTGACTAACAAACAAAGATTCAGCAGCATTTGCCTAGCCTGAGAGGATGGTTTATATAGCAGGTGCTGTCCACGCCCCACTCAGACCTCACAGACTGTGAGCACAAAACCAGCGCCGGATTCCCTGCCGTGCACAGAGCCTGTAACCACTACACAGTAAAAACCCGGAACGGAGTATCAGCTGCGCTCAGGTTACTTCGCTAACACTTGCCTCCCGGTTGCCATGGCGACGTGGCAGCACAGAGCAGGAGACCCTAACACTAATCCAACATATTTATGCCCAAATTGAGGTTTATTGCTGCCCAGGGCGCCCCCCCTGCGCCCTGCAACCTACAGTGCCTCTTGTGTGTGTGTGACTGGGAGCAATGGCGCGCAGCTTACCGCTGCGCGCTTACCTCATGAAGATCTGATGTCTTCTGCCGCCTGAAGTCTTTTCCTCAATACTCACCCGGCTTCTATCTTCGGCATCTGTGAGGAGGACGGCGGCGCGGCTCCGGGACGAACCCCAGGTGAGACCTGTGTTCCGACTCCCTCTGGAGCTAATGGTGTCCAGTAGCCTAGAAGCAGTGCCCAACCTTACAAGCCAGCTCTGCTTCTCTCTCCTCAGTCCCACGATGCAGGGAGCCTGTTGCCAACAGGACTCCCTGAAAATAAAAAACCTAACAAAATTCTTTAAAACAGCAAACTCTTGAGAGCTCATTGCTTTGTACCCTTTCTCCTCTGGGCACAGAATCCAACTGAGGTCTGGAGGAGGGGCATAGAGGGAGGAGCCAGTGCACACCCATAGTCAAAGTGCTTTTAGGTGCCCTATCTCCTGCGGAGCCCGTCTATACCCCATGGTCCTTACGGAGTCCCCAGCATCCTCTAGGATGTAAGAGAAATACCAATCTTCATAGCAAATTTACTTGGTGCAGTCGCAGTGCGAACATTGCGCATGCGCAATTAGCGGAAAATCGCTGCGATGCGAAGAAAATTACAGAGCGAACAACTCGGAATGAGGGCCTTTGTACGCTATTTGCGTACAGAGTCCCGTACCGTGTACGGACTTTGCGTACAAACGCAGCGCTGGGGGTACAAAGTACACACAGCGCGCACACACTTTTGATATACTTTAAACCTTATTCGTAATGCAATGCAATGATGTTATTACACTCTAAACCTTATGCAGCAAAGCACTGCAATGATGTTACACCTAAATCCTTATACAGCGCTGACGGTACAAAGTACCCGCAGTGCGTACACAACTTATCAATACACGTTTAACACCTTATACAGTTAGGTAATGTAATATGCTTTAAACCCTAGCAGGGAAAAGAGGACACAACACCGATTTGTAGTTAAACACTGGGCTCCGACACCTCAGCATATATATCTGGAAGGGGATAACAATACAATTTATACACTACAATATACAACAGAGTAAATGGCTACAGTCAATGTACATACGTGAGAATATTCGCTTGCGCAACCTGGTCCAGTCCTCCGCTAATCAGGTAGATAGCGTTAAGAGTCTTCTGACCGGCCAGGCAGCAACAGGCTTTTTATACACTACTTCCAAAAGCAATACAATGGATACTGTAATCCCGTTGTCCATTGGACACAGAGATGCATCTTTACATTACAGGAGAGGTCATAGGTTGATTTGAAAAGGTGGGCGATGTCTTTCTCAACTGCTCTTGTGGGTGGTCTCCTCTGGATTCCCGCCGCATACATAATATACAGTAAATACAGTTCATATCTATATTCTACTTCTGCACATAACTATACGCAGGAACATGCGATCTTCCTCTAACCAACACCGGAATGTTACCCTTAAAATACCCTACAGCTGGATACTAGACATCACCTTATAACCTTAGTCTGTCCCTTCCTATCATGCAAAGGCGAATCCCTTAGTCCTGGAATCATTTAAACTGTTGATACTTGCTGATGTGGTGCAGGGGGGCTATGTGTACAATGTGCACTATTTGGATTAAATATGTAATGTTTTGATAACCCTCTATGCGCTCACAAACTCCACCGTAAATACCCATACCACGCGCAGGACCGCGGGAGCGATCATACGCAAATTGCGGATATGTGCACGCACGGCGGAACAAGTGCACGCGCAGCGGGCATGTGTGTGTGGTTAGTACGTGGTGTGTGTACTACAATATTTTTCGACTTTGACAGGAATAACCTCGCTCGATATACCCTTCCGAGCTAAGATCTGGCGCTCAACCGTCATGCCGTCAAACGTAGCCGTGGTAAGTCTTGATAAGCGAACAGCTCCTGCAGCAGAAGATCCTCTCGAAGAGGTAGGGGCCGTGGATCTTTCAGCAGTAGATCCAGCAGATCCGCGTACCAAGCCCTCCTTGGCCAGTCTGGAGCAATGAGGATTTCCAGAACTTTTGTTCTTTTTACAAGTTGTAGAACTTTTGGAATTAGAGGAAGTTGACGGAACACATACACTGACGTGAACACCCATGGTGTTACTAGTGTGTCCACCGCCACCGCCTGTGGGTCCCTCGACCTGGAACAGTACCTCCGCAGTTTCTTGTTGAGTCGGGAGGCCATCATTGCTATGTAAGGAACCCCCCACCAACCGGTTACCTCCTCGAACACCTCCGGGTGGAGGCCCCACTCTCCTGGATGGAGATCATGTCTGCTGAGGAAGTCTGCTTCCCAGTTGTCTACTCCCGGAATGAAGATTGCTGACATCGCTACAGCGTGCCTTTCTGCCCAGAGGAGGATACTTGACATCTCTGACATTGCAGCCCTGCTCTTCGTTCCGCCTTGTCGGTTTATGTAGGCGACTGTGGCCACGTTGTCCGACTGAACCTGAATAGCCCGATCCTGTAGAAGGTGTGCTGCTTGAAGAAGGCCGTTGTATATGGCTCTTAGTTCCAGGATGTTTATCGGAAGAAGGGACTACTGACTTGACCACCTTCCTTGGAAGGTCTCCCCTTGAGCGACTGCTCCCCAACCTCTTAAGACTTGCATCCATGGTTAGAAGGATCCAGTCCTGAACTCCGAACCTTCGGCCCTACAGAAGGTGTGGTAGTTGTAGCCACCAGAGGAGCGAAATCCTGGCTTTCGCTGACAGACGTATCCTCTGGTGCATGTGTAGGTGAGATCCCGACCACTGGTCCAAGAGATCCAGTTGAAAGGATCGAGTATGAAACCTTCCGTACTGCAGAGCCTCGTAGGAGGCAACCATCTTCCACAGAAGGAAGATGCACTGATGAACCGATACCCGGGCAGGCTTCAAGATATCCCGTACCATAGTTTGAATCACCAACGCTTTATCCACTGGTAGAAACACCCTCTGCACCTCCGTGTCGAGGATCATACCCAGGAAAGACAGCCTCCTTGTCGGCTCCAGATGAGACTTTGGAAGGTTCAGGATCCAACCGTGCTCTCTGAGCAGATGCGTCGTGAGAGCAATGGATCTTAACAACTTCTCCCTGGACGATGCCTTGATCAACAGATCGTCCAGATATGGAATTATGTTCACCCCCTGCTTGCGGAGGAGAACCATCATCTCTGCCATCACCTTGTTGAAGACCCTCGGTGCCGTGGAGAGACCGAACGGCAGTGCCTGAAACTGACAGTGATCGTCTAACAGTGCAAACCTGAGCTAGGCCTGATGCGGCGACCAAATGGGGATGTGGAGGTACGCATCCTTGATGTCCAGGGACACCAGGAACTTCCCCTCCATCAGTCCTGAAATAACCGCTCTCAGAGACTCCATCTTGAATTTGAAGTCCCTTAGATAAGGGTTCAAAGATTTCAAGTTCAGAATTGGCCTTACCGAACCATCCGGCTTCGGTACCACAAAAAGGTTCGAATAGTAACCTTTGTTCAACTGATGAGGTGGAACTGGAACAATGACCTTGGACACTACCAATTTTCGGATAGCGTCCAGTAGAATAGCTCTGTCTGCCAGCAAAGCTGGCAAGCCTGATTTGAAGAATCGGTGAGGTGGGAGAGTTTGAAACTCCAGCCTGGACCCCCTAGACACAATATCCTGTATCCAGGGGTCCAGGCCAGACGACACCCAGACGTGGCTGAAATACTGGAGTCTTGCTCCCACCTGACCTACCTCCAGGCTGTGCGGTCCACCGTCATGCTGAGGACTTTGAGGTACCAGAAGCAGGCTTCTGGTCCTGGGAACCTGCGGGAGCAGGCTTTTTGGATTTGGCACGACCACCTCTAAAGAAGGTGTGAGAGGGCTTGTTCTTTCTAGGCCTAGCGGGCCGAAAGGACTGTGACGTGTTGGGAGTAAAAGGCTTCTTCGTAGCCGGTGCAGCTGAGGGGAGAAAAGGAGACTTACCCGCGGTAGCCGTGGCAATCCACGCATCCAGCGCCTCCCCAAACAGAGCCTGACTTGTATAGGGTAGGCTCTCCACACTTTTACTGGATTCCGGGTCCGCAGACCATTGGCGGAGACCCCTGCGAACTGAGACGGACATGGAGGAGATCCCCGCAGCCATGGAACCCAGATCTTTCATGGATTCTACCAGGAACCCTGCAGAATCCTGTATGTTACATAAAAACAAATCAACGTCACCTTTATCCATCGTAGTCAAGTCCTCCTGCAGAGTGATTGACCACTTGGCTATAGCTTTAGAAATCCATGCACAGGTAATAGTAGGCCACAATATAGCCCCTGAAGCCGTGTATATGGATTTGAGCGTAGCATCCACCTTGCGATCTGCCGGGTCCTTCAACGCAGTAGATCCCGGGACTGGTAAGACCACCTGTTTTGACAGCCTGGAGACAGAGGCGTCAACTATAGGCGGGGACTCCCATTTTTTTTCTATCGTCTTCCAGAAAGGGAAAAGCAACCAGAACCCTTTTAGGGATCTGGAATTTTTTCCCCGGGTTTTCCCAGGCTTTTTCAAATATGCCATTTAATTCCTTAGATGCCGGGAAGGTGAGGGAGGGCTTTCTTACTGTCTGTGAAAAAGTCCTCCTCCACCTGCTCAGAAGGTGTGTCAGAAATATGTAACACATCCCGCATGGCCTTAATCATCAACTGCACCCCCTTAGCAAGTGATGCCGTCCCCCTCGACACATCCCCATCACCGTCTGCTGTGTCAGATTTGGTATCCGTGTCATCCTGCATAATTTGGACAAGAGCACATTTGTGAGAATGTACCGCAGGGGACCCCGAGTGAGCAGTATCGGACCATACTGCCGTAGTGGATTGCAATACCTGAGTCGCATGCTCAGTCCTAGCAACCCTTTCAGAAATCTGAGAAATAGTCCCCCTAAGAGAGGCTAATCACTCCGGTTCTCTAGCTGGGATCTGCGCTACAACAGTGCAATCCTGATTACATGGGATGGGATCTTCCTGAGAAGATATATCCTCTGCAGCATATGAGACAGAGTCTCTAGACATGGTTGCTTGCACACCCCACACACACACAGGGTACAGGGCAGACAGAGTTTCCCCCCCAAGAATGGCAGAGAGACACAGAGATTGGAGCCAACCCACACACAGCGCTATATAGGTATAGGGAGACCCTTAATCAGCGCTGACTGTGTCCCTTAATAGGTGACACAGTCTTACACAGCCTCCCCTCCCTTCTACAACCTCCTGGTACCGTACAGATAGCTGGAGGTGCTCTGGAGGGACTGCTCTTCCACTGGCAGCGTGTCTGCAGGCAGGAAAATGGCGCTGAACGCTGCTGGGTCCACTCTGAAGAGAAGCTCCGTCCTCTTAATGGCACTGTCTTCCCGCTCTTCCAAGATTATACTGGCCTGAGGATTTTGTGCTGGCTGTGATCCGCAGACCCGATAGGCTTACTGGTCAGTGTAGGGTTAAGGCGCCGGCTCAGGACGCCCCTCACAGCGCCGCACCTAAGTACCGCTGAGCCCCCGGAGCGCAGTTAGTACTGCACTTTACCCTGTAGCCGCCATCTTCACACCGGACCCCGCTTGCTAGGGGGGTCGGTGACTCACTCGCCACAAACTTCAGCTCTGCAAGGGGGTGGCGGCATGCTGCTGGGGTGAGCGTTCCCCTGCGGCGGGGAGCGATCTATCCCCTCTGGAGCTCAGTGTCCAGTCAGCAGAGACAGTGGCTCAGACCCTGCAGGGCGGACACTGCTCCCCCCCCCCTCAGTCCCTCGCTGCAGGGAGGCTGTTGCCAGCAGCCTCCTGTAAAAAAATAAACTCTAAAATAAACTTTTACTAAGAAAGCTCTGTAGAGCTCCCCTAGTTGTGACCGACTCCTCCGGGCACATTTTCTAAACTGAGTCTGGTAGGAGGGGCATAGAGGGAGGAGCCAGCCCACACTCTCAATCTCTTAAAGTGCCAATGGCTCCTAGTGGACCCGTCTATACCCCATGGTACTAATGTGGACCCCAGCATCATCTAGGACGGTGTTTCCCAACCGCGGTCCTCAAGGCACACTAACAGTCATGGTTTTAGTGATATCCAGGCTTGAACACAGGTGACTTAATTAGTACCTCAGTTAGTTTGATTTAACCATCTGTGCTGAAGCCTGGATATCAGTAAAACCTGCACTGTTGGTGTGCCTTGAGGACCGCGGTTGGGAATGCCTGCTCTAGGATGTAAGAGAAAATAATAATAAAAACTGTGAGCCACAGTCTACCCCAGGGGTCACCTTTCCTGCTCCCGGAGCTCATCACACAATGGGGCAGATGTATTCAGCCTGGAGAAGTGATAAAGCAGTGATAAGTGGAAAGTGATAATGCACCAGCCAATCACCTCCTAACTGTCAATTTACATATTGGAGCTGATTGGCTGGTGCATTACATATTGGAGCTGATTGGCTGGTGCATTACATATTGGAGCTGATTGGCTGGTGCATCACATATTAGAGCTGATTGGCTGGTGCATTACATATTGGAGCTGATTGGCTGGTGCATTACATATTGGAGCTGATTGGCTGGTGCATTATATCATTTTATTTTCATAAATATGTTTTTTTCACTGATTCTGAAGAAATATGAACAGAGAATTGACGGTGTATAATTTCATAATAATAAGATCATGACAATACATAAATGACACATAGGATGGTATTCAATTCTTTTCACCCCCTTCCACACCCATTCTGTTTCTGCTGAGGGGCGTGGTGTAATCAATTCAGCTCGCTAACCCTGCGATAGCGAGGCACCCAACACATTACGCAGCTAAACCTGATTACCATGGGCGCGGTATGTGCAATAACGGGGATCACTGTAGAAAGGAGATTGGGTGTGATATATCATTTGAATACCGCCCATACAGTGTCCTGCAGAGATATTGAACAAATAATAAGTGTAGAAAAACAACCAAAAAATAATATATATGTTGACCACCTATGTAGTTAAAAAATTAAAGATACAAAAGAGAATTCAAAAACATAAAGTGGGGAGAATACCCTTATTCCCCAGTAGGGATTTAGGAGGGTCATTATCAACAAGTCGCAGTGAATACCACGAGGTGGAGGATGGGCAGCCGTGGGAATATAGCTATGTAACTTCACAGATTGTAAAATATTAGTAACCCTAGATTCTGTGGCCAAAGATGCCTCCAGCCAATCCATCCTTAACAAGGGAAATTATTTTTCCATAAAGAGAGAGAAAGGAGGCGCTCCTGGCTGAATCCATACCTGTAGTATGGTCTTTTCAGCGGCTGCACTGAGGGTGAGTAGGAACTTCCAACTCCCAAGCAACACTCGCTGGCCCTGAGATCTCCAGTATAGCCTATTCAGGAGAAAAGGGTAGAACATTGACCAAATGCTCTAGAGCAAAGTGTCAGACCTAAAGCCAAAAGGCTCTAACTAGGGTGCAAGACCATAAACAGTGATAAAGATCTGCATTATCCTCACTAAGGACATCTGTGGGAAGAAGAAGAACCCATCACAAAGCCATAATGCGACTAATGTATGTTCTATGATATATACGTTATGGTAAGAAGTGAACTTACTGTTGAGATAACGGTATTTCTCCTAAGTCCACAGTATCCAGAGTATAACATTGGGATATGATGATGCGATAGCGGATTTGCACCAAACGGTCAAAACTTTTCGGCCTCCCAGCATGCAACGGGCCCATCCATATATCCCCGCCTCCTGGCTCAGGCAAATCAGTTGTTTTTCCAGAGCTCAAGGCAAGAGCATCATAGAGAGCCCTAATCAGGCGAGAACACACATGCACACCCTTCCGTACAAGAGGTAAGAGGTTAGTGAGTAAAAGGATCCTCAAATCAGGTGCGTCAGGGAGAGATCCCTGTGGATACTGTGGACTTAGGAGAAATACAGTTATCAACAGTAAGTTCTTAACATAACGTATATTTCTCCGGCAGGGTCCACAGGTTATCCACAGGATAACATTGGGATGTTCCAAAGCAATTTAGTGGTGGGGACGCTCCTGATTGGACAGGAGAATTCTTCGCCCAAATTCAGCAACCTGAGAGGCAAAGGTATCAACGGCATAATGTCTAATGAATGTGTTAATGGAAGACCATGTGGCTGCCTTACATATCTGTTCTGCTGAAGCACCACGTTGTGCTGCCCATGATGGACCTACCTTACGAGTAGAGTGAGCAGAGACATTACCCGGAACAGGGAGATCAGCTTGAGAATATGCTTCTGACATCGTTATCCGAAGCCACCTCGCCAGTGTCTGCTTATCAGCAGACCATCCTCTCTTGTGAAATCCGTAGGGAAAGAAGAGAGAATCTGTCTTTCTGATGGCACTGGTACGATCTACGTAGAGCCTTAAGGCACGGACTACGTCCAACGATGCATCTCATGCAGAAAGGTCCGGCCCCTGGAAGGCCGGGACTACAATTTCTTTGTTAAGGTGGAATTTAGATACCACCTTAGGAAGATACCCAGATTTAGTTCTGAGAACTACTCTATCTGGATAAAAAATCAGAAATGGACGATGACATAACAATGCCCCTAAATCTGAAACTATTCTAGATGAAGCCATGGCCAATAGAAAGAGAACTTTAGCTGTCAACCATTTAAGATCCACTTTTTTAAGTGGTTCAAATGGGGCAACCTGAAGGGCATTTGGGACTAAACTTAAATCCCAAGGCACTGTGGGAGGAACAAGAGAGGTTGAATGCGCAGCATTCCCTGGAAAAAAAGTGCGCACATCCTGTGGGTTAGCAATTTTCTTTTGGAACCATACAGTCAATGCTGACACATGAACTCTCAAGGAAGCCACCCTTAAACCTTTATCCATTGCTGCCTGAAGGAATGCTAGGAACCCTGGAAACTCTGAAAAGACCTAGGGTCAAATTTCCTTTCACTGCACCATTGAATATAGGCTTGCCATATTCGGTGATAAATGCGAGCTGAGGAAGGTTTCCTTGCTCTGAGCATTGTTTGAATTACCTGTTGACTTCAGGATGGAAGTCTTAAGAGCCACGCCGTCAAAGACAGTCGATCCAGGTTTCTGTGATAACAAGGACCTTAACACAGTAGATCTGGACGTTGAGGGAGTAGGAATGGAGCATCCAACGACATCCTCTGCAGATCTGTGTACCAATGTCTTCTGGGCCAAGCCAGATCTATTAGTATCACGGCACCCCTTCCTTGTTTACCTTTCTCACCACCATGGGTAATAAGGCGATTGTTGGAAACACATAAGCCAGATGAAAGTCCCATCTCACCGCTCTGGGATCCTTTGTTCTTGACCCATACTCAAGAAATGTGTTGTTCTGACGGGACCCCATGAGATCTATCTCTGGCACCCCCATCTGTCAACCAGGGTCTGGAGCACCTCGGGGTATAGAGCCCATTCGTTTGCATGAATGGCGTGTCGACTGAGAAAATCCGCTTCCCAGTTTAGGACTCCCGGAACGAACACTGCGGACAAGGCTGGAGGATGAAGTTCTGCCCACTTTAACGTGGGACTTACCTCCTTCATTGCTTTTTTGCTGCAAGTTCATCCCTGATGGTTGAGATACTCTACTGCCGTCGCATTGTCCGAGCGGATCTGAACTGGTTTCCCCTGAAGGATGTCCTTTGCCTGAATCAGTGCCATGTATATGGCCCGGAGTTCCAATATATTTATTGGCAGGCAACTTTCTTCCTTGGTCCACTGCCCCTGGAAACAAATCCTTCCTGACACCACTCCCCAGCCCTGAAGGCTGGCATCTGTCGTCAGAATTTCCCAATCTGATATCAAAAAGGGGCTCCCTTTGTTCAGATGGGATGTCTGTAGCCACCAGGCTAATGACCTCCTTACTTCCATCGTAAGGACCAGAGTCTGCGTTTTTATTGTTTGATGAAAACCATTCCATTTGATAAGGATCAGATGCTGCAGAGGCCTCGAATGGAACTGAGCATACTCCACCATGTCGAATGTTGACACCATCAATCCCATCATTCGCATTGCTGCGTGAATGGATACCCTTCGACCGTGTAGCAGATCCTGAATCCTTGACTGAACTTTGAATATTTTGTTCAGAGGTAAAGTTACTACCCTGAAGACTCAAATCCAATATAGCCCCCAAGTGAGTCATCAACTGTGACGGAAAGAGAGACGATTTCACCCAATTTATGAGCCATCCGTGCTTCTGCAGACACGCCATTATCTGTTGCAGATGACACAGAAGCAATTCCTGGGATTGTGCCAGGATTAAAAGATCGTCGAGGTAGGGAAAAATTCTTATTCCCTGCTGGCAGAGATAACCTGCCATTACCACCATAATCTTGGTAAATACTCTGGAGGCTGTGGCCAATCCAAATCGAAGGGCCTGGAACTGAAAATGTTGTTGGAAGATAGCGAACCTGAGATAGCACTGATGAGACAGAGCTATAGGAACTTGTATGTAAGCATCCTGGATATCAAGGGCTACCATAAAATCCCCTGGCTCCATGGCCAAAATGATGGAATGTAAAGTCTCCATATGAAACCGAGGCACCCAAATGTACTTGTTCAGCACTTTTAAATTGAGTATGGGCCGGAACGACCCATTTGGCTTCTGGACTAGAAACAGGTTGGAGTAGAAACCCTGTCCTCGTTGTGCAGGAGGAACAGGAATAATGACTCCTGACTGAAGCAATTTCTGAACTGCCTCTTGCAAAGCCCTGGCCTTTGTTACTACTAAGGATGGGCTGGTACAAAAAAAACCTTTGAGGATGGCTTTTCTTGAAAGCAAATACATAACCAAGAGATACCACTTCTTGCACCCAGGCATCTGTGGTAGACTGCTGCCAGATCTGTGCAAATTGAAGAAGTCGGCCTTCCACCCTGGGGTCCCCCAGGTGGAGGCCCGCACCATCAGGCTGATGGCTTATCTTCTGTTTTAGAAGCCGGTCCTCTGGTAGCCCAATGCTTTTTAGTCTTACCAGACTTCTTGTATTGGGACTGTTTGCCATCACCTTTTCCTTTTGCTTTTCCTTGATACTGAAAGGGCCGAAAAAGTTGGAATTTTAGGCTTGAGTTTGTATGTGGAAGGAAACTTTACTTTTTTGGAGTCTGATTCTGACTCCAAAATACTGTTAATTCTTTACCAAAAAGAATATCTCCAGAAATAGGTAAAGACTCCAAAACCTTTCTGGATTCTGAATCAGCTTTCCATGTACAGTACGTAGCCAAACTGCTCTGCGAGAAGCTATTGTTGAAGCTGATGCCTGAGAGGCAATTGTACCCATATCCAATGCTGCTTCTTCCAGGAACATTGCAGCCTGTTTTATATGAGCTATATGGAATTTTTGCTCTCTAGATGCGATTGAAAGATCCCCTTCCAATGCATCAGCCCAGACAGCCACTGCTTTTGCCATCCAGGCTGAAGTCATGGCTGGTGTTATGACTGCCCCAGACAAGGAAAAAATGTTTTTTTTTTAGAAAACCATCAACTCCCCTATCTGTGACATCATTTAATGAAGTTGAAGGCAGAGGTAATGTAGATTTTCACACTAATTGAATGACATGCGTATCCATCTCTCTCTTTAAACAGTCCCCAGCCGGAAGAGGATAACTGGAATTCCATTTCCTTGGAATTCTAAATTTCTTACTGGGCATAGCCCAAGCCTCTTCCATAATTTACGTCAGGTGTTCTGACACAGGAAACTCAGTCTTAACTGTTTTGGGACATTTAAACACAGGTGCCTTGGATTTGAACACAGGCTCTGCTGATTCTTCTAAGGATAGAATGGCTCTCATCGCATTAATTAACTCAGATATGTCCACTGAGCTGAGACCTTCCTCCTCATCTTCGTATGGAGAACCGGAGTGTAATGAGTCTTCATCCTCCTCCGATGTATCCGCATCTGAAACGTGTAGATTGTGAAGATGTTGTTTCATGTCTATGTGATTTACTTACCACTGGCCTTTCAGCCTGTTTTTGTTGAGAGGCTGCTGCTTCACCTGCTGGAAGTGATAAACCACAGGTGGAATGCTGCATTTAAGGGTTAACAGTGTAACCTATCCCTGATACAGAAGTTGGAATTATCCGCTCAGCTATATTGGATAATGTCTTTGCAAACGTAGTCCATGGGGGTTCTTGCACCTGTGTCTGCCTTGGATTTTTCAAGAGACCTTGGTGAAAGCTAAACCACTTTGCACACAAACCATCCTGAACCAGATCCTGAGAGGTTAACACAGCTTTGCAAGACAAACATGATATGAGTGTTGGTGTTGCTGTGAGTGTATTTTCCTCACACTTACCACTCTTAGACATGATAAATAATCACACACTTGAACAGTGTGCCACACAATTTGTGACTGTAATCACTTCAAATTTTGTTAAAGCTACATACAATCCGACCCTACCCTGCTTTGCACCAGCATTGAGGATCGGAATAGACAGAAAAAACTGACAGATGTCAAAGTCAGAAAAATATCACGCTGCACATTGCCATATATTCACCTCATGCGCGTGCCTGCTGCACGTGCACATTCTCTCCCGTGCGTGCGGATACTCGCAGCCGCGTGATGGCGCCTCGGCCATGCGCTCGAGCGCGTGGTATGTGCATTTACGGTAGAGTTTGTGTGCGTCTAGCGGGCGACTCAATCATTAAATAATAACACCACATAGTATGTTTTATAGATAATGTTCCCCTTAGTGATAACTGTAAGTTTATTTAATGTGACTTGTTCACGGACTTGGGAATCCCTCTTTGTATGGTACGAAGGGTCAGACAGGGTTTGAACAGCTGTGTCTGGTACCTAACTAAAGAACATTTTAATAGCTACAATCCGGTGCTGGTTAGGTAAAGATTAATCGCTCCTGCGTATAGTTATGGCCATTAGATTCTGGACATTTCATATATTTGCGATTCATTATCCATGCGGCGGGAATCCGGAGATTCCCTCCCACCTGAGCTGTTTGAAATAGTCACAGCCCACCTGTTCAAACTAACCTATGACCTTTTGATATGATGCGAGGAGACATTCCTGTGTCCAATGAACAATGAGATTGTAGGTCCCTTTGTAGTATACTGTACTCAGTGTATATAAGATCAGCCAGCCTGGGCAGCTCACCCACTCTCCACAAACGGTTTTCATATTGACTAACTCGGAGCTGGTACCAGGCTGCGCTGCGATCATTCCCAGTGTGTGTAAGTAATTCTGTGATTATCTCGCTCTTTGTTTGTATTGGCCACATTCTCTCTCTCTCTGTTTAGTTTAAGATTGTAACGTTATTGTATATTTCTGTCTAGATATTGTTAGAATTATATGTTAGCTTGTAGTGTATGACTTGTAAACTGTTTTACCCCTTTTCGATATAACTAAAAGCTTGTTAGTAAAGGTGTTGGATCCTTAGCACGGTATCGTGTGTTCATTACATTGCAGAGGGTAATAGGAGCATCTCGATCGCTCAAACAGCTTTAGCAATAACAAAGTTAAGCAGCGTTATATCGCTACAGTGTCTCAGTACAAGGTTTACAGTATAAGAGTAGTCTTTCTGTGTGTTACATTCAAGGTTTACTGATTATCATCTTGTGAGCGTCTGCGCCGCTCGTGATCTCCTCGTGGTCTCGAGCGTCCGCTACGCTGGTAGCGTAGCATTACGGTAGTCGCTCGCCTATAGCGTGCTCGACACCACGCATTAAGCTGTGAGCGAGCGTGCCGCATGTGCGTCTCGATCACGGCCGAGCGTATGCTACGCTAAGTGCGTACCCTTACGGTACCCCATACGCTAATTGCGTACTGTGTCTCTTACCCATTATTGTGAAGGTTATAAGGTAATCTAAATCAGCATTATAAATTGGCGGCTCGTCCGTCCTCCACATATCCGCACTAGCGAAAACAAACGTTATCTGTCAGCAAGGGCGGGAAGGCAGTATCCCTTCGTATCAGGATACAGTGGTGCTGGCTAGATAAGCGTCTGTTTCGCTAGGTTGAAGGAGTGCTGGTGGGATCCGGAACCGGAGGTAAGAACAATACGCTATTGTCTTTTTAAACCTGTTTATTTCTGTTTTGCGTACACACGCACGCACACAACTGTATCTCTTTTCATTTGTGTATTTTCACATATCACCTTCCTGTTTGCCATTTCACAATTGATAACGTGCTGAGAAAGATTTGTTGCTATTGGTAGTTAAAAGTAATATTAATACGTAAGGAAGTAATTTGTAAAACACGCACACGGCTTGCCTAAAATACAAGGAAGTTCTGTGTGGTGTTCAGTAGATGATTACAGTTAAAGGTCATTTACATTGATAAACGTGTTAGTTGTGTTACTGTGGACATACCTGGCTTACGTACACGTGTCTCTAACAAGAGGCCGAACGAGTGTACGCGACGCAAGGGTCGACGCACGGAGCGTATATTACGCAACGGAGCGTCTGGGTACGCCCACATAATGCAAATCACACGATAGTATTATTTTAAATAGGCGAAAAGGAGGCAACGCGATAATAGCGCAAGTCAATTTCAGTGTCCAAAATTTTAAGCTAATAGATCCTTCTCTAATTTGCAACTCATCTGGACTAAACTGTGTTACTGAATGAAAGGGATTTCTGCGCAGAAACGAAAGTAAAGTGTATATGAGGTGAAAGAGTGTGTATATATATATATATATAAGTTTCTAATTTTTTGGGGTTTGAACCAAGGAAATCATCGAGTTCTCGTGAAGGTACATACGTGTAAGTGACTGCATGGTGGCTTGGGAGGCATCCCTTGTTAAACATTTAAAAAAGAGCATTAGAGTATAGCAGACCAGGAGGTCTACTGTAGCACAGACCAGGAGGTCCAGACAGACCAGGAGGTCCAGGTACAGCAGACTAAGAAGTCCGCTATAGATAAAGAGTAAAGGAGCACAACACCAGGAAGGGTTGGTGCGGTACCCATATAGGCCATTAAGCTCAGGCTGAAGGAATTCGCAGCCACAATTTTCGATTCCACTGGTCGCTCCGCACATAAGATTAGTTGCTTATGTGCAGAACGATTGTACCGCACGTAATTGTGTGCATTAGTTAGTAACTTGACCCAGTACCATTTGCGTACGCAGAGGGGTCATAAACGCTATTTGTACATTCTAACGTGATTTGTGTAATTTTTTTTATTTTAAGGGAAGTTCGCTAGTCACTTGGGAACTATCCAACAACCAATAGTTACTGGAAAGGGTTAAGTGCTCTTCGGATCACACACATGTTCCAGTAAATAGAGGTTCAGGTCGCAGGGGCCCTAGGTTGAGTACGCCAGCGCTAAAGCAGTGTGTGGGCGTATTGGTCGACGTGGGCGAGTGAGTGGAGTACTCGGTAAACTCCGCCGCCGGCCTACCCAGGACATCTTGGTTTTTGTAAGGGTTCGCTGAAGACCCTGATTTGAAGGTCAGAGGTAGTGAAAGCAACACCTGCAAAGATGGGGGCCAGTTCAGGTAGGGGGCGATCAACCTCGGTTCGGGTTGACTTAGTAAACCGACCAATCGGGTCGGCAAGGTATGTAATGTGTGAGAAATACGGATCACACACAGAGGTTTTGTGCGATGAATGGGAAAGAATGACTGTGCACGATGGGGAAAAGTTCCCACGGGTAGGCAGTTTTAGCCCAGATGTGTTGCAAAATCTAAGGAGAAGGATATGTCTCATTAAATCTGCAAAGAGACGGATCAAACATTATGACTATTTACAGTTATGGCAGCAGGAGGGTGAAATACAGAGAGGATTGGCTCAGGCGGCTGGATCTAACCCTATCAAGAAACTGATAGCCACGGCACCACCGCCACCATACATAACGGGAGAGCAGGTGGTCACAGAGAATGGCACACTGGTGAATGATAAACATGCACTTAGTAACTGTATAACTGTTAAGAATAATGTGACTAAGATTATTGATGCAAATACTAATCCGTGCAAGCTGTACCCTGTTTTAAACTTTCCCCAGGAGTGTGATCAAGAGGATGAGCCAACAACAATATCGGCACTCTCTCTAGCAGCCACCATAGCAGAAACAACAGTGGGCACGGCCCAACCCGTAAGATTAGCGTCAAAGCCCCCTAGCGGAGGGACAGGTGAGGTCGTATCATCTGGTAAGTACGGCACCATACACTATGCTGAAACCATTTCACCACATATTGTAGAATCTACTCAGAAGGATGTTATTGGACTTAATCCCGTTAGGGTAATAGCAGTGCCAAATGGGAAAACTGACACTTCAGGAGTCACTCCTGTCAGAAACATCGCCATGCACTGCCCCTTTTCCCGAATGGAATTAAGAACAATGGTGTCTGAATTCTCTGATCCTAGGAAAGATCTAGCTGCTAGTCAGAAATACATTAGAGATCTAGGAAATACTGTGGAGCCCAATAACAAAGACTGGCAGATATTGCTGAGGGCATGTTTACCCTCCAATGTCGACTCAGCAAGATTTTTAGCTGACTGTAAATTAGATGAAGATGTACCCCTTACGGATGTGTACAACCAAGATAATGTAAAGAGAATAAATTTACAGTTAAAAGAGTATTTTCCAGCTGTTGCCAAATGGAATTAATTTTTTTCCATCAAACAAAAAGAGGGAGAAACAGCTGCTGATTACTTTCATCGGGCACTACAGGAAATGGCTAAGTATACAGGCATAGAAGACATTAAGACAAATGTAAATCATAGAGCAGTAGCAGTATCTGTGTTAATGGAAGGTTTAAAAGAAGTATTAAGGACAAGGGTACAGACCACCCAACCATGGGGTATATTTACTAACATTCGTAATTTTCGGAAAAAGGTCAAAGTTCAATCACGAATGACATCGAAAGTGTAAAACTGCAACTTTTTGAATTTATTACGCCTAATTTACTAAGCTGTCGTATTCGGATTTTTCATTTGTTCCGATGTCGATGTCATTCGTGTTTTTTTCCCGTTTTTTACGGCAGTGATTAGCAAAACACTGCCGACTTTATCACAATGAATCTCGGCCGGATCTGTGTGATCCGTGCTGGGGTTCATTTTTTTTATTTATTTTTTTAAATAAACACTGTAAAACTTAAAAAAAAATTGCGTGGGGTCCCCCCTCCTAAGCATAACCAGCCTCGGGCTCTTTGAGCCGATCCTGGTTGCAGAAATATGGGGAAAAAAATAATGACATGGGTTCCCCCATATTTAAGCAACCAGCATCGGGCTCTGCGCCTGGTCCTGGTTCCAAAAATACGGGGGACAAAAAGCGTAGGGGTCCCCCGTATTTTTAAAACCAGCACCGGGCTTCACTAGCTGGACAGATAATGCCACAGCCGGGGGTCACTTTTATATAGTGCCCTGCGGCCGTGGCATCAAAAATCCAACTAGTCACCCCTGGCCGGGGTACCCTGGGGGAGTGGGGATCCCTTCAATCAAGGGGTCCCCCCCCAGCCACCCAAGGGCCAGGGGTGAAGCCCGAGGCTGTCCCCCCCCATCCAATTGGCTGCGGATGGGGGGCTGATAGCCTTTTGTGAAAATGAAAAGATATTGTTTTTAGTAGCAGTACTACAAGGCCCAGCAAGCCTCCCCCGCATGCTGGTATTTGGAGAACCACAAGTACCAGCATGCGGCGGAAAAACGGGCCAGCTGGTACCTGTAGTACTACTACTAAAAAAATAACCATAAAAAGACAAGACACACACACCTTGAAAGTAAAGATTTATTACATACATCCACACAAACATACATACATACTTACCTTATGTTCACACGAGGGTCGGTCCTCTTCTCCAGTAGAATCCAAGGGGTACCTGTTGAATAAATTATACTCACCAGCTCCAGGGTCCCAGGCTCCTCGTAGCATCCATTTGTAATCCACGTACTTGAATAAAATAAAAAAACGGACAACCGAGCCACGCACTGAAAGGGGACCCATGTTTGCACTAGAGATGAGCGGGTTCGGTTCCTCGGAAACCGAACCCGCCCGAACTTCAGGTTTTTTTACACGGGTCCGAGCGACTCGGATCTTCCCGCCTTGCTCGGTTAACCCGAGCGCGCCCGAACGTCATCATCCCGCTGTTGGATTCTCGCGAGGCTCGGATTCTATCGCGAGACTCGGATTCTATATAAGGAGCCGCGTGTCGCCGCCATTTTCACACGTGCATTGAGATTGATAGGGAGAGGACGTGGCTGGCGTCCTCTCCGTTTATAGAGAGTGAGACTAGAGTAGAGAGAGACACAGTATTATTTACTTTAGTAATTTTGGGGAGCATTAGGAGGAGTACTACTACTTGCTGAAGTGATAGTGTGACTGTATATCTGACTTGTGGGGGAGACAGTGGGGAGCAGTTAGAGTCTGAGAGCAGGAGTACATATTTTAACGTACAGTGCACACTTTTGCTGGCACTCTGCTGCCAGAGTGCCACACTGCCATTGTGACCACACTGACCACCAGTATATATTGTGATTGTCTGCTTAGGAGTACTACTTGCAAGTTGCTGATAGTGTGACCAGTGACCTGACCACCAGTTTAATTAATCACCACCAGTTTAATATATATATATAATTGTATATAATATATATATAATTGTATATGTATACCACCTACCCGTGTTTTTTTTTTTTTCTGTCCGGCTGCAGTACTAGTGATATTATATATATATATAAATTTCATCTCATTATCATCCAGTCTATATTAGCAGCAGACACAGTATGGTAGTCCACGGCTGTAGCTACCTCTGTGTCGGCAGTCGCTGGTCCATCCATAATTGTATACCACCTACCCGTGGTTTTTTTTTTTCTCTTTCTTCTTGATACATACTACTATAGTAGTTTACTGTAGCAGTCTGCGGTGCTGCTGAGCTGACAGTGTCCAGCAGGTCCGTCATCAGTCATTACATAATAAATATATATACCTGTCCGGCTGCAGTACTAGTGATATTATATATATAAATCTATGCACTTTTGGTTAAGTAATCTCCATTCTAATATAGTAAATGGAGCACATATATATAGAGCACCAATCACTTTGCAAGGGAAGTGATGTAATCACTTTTCCCTTTATAAAGGGTGGTTATCAGGTCCAATGCCTCATTATACAGAGACTTG
The DNA here is from genome assembly GCF_028390025.1 of Pseudophryne corroboree. NCBI lineage: Eukaryota > Metazoa > Chordata > Amphibia > Anura > Myobatrachidae > Pseudophryne > Pseudophryne corroboree. The sequence continues at coordinate 484,466,517 of NC_086451.1, forward strand.
GCTGTCAGCACTGCACTACTGGAGGGTAAGGTTTTGTTTTTGATTTTACAATAGTATATTATCAACTTTGAAAGTGGTCCCATTTATTAGTATACACTTTGTACCAACTATATGTATTTTATTGACTGGTTAACCACTAATCATTTATAAATGTAATTTTTTAAAGAGTATATGATATGCACTAATTATATATATATATATTCACTATATAAATATGACAGATTTATTCATGAATATGAAACTAAGTTGTATGAGTTATACACTCACTTATATAATTTTTATAGTTAATAGATCTTCCCCTTACTAAGTGAAAGGAGTATTTGATTCTCCATGGGGTAGGAACTCTTTGTACCATACTGGTACTTTAATAGATGGTCTAATTGATATCAACCCAATTAATTTACCAGGTCTACCACGTGTTCTAAATTGGTTAGACATTATACCCATTTGAATTGCCTTCACTCCTGAGTCTCTGAGTGTCAGGTTCAAGCTGCTGACCGACGAGGTATGTGCTATATTATAGAGATTTCTTTAATGATTGGCACTAATGAACTACACCCCCTGTGGGTAGCACTTTGAGTAATTTCTTTGAATTATTCGATCATAGATCAGTGATACCGTCCATAAAGGATGGGTTTCCCTAATAAACATATCATGTGGGTTCACTATACTGATGGTTAATACAATTAGTCCTGGGTTTTCCAAATATGAATAAATGGCTGGTTATAATCAGATCATTTAGTAGAGGATCGTTGTATAGTGGTAACATTGGTGTTTGTTATAGCCAATTCTGTGGCTTTGTTCTGTATCATATATAGAAACCACACGGGTTAGTCATGAGATCTGTTCATTAGTGATCAGACATTAATGATACCAGAATTTTTATAATTATGGGTGTCAAAATAAGATAGGGGTCTATTTATGAACTCGTAGGTGTTCTTATAATTAATACCCAATTAATCAATTTATTAGGTTCCTTATGCTTGCGAACCAGTTAGATTCTATACACATATGAATCTTCCCCATATTCGAATATCTGAATGTCAGACTCAAGCTGATGATATATGAGGTATGTGCCATTCCATTGGATTAATCCCAATCTCTGCCTAATTGAACAAAAAGTGTCCTTTAATTAATAAAGGTTATTAAACGTTTTTTAATTAGGTATGGTCTTCGCTGTATCAATCAAGTCCCATTGAAATATTGAAACGTTGTTCATACATCTTTGAATGACCTTTTATGTGCTGACAATATGTTCTGAAATGAAGAGGTATGTTTTTCACAACCTGTGCTTTTTGGTTCTCTTTTTTCCTCTTTCTTCATGTTATTTATTCTGTTTTCCTCCTCATGTTGCTATGTCATGTTCTTTTGATACCAATATGTCATGTTATATGTGAGTGTAAGATGCTTATTGCTATGTATTTGTTTTGACTTATTATTCTACAATTGTAGATTTTACCCCTGATGAAGTCTTGGAACAAGACGAAACGCGTTGGGTTATTTATCTATCTATTATCTGATGTTACCTCCGAATCTACAATAAGGAGAAGGAGGAAATCGTAGTGATATATCTACGCTTTTTCCTCATCACTACAAACTGATTGTTCAAATTGTGCGACAAATGTAAATGTATCAACTCTGTATACTTATGAACATTTGTGTCGGGTTTATATGTTTTTAATAAATTTTTATGTTAGTATTTGTTATCTGACGTAATTTATCCGGAGAGTACTATAAGGGTCCGTTTTTAGGTAGGGCGTTGATATAACTCCCTTGGCGCCATCTCCTCTATTTCGTTTCATATTTTCACACATTTAGTTCCTCCTAACAGGGAACTTAGAGGATACAGGCAGCCATATAATTAATTAATTTTAGTGTTTTATTTGAAATAGCGCAGTGGGAGAGTAATTCTTGTCATATATATATATATATATATATATATTAATTTCATCTCATTATCATCCAGTCTATATTAGCAGCAGACACAGTACGGTAGTCCACGGCTGTAGCTACCTCTGTGTCGGCAGTCGCTGGTCCATCCATAATTGTATACCACCTACCCGTGGTTTTTTTTTTCTCTTTCTTCTTGATACATACTACTATAGTAGCTTACTGTAGCAGTCTGCGGTGCTGCTGAGCTGACAGTGTCCAGCAGGTCCGTCATCAGTCATTACATAATAAATATATATACCTGTCAGGCTGCAGTACTAGTGATATTATATATATATATATATATATTAATTTCATCTCATTATCATCCAGTCTATATTAGCAGCAGACACAGTACGGTAGTCCACGGCTGTAGCTACCTCTGTGTCGGCAGTCGCTGGTCCATCCATAATTGTATACCACCTACCCGTGGTTTTTTTTTTCTCTTTCTTCTTGATACATACTACTATAGTAGTTTACTGTAGCTGTCTGCGGTGCTGCTGAGCTGACAGTGTCCAGCAGGTCCGTCATCAGTCATTACATAATAAATATATATACCTGTCCGGCTGCAGTACTAGTGATATTATATATATATATATATATATATATATATATTAATTTCATCTCATTATCATCCAGTCTATATTAGCAGCAGACACAGTATGGTAGTCCACGGCTGTAGCTACCTCTGTGTCGGCAGTCGCTGGTCCATCCATAATTGTATACCACCTACCCGTGTTTTTTTTTTTCTCTTTCTTCTTGATACATACTACTATAGTAGCTTACTGTAGCAGTCTGCGGTGCTGCTGAGCTGACAGTGTCCAGCAGGTCCGTCATCAGTCATTACATAATAAATATATATACCTGTCCGGCTGCAGTACTAGTGATATTATATATATATATATTAATTTCATCTCATTATCATCCAGTCTATATTAGCAGCAGACACAGTACGGTAGTCCACGGCTGTAGCTACCTCTGTGTCGGCAGTCGCTGGTCCATCCATAATTGTATACCACCTACCCGTGGTTTTTTGTTTTCTCTTCTTGATACATACTACTATAGTAGCTTACTGTAGCAGTCTGCGGTGCTGCTGAGCTGACAGTGTCCAGCAGGTCCGTCATCAGTCATTACATAATAAATATATATACCTGTCCGGCTGCAGTACTAGTGATATTATATATATATATATATATATTAATTTCATCTCATTATCATCCAGTCTATATTAGCAGCAGACACAGTACGGTAGTCCACGGCTGTAGCTACCTCTGTGTCGGCAGTCGCTGGTCCATCCATAATTGTATACCACCTACCCGTGTTTTTTTTTTTTCTCTTTCTTCTTGATACATACTACTATAGTAGCTTACTGTAGCAGTCTGCGGTGCTGCTGAGCTGACAGTGTCCAGCAGGTCCGTCATCAGTCATTACATAATAAATATATATACCTGTCCGGCTGCAGTACTAGTGATATTATATATATATATATATATATATATATATTAATTTCATCTCATTATCATCCAGTCTATATTAGCAGCAGACACAGTACGGTAGTCCACGGCTGTAGCTACCTCTGTGTCGGCAGTCGCTGGTCCATCCATAATTGTATACCACCTACCCGTGGTTTTTTTTTCTCTTTCTTCTTGATACATACTACTATAGTAGCTTACTGTAGCAGTCTGCGGTGCTGCTGAGCTGACAGTGTCCAGCAGGTCCGTCATCAGTCATTACATAATAAATATATATACCTGTCCGGCTGCAGTACTAGTGATATTATATATATATATATATATATATATATATATTAATTTCATCTCATTATCATCCAGTCTATATTAGCAGCAGACACAGTATGGTAGTCCACGGCTGTAGCTACCTCTGTGTCGGCAGTCGCTGGTCCATCCATAATTGTATACCACCTACCCGTGTTTTTTTTTTTCTCTTTCTTCTTGATACATACTACTATAGTAGCTTACTGTAGCAGTCTGCGGTGCTGCTGAGCTGACAGTGTCCAGCAGGTCCGTCATCAGTCATTACATAATAAATATATATACCTGTCCGGCTGCAGTACTAGTGATATTATATATATATATATTAATTTCATCTCATTATCATCCAGTCTATATTAGCAGCAGACACAGTACGGTAGTCCACGGCTGTAGCTACCTCTGTGTCGGCAGTCGCTGGTCCATCCATAATTGTATACCACCTACCCGTGGTTTTTTGTTTTCTCTTCTTGATACATACTACTATAGTAGCTTACTGTAGCAGTCTGCGGTGCTGCTGAGCTGACAGTGTCCAGCAGGTCCGTCATCAGTCATTACATAATAAATATATATACCTGTCCGGCTGCAGTACTAGTGATATTATATATATATATATATATATTAATTTCATCTCATTATCATCCAGTCTATATTAGCAGCAGACACAGTACGGTAGTCCACGGCTGTAGCTACCTCTGTGTCGGCAGTCGCTGGTCCATCCATAATTGTATACCACCTACCCGTGTTTTTTTTCTCCTCTTTCTTCTTGATACATACTACTATAGTAGCTTACTGTAGCAGTCTGCGGTGCTGCTGAGCTGACAGTGTCCAGCAGGTCCGTCATCAGTCATTACATAATAAATATATATACCTGTCCGGCTGCAGTACTAGTGATATTATATATATATATATATATATATATTAATTTCATCTCATTATCATCCAGTCTATATTAGCAGCAGACACAGTATGGTAGTCCACGGCTGTAGCTACCTCTGTGTCGGCAGTCGCTGGTCCATCCATAATTGTATACCACCTACCCGTGTTTTTTTTTTTCTCTTTCTTCTTGATACATACTACTATAGTAGCTTACTGTAGCAGTCTGCGGTGCTGCTGAGCTGACAGTGTCCAGCAGGTCCGTCATCAGTCATTACATAATAAATATATATACCTGTCCGGCTGCAGTACTAGTGATATTATATATATATATATTAATTTCATCTCATTATCATCCAGTCTATATTAGCAGCAGACACAGTACGGTAGTCCACGGCTGTAGCTACCTCTGTGTCGGCAGTCGCTGGTCCATCCATAATTGTATACCACCTACCCGTGGTTTTTTGTTTTCTCTTCTTGATACATACTACTATAGTAGCTTACTGTAGCAGTCTGCGGTGCTGCTGAGCTGACAGTGTCCAGCAGGTCCGTCATCAGTCATTACATAATAAATATATATACCTGTCCGGCTGCAGTACTAGTGATATTATATATATATATATATATATATTAATTTCATCTCATTATCATCCAGTCTATATTAGCGGCAGACACAGTACGGTAGTCCACGGCTGTAGCTACCTCTGTGTCGGCAGTCGCTGGTCCATCCATAATTGTATACCACCTACCCGTGTTTTTTTTTTTCTCTTTCTTCTTGATACATACTACTATAGTAGCTTACTGTAGCAGTCTGCGGTGCTGCTGAGCTGACAGTGTCCAGCAGGTCCGTCATCAGTCATTACATAATAAATATATATACCTGTCCGGCTGCAGTACTAGTGATATTATATATATATATATATATATATATTAATTTCATCTCATTATCATCCAGTCTATATTAGCAGCAGACACAGTACGGTAGTCCACGGCTGTAGCTACCTCTGTGTCGTCAGTCGCTGGTCCATCCATAATTGTATACCACCTACCCGTGGTTTTTTTTTCTCTTTCTTCTTGATACATACTACTATAGTAGCTTACTGTAGCAGTCTGCGGTGCTGCTGAGCTGACAGTGTCCAGCAGGTCTGTCATCAGTCATTACATAATAAATATATATACCTGTCCGGCTGCAGTACTAGTGATATTATATATATATATATATATATATATATATATATATATATTAATTTCATCTCATTATCATCCAGTCTATATTAGCAGCAGACACAGTACGGTAGTCCATGGCTGTAGCTACCTCTGTGTCGGCAGTCGCTCGTCCATCCATAAGTATACTAGTATCCATCCATCTCCATTGTTTACCTGAGGTGCCTTTTAGTTGTGCCTATTAAAATATGGAGAACAAAAATGTTGAGGTTCCAAAATTAGGGAAAGATCAAGATCCACTTCCACCTCGTGCTGAAGCTGCTGCCACTAGTCATGGCCGAGACAATGAAATGCCAGCAACGTCGTCTGCCAAGGCCGATGCCCAATGTCATAGTACAGAGCATGTAAAATCCAAAACACCAAATATCAGTAAAAAAAGGACTCCAAAATCTAAAATAAAATTGTCGTCGGAGAAGCGTTAACTTGCCAATATGCCATTTACCACACGGAGTGGCAAGGAACGGCTGAGGCCCTGGCCTATGTTCATGGCTAGTGGTTCAGCTTCACATGAGGATGGAAGCACTCAGCCTCTCGCTAGAAAAATGAAAAGACTCAAGCTGGCAAAAGCACCGCAAAGAACTGTGCGTTCTTCGAAATCCCAAATCCACAAGGAGAGTCCAATTGTGTCGGTTGCGATGCCTGACCTTCCCAACACTGGACGTGAAGAGCATGCGCCTTCCACCATTTGCACGCCCCCTGCAAGTGCTGGAAGGAGCACCCGCAGTCCAGTTCCTGACAGTCAGATTGAAGATGTCAGTGTTGAAGTACACCAGGATGAGGAGGATATGGGTGTTGCTGGCGCTGGGGAGGAAATTGACAAGGAGGATTCTGATGGTGAGGTGGTTTGTTTAAGTCAGGCACCCGGGGAGACACCTGTTGTCCGTGGGAGGAATAGGGCCGTTGACATGCCTGGTGAAAATACCAAAAAAATCAGCTCTTCTGTGTGGAAGTATTTCAATAGAAATGCGGACAACATTTGTCAAGCCGTGTGTTGCCTTTGTCAAGCTGTAATAAGTAGGGGTAAGGACGTTAACCACCTCGGAACATCCTCCCTTATACGTCACCTGCAGCGCATTCATAATAAGTCAGTGACAAGTTCAAAAACTTTGGGCGACAGCGGAAGCAGTCCACTGACCAGTAAATCCCTTCCTCTTGTAACCAAGCTCACGCAAACCACCCCACCAACTCCCTCAGTGTCAATTTCCTCCTTCCCCAGGAATGCCAATAGTCCTGCAGGCCATGTCACTGGCAATTCTGACGAGTCCTCTCCTGCCTGGGATTCCTCCGATGCATCCTTGCGTGTAACGCCTACTGCTGCTGGCGCTGCTGTTGTTGCTGCTGGGAGTCGATGGTCATCCCAGAGGGGAAGTCGTAAGCCCACTTTTACTACTTCCACCAAGCAATTGACTGTCCAACAGTCCTTTGCGAGGAAGATGAAATATCACAGCAGTCATCCTGTTGCAAAGCGGATAACTGAGGCCTTGACAACTATGTTGGTGTTAGACGTGCGTCCGGTATCCGCCGTTAGTTCACAGGGAACTAGACAATTTCTTGAGGTAGTGTGCCCCCGTTACCAAATACCATCTAGGTTCCACTTCTCTAGGCAGGCGATACCGAGAATGTACACGGACGTCAGAAAAAGACTCACCAGTGTCCTAAAAAATGCAGTTGTACCCAATGTCCACTTAACCACGGACATGTGGACAAGTGGAGCAGGGCAGGGTCAGGACTATATGACTGTGACAGCCCACTGGGTAGATGTATGGACTCCCGCCGCAAGAACAGCAGCGGCGGCACCAGTAGCAGCATCTCGCAAACGCCAACTCTTTCCTAGGCAGGCTACGCTTTGTATCACCGGTTTCCAGAATACGCACACAGCTGAAAACCTCTTACGGCAACTGAGGAAGATCATCGCGGAATGGCTTACCCCAATTGGACTCTCCTGTGGATTTGTGGCATCGGACAACGCCAGCAATATTGTGTGTGCATTAAATATGGGCAAATTCCAGCACGTCCCATGTTTTGCACATACCTTGAATTTGGTGGTGCAGAATTTTTTAAAAAACGACAGGGGCATGCAAGAGATGCTGTCGGTGGCCAGAAGAATTGCGGGACACTTTCGGCGTACAGGCACCACGTACAGAAGACTGGAGCACCACCAAAAACGCCTGAACCTGCCCTGCCATCATCTGAAGCAAGAAGTGGTAACGAGGTGGAATTCAACCCTCTATATGCTTCAGAGGTTGGAGGAGCAGCAAAAGGCCATTCAAGCCTATACAATTGAGCACGATATAGGAGGTGGAATGTACCTGTCTCAAGCGCAGTGGAGAATGATTTCAACGTTGTGCAAGGTTCTGCAACCTTTTGAACTTGTCACACGTGAAGTCAGTTCAGACACTGCCAGCCTGAGTCAGGTCATTCCCCTCATCAGGCTTTTGCAGAAGAAGCTGGAGGCATTGAAGGAGGAGCTAAAAGGGAGCAATTCCGCTAGGCATGTGGGACTTGTGGATGGAGCCCTTAATTCGCTTAACAAGGATTCACGGGTGGTCAATCTGTTGATTGGAGGCACGGAGGTGTTTGGAGACACCGAGGTGTTTGGAGGCACGAGGTGCTTGGAGACACGAGGTGCTTGGAGACACGGAGGTAACTGGAGGCACGGAGGTGCTTGGAGGCACGGAGGTGCTTGGAGGCACAGAGGTGCTTGGAGGCACGAGGTGCTTGGAGGCACGAGGTGCTTGGAGGCACGGAGGTGCTTGGAGGCACGGAGGTGTTTGGAGACACCGAGGTGTTTGGAGGGATGAGGTGCTTGGAGGCACGAGGTGCTTGGAGACACGGAGGTAACTGGAGGCACGGAGGTGCTTGGAGGCACGGAGGTGTTTGGAGGCACGGAGGTGCGATAATTGGAGGCACGGAGATAATTGGAGGCACGGAGATAATTGGAGGCACGGAGGTGCTTGGAGGCACGGAGGTGCTTGGAGGCACGAGGTGCTTGGAGGCTCGGAGGTGCTTGGAGGCACGAGGTGCTTGGAGGCTCCGAGATAATTGGAGGCTCCGAGATAATTGGAGGCACGGAGATAATTGGAGGCACGGAGGTGCTTGGAGGCACAGAGGTGCTTGGAGGCACGGAGGTGCTTGGAGGCACAGGATGCTTGGAGGCACAGGATGCTTGGAGGCACAGGATGCTTGGAAGCACAGGATGCTTGGAGGGACGAGGGAGCTCTGGAATCACAGCTTCCGCAGGAGAAACGAAGATACTCAGGCACCGGATCTCTGCCTGGTATCTGATTTTAAATTCCCCGCCCTAGCCTGATTGGCGGAGCAGGCAGGTGACGTCAGACCTGCTCCGCCTCCTTGCCCTCGCTTGTGATGGCGGCGTCCTTGCTTCCGGGAAGCCGCCGGAGAGCAGCGCCGACCCGCCGCTGAAGCCGGAGACCGTCAGGGGAAGAGAGGCGCCGGGCAGACCAGGCCACCCGCAGGGACAAGCGCGGTCGCCGCTGCCCGAGGTTCGTGACAGTACCCCCTCCTCCAGGAGTGGCCCCTGGACACTTCCCGGGCTTAGTCGGATGTCTGGAGTGGAAGATCCGAATCAGACGAGGAGCCGTTACTTCAGTAGCCCCAATCCAACTTCTCTCCTCAAGACCATAACCCTTCCAGTCCACCAAGTACTGTAATTTTTTATGAAGATAACGAGAGTCAAGAATAGCTTTGATTTCAAACTCCGCTCCAGCTTCTGCCACTACGGACGTTGGCCTAGGGAGTGCTGAGTGGAACCGATTCAGAATGAGGGGACGGAGTAGAGAAACATGAAAGGCGTTAGGTATTCGAAGATGGGCAGGCAAACCCAGTTTACAGACCACAGGATTTAAGACTTGTAGCACAGGGTAAGGACTGATGAACCTTGGAGCGAATTTCATGGTGGGCACCTTCAACCGGAGATTCCGTGTGGACAGCCATACCCTGTCCCCAACTTTATATTGAGGTGCGGCTTGCCGTTTCTTATCTGCGAAGAACTTGTACCGAACAGAAACCTGCTTAAGATTAGCATGAACCTTTCTCCAAATTTGTCCAAAGTGTCGTAGAGTGGACGCTACAGCAGGAACCTCTATTATCGGAAGGCTTGGAAATTCCGGAACACGGGGATGGAACCCGTAGTTGACGAAAAATGGTGATTCCCCAGTGGAAGAATGAAACAAATGGTTATGGGCAAACTCCGCCCAAGGCAACAACTCCACCCAGTTGTCCTGTGAAGGAGAGAGATACAAACGAAGAAAAGTCTCTAGATCTTGATTGACTCGTTCCGTTTGCCCATTTGTTTGGGGATGATAAGCAGACGAAAACTTAAGTTTAATGTGTAGAGTTGAACAAAGGGCTTTCCAATACCTGGCGGTGAACTGTACTCCACGGTCAGAAACAATCTCTTGTGGCAACCCATGCAAACGAAAATGTTCTCGGATAAACAATAGAGCCAGTTTCGGTGCTTCGGGAGACCAGTCAAGGGCACAAAGTGTGCCATCTTCGAAAAACGGTCAACAATAACCCAAACGGTGTTGCAACCCTTGGAACAGGGCAAGTCAGTGATGAAGTCCATGGAAATGTGAGTCCAGGGTCTCACAGGGATAGGCAGAGGACGAAGTAACCCTGCAGGAGGCAGACGAGGAGATTTATGTTGTGTACATTGGGGACACGAATTAACGCAATCTTGTACATCCTTCCTCATGGTGTTCCACCAGTAAGACCTTTGCAGAAACTTGTACATCTTCTGAGCGCCGGGATGACCGGAAAACTTGGAGTTATGGACCCACAGTAGTATTCCTGGGCGGAATCTAGCTGGCACGGACATTCTTCCAGGAGGAGGAGCTGGAGTAGTTAAAGCAGCAGAGACAGAAACTGGATTCAGAATTAAACCCCGCTCCGGAGGTTCATCCTCGTCTGTGGGAACTTGTGAACGGGAAAGCGCATCTGCTTTAATATTGAGAGTCCCGGCCCGGTACTTGATAATGAACGAGAATCGGGAAAAGAAAAGTGCCCATCTCGCCTGGCGAGGATTTAAGCATTGTGCGGATTTGATGTACAGCAAATTCTTGTGATCCGTGTAGATGGTAAACACATGTTTAGCCCCTTCTAGAAGATATCTCCATTCTTCCAAGGCAGATTTGATTGCCAAGAGTTCCTGGTCTCCAATAGTGTAATTTCGTTCGGCTGGAGAGAATTTACGAGAATGGAAGCCACACGGATGTAATTTCTTATCAGAGGAATACTGGGAGAGAACAGCCCCAACCCCGACTGAAGATGCATCAACTTCTAAGAAGAAGGGTTCCTCGAAATTTGGTTGTTGGAGAACTGGAGCCGTCATGAAAGCTAACTTTAAGCGAGAAAAAGCTACAATGGCTTCCGGAGGCCACAAACTAGGATTAGAACCCTTCCTCGTCAGGGCAGTAATGGGCGCAACAATGGTGGAGAAACCCTTAATGAATTTCCTGTAGTAGTTCGCAAAGCCCAGGAACCTTTGTATTGCTTTCAGGGAAAGAGGCTGAGTCCAGTCACGAATGGCCAACAACTTTTCCGGATCCATGCGAAGCTCCGTCCCCGAGATGACATAACCGAGGAACGGAATAGATGTTACTTCAAAGGTACATTTGGAAAGCTTGGCGTAGAGATGATTCTCTCGTAAACGGTGTAGCACCTCTTTGACTTGAGTCCTGTGTTCGACAAGATTCTTGGAAAAAATCAGTATGTCGTCCAGATATACCACAACGCTCTGATACAGCATATCACGAAAGATTTCGTTGACGAATCCCTGGAAAACCGCGGGAGCATTACTAAGACCAAACGGCATCACCAAGTATTCGTAATGCCCATCTCGGGTATTAAAGGCAGTCTTCCATTCATCCCCCTCTCGGATGCGTATAAGATTATAAGCTCCTCTCAAGTCGAGTTTTGAAAAAATGCGGGCACCACGAACCCTATCAAATAACTCTGTGATTAGTGGCAAGGGGTATTTATTCTTAATAGTAATGTCGTTTAGGCCGCGGTAGTCGATGCATGGTCTCAACCCCCCGTCCTTTTTCTTCACGAAAAAGAAGCCTGCACCAGCAGGGGAGGAAGAGGGGCGAATGAATCCCTTGAGCATATTGGACTTAATATACTCCGACATGGCTTGAGTCTCGGGAAGAGACAGAGGATATGTGCGACCACGAGGTGGCATCTTCCCTGGGACAAGGTCAATAGGGCAGTCCCAAGGCCTGTGCGGTGGTAACAGGTCAGCAGCTTGTTCCGAAAATACGTCCTTGTACCCTTGATATGCCTCCGGAATGTGCTCTTCATCCGTTTTGGAGGTAACACGGAGCGGACAAACAGGAGTAAGACAATTAGTGTGACAAAAGGGACTCCAGGACAGAATTTGTGACGACTTCCAGTCGATGTGGGGATTATGACTTTTCAGCCAAGGCATTCCAAGAACCAGATCATGGGGCATTTCTGGGATTACCAAGAGTTCCAAATCTTCCTGATGTAGGACCCCGACCTGCAGCTTAACTGGCCCCGTGCGCCACATTATAAGACCTTTGGAAATTCTAGTCCCGTTGATAGCCGTCAGTGAAATTGGCCGCTCGATAGGCCGTAACTTTAAACCCAAACTTTGGGCACAGAAGGAAGAAACGAAGTTCCCTGCAGCTCCGGAATCCAATAGGGCTTCACAAGACCTGGAGACTGAATTGGAGACTAGAGTTACTGGAAGCAAGCAGTCCGAAGTTGGAGAAGCTTTTGTCGTAACTCCCAGCTTGACTCCTCCGGAACAAGCTAGGCCTGCCCGTTTCCCGGACGGGCTTTACAAGATTTAAGAAAATGATCTGCGGCTCCACAGTAAAGGCAGAGTTTACCCTCACGACGACGCTGTCGTTCTTCCGGAGACAGTCGGGAGCGGTTAATCTGCATGGGCTCATCTGAGCTAGGTGAGGCCACCGGCCTAGGAGTAGGATTCCGGAACCTGGAACAATCCGAACGGCTACGTTCTCTTCCACGCTCCTGCATCCGAAGATCCACCTTGACGCAAAGGGAAATCAAATCTTCTAATGGATCCGGCAGATCTCTAGTAACCAGCTCATCTTTCAGCCGATCGGAAAGACCGTTCCAGAAGGCAGCTCTCAGGGCGTCATTATTCCAGCGTAGTTCGGAAGCAATGGTCTGGAAATGAACCACGTACTGGCCCACGGAACGGGCGCCCTGCCGAACACGGAGCAAATCGGAAGAAGCAGTGGTCATTCTGCCGGGCTCGTCGAAAATCCTTCGAAAGGACGAGATGAAGTTGGTGTAGTTGGAAACCATGGGATCAGATCGTTCCCATAATGGAGACACCCAATCCAAAGCAGAACCTTCCAACAGAGAAATAATATATGCTACCTTGGACCGGTCTGTAGGAAAGTTGTGTGCAAGTAGCTCGAAATGTACCTCGCATTGGTTCAAGAAACCACGACAATTTTTGGGATTCCCATTATAGCGGGACGGAGTAGGCAACTGAAGGCGTGGAGTGACACCGGCCGATGGTTGAACATTGCTGGCAACGGCAACTGGTGCGACTACTGGAACAGGTGCCGGAATTACTGAGGCCAGAGACGCCTGAATCTGATCCAGACGCCCGGACAACTGCTGGAGGTACTGCATCACCTGGCCTTGCGCTGCTTCCTGACTTTGCACTCGAGAAGCCAGGTTCTGGATGGCACTCGAGTCCGTGTTCCGATTCCCCGAGTCCATGTGGCCTGAGTATACTGTCACTGACCTGGTTTGGGAGTGTTGTGGACTCGGGGCTTCTTCCGATGACCGGGAAGAGGAACCGCCACTGGGTCGTAGTAGAGAAGGCCGGATGTAGGTCTTCCTCATGCAGGACTAAGACGGCAGGCGGGAGGCCCAGAGGAATTCTTGAAGGTCTCCTGTAAGACAAGACTTGTAGAAATACTGAAGGCTGGGGTACTGAGATATTGGAGACACTGTGGTGCTGGGAGTACAGGGAGTGCTGGGAGGCCCTTGGAGGCACGGAGGTGCTTGGAGGCACGGAGGTGCTTGGAGGCACGGAGGTGTTTGGAGACACCGAGGTGTTTGGAGGGATGAGGTGCTTGGAGGCACGAGGTGCTTGGAGACACGGAGGTAACTGGAGGCACGGAGGTGCTTGGAGGCACGGAGGTGCTTGGAGGCACGGAGGTGTTTGGAGACACCGAGGTGTTTGGAGGGATGAGGTGCTTGGAGGCACGAGGTGCTTGGAGACACGGAGGTAACTGGAGGCACGGAGGTGCTTGGAGGCACGGAGGTGCTTGGAGGCACGGAGGTGCTTGGAGGCACAGAGGTGCTTGGAGGCACAAGGTGCTTGTAGGCACGGAGATAATTGTAGGCACGGAGATAATTGGAGGCACGGAGATAATTGGAGGCACGGAGATAATTGGAGGCACAGAGGTGCTTGGAGGCACGAGGTGCTTGGAGGCACGAGGTGCTTGGAGGCTCGGAGGTGCTTGGAGGCACGAGGTAATTGGAGGCACGGAGGTGCTTGGAGGCACAGAGGTGCTTGGAGGCACGGAGGTGCTTGGAGGCACAGGATGCTTGGAGGCACAGGATGCTTGGAAGCACAGGATGCTTGGAGGGACGAGGGAGCTCTGGAATCACAGCTTCCGCAGGAGAAACGAAGATACTCAGGCACCGGATCTCTGCCTGGTATCTGATTTTAAATTCCCCGCCCTAGCCTGATTGGCGGAGCAGGCAGGTGACGTCAGACCTGCTCCGCCTCCTTGCCCTCGCTTGTGATGGCGGCGTCCTTGCTTCCGGGAAGCCGCCGGAGAGCAGCGCCGACCCGCCGCTGAAGCCGGAGACCGTCAGGGGAAGAGAGGCGCCGGGCAGACCAGGCCACCCGCAGGGACAAGCGCGGTCGCCGCTGCCCGAGGTTCGTGACAGTTACATTTTGGCCACCGTGCTCGATCCTAGATTTAAAACCTACCTTGGATCTCTCTTTCCGGCAGACACAAGTCTGCTGGGGTTCAAAGACCTGCTGGTGACAAAATTGTCAAGTCAAGCGGAACGCGACCTGTCAACATCTCCTCCTTCACATTCTCCCGCAACTGGGGGTGCGAGGAAAAGGCTCAGAATTCCAAGCCCACCCGCTGGCGGTGATGCAGGGCAGTCTGGAGCGACTGCTGATGCTGACATCTGGTCCGGACTGAAGGACCTGACAACGATTACGGACATGTCGTCTACTGTCACTGCATATGATTCTCTCACCATTGAAAGAATGGTGGAGGATTATATGAGTGACCGCATCCAAGTAGGCACGTCAGACAGTCCGTACTTATACTGGCAGGAAAAAGAGGCAATTTGGAGGCCCTTGCACAAACTGGCTTTATTCTACCTAAGTTGCCCTCCCACAAGTGTGTACTCCGAAAGAGTGTTTAGTGCCGCCGCTCACCTTGTCAGCAATCGGCGTACGAGGTTACTTCCAGAAAATGTGGAGAAGATGATGTTCATTAAAATTAATTATAATCAATTCCTCCGTGGAGACATTGACCAGCAGCAATTGCCTCCACAAAGTACACAGGGAGCTGAGATGGTGGATTCCAGTGGGGACGAATTGATAATCTGTGAGGAGCGGGATGTACACGGTGATATATCGGAGGATGATGATGAGGTGGACATCTTGCCTCTGTAGAGCCAGTTTGTGCAAGGAGAGATTAATTGCTTCTTTTTCGGTGGGGGTCCAAACCAACCCGTCATTTCAGTCACAGTCGTGTGGCAGACCCTGTCACTGAAATGATGGGTTGGTTAAAGTGTGCATGTCCTGTTTATACAACATAAGGGTGGGTGGGAGGGCCCAAGGACAATTCCATCTTGCACCTCTTTTTTCTTTCATTTTTATTTGCGTCATGTGCTGTTTGGGGAGTGTTTTTTGGAAGGGCCATCCTGCGTGACACTGCAGTGCCACTCCTAGATGGGCCAGGTGTTTGTGTCGGCCACTAGGGTCGCTTAGCTTACTCACACAGCTACCTCATTGCGCCTCTTTTTTTCTTCTTTGCGTCATGTGCTGTTTGGGGAGTGTTTTTTGGAAGGGCCATCCTGCGTGACACTGCAGTGCCACTCCTAGAAGGGCCAGGTGTTTGTGTCGGCCACTAGGGTCGCTTAGCTTACTCACACAGCTACCTCATTGCGCCTCTTTTTTTCTTCTTTGCGTCATGTGCTGTTTGGGGAGTGTTTTTTGGAAGGGCCATCCTGCGTGACACTGCAGTGCCACTCCTAGATGGGCCAGGTGTTTGTGTCGGCCACTAGGGTCGCTTATCTTACTCACACAGCTACCTCATTGCGCCTCTTTTTTTCTTCTTTGCGTCATGTGCTGTTTGGGGAGTGTTTTTTGGAAGGGCCATCCTGCGTGACACTGCAGTGCCACTCCTAGATGGGCCAGGTGTTTGTGTCGGCCACTAGGGTCGCTTATCTTACTCACACAGCTACCTCATTGCGCCTCTTTTTTTCTTCTTTGCGTCATGTGCTGTTTGGGGAGTGTTTTTTGGAAGGGCCATCCTGCGTGACACTGCAGTGCCACTCCTAGATGGGCCAGGTGTTTGTGTCGGCCACTAGGGTCGCTTAGCTTACTCACACAGCTACCTCATTGCGCCTCTTTTTTCTTCTTTGCGTCATGTGCTGTTTGGGGAGTGTTTTTTGGAAGGGCCATCCTGCGCGACACTGCAGTGCCACTCCTAGATGGGCCAGGTGTTTGTGTCGGCCACTAGGGTCGCTTATCTTACTCACACAGCTACCTCATTGTGCCTCTTTTTTTCTTCTTCGCGTCATGTGCTGTTTGGGGAGTGTTTTTTGGAAGGGCCATCCTGCGTGACACTGCAGTGCCACTCCTAGATGGGCCAGGTGTTTGTGTCGGCCACTAGGGTCGCTTAGCTTACTCACACAGCTACCTCATTGCGCCTCTTTTTTTCTTCTTTGCGTCATGTGCTGTTTGGGGAGTGTTTTTTGGAAGGGCCATCCTGCGTGACACTGCAGTGCCACTCCTAGATGGGCCAGGTGTTTGTGTCGGCCACTAGGGTCGCTTATCTTACTCACACAGCTACCTCATTGCGCCTCTTTTTTTCTTCTTTGCGTCATGTGCTGTTTAGGGAGTGTTTTTTGGAAGGGCCATCCTGCGTGACACTGCAGTGCCACTCCTAGATGGGCCAGGTGTTTGTGTCGGCCACTAGGGTCGCTTAGCTTACTCACACAGCTACCTCATTGCGCCTCTTTTTTTCTTCTTTGCGTCATGTGCTGTTTGGGGAGTGTTTTTTGGAAGGGCCATCCTGCGTGACACTGCAGTGCCACTCCTAGATGGGCCAGGTGTTTGTGTCGGCCACTAGGGTCGCTTAGCTTAGTCATCCAGCGACCTCGGTGCAAATTTTAGGACTAAAAATAATATTGTGAGGTGTGAGGTGTTCAGAATAGACTGAAAATGAGTGGAAATTATGGTTTTTGAGGTTAATAATACTTTGGGATCAAAATGACCCCCAAATTCTATGATTTAAGCTGTTTTTTAGTGTTTTTAGAAAAAAACACCCGAATCCAAAACACACCCGAATCCGACAAAAAAAATTCGGTGAGGTTTTGCCAAAACGCGGTTGAACCCAAAACACGGCCGCGGAACCGAACCCAAAACCAAAACCCGAAAAATTTCAAGTGCACATCTCTAGTTTGCACATGGGTCCCCTTTCCCCGAATGCCAGAAAGCCACTCTGACTGATGTCTAAGTGGGTTTCTTCAGCCAATCAGGGAGCGCCACGTTGTAGCACCCTCCTGATCGGCTGTGTGCTCCTGTACTGACTGACAGGCGGCACACGGCAGTGTTACAATGTAGCGCCTATGCGCTCCATTGTAACCAATGGTGGGAACTTTGTAGTCAGCGGTTGACCGAAAGTGACCTCACCGCTGACCACAAAGTTCCCACCATTGGTTACAATGGAGCGCATAGGCGCTACATTGTAACACTGCCGTGTGCCACCTGTCAGACAGTACAGGAGCACACAGCCGATCAGGAGGGTGCTACAACGTGGCGCTCCCTGATTGGCTGAAGAAACCCACTTAGACATCAGTCAGAGTGGGTTTCTGGCATTCGGGGAAAGGGGGCCCATGTGAAAACATGGGTCCCCTTTCAGTGCGTGGCTCGGTTGTCCGTTTTTTTTTTTTTAATCAAGTACGTGGATTACAAATGGATGCTACGAGGAGCCTGGGACCCTGGAGCTGGTGAGTAGAATTTATTCAACAGGTACCCCTTGGATTCTACTGGAGAAGAGGACCGATCCTCGTGTGAACATAAGGTAAGTATGTATGTATGTTTGTGTGGATGTATGTAATAAATCTTTACTTTCAAGGTGTGTGTGTCTTGTCTTTTTTTGAGTATTTTTTTAGTAGTAGTACTACAGGTACCAGCGGGCCCGTTTTTCCGCCGCATGCTGGTACTTGTGGTTCTCCAAGTACCAGCATGCGGGGGAGGCTTGCTGGGCCTTGTAGTACTGCTACTAAAAACAATATCTTTTCATTTTCACAAAAGGCTATCAGCCCCCCATCCGCAGCCAATTGGATGGGGGAGACAGCCTCGGGCTTCACCCCTGGCCCTTGGGTGGCTGGGGGGGGGGACCCCTTGATTGAAGGGGTCCCCACTCCCCCAGGGTACCCCGGCCAGGGATGACTAGTTGGATTTTTGATGCCACGGCCACAGGGCACTATATAAAAGTGACCCCCGGCTGTGGCATTATCTGTCCAGCTAGTGGAGCCCGGTGCTAGTTTTAAAAATACGGGGGACCCCTACTCTTTTTGTCCCCCGTATTTTTGGAACCAGGACCAGGCGCAGAGCCCGATGCTGGTTGCTTAAATATGGGGGAACCCCTGTCAATTTTTTCCCCATATTTCTGCAACCAGGATCGGCTCAAAGAGCCCGAGGCTGGTTATGCTTAGGAGGGGGACCCCACGCAATTTTTTTAAAGAAAATAACCACTTTCCCACCCCTTCCCACTGATATACATGCACGGATCTCATGGATCCCTGCATGCCTATACAATCACGGATTAAAAAAGCAGGTCTGTTTTTTTTAGCACTTTTTTACGAGTTGTAATTTTTCACGGCAGTGTTTGTTTTTTTTTTGCTTTGCACTTCTTAGTAAATTACCGAGATTCATACTTAAACAGCCGCGTTTTGACCGATGGTGTATTCATTCGTATTTTTTTTGTTGGACTTCCAAAAAATTACGAATGCCCTCATCACTGCTGTGATTATTGCTTAGTAAATTACCGAGATGACACTTTGATGAAAAAACGGCATCTCGGTCAAAATCGGGACCTTAGTAAATATACCCCCATGTTGGCGAGGTCTGTCGGTGGCTACTTTGAGAGAGGCCGCTGTTGATCATGAACGGAATATCACCAGACACAGGGAGTCACAAAGTGATAAGTTAATGGCCGTAAGTATACAGGCCCTGACCACAAGGCCACCTCTGTATAAATCTCCGACCCCTGTGGGTAAGTCAAATTTGGTAACTTGTTATTACTGTCATAAAGAGGGACATTTTGCACGAGACTGTAGATCAAAGAATGCACAAAGATCATATCAACCCCCTAGACAACGACATGACACACGAAATTGGGATCAAGGACCGCAGAGACGGAGTTATGAGCCACACGCAGGGGAAACAAAAAGGTATCCCCTAAAAAGAGACTGGCAAGTCACTGATAGATCCCATTTACCTCCTCCACAGGTAATAGCTGCCAGCGCAATACAGGGAGGCCACCACGCACCATAGGGGCGAGGCCACACCTGTAATCTGCAGCCAGTGAAATTAATTGCGAACCTTGGAAGTGAACCCGAGGTCACAATTGATGTAGCTGGTAAATCTCTAAATTTCCTTGTAGATACGGGGGCGGCCAAGTCAGTGATAAATTCGACCGTGGGCATGAGAACCACTGGTAAAACAATTCCAGCCATGGGAGTAACAGGAGTAGTACAGCACTACCCCTTAAGCAAACCCGCAGAGATTATGATAGGGCCTTTGCATACCAAGCATTCTTTCCTGCTGGCTGCATCGGCTCCGACTAATCTCTTACGGAGAGATTTACTGTGCAAAATGGGATGCGTCATATACTGTACTCCTGAAGGTGTGTTCTTGGACATACCCGAAAACCACGCTCAGGAAGCGCAAGATATGCTAGACTCCCCAACAAGATTAATGTCACACACTGTTGTTGTAAATAGGTGTCCGTCCAAGGTAGAAGAAATGATTTCCCAGATACCGGAGTCACTTTGGACCAAAGATGGACAAGACACTGGATTGATGGCAAATGTAGCCCCAGTAGTTGTGCAAGTAAAAGATGGTAGGATAGCTCCAAAAATCCCACAATATCCTCTGAAGCCAGAGGTGGAGTTAGGAGTTTACCCTGTAATAGAGCGCTTGCTACAACAGGGCATTCTGGTAAGGACGTCCAGCACTGCAAATAGTCCCATCTTCCCTGTTATAAAGAGTGGGGGGAGAGGTTACCGATTAGTGCAGGATCTAAGAGGGATCAACAAAATAGTTGAGTCAATTCCCCGTAGTGCCAAATCCAGCTGTCATCCTAATGCAAATCCCTCCCACTGCCAAATTTTTCACTGTGATTGACCTCTGCTCCGCTTTCTTCTCTGTAACTCTGCACCCTGACAGTCAATACTTATTTGCATTTACATACAGAGGAGTTCAATATACATGGACTCGCTTACCCCAAGGTTTCATAGACAGTCCAAGTATTTTCTCACAAGCTCTGCATGATTGTTTACAGTCTTTCCAACCAGTGAGTGGATCAGTATTGATACAGTACGTGGACGATTTACTACTGTGTTCAGATTCACTGGAAGCGTCCCTGAGAGATACGAAACAGCTCCTGTTTCATCTTTCAGACACAGGACACAAGGTTTCCAAAGACAAGTTACAATTATGCCAGACCCGTGTGAAGTATTTGGGACACTGTCTAACACAAGGACTGAGACACCTTACCGCTGATAGAATTCAAGCAATTCGTGACATGACCCTGCCACAAACCCAGCAACAGATCAGAACGTTTTTAGGAATGTGTGGGTATTGCCGTAACTGGATCCCAGGTTTTTCCATACTAGCCCTACCTTTGCAGGAGATGGTCTCATCAAGTAAACCTGATCGGATCTCGCACACAGACGAATCTGAGATGGCATTTGAAAGACTAAAACAGTGCCTAACACAGGCACCGGCATTAGGTATGCCTGACTATGGGAAACCCTTTGAGCTGTACGGAACAGAGAGTGCTGGTTGCGCAGCAGGTGTCTTAACCCAGAAGCATGGTGATGCCAGCAGGCCGGTAGCTTACTACAGCGCCCAGCTAGATACGGTAGCGCGATCCCTCCCCACATGCTTGCGAAGCGTTGCAGCAATAGCATTGCTAGTCACGAAAAGCGAAGATGTAGTGCTAGGACACAACCTCACAATTCATACACCACATGCAGTGTCAGCCTTACTAAATTCTGCCCAAACCAGACACGTCTCATCAGCGCGGTTTACAAGATGGGAATTGGCATTGATGGCCCCCGTAAACATTACCATAAGGAGATGCAGCGCATTAAATCCTGCAACGTATCTCCCAGGTGTGCCTGGACAGGCACAAAGGGTGGAGGATGAGAATAATGGTGAAGGAGGATTTAATACAGGGGATGACACGCATGATTGTATGGAATATTTGACCCAAAATTTCACGGCAAGGCCTGACATCAGTGACAACCCACTGGAAGATGTAGATTTTACTTTCTACACTGACGGTAGTTGTCACAGACAGACGGACTCGGGAGACTTGTGTACTGGATACGCAGTCGTAGATGACCAAGGTACCATAGAAGCAGAACCGCTAGGCCCACCTCACTCAGCACAAGTTGCTGAACTGGTTGCCCTAACCAGAGCATGTGAATTGGCTAAGGGCAAGTCAGCCAATATCTACACAGATTCTAGGTACGCATTCGGAGTAGTCCATGATTTCGGAGCCCTGCGGCGCCTCAGAAATTTCATGACGGCAGCTGGCACACCCGTAGCGCATGCAGCCCACATCAAAAGACTTCTAACAGCGATACAGGAACCCAACAGAGTGGCTGTTATCAAGTGTAAAGCTCACACGTATAGCCAAGACCCAGTATCACTTGGTAACAGCCGAGCAGACGAAGCTGCTAAATCAGCAGCTAGTAACCCCATACAAACAGATAGTACACGACTGATGGTATTTAATACTGTAAACATACAGAAATTGTGTGAAATGCAAAATTTGTGTTCCCCACAGGAAAAGGCAGTTTGGAAGTCAAAAGGATATGACCAGGAGTCCTCAGGACTCTGGACAGATGGACATGGTAAACCAGTGGCACCCAGAGCATACCTTCCAAGTCTAGCGGAAGCAGCACATGGGCTGACTCATCTAGGCAAAGAAGGGATGTGCAAGCTAGTAAGAGCTTATTGGTGCGCCCCAGGATTTTCTTCCAATGCGGGTAAAAGAGCAATGACATGTCTCACCTGCTTGAGGAAGAATATCGGAAAGGCAATACCGACAGAGCCATCCCATATCCCTCCGACAGATGGCCCTTTCCAGGTAATACAAATTGACTTCATACAATTGCCACCTTGTAGAAATTTAAAGTATGTTTTGGTCTGTATTGATGTATTCTCAAATTGGGTCGAAGCATTTCCTGCGGCCACAAATACCGCTGTATTTACTGCAAAGAAAATTGTACAGGAATTTGTGTGTAGGTACGGTATCCCTAGAATAATTGAAAGTGATAGGGGTACCCATTTCACAGGTGAAGTCTTTCAAACAATGTGTAAGTTGATGGGAATTAATAGTAAGCTGCATACTCCGTACCGCCCCCAGGCGAGCGCGAAGGTGGAAAGAGTAAACAGCACTATTAAAAATAAATTGAGCAAGGTAATGACTGAAACAGGACTGTTATGGCCTGAAGCTTTGCCAATCGTACTATACAGCATCAGAACCACTCCCAGGTCCCCTCTTAATCTGTCTCCTTTTGAAATTCTGTTTGGTCGACAACCCCATGTTATGATTAACCCCCAGGATGATTTGAAATGTAACAATGAAGTAACCGTAAAGTACTTGGTTAAGATGAGTAAGCAATTGAGGAATCAGAATGATAATCTAAAGTTGGTGATTCCTGATTTGCCAGACAGTAATTGTCATGACATTGAACCTGGGGATTATGTAATGATACGGAATTTTCTACGCTCAGGTTGCCTTATTGACAGATGGGAAGGACCATATCAAGTCTTATTGACCAGCACAACTGCTTTGAAAGTTGCCGAGAGAGAGACTTGGGTGCATTCGTCTCATTGCAAAAAGGTCACTGACCCAGAGAGGTCCCGTGATAAAGAACAGACGGTAGAGGTTGTATCACTAGAGTGTCTGTTCAGGGAGGATTGAGACGACACCTGAGCGCTGAGAATAACAAGACCGGAAGCTTGTCGAGCCAGATTTCTTTTTCCCATTTGTTATTTTCTCCAGTTCCCACCTCCCTCCTATTTCCTTTCCCCCTTCTTATTTTTCTCCTTTTACTCCTCAAAAGATGGACTTGCCCCAAGAGACTGTGATCCGGATTTTCCTGTTGACCATGATGTTAACCAGAGCAGTCTGTTTCGGTGAGAGTACCATGGAGGTCGAGAAAGGATCGGGAATGGGTTCTGATGACCAGGATGCAGGCGTAGATTTCCAAGAACAACATAATCTCCGAGTAAAGGCGAGTATCAGAAAACGATCTGGTAGCATTGACAATAGAAGGAATTGTGAAGGATTGTTAGCTGAAAAGAACTGCATCTGTAGGCATTGTGACAATATAGTTGAGGATGGGTGCATAAAGAAATGTCAGTCCAGTTTTAATGTCCACATGGACCGGCATCCATTGAGTGACTATCCCTCCTTAGTGGGTAAAGTGTTAAATCAGACAGACTGTTGGGTATGCTCTCAAGTACCTCAAGGCCATAGCAAATCAGGACTAGTACCATTCCCTTTAACTGTAGGAGAGGTACTTGAGCTAAGTGGTGGGAGGCCGGTGGACAAGAGGTTTAATATCTCTAGTCCTCCTAGTTTGAAGCTCCACCAATATCATGTGGATAGGTCCTTAGTGTGCTTTAACATTTCCAATCCCCGAAAGCCGGGAAATTGGGAAGTGTCATGGAGTAATCAAACCATGACATTCTCACATAGAGCCGACAGATTGCCCATAGACACAGAACTTATACGCCAGATAGCCGACCATAGGAAATTCTTTCGGTATAGGTACACCTTAGGAAGTAGGATCATGCGAGTTGGAGAAGTATCACCAGGATACTGTGCACAGATCGTACAAACTGATACGTGTACTAAACAGATGGAAGAATTAGGGTTAGGAGAGTTCACATGGAAAATCTGTAATATGGTTATGTCACACTCCGTCCCATATGTTCTCCCCGATGATGCATATTTCATATGCGGAAGGAAGGCGTATAAGTGACTTGCCCCAAACTCAGAAGGGTTATGTTATATTGGAAAAGTACTGCCTGAGGTAATGACTGTATCCCACACTAAAATGAAAGATATTCACAGTGGTGCCCAAGCTCCTTATACTCACACTCATTACGAGCACATCATTAAACGGCACCTGATAGAAAGAACAGAGCATTCAGCCTCTGACTTGATCCATGAATCCACCGGGATTCAATTCCTACTCGGGTTAGATATCACTTGTACCGCCAGAGGAGTGATAAATTACAAATATATATCTGCGCTTGCAAATTTATTAGACAATATCACCGAAATGTATGACGACACATTCAGGTACACTGGGAAAGAGTTACAAGCCTACAAAACAGAACTGGTTCAGCATAGGATGATTCTCAATTACATCACAGCTGTGACAGGCGGGTATTGTGTAACCCTGGCAACTCAATATGGAATCAAGTGCTGCACGTATATTACAAACAGCACTGAGGACCCAGCCGAGGTCATAGACCAAAAGATGGATGACATTTTACAATTAAAATGGGAGTTCCGAAGGAAACACAATCTCACCCTTGCTGCTGTGGGTAATGAGCTGACCAGTTGGGTGTCATGGTTGAACCCACGAAATTGGTTCTCTGGTTTAGGAGAATGGGCCCAAGGTATTATCATGGATGTAGGGAAATTTCTTTTGTGTATTCTGGGAGTCGCCATATTGGTTGGTCTGATATTTAGATGCGTTCGGGTTTTAACGAAGTGTAAACGTAGTGCCCGAGTGATGAGTTTAAGAAGTGAAGACACTGTACTAACAACAACTAATTTGATGTATGACCCAACGATAGAGACAATGTTGTGATGAAAATGTGATTCCACGGTCCGTTTCTTTCACCCGCTTCTCCTTTGTTTTCCTCCAAGGTACAAAGACCCGCTTGGAAGAAGAATTTGACAGCCTTTTGCACAGACCATTGATGGACAATGCCATAGACCCCCATTTTCCCTAGTGACTCTAAAATTTTACGATAGCCCAACACTTTAAAGATTGTAAGTCTATGGACATTGAGAAAGCTTTTTGCTCAAGCAATTATAGCAAAAGCATCGGGAGACTACAGTCAACATGTACATCGAGACAAGACACAAGACAAGACCTCAAGCAACAAATGTACATTAAACTCACATAGTTTATGACTGCATTTACCATAATTGCTTCTTATCTTCATCTCTACAACCTTCAGGTAATGACACACATAGTCGATAGGGAATATAGGCACAGATATCAGCACTCACATACCCCCCCATTCATGTATCATCAACTAAAATGTGCTCCCCCATTTTGTTGCAACCAAAAGCCGAAAAGAGCTCGGTAAAGTTTGACAGCCCATCCACAGACCCGTACTACGGGATAAGAAGGAATTCAAATGTATACTTCGCAATACCTCGAAGCTTGATTTAAAACACGTACGGCACGATGATACATGACCCCTCAAACATGGACTCATACACATATGCTTCTACTATCTCACTAGGTCATACCTTTTTCCCACCTTCTTCTCTTCTCCCTTACCCAATCATAGAAATGTATTTTTACATGACATATATTTTTCTCTTTTTGAACTGTTTTTAGGAAGTGGCAGTTATTGATGACTGCCAAAGGGTGGACTGTCAAAGTCAGAAAAATATCACGCTGCACGTTGCCATATATTCACCTCATGCGCGTGCCTGCTGCACGTGCACATTCTCTCCCGTGCGTGCGGATACTCGCAGCCGCGTGATGGCGCCTCGGCCATGCGCTCGAGCGCGTGGTATGTGCATTTACGGTAGAGTTTGTGTGCGTCTAGCGGGCGACTCAATCATTAAATAATAACACCACATAGTATGTTTTATAGATAATGTTCCCCTTAGTGATAACTGTAAGTTTGTTTAATGTGACTTGTTCACGGACTTGGGAATCCCTCTTTGTATGGTACGAAGGGTCAGACAGGGTTTGAACAGCTGTGTCTGGTACCTAACTAAAGAACATTTTAATAGCTACAATCCGGTGCTGGTTAGGTAAAGATTAATCGCTCCTGCGTATAGTTATGGCCATTAGTAGATTCTGGACATTTCATATATTTGCGATTCATTATCCATGCGGCGGGAATCCGGAGATTCCCTCCCACCTGAGCTGTTTAAAATAGTCACAGCCCACCTGTTCAAACTAACCTATGACCTTTTGATATGATGCGAGGAGACATTCCTGTGTCCAATGAACAATGAGATTGTAGGTCCCTTTGTAGTATACTGTACTCAGTGTATATAAGATCAGCCAGCCTGGGCAGCTCACCCACTCTCCACAAACGGTTTTCATATTGACTAACTCGGAGCTGGTACCAGGCTGCGCTGCGATCATTCCCAGTGTGTGTAAGTAATTCTCTGTGATTATCTCGCTCTTTGTTTGTATTGGCCACATTCTCTCTCTCTCTGTTTAGTTTAAGATTGTAACGTTATTGTATATTTCTGTCTAGATATTCTGTTAGAATTATGTTAGCTTGTAGTGTATGACTTGTAAACTGTTTTACCCCTTTTCGATATAACTAAAAGCTTGTTAGTAAAGGTGTTGGATCCTTAGCACGGTATCGTGTGTTCATTACATTGCAGAGGGTAATAGGAGCGTCTCGATCGCTCAAACAGCTTTAGCAATAACAAAGTTAAGCAGCGTTATATCGCTACAGTGTTTCAGTACAAGGTTTACAGTATAAGAGTAGTCTTTCTGTGTGTTACATTCAAGGTTTACTGATTATCATCTTGTGAGCGTCTGCGCCGCTCGTGATCTCCTCGTGGTCTCGAGCGTCCGCTACGCTGGTAGCGTAGCATTACGGTAGTCGCTCGCCTATAGCGTGCTCGACACCACGCATTAAGCTGTGAGCGAGCGTGCCGCATGTGCGTCTCGATCACGGCCGAGCGTATGCTACGCTAAGTGCGTACCCTTACGGTACCCTATACGCCAATTGCGTACTGTGTCTCTTACCCATTATTGTGAAGGTTATAAGGTAATCTAAATCAGCATTATCACAGAATTATAGTCAGCAATCACACTAGCAATCAGTCACAGGTTATACATTAGTATAATAAGCAATATGAGCACATAATCAACTACAAATATATTTCAAGTATGTAGGAGAAACGTATTACTGCATTACCTTATATAGGGTTTAACCGTATTCAGACGCATAGCGAAAGAAAACCACAGTAATAATTATCAGACAATTATATGCATTTTGCACTTATCCAACTATTCGTACTCGAAAGGTAGATAGAGACTAAGGGGTATACTCAATTAGGGTCGAAAAACTGCCATCTGTCGAAAAGACGTCAGTTTTTGACTTTTTAAGGTCGAATAGTGATTCAACCTATTCAGTCCCAGCAGTTTTTATTCGACAAGTCGTGGAATTCGGCTTGTCGAATAGTACGTGAATCGGCGGTATAGCTGCCGATTCACATACTTTTAAGTGAAACGGGGCCAAATTCGACAGGATTTGGCCCCGTTTCGGACATCTCAGTCCGACATAAAAAAAATGTGGGACTGAAATGTGGGACCCAGAGGAGGAGAGGGGGGGAGCCGCGGGGAGACGGGGGACAGCCGCGGCCAGACAGGAGAGAGCAGCGCTACAGCACAGCGTTGAGGCAGGATGTCTCACAGCTGCGCCGCTCACGGCAGCGTCCACCCGGCTCCAGCAAGTGAGGTCACGCTTGCTGGAACCGGGTGGACACTGCCGTGAGGTCGGGCGGCTGTGAGACGTCCTTCTGCTGCGCTACTGTAACGCTGCTCTCCTCCGTCTGCCCGCGGCTCCCCCCCCGCTGGTCTCCCCGCGGCTCCCCGCCCTTCCTCTGGGTCCCTCATCTCAATCCGACTTTTTAAAAGTCAAATTGAGATGAGATTGAATAGGGGTTGTCGGATCCATTCCGACAAATGCATGTTGGAATGGATCCGACCCTAATTGAATATACCACTTAGTGCTGTATCACCCGGCTCAGGAGAGTGGGATACAGGGAGACTCACCTCGCTTCCAGGACCAATCAATACGTTAGCGAACGCTGAGTGGATTCAGACGCTAATAGTGTACACAACCGCTCTGTGAACATACAGTGAACACAGGCGCTCAGTGATCACAGACGCACCAGTCACACAGCCGCCTATGCTGCAACTGGGTCCCCTTAGATACACAGCGTTTCAGAGACGGAAGCGGGAAAACAGTTCATGGCGGGAGACTCGGAGGAAACTGGTCATGAACCGGGGGGAGGGGCGACCAGGGGAGCGTCCGACTCTCCACTGCTGACACCAACCCTAGGGATCGCTGCCTCATACTATTCCTGGAGCCTCTGATCCCTAAGGCCTAGCACTGGTGCACCCGGGGTGGCAGCCGCGTCAGCGACTGTTTGGTAGTCTCCTCCCAAAACAATGCGGCTGTGTCCGTATTCCCCTTCTAAGGAGAACCGATGCCTTACCTTCTCCCAGTGTTCCGGCCACAGCCTGGTAACGTCTGCTGGACCTGCTACCACATCCGACACAGACGCACGCCGAAACAGCACTGTACTCATGGGTGAGTGTTGTCGCAACCCGGCGGGGAGTTGTTGGAGCGGGATCCGGTCTGAAGATCGACAGTGTCTAGGTCGACAATGTTTAGGTCGACCACTATAGGTCGACATGGATAGAAGGTCGACAGGGTTTCTAGGTCGACAGGTCTAAAGGTCGACATGAGTTTTTCACTTTTTTTTTGGATTTTTTCATACTTAACGATCCACGTGGACTACGATTGGAACGGTAAAGTGTGCCGAGCGAAGGCACCATGCCCGAAGCATGGCGAGCGAAGCGAGCCATGCGAGGGGACGCGGTGCACTAATTTGGGATCCCGGTCACTCTACGAAGAAAACGACAAAAAAAAATAAAAAATCCTCATGTCGACCTTTAGACCTGTCGACCTAGAACATGTCGACCTAGAAACCCTGTCGACCTTCCATCCATGTCGACCTAGTGACTGTCAACCTATAGTGGTCGACCTAAACATTGTCGACCTAGATACTGTCGATAAAACGAACCACACCCGTTGGAGCGACTCTTTCTAAGGTACGTATAAGACGCTTTTTAGAAAGATCACTCAAGAAAATAGTAAGACTCTAGAAATAAAATAAGAAAGCTTAATGCTGCTAAAAAACAGCAGCCCTCTGACCATGGTCCGGCTCCTGCCGCACCAAACAAAAAACTGATTTGCCTGAGCCGGGGATATATGGACGGGCCCGTTGCATGCTGGGAGGCCGAAAAGCTTTGACCGTTTGGTGCAAATCCGCTGTTGCATCATCATATCCCAATGTTATCATGTGGATAAACTGTGGACCCTGCCGGAGAAAAATATTTATATAGCTCCCTATAAGAGGCTGCGGGGAGCAGGTGACAAGAGCCAGCTAGGGCGGGTATTCACTCTGTTGGGTCACGGCAACCATCCGATCACAGACCTGTGGAAATTCGTAGAGGAGTGATCAGGTCTGAATCGGCCCTAAGACCCTAGAAATAGTCAAATGGTACAGAGAAGAGGGGTTTTGGTAATTTGCACTCCAAGGTAAGTAAAACTTTTCTTACCCCATTCAGAGGGAGTCTGAGCACGCCAACAAGGAGTACACTCATACAGCACAGTAGTAAATATATTTCCGGGTTAATCTGCAGACCAGCCATTGCTCCGAAGTCCTGTAGCAGGGATGCATGCGGAAGGGGTGAGAGAGATGCAGCAAATATGATCAGTGAATGGCGCACTCTACATAATGGAGGACATAGGATATACTAAAGCCATGGGCAGCGGCTGATGTTTTGCCATCTGATACAGTAAAGCGTAGAACGTGTGCTACATTGGAGAAAAGCGCTATATATAAATACAATTCTTATTATTACTGTAGGTAACGCCGACTGTCAGCCCTGTGTAACATGGGAGCTGGAAAGGAGCAGGGAGACAGGCAGATGGCTGGGAACGAGGGAGGAGGTGTAGAAATTCTATGACACATTTGTTCTAGTAAGTGCACGATAAACATTGCGATGATTCATGGACCTGATGATAACCCGTCTACTCCACTTTACAAAGTGTTTAGTGACTGCATTACTATTCCCAATAGTGGCTGTGCTGGCGACGGACTCCACTCACTGGCCATGTAGGAACCTCTGGGTCTGGGCTGAAGATTCCACCCCTGGGGATATTTACAAACGCTGATTGCTCAACCGCAGTATTTCTTCTCGCACCCCCCCCCCCCCCCCCCCCACTGGTGCGAGCAGAAATCCGACTTCACTACTGCCGCAATGCTGTCTCCTGCCTTTAGCGTGGTGCAAGCAGCAACGCAACAGGCACTGAAGTCGGAGGGATAGATGCGTCATCGCTTGGAGAGAGAGAAAAAGCACCAACCAATCAGCTCCTAATTGTCACTTTTCAAACACAGCCTGTAACATGGCAGCTGGGAGCTGATTGGCTGGTACTTCATCTCTCTCGAATTTATCACTCACCAAGTGATGATGCATTTAGCCTGCAAAATGCTGGTTCTCCCGATTAAGGCCCTCATTCCGAGTTGTTCGCTCGGTAGCTGATTTTAGCAGCAGTGCACACGCTAGGCCGCCGCCCTCTGGGAGTGTATCTTAGCAGAATAGCGAACGAAAGGTTAGCAGTTCTGCTATTAAATATTTCCCTGCAGTTTCTGAGTAGCTCCAGACCTACTCCTAGATTGCGATCACTGCAGACTGTTTGGTTCCTGGTTTGACGTCACAAACACACCCTGCGTTCGGCCAGCCACTCCCCCGTTTCCCCAGCCACTCCTGTGTTTTCGTCTGGCATGTCTGCGTTTTTTAGCACACTCCCAGAAAACGCTCAGTTACCACCCAGAAACACCCACTTCCTGTCAATCACTCACCGATCAGCAGAGCGACTGAAAAGCGTTGCTCGGCCCTGTGTAAAATTGCATAGTTTTGTGTGAAAGTACTTAGCGCGTGCGCCCTGTGGCCCATACGCATGCGCAGAACTGCCGGTTTTTAGCCTGATCGCAATTTTGCTAAAAACGGCAGCGAGCGATCAACTCGGAATGACCCCCCTAATACCCTGGTTTAAGCCACGAGTATCGGCATTTTCCAACATAACATGGGGTCAATTGAATAGCTCTGGGACCTCCCTCCCAGAGCTATTTTATATCGCGCTGAATTAAATTGACCCCATTGAAATAGTCAGAGCCACATAAATACAATAAAGTAGCCAGGTCCACTTAAAAAAATAAGATTTTACTTACCGGTAAATCTATTTCTCGTAGTCCGTAGTTAATGCCAGGGCCGTAACTACGTGTGTGCCAAGTGGGCTTGGCACACAGCGCAGTTGCCCTGAGGGCGCACGGCCAGCGGCATGTAATGAGTCAAATTGACTCATTATATGCCTCCTCTAAGTCTCTGCGCCGTGCGCCGCGCTGTGAAGATAGAAGACATCAGCGTCGCCGCCGGGCAGCGGAGAAGGAGGAGGGAGGGGGAGCAGGGAGCCGCAGCAGCGCTATGTTATTGGTAGTAAGCGCCGCTGCAGCATCCCCCTCTCCTTCCGTATTGGCTGCTGGGCAGCCAATACGGAAGGAGAGGGGGATGCTGCAGCGGTGCTTACTACCAATAACATAGCGATGCTGCGGCTCCCTGCTCCCCCTCCCTCCTCCTTCTTCTCACCTCACTGCCTGCACCGAGGGAGCTGTACGAGGAGCCTGTCAGCGGGGAGAGGGTAAGTATATCCCCCTCTCTCTCTCTCTCTCTCTCGGACACCGCCTGCCGTAATGTGTAAAAAATGGGACTAGCTGCCGCAATGTGTAAAAAATGGGACTGGCTGCCGCAATGTGTAAAAAATGGGACTGGCTGCCGCAATGTGTAAAATGGGACTGGCTGCCGCAATGTGTAAAAAATGGGACTGGCTGCCGCAATGTGTAAAAAATGGGACTGGCTGCCGCAATGTGTAAAAAATGGGACTGGCTGCCGCAATGTGTAAAATGGGACTGGCTGCTGCAATGTGTAAAAAATGGGACTGGCTGCCGCAATGTGTAAAATGGGACTGGCTGCTGCAATGTGTAAAAAATGGGACTGGCTGCCGCAATGTGTAAAAAATGGGACTGGCTGCCGCAATGTGTAAAAAATGGGACTGGCTGCCGCAATGTGTAAAAAATGGGACTGGCTGCCGCAATGTGTAAAATGGGACTGGCTGCCGCAATGTGTAAAAAATGGGACTGGCTGCTGCAATGTGTAAAAAATGGGACTGGCTGCCGCAATGTGTAAAAAATGGGACTGGCTGCCGCAATGTGTAAAATGGGACTGGCTGCTGCAATGTGTAAAAAATGGGACTGGCTGCCGCAATGTGTAAAATGGGACTGGCTGCTGCAATGTGTAAAAAATGGGACTGGCTGCCGCAATGTGTAAAAAATGGGACTGGCTGCCGCAATGTGTAAAAAATGGGACTGGCTGCCGCAATGTGTAAAATGGGACTGGCTGCCGCTATGTGTAAAAAATGGGACTGGCTGCCGCAATGTGTAAAATGGGACTGGCTGCCGCAATGTGTAAAATGGGACTGGTTGCCGCAATGTGTAAAAATGGGACTGGCTGCCGCAATGTGTAAAATGGGACTGGCTGCCGCAATGTGTAAAAAATGGGACTGGCTGCTGCAATGTGTAAAAAGGGGGACTGGCTGCTGCAATGTGTAAAAAGGGGGACTGGCTGCTGCAATGTGTAAAAAGAGGGACTGGCTGCCGCAATGTGTAAAATGGGACTGGCTGCCGCAATGTGTAAAAAATGGGACTGGCTGCTGCAATGTGTAAAAAGGGGGCCTGGCTGCCGCAATGTGTAAAAAGGGGTCCTGGCTGCCGCAATGTGTAAAAAGGAGGACCGGCTGCCGCAATGTGTTAAAAGGGAGATTGGCTGCTGTAATGTGTAAAAAGGGGGACTGGCTGCCGCAATGTGTAAAAAGGGTCTATCTGCCGCAATGTGTAAAAAGGGGGACTGGCTGCCGCAATGTGTAAAAAGGGTCTATCTGCCACAATGTGTAAAAAGGGGTCCTGGCTGCCGTAATGTGTAAAAAATGGGACTGGCTGCCGCAATGTGTAAAAAATGGGACTGGCTGCCGCAATGTGTAAAAAATGGGACTGGCTGCCGCAATGTGTAAAATGGGACTGGCTGCCGCAATGTGTAAAAAATGGGACTGGCTGCCGCAATGTGTAAAAAATGGGACTGGCTGCCGCAATGTGTAAAATGGGACTGGCTGCTGCAATGTGTAAAAAATGGGACTGGCTGCCGCAATGTGTAAAATGGGACTGGCTGCTGCAATGTGTAAAAAATGGGACTGGCTGCCGCAATGTGTAAAAAATGGGACTGGCTGCCGCAATGTGTAAAAAATGGGACTGGCTGCCGCAATGTGTAAAATGGGACTGGCTGCCGCTATGTGTAAAAAATGGGACTGGCTGCCGCAATGTGTAAAATGGGACTGGCTGCCGCAATGTGTAAAATGGGACTGGTTGCCGCAATGTGTAAAAAATGGGACTGGCTGCTGCAATGTGTAAAATGGGACTGGCTGCCGCAATGTGTAAAAAATGGGACTGGCTGCTGCAATGTGTAAAAAGGGGGACTGGCTGCTGCAATGTGTAAAAAGGGGGACTGGCTGCTGCAATGTGTAAAAAGAGGGACTGGCTGCCGCAATGTGTAAAATGGGACTGGCTGCCGCAATGTGTAAAAAATGGGACTGGCTGCTGCAATGTGTAAAAAGGGGGCCTGGCTGCCGCAATGTGTAAAAAGGGGTCCTGGCTGCCGCAATGTGTAAAAAGGAGGACCGGCTGCCGCAATGTGTTAAAAGGGAGATTGGCTGCTGTAATGTGTAAAAAGGGGGACTGGCTGCCGCAATGTGTAAAAAGGGTCTATCTGCCGCAATGTGTAAAAAGGGGGACTGGATGCCGCAATGTGTAAAAAGGGTCTATCTGCCACAATGTGTAAAAAGTAGAGATGAGCGGGTTCGGTTTCTCTGAATCCGAACCCGCACGAACTTCATGTTTTTTTCGCGGGTCCGAGCAGACTCGGATCCTCCCGCCTTGCTCGGTTAACCCGAGCGCGCCCGAACGTCATCATGACGCTGTCGGATTCTCGCGAGACTCGGATTCTATATAAGGAGCCGCGCGTCGCCGCCATTTTCACACCTGCATTGAGATTGATAGGGAGAGGACGTGGCTGGCGTCCTCTCCATTTAGATTAGGGTTGAGAGAGAGAGAGAGAGATTGACCTGAGGCTGTGATACTGTAGAAGAGAGTGCAGAGTTTAGTGACTGACGACCACAGTGACCACCAGACAGTGCAGTTGTTTGTTTTATTTAATATATCCGTTCTCTGCCTGAAAAAAACGATACACACAGTGACTCAGTCACATACCATATCTGTGTGCACTGCTCAGCCCAGTGTGCTGCATCAATGTATATATATATCTGACTGTGCTCAGCTCACACAGCTTATAATTGTGGGGGAGACTGGGGAGCACTGCAGTGCCAGTTATAGGTTATAGCAGGAGCCAGGAGTACATAATATTATATTAAAATTAAACAGTGCACACTTTTGCTGCAGGAGTGCCACTGCCAGTGTGACTAGTGACTAGTGACCTGACCACCAGTATATATAATATTAGTAGTATACTATCTCTTTATCAACCAGTCTATATTAGCAGCAGACACAGTACAGTGCGGTAGTTCACGGCTGTGGCTACCTCTGTGTCGGCACTCGGCAGCCCGTCCATAATTGTATATACCACCTAACCGTGGTTTTTTTTTCTTTCTTTATAGTCATACTAGTTACGAGTATACTATCTCTTTATCAACCAGTCTATATTAGCAGCAGACACAGTACAGTGCGGTAGTTCACGGCTGTGGCTACCTCTGTGTCGGCACTCGGCAGCCCGTCCATAATTGTATATACCACCTAACCGTGGTTTTTTTTTCTTTCTTTATACATACATACTAGTTACGAGTATACTATCTCTTTATCAACCAGTCTATATTAGCAGCAGACACAGTACAGTGCGGTAGTTCACGGCTGTGGCTACCTCTGTGTCGGCACTCGGCAGCCCGTCCATAATTGTATATACCACCTAACCGTGGGTTTTTTTTCTTTCTTTATACATACATACTAGTTACGAGTATACTATCTCTTTATCAACCAGTCTATATATTAGCAGCAGACACAGTACAGTGCGGTAGTTCACGGCTGTGGCTACCTCTGTGTCGGCACTCGGCAGCCCGTCCATAATTGTATATACCACCTAACCGTGGTTTTTTTTTCTTTCTTTATACATACATACTAGTTACGAGTATACTATCTCTTTATCAACCAGTCTATATATTAGCAGCAGACACAGTACAGTGCGGTAGTTCACGGCTGTGGCTACCTCTGTGTCGGCACTCGGCAGCCCGTCCATAATTGTATATACCACCTAACCGTGGTTTTTTTTCTTTCTTTATACATACATACTAGTTACGAGTATACTATCTCTTTATCAACCAGTCTATATATTAGCAGCAGACACAGTACAGTGCGGTAGTTCACGGCTGTGGCTACCTCTGTGTCGGCACTCGGCAGCCCGTCCATAATTGTATATACCACCTAACCGTGGTTTTTTTTTCTTTCTTTATACATACATACTAGTTACGAGTATACTATCTCTTTATCAACCAGTCTATATATTAGCAGCAGACACAGTACAGTGCGGTAGTTCACGGCTGTGGCTACCTCTGTGTCGGCACTCGGCAGCCCGTCCATAATTGTATATACCACCTAACCGTGGTTTTTTTTTCTTTCTTTATACATACATACTAGTTACGAGTATACTATCTCTTTATCAACCAGTCTATATATTAGCAGCAGACACAGTACAGTGCGGTAGTTCACGGCTGTGGCTACCTCTGTGTCGGCACTCGGCAGCCCGTCCATAATTGTATATACCACCTAACCGTGGTTTTTTTTTCTTTCTTTATACATACATACTAGTTACGAGTATACTATCTCTTTATCAACCAGTCTATATTAGCAGCAGACACAGTACAGTGCGGTAGTTCACGGCTGTGGCTACCTCTGTGTCGGCACTCGGCAGCCCGTCCATAATTGTATATACCACCTAACCGTGGTTTTTTTTTCTTTCTTTATACATACATACTAGTTACGAGTATACTATCTCTTTATCAACCAGTCTATATATTAGCAGCAGACACAGTACAGTGCGGTAGTTCACGGCTGTGGCTACCTCTGTGTCGGCACTCGGCAGCCCGTCCATAATTGTATATACCACCTAACCGTGTTTTTTTTTTCTTTCTTTATACATACATACTAGTTACGAGTATACTATCTCTTTATCAACCAGTCTATATATTAGCAGCAGACACAGTACAGTGCGGTAGTTCACGGCTGTGGCTACCTCTGTGTCGGCACTCGGCAGCCCGTCCATAATTGTATACTAGTATCCAATCCATCCATCTCCATTGTTTACCTGAGGTGCCTTTTAGTTGTGCCTATTAAAATATGGAGAACAAAAATGTTGAGGTTCCAAAATTAGGGAAAGATCAAGATCCACTTCCACCTCGTGCTGAAGCTGCTGCCACTAGTCATGGCCGAGACGATGAAATGCCAGCAACGTCGTCTGCCAAGGCCGATGCCCAATGTCATAGTACAGAGCATGTCAAATCCAAAACACCAAATATCAGTAAAAAAAGGACTCCAAAACCTAAAATAAAATTGTCGGAGGAGAAGCGTAAACTTGCCAATATGCCATTTACCACACGGAGTGGCAAGGAACGGCTGAGGCCCTGGCCTATGTTCATGGCTAGTGGTTCAGCTTCACATGAGGATGGAAGCACTCAGCCTCTCGCTAGAAAAATGAAAAGACTAAAGCTGGCAAAAGCAGTAGCACCGCAAAGAACTGTGCGTTCTTCGAAATCCCAAATCCACAAGGAGAGTCCGACTCCAATTGTGTCGGTTGCGATGCCTGACCTTCCCAACACTGGACGTGAAGAGCATGCGCCTTCCACCATTTGCACGCCCCCTGCAAGTGATGGAAGGAGCACCCGCAGTCCAGTTCCTGATAGTCAGATTGAAGATGTCAGTGTTGAAGTACACCAGGATGAGGAGGATATGGGTGTTGCTGGCGCTGGGGAGGAAATTGACCAGGAGGATTCTGATGGTGAGGTGGTTTGTTTAAGTCAGGCACCCGGGGAGACACCTGTTGTCCGTGGTAGGAATATGGCCGTTGACATGCCTGGTGAAAATACCAAAAAAATCAGCTCTTCGGTGTGGAAGTATTTCACCAGAAATGCGGACAACAGGTGTCAAGCCGTGTGTTCCCTTTGTCAAGCTGTAATAAGTAGGGGTAAGGACGTTAACCACCTCGGAACATCCTCCCTTATACGTCACCTGCAGCGCATTCATAATAAGTCAGTGACAAGTTCAAAAACTTTGGGTGACAGCGGAAGCAGTCCACTGACCAGTAAATCCCTTCCTCTTGTAACCAAGCTCACGCAAACCACCCCACCAACTCCCTCAGTGTCAATTTCCTCCTTCCCCAGGAATGCCAATAGTCCTGCAGGCAATGTCACTGGCAATTCTGACGAGTCCTCTCCTGCCTGGGATTCCTCCGATGCATCCTTGCGTGTAACGCCTACTGCTGCTGGCGCTGCTGTTGTTGCTGCTGGGAGTCGATGGTCATCCCAGAGGGGAAGTCGTAAGCCCACTTGTACTACTTCCAGTAAGCAATTGACTGTTCAACAGTCCTTTGCGAGGAAGATGAAATATCACAGCAGTCATCCTGCTGCAAAGCGGATAACTGAGGCCTTGACAACTATGTTGGTGTTAGACGTGCGTCCGGTATCCGCCGTTAGTTCACAGGGAACTAGACAATTTATTGAGGCAATGTGCCCCCGTTACCAAATACCATCTAGGTTCCACTTCTCTAGGCAGGCGATACCGAGAATGTACACGGACGTCAGAAAAAGACTCACCAGTGTCCTAAAAAATGCAGTTGTACCCAATGTCCACTTAACCACGGACATGTGGACAAGTGGAGCAGGGCAGGGTCAGGACTATATGACTGTGACAGCCCACTGGGTAGATGTATGGACTCCCGCCGCAAGAACAGCAGCGGCAGCACCAGTAGCAGCATCTCGCAAACGCCAACTCTTTCCTAGGCAGGCTACGCTTTGTATCACCGCTTTCCAGAATACGCACACAGCTGAAAACCTCTTACGGCAACTGAGGAAGATCATCGCGGAATGGCTTACCCCAATTGGACTCTCCTGTGGATTTGTGGCATCGGACAACGCCAGCAATATTGTGTGTGCATTAAATATGGGCAAATTCCAGCACGTCCCATGTTTTGCACATACCTTGAATTTGGTGGTGCAGAATTTTTTAAAAAACGACAGGGGCGTGCAAGAGATGCTGTCGGTGGCCAGAAGAATTGCGGGACACTTTCGGCGTACAGGCACCACGTACAGAAGACTGGAGCACCACCAAAAACTACTGAACCTGCCCTGCCATCATCTGAAGCAAGAAGTGGTAACGAGGTGGAATTCAACCCTCTATATGCTTCAGAGGTTGGAGGAGCAGCAAAAGGCCATTCAAGCCTATACAATTGAGCACGATATAGTAGGTGGAATGCACCTGTCTCAAGCGCAGTGGAGAATGATTTCAACGTTGTGCAAGGTTCTGATGCCCTTTGAACTTGCCACACGTGAAGTCAGTTCAGACACTGCCAGCCTGAGTCAGGTCATTCCCCTCATCAGGCTTTTGCAGAAGAAGCTGGAGACATTGAAGGAGGAGCTAACACGGAGCGATTCCGCTAGGCATGTGGGACTTGTGGATGGAGCCCTTAATTCGCTTAACAAGGATTCACGGGTGGTCAATCTGTTGAAATCAGAGCACTACATTTTGGCCACCGTGCTCGATCCTAGATTTAAAGCCTACCTTGGATCTCTCTTTCCGGCAGACACAAGTCTGCTGGGGTTCAAAGACCTGCTGGTGACAAAATTGTCAAGTCAAGCGGAACGCGACCTGTCAACATCTCCTCCTTCACATTCTCCCGCAACTGGGGGTGCGAGGAAAAGGCTCAGAATTCCGAGCCCACCCGCTGGCGGTGATGCAGGGCAGTCTGGAGCGACTGCTGATGCTGACATCATGTCCGGACTGAAGGACCTGACAACGATTACGGACATGTCGTCTACTGTCACTGCATATGATTCTCTCAACATTGATAGAATGGTGGAGGATTATATGAGTGACCGCATCCAAGTAGGCACGTCACACAGTCCGTACTTATACTGGCAGGAAAAAGAGGCAATTTGGAGGCCCTTGCACAAACTGGCTTTATTCTACCTAAGTTGCCCTCCCACAAGTGTGTACTCCGAAAGAGTGTTTAGTGCCGCCGCTCACCTTGTCAGCAATCGGCGTACGAGGTTACATCCAGAAAATGTGGAGAAGATGATGTTCATTAAAATGAATTATAATCAATTCCTCCGCGGAGACATTGACCAGCAGCAATTGCCTCCACAAAGTACACAGGGAGCTGAGATGGTGGATTCCAGTGGGGACGAATTGATAATCTGTGAGGAGGGGGATGTACACGGTGA
The DNA here is from genome assembly GCF_028390025.1 of Pseudophryne corroboree. NCBI lineage: Eukaryota > Metazoa > Chordata > Amphibia > Anura > Myobatrachidae > Pseudophryne > Pseudophryne corroboree. The sequence continues at coordinate 484,506,489 of NC_086451.1, forward strand.
TATATCGGAGGGTGATGATGAGGTGGACATCTTGCCTCTGTAGAGCCAGTTTGTGCAAGGAGAGATTAATTGCTTCTTTTTTGGGGGGGGTCCAAACCAACCCGACATATCAGTCACAGTCGTGTGGCAGACCCTGTCACTGAAATGATGGGTTGGTTAAAGTGTGCATGTCCTGTTTTGTTTATACAACATAAGGGTGGGTGGGAGGGCCCAAGGACAATTCCATCTTGCACCTCTTTTTTCTTTTCTTTTTCTTTGCGTCATGTGCTGTTTGGGGAGGGTTTTTTGGAAGGGACATCCTGCGTGACACTGCAGTGCCACTCCTAGATGGGCCCGGTGTTTGTGTCGGCCACTAGGGTCGCTTATCTTACTCACACAGCTACCTCATTGCGCCTCTTTTTTTCTTTGCGTCATGTGCTGTTTGGGGAGGGTTTTTTGGAAGGGACATCCTGCGTGACACTGCAGTGCCACTCCTAGATGGGCCCGGTGTTTGTGTCGGCCACTAGGGTCGCTTATCTTACTCACACAGCTACCTCATTGCGCCTCTTTTTTTCTTTGCGTCATGTGCTGTTTGGGGAGGGTTTTTTGGAAGGGACATCCTGCGTGACACTGCAGTGCCACTCCTAGATGGGCCCGGTGTTTGTGTCGGCCACTAGGGTCGCTAATCTTACTCACACAGCTACCTCATTGCGCCTCTTTTTTTCTTTGCGTCATGTGCTGTTTGGGGAGGGTTTTTTGGAAGGGCCATCCTGCGTGACACTGCAGTGCCACTCCTAGATGGGCCCGGTGTTTGTGTCGGCCACTAGGGTCGCTTATCTTACTCACACAGCGACCTCGGTGCAAATTTTAGGACTAAAAATAATATTGTGAGGTGTGAGGTATTCAGAATAGACTGAAAATGAGTGGAAATTATGGTTTTTGAGGTTAATAATACTTTGCGATCAAAATGACCGCCAAATTCTATGATTTAAGCTGTTTTTTAGTTTTTTTGGAAAAAAACACCCGAATCCAAAACACACCCGAATCCGACAAAAAAAATTCGGTGAGGTTTTGCCAAAACGCGGTCGAACCCAAAACACGGCCGCGGAACCGAACCCAAAACCAAAACACAAAACCCGAAAAATTTCCGGCGCTCATCTCTAGTAAAAAGGGGGCCTGGCTGCCGCAATGTGTAAGAAGGGGTCCTGGCTGCCGCAATGTGTAAAAAGGGAGACTGGCTGCCGCAATGTGTAAAAAGGGGGACTGGCTGCCGCAATGTGTAAAAAGGTGGACACTGTCTGCTGTAATGTATAAAAGGGGCTCTACCTGGTGTAGTGGCGCTACTGTGCAGCGTAATTTGAATAATGTAGACTACTGTGCACCGTAGTATGAATTGCTATTATTTTGTGGCCACGCCCCTTCCCCGTGAAGCCACGCCCCTAGAATTTTTGGGCGCGCCTGTGGCGCGCACTACCCCAATCTTTCATGCGGGGGGCGCCACTGTCATTTCTCGCACACAGCGCTAAAATGCCTAGTTACGGCACTGGTTAATGCTGGGGACTCCGTAAGGACCATGGGGAATAGACGGGCTCCGTAGGAGACAGGGCACTTTAAGAAAGAATTTGGATTCTGGTGTGTTCTGGCTCCTCCCTCTATGTCCCTCCTCCAGACCTCAGTTAGAGAAACTGTGCCCGGAAGAGCTGACAGTACAAGGAAAGGATTTTGGAAATCCAGGGCAAGATTCATACCAGCCACACCAATCACACCGTATAACTTGTGATAACTACCCAGTTAACAGTATGAACAACAACAGAGCATCAGTTCAACCCTGATGCAACAATAACATAGCCCTTATTGCAGCAATAACTATATACAAGTATTGCAGAAGAAGTCCGCACTTGGGACGGGCGCCCAGCATCCACTACGGACTACGAGAAATAGATTTACCGGTAAGTAAAATCTTATTTTCTTTAACGTCCTAGTGGATGCTGGGGACTCCGTAAGGACCATGGGGATTATACCAAAGCTCCCAAACGGGCGGGAGAGTGCGGATGACTCTGCAGCACCGATTGAGCAAACACAAGGTCCTCCTCAGCCAGGGTATCAAACTTGTAGAACTTTGCAAAAGTGTTTGAACCTGACCAAGTAGCCGCTCGGCACAGCTGTAATGCCGAGACCCCTCGGGCAGCCGCCCAAGAAGAGCCCACCTTCCGAGTGGAATGGGCCTTAACTGATTTTGGCAGCGGCAATCCAGCCGCAGAATGAGCCTGCTGAATCGTGTTACAGATCCAGCGAGCAATAGTTTGCTTTGAAGCAGGCGCACCAAGCTTGTTGGAAGCAGACAGGATAAACAAAGAGTCTGTTTTCCTGACTCTAGCCGTTCTGGCTATATAAACCTTCAAAGCCCTGACCACATCAAGCAACTCGGAATCCTCCAAGTCAGTAGTAGCCACAGGCACCACAATAGGTTGGTTTATATGAAAAGATGAAACCACTTTTGGCAGGAATTGTGGACGGGTCCGCAACTCTGCTCTATCCGCATGGAAAACCAGATAGGGGCTTTTATGTGACAAAGCCGCTAATTCTGACACACGCCTAGCCGAAGCCAATGCTAGTAGCATGACCACCTTCCACGTGAGATATTTCAATTCCACCGTTTTGAGTGGTTCAAACCAGTGGGATTTCAGGAAACTCAACACCACGTTAAGATCCCAAGGTGCCACCGGGGGCACAAAAGGGGGCTGAATATGCAGCACTCCCTTCACAAACGTCTGAACTTCAGGTAGAGAAGCCAGCTCTTTTTGAAAGAAAATGGATAGGGCCGAAATCTGGACCTTAATGGAACCCAATTTTAGGCCCAAAGTCACTCCTGACTGTAGGAAGTGAAGGAAACGGCCCAGCTGGAATTCCTCCGTAGGGGCATTCCTGGCCTCACACCAAGCAACATATTTTCGCCATATACGGTGATAATGTTGAGCTGTCACGTCCTTCCTAGCCTTTATCAGCGTAGGAATGACCTCATCTGGAATGCCTTTTTCTGCTAGGATCCGGCGTTCAACCGCCATGCCGTCAAACGCAGCTGCGGTAAGTCTTCGAACAGACAGGGCCCTTGTTGCAACAAGTCCTGTCTTAGAGGAAGAGGCCACGGGTCCTCTGTGAGCATTTCTTGCAGATCTGGATACCAAGTCCTTCTTGGCCAATCCGGAACAATGAGTATTGTTCTCACTCCTCTTTTTCTTATGATTCTCAACACCTTGGGTATGAGAGGAAGAGGAGGAAATACATAGACCAATTGGAACACCCACGGTGTCACCAGGGCGTCTACAGCTATCGCCTGAGGGTCTCTTGACCTGGCACAATACCTCTGTAGTTTCTTGTTGAGGCGGGATGCCATCATGTCCACCTGTGGCAGTTCCCACCGACTTGCAACCTGTGCGAAGACTACTTGATGAAGTCCCCACACCCCCCGGGTGGAGGTCGTGCCTGCTGAGGAAGTCTGCTTCCCAGTTGTCTACCTCCGGGATGAACACTGCTGACAGTGCGCTTACATGATTCTCCGCCCAGCGAAGAATTCTGGTGGCTTCCGCCATCGCCACCCTGCTCCTTGTGCCGCCTTGTCGGTTTACATGAGCCACAGCGGTGATGTTGTCTGACTGAATCAGAACTGGTTGACCGCGAAGCAGGGTCTCTGCTTGACGTAGGGCGTTGTAAATGGCCCTTAGTTCCAGGATGTTGATGTGAAGGCAAGTCTCCTGACTTGACCACAGACCTTGGAAATTTCTTCCCTGTGTGACTGCTCCCCACCCTCGGAGGCTTGCGTCCGTGGTCACCAGGATCCAGTCCTGAATGCCGAATCTGCGGCCCTCGAGAAGGTGAGCACTCTGCAGCCACCACAGGAGACACCCTGGCCCTGGGGGATAGGGTGATTAACCGATGCATCTGAAGATGTGATCCAGACCATTTTTCCAGTAAGTCCCATTGAAAGGTCCTCGCATGGAACCTGCCGAAGGGAATGGCCTCTGTCCAGAATCATGCCCAGGAAAGGCAGACGAGTCGTAGGAACCAACTGCGACTTTGGAATATTCAGAATCCAGCCGTGTTGCCGTAACACTTCCAGAGAACGTGCTACGCTGATCAGCAACTGCTCTCTTGACCTCGCTTTTATGAGATCGTCCAAGTATGGGATAATTGTGACCCCTTGCTTCCGCAGGAGTACCATCATTTCCGCCATTACCTTGGTAAATATTCTCGGAGCCGTGGAGAGACCAAACGGCAACGTCTGAAATTGGTAATGACAATCCTGTACCACAAATCTGAGGTACGCCTGATGAGGTGGATAAATGGGGACATGAAGGTATGCATCCTTTATGTCCAGAGACACCATAAAATCCCCCCCTTCCAGGCTTGCAATGACCGCTCTCAGCGATATCATCTTGAACCGGAACCTTTTTAGGTACATGTTCAGGGATTTTAAATTCAATATGGGTCTGACCGAACCGTCCGGTTTCGGTACCACAAACATGGTCGAATAATAACCCTTTTCTTGTTGAAGGAGGGGAACCTTGACCACCACCTGTTGAAGATACAATTTGTGAATTGCAGTTAACACTATTTCCCTCTCTATGGGGGAAGCTGGCAGGGCCGACTTGAGGTATCAGTGAGGGGGCATCTCTTCGAATTCCAGCTTGTATCCCTGAGACACAATCTCTATAGCCCAGGGATCCAACTGGGAGTGAACCCACTTGTGGCTGAAATTTCGGAGACGCGCCCCCACCAAGCCTAGCTCCGCCTGTGGAGCCCCAGCGTCATGCGGTGGATTTAGTGGAAGCGGGGGAGGACTTCTGTTCCTGGGAACTAGCTGTGTTGTGCAGCTCCTTTCCTCTGCCCCTGCCCCTGGCAAGAAAGGACGCACCTCGGACTTTCTTGTTTTTCTGTGATCGAAAGGACTGCATTTGGTAATACGGTGCTTTCTTAGGCTGTGAGGAAACATATGGCAAAAAATTTGACTTTCCAGCCGTAGCTGTGGAGACCAGGTCCGAGAGACCCTCCCCAAACAATTCCTCACCCTTGTAAGGTAAAACCTCCATGTGCCTTTTTGAGTCGGCCTCACCTGTCCATTGCCGAGTCCACAGGACCCTTCTGGCAGAAATCGACATAGCATTTATTCTAGAACCTAGTAGACTAATGTCTCTCTGAGCATCTCTCATATAAAGGACAGCGTCTTTAATATGCCCCAGGGTCATTAATATAGTATCCTTGTCTAAGGTATGAAGTTCCTCAGATAAGGTATCCGTCCATGCTGCTACAACACTACACACCCAGGCCGACGCGATCACCAGCCTCAGTAAGGTACCTGAATGTGTATAAATGGACTTCAGGGTACCCTCCTGTTTTCTAACCGCAGCATCTTTGAGGGTAGCCGTATCCTGTGACGGCAGGGCTACCTTCTTGGATAAGCATGTCAAAGCTTTGTCCACCCTAGGGGAGGATTCCCAGCGTAACCTGTCCGTTGGCGGGAAAGGATACGCCATAAGAATCCTTTTGGAAATCTGCAGTTTTTTATCTGGAGATTCCCAAGCCTTTTCACATAACTCATTGAGCTCGTGTGAGGGGGGAAAAGTTACCTGCAGCTTCTTTTCCCCATACATATGAACCCTCTTGTCAGGGACTGGGGTTTCCTCTGTGATGTGCAACACATCCTTAATAGCTATAATCATATAACGGATGGATTTAGCCAATTTTGGCTGTAACTTTGCATCATCGTAATCGACACTGGAGTCAGAATCCATGTCGGTATCCATGTCAATAATTTGGGATAGTGGGCGCTTCTGAGACCCTGTCGGCCTCTGCGACATAGGATCAGGCATGGGTTGGGACCCTGACTGTCCTGAGGCTTCAGCTTTGTCTAACCTTTTATGCAAGGAATTAACATTATCATTTAAAACCTTCCACATATCCATCCAATCAGGTGTCGGTGCCGTCGGCAGAGACACCACATTCACTTGCTCCTGCTCTGCTTCCACATAGCCTTCCTCATCAGACATGTCGACACAAGCGTACCGACACACCACACACACAGGGAATGCCCTTTTTGAAGACAGTTCCCCCACAAGGCCCTTTGGTGAGACAGAGAGAGAGTATGCCAGCACACACCCCAGCGCTATAAACCCAGGAATAACACAGTAACTTAATGTTAACCCAGTAGCTGCTGTATATTGTGTTTTTAGCGCCTAATTATGTGCCCCCCCCCCCCCCCCCCTCTCCTTTTACCCTTTTCTACCGTGATCTGCAGGGGAGAACCTGAGGAGCTTCTTCTCAGTGGAGCTGTGGAGAAAAAATGGCGCTGGTGAGTGCTGAGGGAGAAGCCCCGCCCCCTCGACGGCGGGCTTCTGTCCCGCTAAAAATAAGAATTTACTTACCGATAATTCTATTTCTCGTAGTCCGTATTGGATGCTGGGGACTCCGTAAGGACCATGGGGAATAGCGGCTCCGCAGGAGTCTGGGCACAAAAGTAAAGCTTTAGGACTACCTGGTGTGCACTGGCTCCTCCCCCTATGACCCTCCTCCAAGCCTCAGTTAGGATACTGTGCCCGGACGAGCGTACACAATAAGGAAGGATTTTGAATCCCGAGTAAGACTCATACCAGCCACACCAATCACACCGTATAACTTGTGATCTAAACCCAGTTAACAGCATGATAACAGAGGAGCCTCTAGAAAAGATGGCTCACTACAGCAATAACCCGATTTTTGGTAACAATAACTATGTACCAGTATTGCAGACAATCCGCACTTGGGATGGGCGCCCAGCATCCACTACGGACTACGAGAAATAGAATTATCGGTAAGTAAATTCTTATTTTCTCTGACGTCCTAGTGGATGCTGGGGACTCCGTAAGGACCATGGGGATTATACCAAAGCTCCCAAACGGGCGGGAGAGTGCGGATGACTCTGCAGCACCGAATGAGAGAACTCCAGGTCCTCCTCAGCCAGGGTATCAAATTTGTAGAATTTTACAAACGTATTTGCTCCTGACCAAGTAGCTGCTCGGCAAAGTTGTAAAGCCGAGACCCCTCGGGCAGCCGCCCAAGATGAGCCCACCTCCCTTGTGGAGTGGGCATTTACAGATTTTTGGCTGTGGCAGGCCTGCCACAGAATGTGCAAGCTGAATTGTACTACAAATCCAACGAGCAATAGTCTGCTTAGAAGCAGGAGCACCCAGCTTGTTGGGTGCATACAGGATAAACAGCGAGTCAGATTTTCTGACTCCAGCCGTTCTGGAAACAATATATTTTCAGGGCCCTGACAACGTCTAGCAACTTGGAGTCCTCCAAGGCCCTAGTAGCCGCAGGCACCACCATAGGTTGGTTCAGGTGAAACGCTGAAACCACCTTAGGGAGAAACTGAGGACGAGTCCTCAAATCCGCCCTGTCCGAATGGAAAATCAGATAAGGGCTTTTACAGGATAAAGCCGCCAATTCTGACACGCGCCTGGCCCAGGCCAGGGCCAACAGCATGACCACCTTCCATGTGAGATATTTTAACTGCACAGATTTAAGTGGTTCAAACCAATGTGACATTTGGAACCCAAAAACTACATTGAGATCCCAAGGTGCCACTGGAGGCACAAAAGGAGGCTGTATATACAGTACCCCTTTTACAAACGTCTGAACTTCAGGGACTGAAGCTAGTTCTTTTTGGAAGAAAATTGACAGGGCCGAAATTTGAACCTTAATGGACCCCAATTTCAGGCCCATAGACACTCCTGTTTGCAGGAAATGTAGGAATCGACCCAGTTGAAATTCCTCCGTCGGCCTTACTGGCCTCGCACCACGCAACATATTTTTACCAAATGCGGTGATAATGTTTTGCGGTTACATCCTTCCTGGCTTTGATCAGGATAGGGATGACTTCATCCGTAATGCCTTTTTCCTTCAGGATCCGGCGTTCAACCGCCATGCCGTCAAACGCAGCCGCGGTAAGTCTTAGAACAGACAGGGTCCTTGCTGGAGCAGGTCCCTTCTTAGAGGTAGAGGCCACGGATCCTCCGTGAGCATCTCTTGAAGTTCCGGTTACCAAGTCCTTCTTGGCCAATCCGGAGCCATGAATATAGTGCTTACTCCTCTCCATCTTATAATTCTCAGTACCTTGGGTATGAGAGGCAGAGGAGGGAACACATACACTGACTGGTACACCCACTGTGTTACCAGAGCGTCTACAGCTATTGCCTGAGGGTCCCTTGACCTGGCGCAATACTTGTCGAGTTTTATAAACATGTGGAAGACTTCTGGGTGAAGTCCCCACTCTCCCGGGTGGGGGTCGTGTCTGCTGAGGAAGTCTGCTTCCCAGTTGTCCACTCCCGGAATGAATACTGCTGACAGTGCTATCACATGATTTTCCGCCCAGCGAAGAATCCTTGCAGCTTCTGCCTTACCCTCCTGCTTCTTGTGCCACCCTGTCTGTTTACGTGGGTGACTGCCGTGATGTTGTCCGACTGGATCAACACCGGCTGACCTTGAAGCAGAGGTCTTGCTAAGCTTAAAGCATTGTAATTGGCCCTTAGCTTCAGGATATTTATGTGAAGTGATGTCTCCAGGCTTGACCATAAGCCCTGGAAATTCCTTCCTGTGTGACTGCTCCCCAGCCTCGCAGGCTGGCATCCATGGTCACCAGGACCCAGTCCTGAATGCCGAATCTGCGGCCCTCTAGAAGATGAGCACTCTGCAACCACCACAGGAGGGACACCCTTGTCCTTGGTGACCGGGTTATCCGCTGATGCATCTGAAGATGCGACCCGGACCATTTGTCCAGCAGGTCCCACTGGAAAGTTCTTGCGTGAAATCTGCCGAATGGGATTGCTTCGTAGGAAGCCACCATTTTTCCCAGAACCCTTGTGCATTGATGCACTGAGACTTGGCTCGGTTTTAGGAGGTTCCTGACTAGCTCGGATAACTCCCTGGCTTTCTCCTCCGGGAGAAACACCTTTTTCTGGACTGTGTCCAGGATCATCCCTAGGAACAGAAGACGAGTCGTCGGAACCAGCTGCGATTTTGGAATATTGAGAATCCAACCGTGCTGCCGCAACACTACCTGAGATAGTGCTACACCGACCTCCAACTGTTCTCTGGATCTTACCCTTATCAGGAGATCGTCCAAGTAAGGGATAACTAAAACTCCCTTCCTTCGAAGGAGTATCATCATTTCGGCCGTTACCTTGGTAAAGACCCGGGGTGCCGTGGACCATCCAAACGGCAGCGTCAGAAACTGATAGTGACAGTTCTGTACCACAAACCTGAGGTACCCTTGGTGAGAAGGGTAAATTGGGACATGAAGGAAAGCATCCTTGATGTCCCGAGACATCATGTAGTCCCCTTCTTCCAGGTTCGCAATCACTGCTCTGAGTGACTCCATCTTGAATTTGAACCTCCGTATGTAAGTGTTCAAAGATTTTAGATTTAAAATCGGTCTCACCGAGCCGTCCGGCTTCGGTACCACAACAGTGTGGAATAATACCCCGTTCCCTGTTGCAGGAGGGGTACCTTGATTATCACCTGCTGGGAATACAGCTTGTGAATGGCTTCCAAAACTGTCTCCCTGTCAGAGGGAGACGTCGGTAAAGCCGACTTTAGGAAAACGGAGAGGGGGAGACGTCTCGAATTCCAATTTGTACCCCTGAGATATCACCTGAAGGATCCAGGGGTCTACTTGCGAGTGAGCCCACTGCGCGCTGAAATTCATTGAGACGGGCCTGTTGAGAGGCGACCTGGGGTACAAACGTGGATTTCCCAGCTGTTGCCGTGGTCACCAGGTCTGAAAGACCGACCCCAAATAACTCCTCCGCTTTATAAGGCAATACTTCCAAATGCCGTTTGGAATCCGCATCACCTGACCACTGTCGTGTCCATAACCCTCTTCTGGCAGAAATGGACAACGCACTTACACTTGATGCCAGTCGGCAAATATTCCGCTGTGCATCACGCATATATAGAAATGCATCTTTTAAATGCTCTATAGGCAATAATATACTGTCCCTATCTAGGGTATCAATATTTTCAGTCAGGGAATCCGACCACGCCAACCCAGCACTGCACATCCAGGCTGAGGCGATTGCTGGTCGCAGTATAACACCAGTATGTGTGTAAATACATTTTAGGATACCCTCCTGCTTTCTATCAGCAGGATCCTTAAGGGCGGCCATCTCAGGAGAGGGTAGAGCCCTTGTTCTTACAAGCGTGTGAGCGCTTTACCCACCCTAGGGGGTGTTTCCCAATGCACCCTAACCTCTGGCGGGAAAGGATATAATGCCAATAACATTTTAGAAATTATCAGTTGTTATCGGTGGAAACCCACGCATCATCACACACCTCATTTAATTTCTCAGATTCAGGAAAACTACAGGTAGTTTTTCCTCACCGAACATAATACCCCTTTTTGGTGGTACTCGTATTATCAGAAATGTGTAAAACATTTTTCATTGCCTCAATCATGTAACGTGTGGCCCTACTGGAAGTCACATTTGTCTCTTCACCGTCGACACCGGAGTCAGTATCCGTGTCGGCGTCTGTATCTGCCATCTGAGGTAACGGGCGCTTTAGAGCCCCTGACGGCCTATGAGACGTCTGGACAGGCACAAGCTGAGTAGCCGGCTGTCTCATGTCAACCACTGTCTTTTATACAGAGCTGACACTGTCACGTAATTCCTTCCAACAGTTCATCCACTCAGGTGTCGACCCCCTAGGGGGTGACATCACTATTACAGGCAATTTGCTCCGTCTCCACATCATTTTCCTCCTCATACATGTCGACACAAACGTACCGACACACTGCACACACACAGGGAATGCTCTGATAGAGGACAGGACCCCACTAGCCCTTTGGGGAGACAGAGGGAGAGTTTGCCAGCACACACCAGAGCGCTATATATATATATATATATATATATATACAGGGATAACCTTATATAAGTGTTTTTCCCCTTATAGCTGCTGTATTTTTAATACTGCGCCTAATTAGTGCCCCCCTCTCTTTTTTAACCCTTTCTGTAGTGTAGTGACTGCAGGGGAGAGCCAGGGAGCTTCCCTCCAACGGAGCTGTGAGGGAAAATGGCGCCAGTGTGCTGAGGAGATAGGCTCCGCCCCCTTCTCGGCGGCCTTATCTCCCGTTTTTCTGTGTATTCTGGCAGGGGTTAAATTCATCCATATAGCCCAGGAGCTATATGTGATGCATTTTTTGCCATCCAAGGTGTTTTTATTGCGTCTCAGGGCGCCCCCCCCCAGCGCCCTGCACCCTCAGTGACCGGAGTGTGAAGTGTGCTGAGAGCAATGGCGCACAGCTGCAGTGCTGTGCGCTACCTTGTTGAAGACAGGACGTCTTCTGCCGCCGATTTTCCGGACCTCTTCTGTCTTCTGGCTCTGTAAGGGGGCCGGCGGCGCGGCTCTGGGACCCATCCATGGCTGGGCCTGTGATCGTCCCTCTGGAGCTAATGTCCAGTAGCCTAAGAAGCCCAATCCACTCTGCACGCAGGTGAGTTCGCTTCTTCTCCCCTTAGTCCCTCGATGCAGTGAGCCTGTTGCCAGCAGGTCTCACTGAAAATAAAAAACCTAAAACTAAACTTTTCACTAAGCAGCTCAGGAGAGCCACCTAGTGTGCACCCTTCTCGTTCGGGCACAAAAATCTAACTGAGGCTTGGAGGAGGGTCATAGGGGGAGGAGCCAGTGCACACCAGGTAGTCCTAAAGCTTTACTTTTGTGCCCAGACTCCTGCGGAGCCGCTATTCCCCATGGTCCTTACGGAGTCCCCAGCATCCACTAGGACGTCAGAGAAATACATATCTTTTTGGCGGGGGCTCATACATATATACAGTGCCCAACTGTATATATGAGTACTTTTGCCAACAGAGGTCCATATGCTGCCCAGGGCGCCCCCCCCCCCCCCCCCTGCACCCTGCACCCTTACAGTGACCGGAGTATGTGAGGTGTGTTTGGAGCAATGGCGCACAGCTGCAGTGCTGTGCGTTACCTCATGTGAAGAACGGAGGCTTCTGCCGCCGATTTCGAAGTCTTCTTGCTTCTCATACTCACCCGGCTTCTGTCTTCCGGCTCTGCGAGGGGGACGGCGGCGCGGCTCTGGGATCGGACGACGAGGGTGAGGTCCTGTGTACGATCCCTCTGGAGCTAATGGTGTCCAGTAGCCTAAGAAGCAGGACCTATCTTCAGAGAGTAGGGCTGCTTCTCTCCCCTCTGTCCCACGATGCAGGGAGTCTGTTGCCAGCAGAGCTCCCTGAAAATAAAAAACCTAACAAAATACTTTCTTACAGCAAGCTCAGGAGAGCTCACTAAACAGCACCCAGCTCGTCCGGGCACAGATTCAAACTGAGGTCTGGAGGAGAGACATAGAGGGAGGAGCCAGAGCACACCAGAATCTAAATTCTTTCTTAAAGTGCCCATGTCTCCTGCGGAGCCCGTCTATTCCCCATGGTCCTTACGGAGTCCCCAGCATCCACTAGGACGTTAGAGAAACACTGGAAAAGCTAGATCCACATAAAAGAGCACTGAAAGAAATAGATCCACATTAAAACAAAACTCTAAAAAAGTCAAATCCACTGAAAAAAAAACAGATCCACAGAAAAAACATTGACAAAGCCAGATCCGCATGAGGGGCATCTTACCGCCAGGATCTCCCCCCAGGTCCCTCCCAGGCAGGTGGCAGCGGGGCAGTTGTGGCTGGGTGAGACAGAGCCCCTCTCTCAGAGCTCTGTCACTGGGGAGCGGTCCCTGTCACCGCGCTGCTCAGGCTGAGTGGTCCTGGCATGGAGACCAACGCAGACCAGCTGCACCAGAGCTAGCCACGCAGAGAGTAATATAACACCTGCACAGCTTCCTCTATACTGTACCAGATTCTATCACACCGTGGCCTGCCAAGTAGGGGCAACATGGCTCAGTCTAGGGTCCCCTTAATTCTTTATATGACAAGATAAAATGACAGGGAACCCCTTGGCGCTCACAGTGGGTAAAAACTGGGGCAGACCCGTCATAGGTTTTCACCCTAGTCATAATATTGCGAGCCCTTTATACAAAATACAATGTCCATTTATTAAACATGTAACATTCACATAAAGCTGTGCACAGAATTAAATATAAAATCTCTCCCCAAAAATAAAAAAAACCTGTAAAAGATAAATAGAAAGAAGAAGTGCCCCTTATCCTGCGGGCTGACTACCTGATGTAAATGGCAGAACGTCTATGTATATACTGCAGGCAGCGGGTAATGCGTCCAGATGGCATAACTCTCTGTGTATGGTTTTACCACAGTTACTTTTTGCCACAGATGTCGATAAAATCCTTTTATAAGGACTGCACGGCTTTATAACGGCAAAGAGGTATCACAACTGTGATCAGCTGTGAGCCAATTGGAGCTTATGGTCCAGCAGCAGCCAATCAGGAGCTACCGCTGAAGCTGCTGCGGATTGTGTGACGGTCCACAAGCTCTGATTGGCTCGCAGCCAGCGCCACAGTTGAAATGTCATCAATGCTGTCTCTGCCTCCATGGAACGATGTTTCCAGTGTGCGCAGTTTGTGCACAGCCCAGGACTTACTCCTACAGTGCGATAGAATCAGGCTGATCGGGGCCGGAGCTGACGTCACACACACGTCCTGAAAACGCTTGGGAACGCCTGCGTTTTTCCTGACACTCCCAGAAAACGCCCAGTTACCACCCCAAATGTTCGCTTCCTGTCAATCAACTTGCGTACGCCTAGCTATTTAAATTTTTGCACCATTCTGTCGCCTAGACACTGTCGATCTAATGATCCACACCCCTTTTGAATGCTAACAAGCGGTATATCCTTAGTAGGACTATGGGGGTCAGTCCGAGTTGTTCGCTCGCTAGCAGTTTTTAGCAGCCGTGCAAACGCTATGCCGCCTCCCACTGGGAGTGTATTTTAGCTTAGCAGAAGTGCAAACAAAATGATCGCAGAACGGCTACAAAATAATTTTGTGCAGTTTCAGAGTAGCTCAAAACCTACTCAGTGCTTGCGATCACTTCAGACTGTTCAGTTCCTGTTGACGTCATGAACACGCCCTGCGTTCACCCAGCCACACCTGCGTTTTTCCTGGCACGCCTGCGTTTTTCCTGGCACGTATGTGTTTTTCTGAACACTCCCTGAAAACGGTCAGTTCACACCCAGAAACGCCCTCTTCCTGTCAATCACTCTGCGGCCAGCAGTGCGACTGAAAAGCTTCGCTAGACCTTGTGTGAAACTACATCGGCCGCTGTGAAAGCCGTTTTTTTCCTTAATCGCAGCGCAGCGAACATTTTCAGCTAGCAATCAACTCGGAATGACCCCCTATGTGCAAATAAGCAATTTCTTATTTATTATGGGCCTGATCCTAAATCACAGGCGGATGCAAATGTGCCGCAATCTGAGTGCGAATAGGCTGCAAAAGGAAAGCCAGTGCGACTGTATACAGAGGCATCACAATGTACCCGGGTGTCACCATTCCAGGGGGTGACACAACAATGCCGGCTCCTCCGCAATGACAGGTAGCTGGGTGATGACTGTGACATCATCGTGCAGCGCCCAGGCGCAGAAACCGAGAACCATCGGCAACCATCAACAATACCGGTTGACCCATGCCTACGCAGGATATATGCGGCGCCATGCTTTTAATCGCAGCAATCACAATTGACGTCAGATGCACGCTCAGAAAACAGCCATGATACTCCTGCGTTTTTTCAACCACTCGCCACAAACGCCATGTAACCGCCCACAAACGGACACTTCATGGCAGTTGCTGTGCGATCACAGATTTCTGGACACTCGAACGCATTTCGGCCCTCACACATGCGCAATGCAGTCACACCGCATGCGCAGCCGTCCGGTAATCACCGATATGCGATATTGCAAAATTGCAACTGATGCGGAATAAAGGCCGGAATTTCTTGGGGCGGGATCAGCATCAACGGGAATACTTGGATCGCCCCCCCTCCGGTGTTTTCACTGACAGTACACGTCCTCTGTGCAATTGCTGCACACCCCATTTTTGTACAGCAGAGCGTCAGCACCACTGTTACTTACACCTAACGCCACTCTGGGTGCAGGAGATTGTCTGCACTTGGCGTCCAGAATGTATACGCACAACTCAGGAATAGTAACTCTGGCTACACGACCACAACGCCCACCCACATTGCTGCCGGCCAATTACCACGCAGAAACGGACGCAGTTAGACGGCTGAGATCCATGTGATGATAAAAGGGATGCATATATAGCCCAGTATGCGTGCGCAGTACGCACAGGATTGCCAGCTGCCGCCACGTATAAAGCTGCAAGCGAATCAGGCGCCATATTTTACAATAAAACATACAATTTGAAGACAACAGCAAAGACAAGTACATTATTAAACATACCCTCCAACACTGCCGAACTGAAATAAGGGAAGGGGGCGTGGTCATGAGTAAAAGGGGCGTGACTAAGCGGCGCCACCATAGAAATGGGAGACGCCGAACACCGGTACATAGCCCCTTTTGGCCAGTACAGACCATAAAAAAACAGTACAGTATCGGGTTCATGAAGCCAACTCACAGACACCATCTGAAATAGGAGAAGACCCGGACTATAAATCCCGATATGGAAGTAAGCGCAGCACTAACACCCTGCACACAGCAAGCGTGGGAAAGCCTGTGACAAGAAGCAGTATTCAGTATCATGTACCTGTCACATTGTATTTGTACTGCTCACTCTAGCCGCAATCTGTCATATAATCCCGTAGGTCATAGTGACTGGGCTGGATGGATTTATTTTGCTCTTAGGAAACAACCTGAGGATAAAGGGGCCTGTGGACACGGCTGCTTTCACTATAGCGGCCACAGGGGGTCATTCCGAGTTGTTCGCTAGCTGTTTTCGGTCGCAGCACAGCGATTAGGTAAAAAGGCGGGCCTTCTGCACATGCGTATGCGGCGCAATGCGCACGCGCGACGTACTTTCACAACAGCCGATGCAGTTTCACACAAGGTCTAGCGACGCTTTTCAGTCGCACTGCTGGCCGCAGAGTGAATGACAGGAAGTGGGTGTTTCTGGGAGGTAACTGACCGTTTTCAGGGAGTGACAGGAAAAACGCAGGCGTGTCAGATACAAACGCAGGCGTGGCTTGCCGAACGCAGGGCGTGTTTGTGACGTCAAAACAGGAACTAAATAGTCTGAAGCAGTGGCGTAAGTTTGTCCCAGTGGCCCGGAGGCATGGTAAAATGTTGGTGCCCCCCCCACCCCTATACATATAGGGATATATTATATACATACATATACGCCATATGTAGATATCTGGTACACAGGGTGAACAGTAGCAGCGTACTCAGGTGCCTTTCACAGTAGTATAGATACACACACACCTTTCGCTTACACACACATGCCTCTTTTCCTTACACACACACATGCCTTTTTCACTGAAAACACACACACCTCTTTCACTTACACACACACACACACACACACACACACACATCTTTTTCACTAACTCACACGCCTCTTTCACTTACACACATACCTCTTTCATTTACACACACGTCTTTTTCACTTACACACACAGACACCTCTTTCACTAACTCACACGCCTCTTTCACTTACACACACACGCCTTTTTCACTTACACACACACGCCTTTTTCACTTACATGCGCCTTTTTCACTTACACACACACATCACTTTCACACAATTACACACACACATGCCACTTTCACACAATTACACACACGTCACTTTAACTTACACACACAATTACACATATGCCTCTTTCACTTACACACACACACACACACACACACACACACACACACACACACACACAATGCAGCAGCTTTCACTTACACACACCACTTTCACTTACACACAATTACACACACACACGTCACTTTCACTTACAAACACACACATGCCACTTTTACTTACACACAATTACACACACACATGCCTCTTTCACTTAAACACACAACTTTCCTTTAAAAAACACAGACACCTCACTTAAAAACATTCACACACATAAACACAGTGCTGCCAATATTTATTGAAGATACCCCCAGTAATCCCCCCCCCCCCCCCCACACACACACTAATGCAGCTTGAGGTGCCAGTGCCTACCTGTTGCTATGCTCATGACGGAGGAAGTGAGAGCTTCAGCCGGCCAGCTTTATTGGAAGTCCTGTGAGCAGCTGTGCGCTGGAGCTCCCCCTAGCTGCAGCCACCTGCCAGCTCGTCTCTCTGCATACGAGGAGGCAGCTGCTGCTGCCATGTAATGACACTGACACGGTCCTATGTCCAGTCAGATGCGGGGAATGATTGTCGGGCAGTGGGAGGCAATGGAGAAGTGCCCCCTGCAGGTCAGGAGCCCGGCGGCAGCCGACTCCATTGCCTCCCACAGTTCCGCATTGGTCTGAAGTGATCGCTAGCTAGGAGTAAGTCTGGAGCTGCTCAGAAACTGCACAATATTTTTTTTGTAGCCGCTCTGCGATCCTTTCGTTCGCACTTCTGCTAAGCTAAGATACACTCCCAGAGGGCGGCAGCTTAGCGTGTGCAATGCTGCTAAAAACAGCTAGCGATCGAACAACTCGGAATGAGGGCCACAGTCGGTACGACGGCTGCGATGATATGCAAATGTTTTCTCAGGCTTCCCCTAGTGCACACAGCAGAGGTTACAAGTGCTGAGACGCCCACTTTCGGAGACGAGTACAAATGACTCTTAATAGTCCACCATTGGTGCACCACCACGGACACCATCATCCCTTAAGAAGGGTTATGTTCTGCTCAGTGATCCCAACTCATATCAATTCTGAACGTGGCCTCTGAGGAAGGAGATCTGCGCTTGGGAACGCAGCCGCGCCCACTGACAGGCCTGTGACACACCCATGACACGGACATGAGATGGACTGGTTTTGCAAACACTCCAAGCCACCTCCGAGGAACACCCTTGGTTATCCGCTGCAAGCTCTAATACAGGACAGCGATGTCTGCATACACTTAGGGAACGCCGGCGCGGCAGCGGCTTTCTGGACCCTTCGTGTATGAGCAGCAGAAGAAAATCGCTCAGCTGCGCAAACATGGGCATTGCGTCCAGCTCCGGATCAGGTACTGCGGCCCTCATTCAGATGTGGCTGGAAGCAGCAGCGATAGCAGTAATATGGCAATGCAGTAGAGGACGTCATTACTGCGTTACTGGTCCGAGCCGCATCCTGGGACGCAGTATCGGATCATGTGCAATGCCAGCGGCCGGCTGTGTGACCCATGGGGCCAGACGCCACGGGAACTACCAAGAGGCCTCGCCCGCAGCGGCAGCGACATGACTCCATTTGTAGAAGTTGGATCATTTTCCTCAATAAGAAAATGCGCACGTGTATTTCTTTGTCCCATTTGTTGGATTTGGTTCTTTATCTACCTATGAAAATCTGAGGTAGTTTTAGGCCAAATTTCAGCAGAAATATAGAAAATTCTGAAGGGTTCACAAACTTTCAAGTACCACTGTAAGGGAGCGGTCTGCGATCCCAGTGGACGGTGTGCCGGCGGTTACAATACCAAAGACTACATCCCGATGGTCACGATCCCGACAGGACAAAGGGCCTAATTCAGACCTGGTGGCACGTAGGCCGTTTTTTGCACTGCTGCGAGCATGTAGTCGCCGCCTACAGGGGGAGGGGTTAGTCGCTGTGCAGGGGAGCGATCGCTGGTGCAGAGAGCTCCACAGCTCAGGACTTACTCAACCGCTGATGATCCGGCCTGCAGCTGACATCAGGAACCCTCCCTGGAAACGGCCGGGCACGCCTGCGTTCATCTGGACACTCCCAGGAAATTGTGAGTACCCGCCCAGGTCCGCCTTCTGCCTGTCAATCTTCTTGCGATTGCCGGTGCGATCGCTTTCCTCGAAGAAGCCGTCGCTGTCCAGCGGCCCCCACGCATGCGCAGTTCAGACCCGATCACACGGCTGCAAAAAACTGCAGCGTGTGATCGGGTCTGAAGCAGGTCCAATGTACGTATTAAAACTCTCCTCCCCATCAACCCTCCCTCAATGCAGCCTAACCCTAACCTCCCCCTCGTTGGCAAACCCTAATCCCCCCCCTTTCCGCAGCCTAACTCTAAACCCCCCCCCCCACAGCCCAAGCTTCACCCCTCCCCCCACACAGCCTAAACCTAATCACCACCCCTGCAGGTCAAACCCTAGCCCTCCCGGCTGTATTTACCTCCGGGATTCCGGCGTCGGGATCCTGACCTGCTCTGGATTCCTGCGACGGTGATTCTGGCGTCGGGATTACGGTTGCCAGTATCCTGAATGTATACCCACTGTTATTACCTAAAATCAGTTTTATAAAGAAAAGGAGATTTATGGTAGACTTAGTTAAATCTCTTTCTGCGAGGTACACTGGATTCCACAGAGAATAACATCGGGGTGTAGAGTTGGATCTTGATCCGAGGCACCAACAGGCTAAAGTTTTGACTGTTCCCAGGATGCACTGCACCGCCTCCTCTATAGCCCCGTCTCCAGGCACTGGAGCTCAGTTTCGTTAACCAGTCCAATGCAGGAGCAGGTAAAGAGACGGCAGATGTTAGTCACATAGAACCACGTTCTCACGACACTAGAAGGTACTAGCGGCTAATGCCACACAAACCCAAAGAAGCTTAGTGCATCAGGGAGGGCGCCCTGTGGAATCCAGTATACCTCGCAGAAAGTGATTTAACTATGCTAAGTCTACTATAAATCTCCTTTTCTGCAGCGGGGTACACTGTGTTCCACAGGGAATAACATCGGGATGTCCTAAAGCAGTTCCTCATGGGAGAGGTCACACTGTAGCGGGTACAAGAACTCCGCGTCCAAAGGAAGCATCCTGGGAGGCGTAAGTATCAAAGGCATAGAACCTTATGAATGTGTTCACTGAGGACCACGTTGCCGCCTTGCACAATTGTTCAAGGGTCGCACCACGGCGGGCCGCCCAAGAAGGTCCAACAGACCGAGTAGAATGGCCTTAGATGGTAGCAGGAACCGGACGACCAGCCTGTACATAAGCATGTGCAATCACCATTCTAATCCATCTGGCCAGAGTCTGCTTGGTAGCAGGCCAGTCACGTTTGTGAAAACCAAACAACACAAAAAGAGAATCGGATTTCCTAATGGAGGTAGTTCTCTTCACATATACACGGAGAGCCCGTACCACATCCAAAGACTGCTCTTTCGAGGACAAGCCAGAAGAGATAAAGGCCGGAACCACAAGCTCTTGGTTTAGGTGAAAAGATGACACCACTTTAGGCAAATAACCAGGGCAAGTCCTAAGAACCGCCTGGTCACGATGAAATATCACAAAGGGTGGACGACAGGACAAAGCGCCTAAGTCCGACACCCTCCTAGCAGAGGCAATAGCCAGCAAAAACACAACCTTAAAGGCCCGTATTCACGGGCCGATGTGGAAGGGATGTGTGGTTCGATCAGCACGCATCTCTCCCGCCACTCAGCACAGCGCGATATGTGTGCTGAGCGTGCGGGGGGAGACGGGGGGGGCGCTCATTTCACCCAGCGGGTGAAATGAGCGACCGGCTAGATAGCACCAGTGATAGCGATGCGCGGGGCTGCGCATCGCTATTGCTGTAGGGGGTACACACGGAGCGATCATGCTTAAAATCTAAGCAATCTAGTCAGATTGCTTAGATTATCGCTCCGTGAGTACACCCCTTAAGTGTAAAACATTTAAGATCCACAGACTCAACGGGTTCGAATGGAGACTCTTGAAGGGCATTCAAAACGACAGATCCCATGGAGCCACAGCAGGGACATAGGGAGGCTGAATCCATGCAACACCCTGAGTGAAAGTATGAACATCAGGAATAGACGCAATTTTTCTCTGAAACCACACCGACAAGGCAGATATATGAACCTTGAGGGAGGCCAGACGAAGGCGTAAGTCCAGGCCTTGTTGCAGGAAAGCCAAAAGTGTTGAAGTACTGCATTTGTACGCATCATGGGGGTCATTCCGAGTTGATTGTAGCTGTGCTAAATTTAGCACAGCTACGATCATTCACACTGACATGCGGGGGGACCTCCAGCACAGGGCTAGTCCGCCCCGCATGTCAGTGCCGGCCCCCCAGCAGAAGTGCGAAGGCATCACACAGCGGCGATGCCTTTGCACTTCCAGAGTAGCTCCCGACCAGCGCAGCTTTAGTGTGCTAGCTGGGAGCTACTCGTCGCTCCCCGGCCCGCAGCGGCTGCGTGTGACGTCACGCAGCCGCCGCGGACCGCCACCCCCCCCCCCCAACGGTCCGGCCACGCTGGCTTAACGCCGCCGTCCAGCCCCCTCCCGCCCAGTGACCGTCTCTGTCTCAGAGGCGATCGCTAGGCAACGACGGCTGCCATACGCAGTTCCGACTCGATCGCTGCGCTGCGACAAACTGCAGCGAGCGCTCGGGTCGGAATGACCCCCCCCATAATTCTGACCAGCACAGAAAGTGAAGTAAGAATTCCAGACCCTATAATAAATCCGAGCTGAAGCCGGTTTACAGGCTTTTAACATAGTTTGTATGACCGCCTCAGAAAAATCTTTGGCTCTCAGAAGTGACGCTTCAAGAGACACGCCGTCAAAGCCAGTCTGGCCAGGACCGGGTAGAAACAAAGGCCCTGAACGAGGAGGTCTGGGCGTTGAGGAAGTAGAAGAGGATCTCTATCGATAGACCCTGGAGGTCTGAGAACCAATGCCATCTGGGCCACGCTGGAGCGACTAGAAGTAGTATTCCTCCTTCTTGCTTGTACTTCCGTAGAACCCTGGGCAGGAGTGACACTGGAGGGAACACGTAGGGAAGCTGAAAGTTCCATGGAATTGCCAGTGCATCAACGAACGCTGCTAGAGGATCTCTTGTCCTTGATCCGAAGACCGGAACCTTGTGATTGTGTCGAGACGCCATCAGGTCCACAACTGGTAGGCCCCACCTGTCCACTAAGAGTTGAAAGACTTCCGGATGAAGACTCCACTCTCCGGCGTACACGTCCTGACGATTGAGAAAATCCGCTTCCCAGTTGAGGACTCCGGGGATGAACACTGCCGATATTGCTGGCAGATGGCGTTCCGCCCAACGGAGGATTTTTGATACTTCCACCGTTGCCATGCGGCTTTAAGTGCCACCTTGATGATTTATGTATGCCACCATGTTGGCATTGTCTGATTGTACTTGAACATGCCTGTTCCGTACCAGAGGCAGGACAAGTGTCAAAGCATTGAATACTGCCCGCAATTCCAGAATGTTTATCGGGAGAGATTTCTCCCTGGTACACCGACCCTGTAGAGAGTGTTGCTTCAACACCGCGCCCCAACCCCGCAGGCTGGCATCCGTCGTTAGGAGGACCCAGATGGAAATCCAGAAGGGACGGTCCCTGCTCAGCTGTTGAGCCTGTAGCTACCAGCTCAGTGACAGACGAACCTCCGGAGTCAAGGAAATCGTTTGAGACCTGATCCGATGAGGCCGGCCGTCCCATTTGGAGAGTATTAACCTCTGCAGAGGACGGGAATGAAATTGAGCGTACTCTACCATGTCGAAAGCCGACACCATAAGGCCTAGTACTTGCATCGCCGAGTGTATCGACACTCTTGGGCGAGAGAGGAAGTATCTGATCCTGTCCTGAATTTTCAGGTCCTTCTCTGAAGACAAGAACAATCATTGGTTGTGTGTGTCCAGCAGTGCCCCCAGGTGCACCATGCTCCAAAAAGGGACCAGCGAGGACTTCTTCCAGTTGATGAACCACCCGTGGGTTTGTAGGAATTTGACCGTCAGGTCCAGATGACTGAGGAGAACCTCTGGGGAGTTCGCCAGGATCAGCAAGTCATCCAGATACGGCAGGATCCTGATACCCTGACGGCGGAGAAGGGCCATCATTACTGCCATGACCTTAGTGAAGATCCGAGGAGCCGTTGTCAATCCATAAGGCATGGCCTGGAATTGATAATGTAGGTTGGCAAACCGCAGATATTGTTGATGCGACGTGGCAATAGGTATGTGCAGGTAAGCATCCTGTATGTCCAGGGATACCATATAGTCCTTGAGCTCCATGGCCAGGACAATAGAGCGCAGAGTTTCCATACGGAATTTGGATACCCTCACAAATTTGTTCAAATATTTGCGGTTGAGTATAGGCCGGAAGGACCCATTCGGCTTCAGAACTAGAAACAGGGTCGAATAGTATCCCCTGCCCCTCTGGGACAGAGGAACCAGCACTACCACTCCTGTGTCCAGGAGGGATTGTACAACCAGGTGTAGAGTTTGCGCTTTGAACGGATCCGAAGGGATAACCGTCGTGCAAAACTGACGAGGGGGATGTCTCTTGAAAGAGATTGTGTACCCGTGAGAGACAACTTCCCGCACCCAGGTGTCCGAAGTGGTCTTTAACTAGACCTGGACGAACTGCAAAAGTCGGCCTCTCACCCTGGGGTCCCCCAGGGGAAGGCCCGCCCTGTCATGCAGCAGGCTTGTCTTGTTTGGAAGCAGGCTGACGGGCGGCCCAGGATTGTTTAGGTTTGGACTTAGTGGTTTTGGAAGCACGAGATTGTCTCGGGTACGCCTGACCTTTTGCTTTCCCTGGAGATCGAAAGGAACGAAAAGTGGTACTCTTAGCCTTCGGAGCAGAAGGATTAGTACTTGAGAGAAACGCAGTCTTAGCAGACGCTAAGTGAGTCACAATCTTGTTCAGATCCTCCCCAAAAAGGATGTCTCCCTTAAAAGGGAGCACCTCCAAGGTCTTTTTAGAGTCCAGGTCCACCTTCCAGGACCTTAACCACATAATATGACGGGCCAGGATAGACGTAGTAGACGCCTTGGCCGCAATAACACCTGCATCAGAGGCCGCCTCCTGAATATAGTGGGAGATTGTGGTAATATAGGACAGATATTGTCTGGCAGTGTCAGAGAAATCCTGAGGCAGCTTATCCTCAATTGCCTGAACCCATGCTTCAAATCCTTTTGCCGCCCAATAGGCTGCCATAGTGGGTCTATGTACCGCACCAGTAAGAGTGTAAATAGACTTCAGGCATCCCTCCACACGCTTATCTGTCGGTTCCTTCAGTGAGGTGACAGTGGTGACAGGCAGAGTAGATGACACCACAAGACGAGCGTCATGAGAGTCCACCGGCGGTGGAGTTTCCCACTTGTTATTCAACTCCGCAGGGATAGGATAACGAGCTAGCATCTTTTTAGACAGGGAAAATGTCTTTCCTGGGGATGCCCAGGATTCCTGACGTATGTCAATTAAATGGTCAGAATGTGGTAAGACTACTTTAGTAACCTTCTGACGTTTGAATTTATCAGGTTTCTTAGATGCAGAAGTGGGCTCAATCTCATCCTCCATTTGGAGAATGAGCTTAATAGCCTCCACTAGGTCAGGAACATTAACCTGAGTTATAGGTTCCTCGTCAGAAGCATGTCACGATCCGGGTAACTGGACATCAGTATTTACCTTTCAAGTGTCTCCTGAGGCTGGCCCAGCGTTCCAGGGCGGGATCCTATCTGCGTTGTCAGCGTGTGGGACGCTGATGTCTTCACTTCACATCTCCTCCCTGTGATCCCGCAGCGCTGTCACGGCAGCCTCATAAGTTTAGTTTCCAAGAATGGCGCCTCCTGGCCTCCGCCGCCATTACTACTGTTTCTTATGTGGAATTTTCAAAGATGGCGTCTCCTGCCCTCCGCTGCCATTACTACTGTTTCCACATGGAATCACAAACACACTTTCCCTCCAAAAGCTAACATGGGCGCAGCCATGTTTTCCCAGTCACATGTTGATTCACCCTATCCTCTGCGCTCTGCACTCTGCTTTATCAGCCAGCCAATGCCTGCTCCCCAGCAGGTATAAATATCCTGTTCCTGGGCTGGAAAGATGTCAGTGCTTTGGTTGTCATATCCAGTGATACAAGTCTCTTCTGTTTGTGGTGATTCAGCTTTGTTCTAGGTGTTCCAGCTCCTGTGTTCAGCTCCAGTAGAGACCCGTACCAGCTACCATCTGGCGGTGCAGCCTGACTCTGCAAGTGTTCCAGCACTGCATCCAGCTATTGGCAGTGATCCAGTACCGGCTTCCAGCTTCCAGCGGTGTTTCACCACGCCAGTCATCATCGGTGTTCCATCATCGATCTCCAGTCATCATCGGTGTTCCATCATCGATCTCCAGTCATCATCGGTGTTCCTTCATCGATCTCCAGTCATCATCGGTGTTCCATCATCGATCTCCAGTCATCATCGGTGTTCCATCATCGATCTCCAGTCACCATCGGTGTTCCATAATCGATCTCCAGTCACCATCAGTGCTCTGTCATCGATCCCCAGCATCACCAGTGTTCTTCAACTGATCTCCTGCTACATTGGTGTTTTAACTTCAATTTACAGTTCTCTATTGGTGCTCCCTCCTGCGAACTCTCATCCGTGAGTTCAGTAGCACCCTAACCACCTGTGTCGGTTCCATCCGGCATTCCTGGCAGTTCTCAAGTGCTCACCACATTCAGCATTCTATCAGCATCTCCAGCTTCCAGTGTGTCATCTGCTGGTCATTCCCTACACAAATCATCTATACAGCGGATAGCTGTTTGTTCTGGATTTATCATCTCCAGGTCTTCTAAGACGGTATAGTTTGATACCATTCTCAACAGCATCCTATTATTCCTGTAGCTAAGGAACTGTATTGCTAATATCATGCTTCAACTCCATATTGCTGAGCACCCCTGTCTTCCTTGAACTGTCAATGTGCAAGTGAACTGTGTTTAATAAACATCTTAAACTTTTACAACGTTGTCTTGGTCACGCCTTCGGGCATCTATGGTAAAGGTTCCCTGCATGTCCAAGAACCCTATACTTCCTCCCAGGTTCACATATACCGCAGCCCCTACAACTGAGGCTTCCTCTGGTCAGCACCAGCCCTCAGTTGTGACAAAGCGACTGTATCAGTGTCTGATGGATCAGTATATTCCCCATCTTCATCAGAAGAATTATCCGAAAATAAGATTTTACTCACCGGTAAATCTATTTCTCGTAGTCCGTAGTGGATGCTGGGACTCCGTAAGGACCATGGGGAATAGCGGCTCCGCAGGAGACTGGGCACAACTAAAGAAAGCTTTAGGACTACCTGGTGTGCACTGGCTTCTCCTACTATGACCCTCCTCCAGACCTCAGTTAGGATACTGTGCCCGGAAGAGCTGACACAATAAGGAAGGATTTTGAATCCCGGGTAAGACTCATACCAGCCACACCAATCACACCGTATAACTCGTGATACTATACCCAGTTAACAGTATGAAATATAACTGAGCCTCTCAACAGATGGCTCAACAATAACCCTTTAGTTAAACAATAACTATATACAAGTATTGCAGACAATCCGCACTTGGGATGGGCGCCCAGCATCCACTACGGACGAGAAATAGAATTACCGGTGAGTAAATTCTTATTTTCTCTGACGTCCTAAGTGGATGCTGGGACTCCGTAAGGACCATGGGGATTATACCAAAGCTCCCAAACGGGCGGGAGAGTGCGGATGACTCTGCAGCACCGAATGAGCAAACTCTAGGTCCTCCTCAGCCAGGGTATCAAACTTGTAGAATTTTGCAAATGTGTTTGACCCCGACCTAGTAGCTGCTCGCCAAAGTTGTAAAGCCGAGACCCCTCGGGCAGCCGCCCAAGAAGAGCCCACCTTCCTTGTGGAATGGGTTTTCACTGATCTAGGATGCGGCAGTCCAGCCGCAGAATGTGCAAGCTGAATTGTACTACAGATCCAGCGAGCAATAGTCTGCTTTGAAGCAGGAGCACCCAGCTTGTTGGGTGCATATAGGATAAATAGCGAGTCAGTCTTTCTGACTCCAGCTGTCCTGGAAACATAAATTTTCAGGGCCCTGACTACGTCCAACAACTTGGAATCCTCCAAGTCTTTAGTAGCCGCAGGCACTACAATAGGTTGGTTCAAATGAAAAGCTGATACCACCTTAGGGAGAAACTGGGGACGAGTCCTCAATTCTGCCCTATCCATATGGAAAATCAGATAAGGGCTTTTACATGACAAAGCCGCCAATTCTGACACACGCCTGGCCGAAGCCAAGGCCAACAGCATGACCACTTTCCACGTGAGATATTTTAAATCCACGGTTTTAAGTGGCTCAAACCAATGCGACTTTAGGAAATCCAACACCACGTTGAGATCCCAAGGTGCCACTGGAGGCACAAAAGGGGGCTGAATATGCAGCACTCCCTTAACAAATGTCTGAACTTAAGGCAGTGAAGCCAGTTCTTTCTGGAAGAAAATCGACAGAGCCAAAATCTGGACCTTAATGGAACCCAATTTTAGGCCCATAGTCACCCCTGACTGTAGGAAGTGCAGAAAACGGCCCAGCTGAAATTCCTCCGTTGGGGCCTTCCTGGCCTCACACCACGCAACATATTTTCGCCATATGCGGTGATAATGGTTTGCGGTCACTTCTTTCCTAGCTTTAATCAGCGTAGGGATGACTTCCTCCGGAATGCCCTTTTCCTTCAGGATCCGGCGTTCAACCGCCATGCCGTCAAACGCAGCCGCGGTAAGTCTTGGAACAGACAGGGCCCCTGCTGCAGCAGGTCCTGTCTGAGCGGCAGAGGCCATGGGTCCTTTGAGATCAGTTCTTGAAGTTCTGGGTACCAAGCTCTTCTTGGCCAATCCGGAACAATGAGTATAGTTCTTACTCCTCTTTTTCTTATTATCCTCAGTACCTTGGGTATGAGAGGAAGAGTAGGGAACACATAAACCGACTGGTACACCCACGGTGTCACCAGAGCGTCCACAGCTATCGCCTGAGGGTCCCTTGACCTGGCGCAATATCTTTTTAGCTTTTTGTTGAGGCGGGACGCCATCATGTCCACCTGTGGCCTCTCCCAAAGGTGTACAATTATTTGGAAGACTTCTGGATGAAATCCCCACTCTCCGGGTGGAAGTCGTGCCAGCTGAGAAAGTCTGCTTCCCAGTTGTCCACTCCGGAAATGAACACTGCTGACAGTGCTAACACATGATTTTCCGCCCATCGGAAAATCCTTGTGGCTTCTGCCATCGCCATCCTGCTTCTTGTGCCGCCCTGTTGGTATACATGGGCGACCGCCGTGATGTTGTCTGACTGGATCAGCACCGGCTGGTGTTGAAGCAGGGGTCTAGCCTAACTTAGGGCATTGTAAATGGCCCTTAGTTCCAGAATATTTATGTGTAGGGAAGTCTCCTGACTCGACCATAGTCCTTGGAAGTTTCTTCCCTGTGTGACTGCTTCCCAGCCTCGAAGGCTGGCATCCGTGGTCACCAGGACCCAGTCCTGTATGCCGAATCTGCGGCCCACTAGAAGATGAGCACTCTGCAGCCACCACAACAGCGACACCCTGGCCCTTGGAGACAGGGTTATCAGCCGATGCATCTGAAGATGCGACCCGGACCACTTGTCCAACAGATCCCCCTGGAAGATCCTTGCATGGAACCTGCCGAATGGAATTTCTTTGCAAGAAGCTACCATCTTTCCCAGGACTCGCGTGCATTGATGCACCGACACCTGTATTTGTTTTAGGAGGTCTCTGACTAGAGATGACAACTCCTTGGCCTTCTCCTCCGGGAGAAACACTTTTTTCTGTTCTGTGTCCAGAACCATACCCAGGAACAGTAGACGCATCGTAGGAACCAGCTGCGACTTTGGAATATTCAGAATCCAGCCGTGCTGTTGTAGCACTTCCCGAGATAGTGCTACTCCGACCAACAACTGCTCCCTGGACCTCGCCTTTATAAGGAGATCGTCCAAGTAGGGTTAATTATAACTCCCTTTTTTTTAAGGAGTATCATCATTTCGGCCATTACCTTGGTAAATACCCTCGGTGCCGGGGACAGACCAACGGCAACGTCTGGAATTGGTAATGACAGTCCTGTACCACAATTTTGAGGTACTCCTGGTGAGGAGGGTAAATGGGGACATGCAGGTAAGCATCTTTGATGTCCAGTGATACCATGTAATCCCCTTCGTCCAGGCTTGCAATAACCGCCCTGAGCGATTCCATTTTGAACTTGAACCTTCGTATATAAGTGTTCAAGGATTTCACTTTTAGAATGGGTCTCACCGAACCATCTGGTTTCGGTACCACAAACATTGTGGAATAGTAACCCCGGCCTTGTTGAAGGAGGGGTACCCTGATTATCACCTGCTGGAAGTACAGCTTGTGAATTTCCGCCAGTACTACCTCCCCTTTCTCCGAGGGCAGCAGGCAAGGCTGATTTGAGGTAACGGCGAGGGGGAGTCGCCTCGAACTCCAGCTTGTATCCCTGTGATACTACTTGCAGAACCCAGGGACCCACCTGTGAGCGAGCCCACTGGTCGCTGAAGTTCCCGAGACGCGCCCCCACCGCACCTGGCTCCACCTGTGGAGCCCCAGCGTCATGCGGTGGACTCAGAGAAAGCGGGGGAAGATTTTTGATTCTGGGAACTGGCTGTCTGGTGCAGCTTTTTCCCTCTTCCCTTGTCTCTGTGCAGAAAGGAAGCGCCTTTGACCCGCTTGCTTTTCTGAAGCCGAAAGGACTGTACCTGATAATACCGTGCTTTCTTAGGTTGTGAGGAAACCTGAGGTAAAAAATTTTCTTCCCAGCTGTTGCTGTGGATACGAGGTCCCAGAGACCATCCCCAACAATTCCTCACCCTTATAAGGCAGATGTGCCTTTTAAAGTCAGCATCACCTGTCCACTGCCGGGTCCCTAATACCCTCCTGGCAGAATGGACATTGCATTAATTCTGGATGCCAGCCGGCAAATATCCCTCTGTGCATCCCTCATATATAAGACTATGTCTTTAATATGCTCTATGGTTAGCAAAATAGTATCCCTGTCCTGACAGGGTAACAGTGCAGCAGCACTATCCATGCTGAGGCAATTGCAGGTCTCAGTATAGTACCTGAGTGTGTATATGCAGACTTCAGGATAGCCTCCTGCTTTTTATCAGCAGGCTCCTTCAAAGTGGCCGTATCCTAAGACGGCAGTGCCACCTTTTTTGACAAACGTGTGAGTGCCTTATCCACCCTAGGGGTGACCTATCCTCTGGCGGGAAAGGGTACGCCATCAGTAACATTTTTAGAAATTACCAGTTTCTTATCGGGGGAACCCACGCTTCTTCACACACTTCATTCACTCATCTGATGGGGGAACAAAACACTGGCTGCTTTTTCTCCCCAAACATAAAACCCCTTTTTTTTGGTACTTGGGTTAATGTCAGAAATGTGTAACACATTTTTCATTGCCGAGATCATGCAACGGATGTTCCTAGTGGATTGTGTATATGTCTCAACCTCGTCGACACTGGAGTCAGACTCCGTGTCGACATCTGTGTCTGCCATCTGAGGTAGCGGGCGTTTTTTGAGCCCCTGATGGCCTTTGAGACGCCTGGGCAGGCGCGGACTGAGAAGCCGGCTGTCCCACAGCTGTTACGTCATCCAGCCTTTTATGTAAGGAGTTGACACTGTCGGTTAATACCTTCCACCTATCCATCCACTCTGGTGTCGGCCCCACAGGGGGCGACATCACATTTATCGGCATCTGCTCCGCCTTCCACGTAACCTTCCTCATCAAACATGTCGACATAGCCGTACCAACACACCGCACACACACAGGGAATGCTCTGACTGAGGACAGGACCCCACAAAGTCCTTTGGGGAGACAGAGAGAGAGTATGCCAGCACACACCAAAGCGCTATATAATACAGGGATTCACACTACCCACAGTGATTTTTCCCTTATAGCTGCTATAATACACAATTCTGCGCCTAAATTTAGTGCCCCCCCTCTCTTTTTAACCCTTTGAGCCTGAAAACTACAAGGGAGAGCCTGGGGAGCTGTCTTCCAGCTGCACTGTGAAGAGAAAATGGCGCCAGTGTGCTGAGGGAGATAGCCCCGCCCCTTTTTCAGCGGACTTCTCCCGCTTTTTTCTAAGTATATCTGGCAGGGGTATTTTACACATATATAGTCTCTATGACTATATTATGTGTTATTTTGCCAGCCAATGTCTTAATATTGCAGCCCAGGGCGCCCCCCCCTCCCCCCCCCCAGCGCCCTGCACCCATCAGTGACCGGAGTGTGAGGTGTGCATGGGAAGCAATGGCGCACAGCTGCAGTGCTGTGCGCTGCCTTGGTGAAGACCGAAGTCTTCTGCCGCCGATTTCCAGGACCCTTCTTCTTGCTTCTGGCTCTGTAAGGGGGACGGCGGCGCGGCTCCGGGACCGGACGATCGAGGTCGGGCCCTTAGTTTGATCCCTCTGGAGCTAATGGTGTCCAGTAGCCTAAGAAGCCCAAGCTAGCTGCAAGCAGGTAGGATCGCTTCTTCTCCCCTTAGTCCCTCGTAGCAGTGAGTCTGTTGCCAGCAGATCTCACTGAAAATAAAAAACCTAAAAGTATACTTTCTTTTCTAGGAGCTCAGGAGAGCCCCTAGTGTGCATCCAGCTCAGCCGGGCACAAGATTCTAACTGAGGTCTGGAGGAGGGTCATAGTGGGAGGAGCCAGTGCACACCAGGTAGTCCTAAAGCTTTCTTTAGTTGTGCCCAGTCTCCTGCGGAGCCGCTATTCCCCATGGTCCTTACGGAGTCCCAGCATACACTTAGGACGTCAGAGAAATATTAGTAGATTGTGAGAAAGAAATGGCCCGCTTAGAGAACCCTTTGGCCCCCGAGGGGTAGGTTTTTGAGCAATCAAAGACTGATACAATTTTTGCACCTGGGTAGATATCGAATCCGCCCATGGCGGGTTCACCACAGGGACAATATGCGGCTGTAATGGCTGTAATACACAAGAATGAAATCCACACAACAGCTACAGGCACACTCAGTCACAGGTACAATGCTGAAGTTATTACAGATAAACAATAAAACTGCACTGGACTAGTATAATTACATATATTTGGAATTACAAACCACTGATCGTGTGCGGAATCTTGTCATTGTCCTAGATGGTGGCTTGACACTTAAACATCAGATATCAGCCACAATCAAATCCTCATTCTTTCACCTGAGGAACATAGCAAGAATCAAGCACTTAATTCCCTCAGATGATCTTCCAAAAGTCATCCACGCATTTGTATCATCTCGATTAGACTACTGTAATGCCCTCTACCTTGGTCTCCCAGCAAAAGAATTGCACCGCTTACAGCTGGTGCAAAACACAGCTGCCAGGCTATTAACCAACCAGCCCCGTTCTAGCCACATAACACCCATCCTCTACTCCCTTCACTGGCTGCCTGTACGATGGCGAATCCTCTTCAAGATTGGCTTACTGAGTTTCAAAGCATTACATGACCAGGGCCCAAGGTACCTGAAGCAGCCAGGGCCGTCTCTTCGTATGGGCTCAATGGGCTCTTGCCCAAGGGCCCCAGGAGTAAAAGGGCCCTAGGCTGATAGCTGAGGGTCCCCTCTTTCCAGGGGTACCAGATTTTTGAAAATCGGCCCTGGGGAACCAGAGATATCAGACTTCAAAGCAGTGGTCCCCATCCAAGCCTGTTAATTTTTCTTCCCAGCCAGATATCTCGGTTTCTGTCTGACTTAGAGTTTTTCTGAGGGTATACTCCAAAAGCTGAGACTCTCTCCTTTCAGTGGACACTGGCAGCTTGTCTCTACTATGCCCAGAACCAGAGATATCAGCCTTCAAGCAGCCGGTCCCTGCTCCAGCTCCACACGCCTAATATGCAGTTTTATATTTTTGTCGGCGGATTGCTCTGGCTCCCCAAGTTCCCAGAACCTCCTGAAAGGTGGGACTCTCTAGTTTTTTTTAAATCCCATTAAAGCTAAGAAATCTATTTCCAAGAACTGGAGATATCTGCAGTAAAGCAAGCTGCCCTGACCCCCAGAAAATGATGAATATTAAGCCCACTCCGCTATCAGTATCTACCCCTCCCCTGTGTATTAAACATCCCCTATCACCCTAGAAGTCATGTACCAGGACCCCTTCATTCAGCACAATGTCCCCTTCTACAGTTTAGTGTTCTCGTTCCTGCCCCATTTGTGCAGTAAAGGAGTAATTAGCAGAAATTATTTCTCCAGGTCCTACATGCTGAGCGAAAGATAGAAGCCCCCTATCCACCGCGGAACATCAAAGCTGCCGCTGATAGCACCCCCCACCCCTACCGCTGATGGGTGGGTAGGGGCCCCAGTGCATTGCTGTGTCCAGGGTCCTACACTGCTGTTAAGACGGCTCTGGAAGCAGCTACTGACCTCATACTGCCCCACTCGCTTACTGCGATCTGTAGATGAAGGACTTTTAGCAGTACCTAGAATCTACCGTAATTCATCTGGGGGTCGAGCTTTTAGTCATGCGGCTCCGACTCTATGGAACTCACTTCCCCGCACAGTGCGAGAGGCCCCAACTATAGAATCCTTCAAAAGTAGACTCAAGACTTTCCTTTTTACTCAGCATTTCCATAGTGTCCCTTTAGTATCTCCATGCTTCTGTATTTTATGAAAGTGTACTTCATTATTTTCTGTACTATATTATGCTATGTATCTGTTAAGCACCTTGAGTCCTATTGGAGAAAGAGCGCTATATAAATAAAATTATTATTATTATTATATGTATGTATAGAGATATAACAATGCCCAGTAGATACTGGATGTATATCACAAGGTACTGGTACTAAATATTCAGATAGCAGTACACTTGTTCTTAACTAACACTATCTAAAAGGACATGTGGAATATTTAAGTATCTGTAAATGCAGAGCGCTGAGGAGACAGGCGGCTCTATAGAGGAGACAGGGTCCTGCAGTCCCGGAGATCAGCTCAGCTAGGAGTTGAGATAGGGCCAAAATCTCAGTCAGGGAGTGAGGGAGAGTGAAATGCAGCTGCAGGGCAGGAACACCAGCAGTAGATGGCGCCTGGAGCTGGGGGAGGGGCTACAGGTCAGCCTTATCCCCTATGCTGGTCCTCACCACCGGGTACTGTGGAGCCTATGTGAAACAGATTTTAGTAAATCTGACCTGTGCTCCCTGCCCTGGTGGATATAGTGGGGTCTCTGTGCAGTACAGTGTCCACGCCAGCGGCGAAATCCGTCTCCTGGGACCACAACCGGATCGCGATTACCGGCGGGTCCCACCTGGAGGGCCCTCTTACCTCCTCCCTGATGTGCAGCCACGTGATCCTGGAGAGCGGCAGCAGTGGTGTGCCTGGGAACCCGGCCGCGGGAGTATGCAGCGCTGCTGGGGAGGTGATGGAGCCGCCGCACAGTATGTCAGAATGACATATAAAATGCTGCGGCCCTTGAAGTCTTCTTAAAAAGCTCTTTTCAGGGCTGCCTAGCGCAGCCACACCTGTTAGGCACCAACTTACAAACTGAGCTCCAGTGCCTGGAGGCGGGGCTATAGAGGAGGCGGTGCAGTGCATCCTGGGAACAGTCAAAGCTTTTAGCCTGTTGGTGCCTCGGATCAAGAGCCAACTCTACACCCCGATGTTATTCCCATGGTGAACACCAGTGTACCCCGCCGCAGAAAGGTGGTATTTTCCCCTTATGTCTGCCTGTTCTTCCCTATGTGAGGCCATAAATCACAGATCCCATGTAGTGGTTATACACAGAACGCAGAGAAGAGGCTGCGGCCACATCACATTGGCGTGTGCGCACCCTTCCACTAGAAGCACCTCCATACCTCCAACATCTCCGAGCTAAAAAACGGTACGATGTAATTAATACACCTGTGCACCTGCTGGGTTACCTGCAAAACATGCACTGTGTGGGGTCCTGAGGACCGAGTTTGAGAACCACTGCACTAGAAGCACCTCCATACCTCCAACATCTCCGAGCTAAAAAACGGTGCGATTAGGAAAGGGGGCATGGCCACGGGAAAAGGTGTCCCCGCATCGTTGTTATACAAATCTATGGGTGCCTGGAGACACTGCACCCGGTACAGATTAGGAAAGGGGGCATGGCCACGGGAAAAGGTGTCCCCACATCGCTGTTATACAAATCTATAGGAGTCTGGAGACACTGCACCCGGTACAGATGAGGAAAGGGGGCATGGCCACGGGAAAAGCTGTCCCCGCATCGCTGTTATACAAATCTATAGGAGTCTGGAGACACTGCACCCGGTACAGATTAGGAAAGGGGGCATGGCCAGAGGGAAAGGTGTCCCTGCAGCACTGTTATACAAATCTATAGGAGTCTGGAGACACTGCACCCGGTACAGATGAGGAAAGGGGGCATGGCCACAGGAAAAGGTGTCCCCGCATCGCTGTTATACAAATCTATAGGAGTCTGGAGACACTGCACCCGGTACAGATGAGGAAAAAGGGCATGGCCACGGGAAAAGGTGTCCCCACAGCGCTGTTATACAGATCTATAGGAGTCTGGAGACACTGCACCCAGTACAGATGAGGAAAGGGGGCATGGCCACAGGAAAAGGTGTCCCCGCATCGCTGCTATACAAATCTATAGGAGTCTGGAGACACTGCACCCGGTACAGATGAGGAAAGGGGGCATGGCCACGGGAAAAGGTGTCCCCACAGCGCTGTTATACAAATCTATAGAAGCCTGGAGACACTGCACCCAGTATGATGAGGAAAGGGGACATGGCCACGGGAAAAGGTGTCCCCACAGCGCTGTTATACAAATCTATAGAAGCCTGGAGACACTGCACCCAGTATGATGAGGAAAGGGGACATGGCCATGGGAAAGGTGTCCCCGCAGCGCTGTTATACAGATCTATTGGAGTCTGCAGACACTACACCCGGTACAGATGAGGAAAGGGGGCATGGCCACGGGAAAAGGTGTTCCCGCATCGCTGTTATACAAATCTATAGGAGTCTGGAGACACTGCACCCGTTACAGATGAGGAAAGGGGGCATAGCCACGGGAAAAGGTATACTCGCAGCGCTGTTATACAAATCTATAGGGGTCTGGAGACACTGCACCCGGTATGATGAGGAAAGGGGGCATGGCCACGGGAAAAGGTGTCCCCGCAGCGCTGTTATACAAATCTATAGGAGTCTGGAGACACTGCACCGGTGTGTGCGCACCCTTCCACTAGAAGCACCTCCATACCTCCAACATCTCCGAGCTAAAAAACGGTGCGATTAGGAAAGGGGGCATGGCCACGGGAAAAGGTGTCCCCGCATCGCTGTTATACAAATCTATAGGAGTCTGGAGACACTGCACCCGTTACAGATGAGGAAAGGGGGCATAGCCACGGGAAAAGGTATACCCGCAGCGCTGTTATACAAATCTATAGGAGTCTGGAGACACTGGACCCGGTACAGATTAGGAAAGGGGGCATGGCCAGAGGGAAAGGTGTCCCTGCAGCACTGTTATACAAATCTATAGGAGTCTGGAGACACTGCACCCGGTACAGATGAGGAAAGGGGGCATGGCCACGGGAAAAGGTGTCCCCGCATCGCTGTTATACAAATCTATAGAAGCCTGGAGACACTGCACCCGGTATGATGAGGAAAGGGGGCATGGCCACGGGAAAAGGTGTCCCCGCATCGCTGTTATACAAATCTATAGGAGTCTGGAGACACTGCACCCGGTGTGTGCGCACCCTTCCACTAGAAGCACCTCCATACCTCCAACATCTCCGAGCTAAAAAACGGTGCGATTAGGAAAGGGGGCATGGCCACGGGAAAAGGTGTCCCCGCATCGTTGTTATACAAATCTATGGGTGCCTGGAGACACTGCACCCGGTACAGATTAGGAAAGGGGGCATGGCCACGGGAAAAGGTGTCCCCACATCGCTGTTATACAAATCTATAGGAGTCTGGAGACACTGCACCCGGTACAGATGAGGAAAGGGGGCATGGCCACGGGAAAAGGTGTCCCCGCATCGCTGTTATACAAATCTATAGGAGTCTGGAGACACTGCACCCGGTACAGATTAGGAAAGGGGGCATGGCCAGAGGGAAAGGTGTCCCTGCAGCACTGTTATACAAATCTATAGGAGTCTGGAGACACTGCACCCGGTACAGATGAGGAAAGGGGGCATGGCCACGGGAAAAGGTGTCCCCGCATCGCTGTTATACAAATCTATAGAAGCCTGGAGACACTGCACCCGGTATGATGAGGAAAGGGGGCATGGCCACGGGAAAAGGTGTCCCCGCATCGCTGTTATACAAATCTATAGGAGTCTGGAGACACTGCACCAGGTACAGATGAGGAAAGGGGGCATGGCCACGGGAAAAGGTGTCCCCGCATCGCTGTTATACAAATCTATAGGAGTCTGGAGACACTGCACCCGGTACAGATGAGGAAAGGGGGCATGGCCACGGGAAAAGGTGTCCCCGCATCGCTGTTATACAAATCTATAGGAGTCTGGAGACACTGCACCCGGTACAGATGAGGAAAGGGGGCATGGCCACGGGAAAAGGTGTCCCGGCAGCGCTGTTATACAAATCTATAGGAGTCTGGAGACATTGCACCCGGTACAGATGAGAAAAGAGGGCATGGCCACGGGAAAAGGTGTCCCCACAGCGCTGTTATACAAATCTATAGAAGCCTGGAGACACTGCACCCAGTATGATGAGGAAAGGGGGCATGGCCACGGGAAAAGGTGTCCCCACAGCGCTGTTATACAAATCTATAGAAGCCTGGAGACACTGCACCCGGTACAGATGAGGAAAGGGGGCATGGCCACG
This sequence comes from Pseudophryne corroboree, assembly GCF_028390025.1. Lineage (NCBI taxonomy): Eukaryota > Metazoa > Chordata > Amphibia > Anura > Myobatrachidae > Pseudophryne > Pseudophryne corroboree. The sequence goes on from NC_086451.1 coordinate 484,544,091, forward strand.
GGAAAAGGTGTCCCCGCATCGCTGTTATACAAATCTATAGGAGTCTGGAGACACTGCACCCGGTACAGATGAGGAAAGGGGGCATGGCCACGGGAAAAGGTGTCCCCACATCGCTGTTATACAAATCTATTGGAGTCTGGAGACACTGCACCCGGTACAGATGAGGAAAGGGGGCATGGCCACGGGAAAAGGTGTCCCCGCATCGCTGTTATACAAATCTATAGGAGTCTGGAGACACTGCACCCGGTACAGATGAGGAAAGGGGGCATGGCCACGGGAAAGGTGTCCCCACAGCGCTGTTATACAAATCTATAGAAGCCTGGAGACACTGCACCCAGTATGATGAGGAAAGGGGGCATGGCCACGGGAAAAGGTGTCCCTGCAGCGCTGTTATACAGATCTATTGGAGTCTGCAGACACTACACCCGCTACAGATGAGGAAAGGGGGCATGGCCACGGGAAAAGGTGTCCCCACAGCGCTGTTATACAAATCTATAGGAGTCTGGAGACACTGCACCCGGTACAGATGAGGAAAGGGGGCATGGCCACAGGAAAAGGTGTCCCCACAGCGCTGTTATACAGATCTATAGGAGTCTGGAGACACTGCACCCGGTACAGATGAGGAAAGGGGGCATGGCCACAGGAAAAGGTGTCCCCGCATCGCTGTTATACAAATCTATAGGAGTCTGGAGACACTGCACCCGGTACAGATGAGGAAAGGGGGCATGGCCACGGGAAAAGGTGTCCCCACAGCGCTGTTATACAAATCTATAGAAGCCTGGAGACACTGCACCCAGTATGATGAGGAAAGGGGACATGGCCACGGGAAAAGGTGTCCCCACAGCGCTGTTATACAAATCTATAGAAGCCTGGAGACACTGCACCCAGTATGATGAGGAAAGGGGACATGGTTATGGGAAAGGTGTCCCCGCAGCGCTGTTATACAGATCTATTGGAGTCTGCAGACACTACACCCGGTACAGATGAGGAAAGGGGGCATGGCCACGGGAAAAGGTGTCCCCGCATCGCTGTTATACAAATCTATAGGGGTCTGGAGACACTGCACCCGTTACAGATGAGGAAAGGGGGCATAGCCACGGGAAAAGGTATACCCGCAGCGCTGTTATACAAATCTATAGGGGTCTGGAGACACTGCACCCGGTATGATGAGGAAAGGGGGCATGGCCACGGGAAAAGGTGTCCCCGCAGCGCTGTTATACAAATCTATAGGAGTCTGGAGACACTGCACCCGGTGTGTGCGCACCCTTCCACTAGAAGCACCTCCATACCTCCAACATCTCCGAGCTAAAAAACGGTGTGATTAGGAAAGGGGGCATGGCCACGGGAAAAGGTGTCCCCGCATCGTTGTTATACAAATCTATGGGTGCCTGGAGACACTGCACCCGGTACAGATTAGGAAAGGGGGCATGGCCACGGTAAAAGGTGTCCCCACATCGCTGTTATACAAATCTATAGGAGTCTGGAGACACTGCACCCGGTACAGATGAGGAAAGGGGGCATGGCCACGGGAAAAGGTGTCCCCACAGCGCTGTTATACAAATCTATAGAAGCCTGGAGACACTGCACCCAGTATGATGAGGAAAGGGGACATGGCCATGGGAAAGGTGTCCCCGCAGCGCTGTTATACAGATCTATTGGAGTCTGCAGACACTACACCCGGTACAGATGAGGAAAGGGGGCATGGCCACGGGAAAAGGTGTCCCCGCATCGCTGTTATACAAATCTATAGGAGTCTGGAGACACTGCACCCGTTACAGATGAGGAAAGGGGGCATAGCCACGGGAAAAGGTATACCCGCAGCGCTGTTATACAAATCTATAGGGGTCTGGAGACACTGCACCCGGTATGATGAGGAAAGGGGGCATGGCCACGGGAAAAGGTGTACCCGCAGCGCTGTTATACAAATCTATAGGAGTCTGGAGACACTGCACCCGGTGTGTGCGCACCCTTCCACTAGAAGCACCTCCATACCTCCAACATCTCCGAGCTAAAAAACGGTGCGATTAGGAAAGGGGGCATGGCCACGGGAAAAGGTGTCCCCGCATCGTTGTTATACAAATCTATGGGTGCCTGGAGACACTGCACCCGGTACAGATTAGGAAAGGGGGCATGGCCACGGGAAAAGGTGTCCCCACATTGCTGTTATACAAATCTATAGGCGTCTGGAGACACTGCACCCGGTACAGATGAGGAAAGGGGGCATGGCCACGGGAAAAGGTGTCCCCGCATCGCTGTTATACAAATCTATAGGAGTCTGGAGACACTGCACCCGGTACAGATTAGGAAAGGGGGCATGGCCAGAGGGAAAGGTGTCCCTGCAGCACTGTTATACAAATCTATAGGAGTCTGGAGACACTGCACCCGGTACAGATGAGGAAAGGGGGCATGGCCACGGGAAAAGGTGTCCCCGCATCGCTGTTATACAAATCTATAGAAGCCTGGAGACACTGCACCCGGTATGATGAGGAAAGGGGGCATGGCCACGGGAAAAGGTGTCCCCGCATCGCTGTTATACAAATCTATAGGAGTCTGGAGACACTGCACCCGGTACAGATGAGGAAAGGGGGCATGGCCACGGGAAAAGGTGTCCCCGCATCGCTGTTATACAAATCTATAGGAGTCTGGAGACACTGCACCCGGTACAGATGAGGAAAGGGGGCATGGCCACGGGAAAAGGTGTCCCCGCATCGCTGTTATACAAATCTATAGGAGTCTGGAGACACTGCACCCGGTACAGATGAGGAAAGGGGGCATGGCCACGGGAAAAGGTGTCCCGGCAGCGCTGTTATACAAATCTATAGGAGTCTGGAGACATTGCACCCGGTACAGATGAGGAAAGGGGGCATGGCCACGGGAAAAGGTGTCCCCACAGCGCTGTTATACAAATCTAAAGAAGCCTGGAGACACTGCACCCAGTATGATGAGGAAAGGGGGCATGGCCACGGGAAAAGGTGTCCCCACAGCGCTGTTATACAAATCTATAGAAGCCTGGAGACACTGCACCCGGTACAGATGAGGAAAGGGGGCATGGCCACGGGAAAAGGTGTCCCCGCATCGCTGTTATACAAATCTATAGGAGTCTGGAGACACTGCACCCGGTACAGATGAGGAAAGGGGGCATGGCCACGGGAAAAGGTGTCCCCACATCGCTGTTATACAAATCTATAGGAGTCTTGAGACACTGCACCCGGTACAGATGAGGAAAGGGGGCATGGCCACGGGAAAAGGTGTCCCCGCATCGCTGTTATACAAATCTATAGGAGTCTGGAGACACTGCACCCGGTACAGATGAGGAAAGGGGGCATGGCCACGGGAAAAGGTGTCCCCACAGCGCTGTTATACAAATCTATAGAAGCCTGGAGACACTGCACCCAGTATGATGAGGAAAGGGGGCATGGCCACGGGAAAAGGTGTCCCCGCATCGCTGTTATACAAATCTATAGGAGTCTGGAGACACTGCACCCGGTACAGATTAGGAAAGGGGGCATGGCCAGAGGGAAAGGTGTCCCTGCAGCACTGTTATACAAATCTATAGGAGTCTGGAGACACTGCACCCGGTACAGATGAGGAAAGGGGGCATGGCCACGGGAAAAGGTGTCCCCGCATCGCTGTTATACAAATCTATAGAAGCCTGGAGACACTGCACCCGGTATGATGAGGAAAGGGGGCATGGCCACGGGAAAAGGTGTCCCCGCATCGCTGTTATACAAATCTATAGGAGTCTGGAGACACTGCACCCGGTACAGATGAGGAAAGGGGGCATGGCCACGGGAAAAGGTGTCCCCGCATCGCTGTTATACAAATCTATAGGAGTCTGGAGACACTGCACCCGGTACAGATGAGGAAAGGGGGCATGGCCACGGGAAAAGGTGTCCCCGCATCGCTGTTATACAAATCTATAGGAGTCTGGAGACACTGCACCCGGTACAGATGAGGAAAGGGGGCATGGCCACGGGAAAAGGTGTCCCGGCAGCGCTGTTATACAAATCTATAGGAGTCTGGAGACACTGCACCCGGTACAGATGAGGAAAGGGGGCATGGCCATGGGAAAAGGTGTCCCCGCATCGCTGTTATACAAATCTATAGGAGTCTGGAGACACTGCACCCGGTACAGATGAGGAAAGGGGGCATGGCCACGGGAAAAGGTGTCCCCACAGCGCTGTTATACAAATCTATAGAAGCCTGGAGACACTGCACCCAGTATGATGAGGAAAGGGGGTATGGCCACGGGAAAAGGTGTCCCTGCAGCGCTGTTATACAGATCTATTGGAGTCTGCAGACACTACACCCGCTACAGATGAGGAAAGGGGGCATGGCCATGGGAAAAGGTGTCCCCGCATCGCTGTTATACAAATCTATAGGAGTCTGGAGACACTGCACCCGCTACAGATGAGGAAAGGGGGCATGGCCACGGGAAAAGGTGTCCCCGCAGCGCTGTTATACAAATCTATAGGAGTCTGGAGACACTGCACCAGGTACAGATGAGGAAAGGGGGCATGGCCACGGGAAAAGGTGTCCCCGCATCGCTGTTATACAAATCTATAGGAGTCTGGAGACACTGCACCCGCTACAGATGAGGAAAGGGGGCATGGCCACGGGAAAAGGTGTCCCCACAGCGCTGTTATACAAATCTATAGGAGTCTCGAGACACTGCACCCGGTACAGATGAGGAAAGGGGGCATGGCCACAGGAAAAGGTGTCCCCGCATCGCTGTTATACAAATCTATAGGAGTCTGGAGACACTGCACCCGGTACAGATGAGGAAAGGGGGCATGGCCACGGGAAAAGGTGTCCCCACAGCGCTGTTATACAGATCTATAGGAGTCTGGAGACACTGCACCCGGTACAGATGAGGTAAGGGGGCATGGCCACAGGAAAAGGTGTCCCCGCATCGCTGTTATACAAATCTATAGAAGCCTGGAGACACTGCACCCAGTATGATGAGGAAAGGGGACATGGCCACGGGAAAAGGTGTCCCCGCATCGTTGTTATACAAATCTATGGGTGCCTGGAGACACTGCACCCGGTACAGATTAGGAAAGGGGGCATGGCCACGGGAAAAGGTGTCCCCACATCGCTGTTATACAAATCTATAGGAGTCTGGAGACACTGCACCCGGTACAGATGAGGAAAGGGGGCATGGCCACGGGAAAAGGTGTCCCCACAGCGCTGTTATACAAATCTATAGAAGCCTGGAGACACTGCACCCAGTATGATGAGGAAAGGGGACATGGCCATGGGAAAGGTGTCCCCGCAGCGCTGTTATACAGATCTATTGGAGTCTGCAGACACTACACCCGGTACAGATGAGGAAAGGGGGCATGGCCACGGGAAAAGGTGTCCCCGCATCGCTGTTATACAAATCTATAGGAGTCTGGAGACACTGCACCCGTTACAGATGAGGAAAGGGGGCATAGCCACGGGAAAAGGTATACCCGCAGCGCTGTTATACAAATCTATAGGGGTCTGGAGACACTGCACCCGGTATGATGAGGAAAGGGGGCATGGCCACGGGAAAAGGTGTACCCGCAGCGCTGTTATACAAATCTATAGGAGTCTGGAGACACTGCACCCGGTGTGTGCGCACCCTTCCACTAGAAGCACCTCCATACCTCCAACATCTCCGAGCTAAAAAACGGTGCGATTAGGAAAGGGGGCATGGCCACGGGAAAAGGTGTCCCCGCATCGTTGTTATACAAATCTATGGGTGCCTGGAGACACTGCACCCGGTACAGATTAGGAAAGGGGGCATGGCCACGGGAAAAGGTGTCCCCACATCGCTGTTATACAAATCTATAGGAGTCTGGAGACACTGCACCCGGTACAGATGAGGAAAGGGGGCATGGCCACGGGAAAAGGTGTCCCCGCATCGCTGTTATACAAATCTATAGGAGTCTGGAGACACTGCACCCGGTACAGATTAGGAAAGGGGGCATGGCCAGAGGGAAAGGTGTCCCTGCAGCACTGTTATACAAATCTATAGGAGTCTGGAGACACTGCACCCGGTACAGATGAGGAAAGGGGGCATGGCCACGGGAAAAGGTGTCCCCGCATCGCTGTTATACAAATCTATAGAAGCCTGGAGACACTGCACCCGGTATGATGAGGAAAGGGGGCATGGCCACGGGAAAAGGTGTCCCCGCATCGCTGTTATACAAATCTATAGGAGTCTGGAGACACTGCACCAGGTACAGATGAGGAAAGGGGGCATGGCCACGGGAAAAGGTGTCCCCGCATCGCTGTTATACAAATCTATAGGAGTCTGGAGACACTGCACCCGGTACAGATGAGGAAAGGGGGCATGGCCACGGGAAAAGGTGTCCCCGCATCGCTGTTATACAAATCTATAGGAGTCTGGAGACACTGCACCCGGTACAGATGAGGAAAGGGGGCATGGCCACGGGAAAAGGTGTCCCGGCAGCGCTGTTATACAAATCTATAGGAGTCTGGAGACATTGCACCCGGTACAGATGAGAAAAGAGGGCATGGCCACGGGAAAAGGTGTCCCCACAGCGCTGTTATACAAATCTATAGAAGCCTGGAGACACTGCACCCAGTATGATGAGGAAAGGGGGCATGGCCACGGGAAAAGGTGTCCCCACAGCGCTGTTATACAAATCTATAGAAGCCTGGAGACACTGCACCCGGTACAGATGAGGAAAGGGGGCATGGCCACGGGAAAAGGTGTCCCCACATCGCTGTTATACAAATCTATAGGAGTCTGGAGACACTGCACCCGGTACAGATGAGGAAAGGGGGCATGGCCACGGGAAAAGGTGTCCCCACATCGCTGTTATACAAATCTATAGGAGTCTGGAGACACTGCACCCGGTACAGATGAGGAAAGGGGGCATGGCCACGGGAAAAGGTGTCCCCGCATCGCTGTTATACAAATCTATAGGAGTCTGGAGACACTGCACCCGGTACAGATGAGGAAAGGGGGCATGGCCACGGGAAAGGTGTCCCCACAGCGCTGTTATACAAATCTATAGAAGACTGGAGACACTGCACCCAGTATGATGAGGAAAGGGGGCATGGCCACGGGAAAAGGTGTCCCTGCAGCGCTGTTATACAGATCTATTGGAGTCTGCAGACACTACACCCGCTACAGATGAGGAAAGGGGGCATGGCCACGGGAAAAGGTGTCCCCACAGCGCTGTTATACAAATCTATAGGAGTCTGGAGACACTGCACCCGGTACAGATGAGGAAAGGGGGCATGGCCACAGGAAAAGGTGTCCCCACAGCGCTGTTATACAGATCTATAGGAGTCTGGAGACACTGCACCCGGTACAGATGAGGAAAGGGGGCATGGCCACAGGAAAAGGTGTCCCCGCATCGCTGTTATACAAATCTATAGGAGTCTGGAGACACTGCACCCGGTACAGATGAGGAAAGGGGGCATGGCCACGGGAAAAGGTGTCCCCACAGCGCTGTTATACAAATCTATAGAAGCCTGGAGACACTGCACCCAGTATGATGAGGAAAGGGGACATGGCCACGGGAAAAGGTGTCCCCACAGCGCTGTTATACAAATCTATAGAAGCCTGGAGACACTGCACCCAGTATGATGAGGAAAGGGGACATGGTTATGGGAAAGGTGTCCCCGCAGCGCTGTTATACAGATCTATTGGAGTCTGCAGACACTACACCCGGTACAGATGAGGAAAGGGGGCATGGCCACGGGAAAAGGTGTCCCCGCATCGCTGTTATACAAATCTATAGGGGTCTGGAGACACTGCACCCGTTACAGATGAGGAAAGGGGGCATAGCCACGGGAAAAGGTATACCCGCAGCGCTGTTATACAAATCTATAGGGGTCTGGAGACACTGCACCCGGTATGATGAGGAAAGGGGGCATGGCCACGGGAAAAGGTGTCCCCGCAGCGCTGTTATACAAATCTATAGGAGTCTGGAGACACTGCACCCGGTGTGTGCGCACCCTTCCACTAGAAGCACCTCCATACCTCCAACATCTCCGAGCTAAAAAACGGTGTGATTAGGAAAGGGGGCATGGCCACGGGAAAAGGTGTCCCCGCATCGTTGTTATACAAATCTATGGGTGCCTGGAGACACTGCACCCGGTACAGATTAGGAAAGGGGGCATGGCCACGGTAAAAGGTGTCCCCACATCGCTGTTATACAAATCTATAGGAGTCTGGAGACACTGCACCCGGTACAGATGAGGAAAGGGGGCATGGCCACGGGAAAAGGTGTCCCCACAGCGCTGTTATACAAATCTATAGAAGCCTGGAGACACTGCACCCAGTATGATGAGGAAAGGGGACATGGCCATGGGAAAGGTGTCCCCGCAGCGCTGTTATACAGATCTATTGGAGTCTGCAGACACTACACCCGGTACAGATGAGGAAAGGGGGCATGGCCACGGGAAAAGGTGTCCCCGCATCGCTGTTATACAAATCTATAGGAGTCTGGAGACACTGCACCCGTTACAGATGAGGAAAGGGGGCATAGCCACGGGAAAAGGTATACCCGCAGCGCTGTTATACAAATCTATAGGGGTCTGGAGACACTGCACCCGGTATGATGAGGAAAGGGGGCATGGCCACGGGAAAAGGTGTACCCGCAGCGCTGTTATACAAATCTATAGGAGTCTGGAGACACTGCACCCGGTGTGTGCGCACCCTTCCACTAGAAGCACCTCCATACCTCCAACATCTCCGAGCTAAAAAACGGTGCGATTAGGAAAGGGGGCATGGCCACGGGAAAAGGTGTCCCCGCATCGTTGTTATACAAATCTATGGGTGCCTGGAGACACTGCACCCGGTACAGATTAGGAAAGGGGGCATGGCCACGGGAAAAGGTGTCCCCACATTGCTGTTATACAAATCTATAGGCGTCTGGAGACACTGCACCCGGTACAGATGAGGAAAGGGGGCATGGCCACGGGAAAAGGTGTCCCCGCATCGCTGTTATACAAATCTATAGGAGTCTGGAGACACTGCACCGGTACAGATTAGGAAAGGGGGCATGGCCAGAGGGAAAGGTGTCCCTGCAGCACTGTTATACAAATCTATAGGAGTCTGGAGACACTGCACCCGGTACAGATGAGGAAAGGGGGCATGGCCACGGGAAAAGGTGTCCCCGCATCGCTGTTATACAAATCTATAGAAGCCTGGAGACACTGCACCCGGTATGATGAGGAAAGGGGGCATGGCCACGGGAAAAGGTGTCCCCGCATCGCTGTTATACAAATCTATAGGAGTCTGGAGACACTGCACCCGGTACAGATGAGGAAAGGGGGCATGGCCACGGGAAAAGGTGTCCCCGCATCGCTGTTATACAAATCTATAGGAGTCTGGAGACACTGCACCCGGTACAGATGAGGAAAGGGGGCATGGCCACGGGAAAAGGTGTCCCCGCATCGCTGTTATACAAATCTATAGGAGTCTGGAGACACTGCACCCGGTACAGATGAGGAAAGGGGGCATGGCCACGGGAAAAGGTGTCCCGGCAGCGCTGTTATACAAATCTATAGGAGTCTGGAGACATTGCACCCGGTACAGATGAGGAAAGGGGGCATGGCCACGGGAAAAGGTGTCCCCACAGCGCTGTTATACAAATCTAAAGAAGCCTGGAGACACTGCACCCAGTATGATGAGGAAAGGGGGCATGGCCACGGGAAAAGGTGTCCCCACAGCGCTGTTATACAAATCTATAGAAGCCTGGAGACACTGCACCCGGTACAGATGAGGAAAGGGGGCATGGCCACGGGAAAAGGTGTCCCCGCATCGCTGTTATACAAATCTATAGGAGTCTGGAGACACTGCACCCGGTACAGATGAGGAAAGGGGGCATGGCCACGGGAAAAGGTGTCCCCACATCGCTGTTATACAAATCTATAGGAGTCTTGAGACACTGCACCCGGTACAGATGAGGAAAGGGGGCATGGCCACGGGAAAAGGTGTCCCCGCATCGCTGTTATACAAATCTATAGGAGTCTGGAGACACTGCACCCGGTACAGATGAGGAAAGGGGGCATGGCCACGGGAAAAGGTGTCCCCACAGCGCTGTTATACAAATCTATAGAAGCCTGGAGACACTGCACCCAGTATGATGAGGAAAGGGGGCATGGCCACGGGAAAAGGTGTCCCCGCATCGCTGTTATACAAATCTATAGGAGTCTGGAGACACTGCACCCGGTACAGATTAGGAAAGGGGGCATGGCCAGAGGGAAAGGTGTCCCTGCAGCACTGTTATACAAATCTATAGGAGTCTGGAGACACTGCACCCGGTACAGATGAGGAAAGGGGGCATGGCCACGGGAAAAGGTGTCCCCGCATCGCTGTTATACAAATCTATAGAAGCCTGGAGACACTGCACCCGGTATGATGAGGAAAGGGGGCATGGCCACGGGAAAAGGTGTCCCCGCATCGCTGTTATACAAATCTATAGGAGTCTGGAGACACTGCACCCGGTACAGATGAGGAAAGGGGGCATGGCCACGGGAAAAGGTGTCCCCGCATCGCTGTTATACAAATCTATAGGAGTCTGGAGACACTGCACCCGGTACAGATGAGGAAAGGGGGCATGGCCACGGGAAAAGGTGTCCCCGCATCGCTGTTATACAAATCTATAGGAGTCTGGAGACACTGCACCCGGTACAGATGAGGAAAGGGGGCATGGCCACGGGAAAAGGTGTCCCGGCAGCGCTGTTATACAAATCTATAGGAGTCTGGAGACATTGCACCCGGTACAGATGAGAAAAGGGGGCATGGCCACGGGAAAAGGTGTCCCCACAGCGCTGTTATACAAATCTATAGAAGCCTGGAGACACTGCACCCAGTATGATGAGGAAAGGGGGCATGGCCACGGGAAAAGGTGTCCCCACAGCGCTGTTATACAAATCTATAGAAGCCTGGAGACACTGCACCCGGTACAGATGAGGAAAGGGGGCATGGCCACGGGAAAAGGTGTCCCCGCATCGCTGTTATACAAATCTATAGGAGTCTGGAGACACTGCACCCGGTACAGATGAGGAAAGGGGGCATGGCCACGGGAAAAGGTGTCCCCACATCGCTGTTATACAAATCTATAGGAGTCTGGAGACACTGCACCCGGTACAGATGAGGAAAGGGGGCATGGCCACGGGAAAAGGTGTCCCCGCATCGCTGTTATACAAATCTATAGGAGTCTGGAGACACTGCACCCGGTACAGATGAGGAAAGGGGGCATGGCCACGGGAAAAGGTGTCCCCACAGCGCTGTTATACAAATCTATAGAAGCCTGGAGACACTGCACCCAGTATGATGAGGAAAGGGGGCATGGCCACGGGAAAAGGTGTCCCTGCAGCGCTGTTATACAGATCTATTGGAGTCTGCAGACACTACACCCGCTACAGATGAGGAAAGGGGGCATGGCCACGGGAAAAGGTGTCCCCACAGCGCTGTTATACAAATCTATAGGAGTCTGGAGACACTGCACCCGGTACAGATGAGGAAAGGGGGCATGGCCACGGGAAAAGGTGTCCCCACAGCGCTGTTATACAGATCTATAGGAGTCTGGAGACACTGCACCCGGTACAGATGAGGAAAGGGGGCATGGCCACAGGAAAAGGTGTCCCCGCATCGCTGTTATACAAATCTATAGGAGTCTGGAGACACTGCACCCGGTACAGATGAGGAAAGGGGGCATGGCCACGGGAAAAGGTGTCCCCACAGCGCTGTTATACAAATCTATAGAAGCCTGGAGACACTGCACCCAGTATGATGAGGAAAGGGGACATGGCCACGGGAAAAGGTGTCCCCACAGCGCTGTTATACAAATCTATAGAAGCCTGGAGACACTGCACCCAGTATGATGAGGAAAGGGGACATGGTTATGGGAAAGGTGTCCCCGCAGCGCTGTTATACAGATCTATTGGAGTCTGCAGACACTACACCCGGTACAGATGAGGAAAGGGGGCATGGCCACGGGAAAAGGTGTCCCCGCATCGCTGTTATACAAATCTATAGGGGTCTGGAGACACTGCACCCGTTACAGATGAGGAAAGGGGGCATAGCCACGGGAAAAGGTATACCCGCAGCGCTGTTATACAAATCTATAGGGGTCTGGAGACACTGCACCCGGTATGATGAGGAAAGGGGGCATGGCCACGGGAAAAGGTGTCCCCGCAGCGCTGTTATACAAATCTATAGGAGTCTGGAGACACTGCACCCGGTGTGTGCGCACCCTTCCACTAGAAGCACCTCCATACCTCCAACATCTCCGAGCTAAAAAACGGTGTGATTAGGAAAGGGGGCATGGCCACGGGAAAAGGTGTCCCCGCATCGTTGTTATACAAATCTATGGGTGCCTGGAGACACTGCACCCGGTACAGATTAGGAAAGGGGGCATGGCCACGGTAAAAGGTGTCCCCACATCGCTGTTATACAAATCTATAGGAGTCTGGAGACACTGCACCCGGTACAGATGAGGAAAGGGGGCATGGCCACGGGAAAAGGTGTCCCCACAGCGCTGTTATACAAATCTATAGAAGCCTGGAGACACTGCACCCAGTATGATGAGGAAAGGGGACATGGCCATGGGAAAGGTGTCCCCGCAGCGCTGTTATACAGATCTATTGGAGTCTGCAGACACTACACCCGGTACAGATGAGGAAAGGGGGCATGGCCACGGGAAAAGGTGTCCCCGCATCGCTGTTATACAAATCTATAGGAGTCTGGAGACACTGCACCCGTTACAGATGAGGAAAGGGGGCATAGCCACGGGAAAAGGTATACCCGCAGCGCTGTTATACAAATCTATAGGGGTCTGGAGACACTGCACCCGGTATGATGAGGAAAGGGGGCATGGCCACGGGAAAAGGTGTACCCGCAGCGCTGTTATACAAATCTATAGGAGTCTGGAGACACTGCACCCGGTGTGTGCGCACCCTTCCACTAGAAGCACCTCCATACCTCCAACATCTCCGAGCTAAAAAACGGTGCGATTAGGAAAGGGGGCATGGCCACGGGAAAAGGTGTCCCCGCATCGTTGTTATACAAATCTATGGGTGCCTGGAGACACTGCACCCGGTACAGATTAGGAAAGGGGGCATGGCCACGGGAAAAGGTGTCCCCACATTGCTGTTATACAAATCTATAGGAGTCTGGAGACACTGCACCCGGTACAGATGAGGAAAGGGGGCATGGCCACGGGAAAAGGTGTCCCCGCATCGCTGTTATACAAATCTATAGGAGTCTGGAGACACTGCACCCGGTACAGATTAGGAAAGGGGGCATGGCCAGAGGGAAAGGTGTCCCTGCAGCACTGTTATACAAATCTATAGGAGTCTGGAGACACTGCACCCGGTACAGATGAGGAAAGGGGGCATGGCCACGGGAAAAGGTGTCCCCGCATCGCTGTTATACAAATCTATAGAAGCCTGGAGACACTGCACCCGGTATGATGAGGAAAGGGGGCATGGCCACGGGAAAAGGTGTCCCCGCATCGCTGTTATACAAATCTATAGGAGTATGGAGACACTGCACCCGGTACAGATGAGGAAAGGGGGCATGACCACGGGAAAAGGTGTCCCCGCATCGCTGTTATACAAATCTATAGGAGTCTGGAGACACTGCACCCGGTACAGATGAGGAAAGGGGGCATGGCCACGGGAAAAGGTGTCCCCGCATCGCTGTTATACAAATCTATAGGAGTTTGGAGACACTGCACCCGGTACAGATGAGGAAAGGGGGCATGGCCACGGGAAAAGGTGTCCCGGCAGCGCTGTTATACAAATCTATAGGAGTCTGGAGACATTGCACCCGGTACAGATGAGGAAAGGGGGCATGGCCACGGGAAAAGGTGTCCCCACAGCGCTGTTATACAAATCTATAGAAGCCTGGAGACACTGCACCCAGTATGATGAGGAAAGGGGGCATGGCCACGGGAAAAGGTGTCCCCACAGCGCTGTTATACAAATCTATAGAAGCCTGGAGACACTGCACCCGGTACAGATGAGGAAAGGGGGCATGGCCACGGGAAAAGGTGTCCCCGCATCGCTGTTATACAAATCTATAGGAGTCTGGAGACACTGCACCCGGTACAAATGAGGAAAGGGGGCATGGCCACGGGAAAAGGTGTCCCCACATCGCTGTTATACAAATCTATAGGAGTCTTGAGACACTGCACCCGGTACAGATGAGGAAAGGGGGCATGGCCACGGGAAAAGGTGTCCCCGCATCGCTGTTATACAAATCTATAGGAGTCTGGAGACACTGCACCCGGTACAGATGAGGAAAGGGGGCATGGCCACGGGAAAAGGTGTCCCCACAGCGCTGTTATACAAATCTATAGAAGCCTGGAGACACTGCACCCAGTATGATGAGGAAAGGGGGCATGGCCACGGGAAAAGGTGTCCCTGCAGCGCTGTTATACAGATCTATTGGAGTCTGCAGACACTACACCCGCTACAGATGAGGAAAGGGGGCATGGCCACGGGAAAAGGTGTCCCCACAGCGCTGTTATACAAATCTATAGGAGTCTGGAGACACTGCACCCGGTACAGATGAGGAAAGGGGGCATGGCCACGTGAAAAGGTGTCCCCACAGCGCTGTTATACAGATCTATAGGAGTCTGGAGACACTGCACCCGGTACAGATGAGGAAAGGGGGCATGGCCACAGGAAAAGGTGTCCCCGCATCGCTGTTATACAAATCTATAGGAGTCTGGAGACACTGCACCCGGTACAGATGAGGAAAGGGGGCATGGCCACGGGAAAAGGTGTCCCCACAGCGCTGTTATACAAATCTATAGAAGCCTGGAGACACTGCACCCAGTATGATGAGGAAAGGGGACATGGCCACGGGAAAAGGTGTCCCCACAGCGCTGTTATACAAATCTATAGAAGCCTGGAGACACTGCACCCAGTATGATGAGGAAAGGGGACATGGTTATGGGAAAGGTGTCCCCGCAGCGCTGTTATACAGATCTATTGGAGTCTGCAGACACTACACCCGGTACAGATGAGGAAAGGGGGCATGGCCACGGGAAAAGGTGTCCCCGCATCGCTGTTATACAAATCTATAGGAGTCTGGAGACACTGCACCCGTTACAGATGAGGAAAGGGGGCATAGCCACGGGAAAAGGTATACCCGCAGCACTGTTATACAAATCTATAGGGGTCTGGAGACACTGCATCCGGTATGATGTGGAAAGGGGGCATGGCCACGGGAAAAGGTGTCCCCGCAGCGCTGTTATACAAATCTATAGGAGTCTGGAGACACTGCACCCGGTGTGTGCGCACCCTTCCACTAGAAGCACCTCCATACCTCCAACATCTCCGAGCTAAAAAACGGTGCGATTATGAAAGGGGGCATGGCCACGGGAAAAGGTGTCCCCGCATCGTTGTTATACAAATCTATGGGTGCCTGGAGACACTGCACCCGGTACAGATTAGGAAAGGGGGCATGGCCACGGGAAAAGGTGTCCCCACATCGCTGTTATACAAATCTATAGGAGTCTGGAGACACTGCACCCGGTACAGATGAGGAAAGGGGGCATGGCCACGGGAAAAGGTGTCCCCGCATCGCTGTTATACAAATCTATAGAAGCCTGGAGACACTGCACCCGGTATGATGAGGAAAGGGGGCATGGCCACGGGAAAAGGTGTCCCCGCATCGCTGTTATACAAATCTATAGGAGTCTGGAGACACTGCACCCGGTACAGATGAGGAAAGGGGGCATGGCCACGGGAAAAGGTGTCCCCGCATCGCTGTTATACAAATCTATAGGAGTCTGGAGACACTGCACCCGGTACAGATGAGGAAAGGGGGCATGGCCACGGGAAAAGGTGTCCCCGCATCGCTGTTATACAAATCTATAGGAGTCTGGAGACACTGCACCCGGTACAGATGAGGAAAGGGGGCATGGCCACGGGAAAAGGTGTCCCGGCAGCGCTGTTATACAAATCTATAGGAGTCTGGAGACATTGCACCCGGTACAGATGAGGAAAGGGGGCATGGCCACAGGAAAAGGTGTCCCCACAGCGCTGTTATACAAATCTATAGAAGCCTGGAGACACTGCACCCAGTATGATGAGGAAAGGGGGCATGGCCAGAGGGAAAAGGTGTCCCCACAGCGCTGTTATACAAATCTATAGAAGCCTGGAGACACTGCACCCAGTATGATGAGGAAAGGGGGCATGGCCACGGGAAAAGGTGTCCCTGTAGCGCTGTTATACAGATCTATTGGAGTCTGCAGACACTACACCCGCTACAGATGAGGAAAGGGGGCATGGCCACGGGAAAAGGTGTCCCCGCATCGCTGTTATACAAATCTATAGGAGTCTGGAGACACTGCACCCGGTACAGATGAGGAAAGGGGGCATGGCCACGGGAAAAGGTGTCCCCGCATCGCTGTTATACAAATCTATAGGAGTCTGGAGACACTGCACCCGGTACAGATGAGGAAAGGGGGCATGGCCACGGGAAAAGGTGTCCCCACATCGCTGTTATACAAATCTATAGGAGTCTGGAGACACTGCACCCGGTACAGATGAGGAAAGGGGGCATGGTCACGGGAAAAGGTGTCCCCACAGCGCTGTTATACAAATCTATAGAAGCCTGGAGACACTGCACCCAGTATGATGAGGAAAGGGGACATGGCCACGGGAAAAGGTGTCCCCGCAGCGCTGTTATACAAATCTATAGGAGTCTGCAGACACTACACCCAGTATGATGAGGAAAGGGGGCATGGCCACGGGAAAAGGTGTCCCCGCAGCGCTGTTATACAAATCTATAGGAGTCTGGAGACACTGCACCCGGTACAGATGAGGAAAGGGGGCATGGCCACGGGAAAAGGTGTCCCCGCAGCGCTGTTATACAAATCTATAGGAGTCTGGAGACACTGCACCCGGTACAGATAAGGAAAGGGGGCATGGCCACGGGAAAAGGTGTCCCCGCATTGCTGTTATACAAATCTATAGGAGTCTGGAGACACTGCACCCGGTACAGATGAGGAAAGGGGGCATGGCCACGGGAAAAGGTGTCCCCACAGCGCTGTTATACAAATCTATAGGAGTCTGGAGACACTGCACCCGGTACAGATGAGGAAAGGGGGCATGGCCACGGGAAAAGGTGTCCCCGCATCGCTGTTATACAAATCTATAGGAGTCTGGAGACACTGCACCCGGGACAGATGAGGAAAGGGGGCATGGCCACGGGAAAAGGTGTCCCCACATCGCTGTTATACAAATCTATAGGAGTCTGGAGACACTGCACCCGGTACAGATGAGGAAAGGGGGCATGGCCACGAGAAAAGGTGTCCCCGCATCGCTGTTATACAAATCTATAGGAGTCTGGAGACACTGCACCCGGTATAGATGAGGAAAGGGGGCATGGCCATGGGAAAAGGTGTCGCGGCAGCGCTGTCATACAAATCTATAGGAGTCTGGAGACATTGCACCCGGTACAGATGAGGAAAGGGGGCATGGCCACGGGAAAAGGTGTCCCCACAGCGCAGTTATACAAATCTATAGAAGCCTGGAGACACTGCACCCGGTACAGATGAGGAAAGGGGGCATGGCCACAGGAAAAGGTGTCCCCGCACCGCTGTTATACAAATCTATAGGAGCCTGGAGACACTGCACCCGGTACAGATGAGGAAAGGGGGCATGGCCACGGGAAAAGGTGTCCCCACAGCGCTGTTATACAAATCAATAGAAGCCTGGAGACACTGCACCCAGTATGATGAGGAAAGGGGGCATGGCCACAGGAAAAGGTGTCCCTGCAGCGCTGTTATACAGATCTATTGGAGTCTGCAGACACTACACCCGCTACAGATGAGGAAAGGGGGCATGGCCACGGGAAAAGGTGTCCCCGCAGAGCTGTTATACAAATCTATAGGAGTCTGGAGACACTGCACCCGGTACAGATGAGGAAAGGGGGCATGGCCACGGGAAAAGGTGTCCCTGCAGCGCCGTTATACAAATATATAGGAGTCTGGAGACACTGCACCCGGTACAGATGAGGAAAGGGGGCATGGCCACGGGAAAAGGTGTCCCCGCATCGCTGTTATACAAATCTATAGGAGTCTGGAGACACTGCACCCGGTACAGATGAGGAAAGGGGGCATGGCCACGGGAAAAGGTGTCCCCACATCGCTGTTATACAAATCTATAGGAGTCTGGAGACACTGCACCCGGTACAGATGAGGAAAGGGGGCATGGCCACGGGAAAAGGTGTCCCTGCAGCGCCGTTATACAAATATATAGGAGTCTGGAGACACTGCACC
This sequence comes from Pseudophryne corroboree, assembly GCF_028390025.1. Lineage (NCBI taxonomy): Eukaryota > Metazoa > Chordata > Amphibia > Anura > Myobatrachidae > Pseudophryne > Pseudophryne corroboree. The sequence continues at coordinate 484,562,348 of NC_086451.1, forward strand.
CGGTACAGATGAGGAAAGGGGGCATGGCCACGGGAAAAGGTGTCCCCGCACCGCTGTTATACAAATCTATAGGAGCCTGGAGACACTGCACCCGGTACAGATGAGGAAAGGGGGCATGGCCACGGGAAAAGGTGTCCCCACAGCGCTGTTATACAAATCAATAGAAGCCTGGAGACACTGCACCCAGTATGATGAGGAAAGGGGGCATGGCCACAGGAAAAGGTGTCCCTGCAGCGCTGTTATACAGATCTATTGGAGTCTGCAGACACTACACCCGCTACAGATGAGGAAAGGGGGCATGGCCACGGGAAAAGGTGTCCCCGCAGCGCTGTTATACAAATCTATAGGAGTCTGGAGACACTGCACCCGGTACAGATGAGGAAAGGGGGCATGGCCACGGGAAAAGGTGTCCCTGCAGCGCCGTTATACAAATATATAGGAGTCTGGAGACACTGCACCCGGTACAGATGAGGAAAGGGGGCATGGCCACGGGAAAAGGTGTCCCCGCATCGCTGTTATACAAATCTATAGGAGTCTGGAGACACTGCACCCGGTACAGATGAGGAAAGGGGGCATGGCCACGGGAAAAGGTGTCCCCACATCGCTGTTATACAAATCTATAGGAGTCTGGAGACACTGCACCCGGTACAGATGAGGAAAGGGGGCATGGCCACGGGAAAAGGTGTCCCCACAGCGCTGTTATACAAATCTATAGGAGTCTGGAGACACTGCACCCGGTACAGATGAGGAAAGGGGGCATGGCCACGAGAAAAGGTGTCCCCGCATCGCTGTTATACAAATCTATAGGAGTCTGGAGACACTGCACCCGGTACAGATGAGGAAAGGGGGCATGGCCACGGGAAAAGGTGTCCCCGCAGCGCTGTTATACAAATCTATAGGAGTCTGCAGACACTACACCCAGTATGATGAGGAAAGGGGGCATGGCCACGGGAAAAGGTGTCCCCGCAGCGCTGTTATACAAATCTATAGGAGTCTGGAGACACTGCACCCGGTACAGATGAGGAAAGGGGGCATGGCCACGGGAAAAGGTGTCCCCGCAGCGCTGTTATACAAATCTATAGGAGTCTGGAGACACTGCACCCGGTACAGATAAGGAAAGGGGGCATGGCCACGGGAAAAGGTGTCCCCGCATCGCTGTTATACAAATCTATAGGAGTCTGGAGACACTGCACCCGGTACAGATGAGGAAAGGGGGCATGGCCACGGGAAAAGGTGTCCCCACAGCGCTGTTATACAAATCTATAGGAGTCTGGAGACACTGCACCCGGTACAGATGAGGAAAGGGGGCATGGCCACTGGAAAAGGTGTCCCCGCATCGCTGTTATACAAATCTATAGGAGTCTGGAGACACTGCACCCGGGACAGATGAGGAAAGGGGGCATGGCCACGGGAAAAGGTGTCCCCACATCGCTGTTATACAAATCTATAGGAGTCTGGAGACACTGCACCCGGTACAGATGAGGAAAGGGGGCATGGCCACGAGAAAAGGTGTCCCCGCATCGCTGTTATACAAATCTATAGGAGTCTGGAGACACTGCACCCGGTACAGATGAGGAAAGGGGGCATGGCCATGGGAAAAGGTGTCGCGGCAGCGCTGTCATACAAATCTATAGGAGTCTGGAGACATTGCACCCGGTACAGATGAGGAAAGGGGGCATGGCCACGGGAAAAGGTGTCCCCACAGCGCAGTTATACAAATCTATAGAAGCCTGGAGACACTGCACCCGGTACAGATGAGGAAAGGGGGCATGGCCACAGGAAAAGGTGTCCCCGCACCGCTGTTATACAAATCTATAGGAGTCTGGAGACACTGCACCCGCTACAGATGAGAAAAGGGGGCATGGCCACAGGAAAAGGTGTCCCCACATCGCTGTTATACAAATCTATAGGAGCCTGGAGACACTGCACCCGGTACAGATGAGGAAAGGGGGCATGGCCACGGGAAAAGGTGTCCCCACAGCGCTGTTATACAAATCAATAGAAGCCTGGAGACACTGCACCCAGTATGATGAGGAAAGGGGGCATGGCCACGGGAAAAGGTGTCCCTGCAGCGCTGTTATACAGATCTATTGGAGTCTGCAGACACTACACCCGCTACAGATGAGGAAAGGGGGCATGGCCACGGGAAAAGGTGTCCCCGCAGCGCTGTTATACAAATCTATAGGAGTCTGGAGACACTGCACCCGGTACAGATGAGGAAAGGGGGCATGGCCACGGGAAAAGGTGTCCCTGCAGCGCCGTTATACAAATATATAGGAGTCTGGAGACACTGCACCCGTTACAGCTGGACGGTGTGCACCCTTCCACTAGACTAGAAGCACCCCTGCAATGCCCCATGCCCCTGGTACACACAGCAACTGTCCTGGAACCAGGACAAAATATATGCTTTAGCTGTATAGTGAGGGACTGCCAGGGCATGCTGGGACTTGTAGTACCCCATCAGCTGTATGACAACAGCTGTAGCTGTATAGTGAGGGTCTGCCAAGGCATGCTGGGATTTGCAGTACCCCACTACAGTGTGACACGGCTGTAACTGTACAGTGAGCGGCTCCAGGGCATGCTGGGCCTTGTAGTACCCCATCAGCCGTGAGACACGGCTGTAGCAGTACAGCTGAGGGCTGCTCAGGTCAGAGGGCGGTACCCTGGGGAGTGGGGAGGGCCCTGTGTGTGACTGTGACCATACACACCTCCCCCCTGTGTTACACAGATATACAGCCCCCACACACAGTTGCTTCCGGTGCCGCACCTCACCTCCTCCCCGACTTCCGCTCCGGCACCATAGAGCCGCGGTCACGTGCGCCTCCTGCCATTGTCTCCTTGCGCTGGGTGGTGGGCAGAGCATCGCCTTGTACCATAGAGTGTGTGGCGGAGTGCCCGCAGCGCCGCCCGCGGCCGGAGGAGTGCACTGCACGTCCTCTGCGCTTCCCTTGTCTGTGCTCAGGCCGGAGGGGGCTCCAGCACCGGGGGAAAGATGCGCTAGCTCCGGGCCGGGAGGAAGCCGCCTCTATGGGCTCTCCGGCGTCATAAGCGCCCGCGCAGCCGGGACACGGAGCAGGCGCCATGGAAACCGGTATGTACCGGGGGGGGGGGGAGAGAGCGTCCGCTGCCCGCGGTGCCCACTAACCGCCTGTCCCCTCTGTCTCCCCGCAGAGCTCTACTTCCTCATCGCCCGCTACCTGCAGTCCGGGCCGTGCCGGAGATCCGCGCAGGTGAGCGGCCTCTGACGCCGGGGGGAGGGTGACCCCAACATACCCCACTTACCCTTCTTACTCCTGTACATACCCCTCTTACTCCTGTACATACCCCTCTTACCCCTCACAGGGGTCCTCACATCTCCCCATCCCTCACATACCCCACTTTCCCCCATACATACCCCACTTTCCCCCATACATACCCCTCTTACCCCTGTACATACCCCTCACAGGGGTCCTCACATCTCCCCATCCCTCACATACCCCTGTACCCCCATACATACCCCACTTTCCCCCATACATACCCCTCTTACCCCTGTACATACCCCTCACAGGGGTCCTCACATCTCCCCATCCCTCACATACCCCTGTACCCCCATACATACCCCACTTTACCCCATAGATACCCTTCTTACCACCATGCATACCCCTCTTACCCCTGTACATACCCCTCTTACCCCTCACAGGGGTCCTCACGTCTCCCCATCCTTCACATACCTCTGTACCCCCAACATACCCCAATTACCGCCATACATACCCCACTTACTCCTGTACCCCCATACATACCCCTCACAGGGGTCCTTGCATCTTCCCATCCCTCACATGCCCCTGTACCCCCATACATACCCCTCTTACCCCTGTACTCCCACACATACCCCTCTTACCCCTCACAGGGGTCCTCACATCTCCCTATCCCTCACATACCCCTCTACCCCCACACATACCCCTCTTTCCCCCCAACCCCCCACAGGTGTCCCTATCGCCCCTGCGTACCTCTCACCTGACATGCCCATGACGGGGTACCAACATTCCCCTAGGGTCCTCCACACATCCCCCTGGGGTCCCTATCGCCATACAACTGCCCTGCCCTCCCGCCACGCGTGCGCCTGGGGTCCCTATCTCTGTGCAGGTGCCCTCCCCCCCACCCGGCGGGTCCTTCTGAGGTCCATATCTGTGTACAGGTGCCCTTCCTCCTGGGGTCCCTATCTCCGTGCAGGTGCCCTTTTCTTCCCCCATGCGTCCTCCCGTGGTCCCTATGTCCGTACAGGTGCCCTGTCCTCCCGTGGTTCCTATATCCGTACAGGTGCCTTGTCCTCCCGTGGTTCCTATATCCGTACAGGTGCCTTGTCCTCCCGTGGTTCCTATATCCGTACAGGTGCCTTGTCCTCCCGTGGTTCCTATATCCGTACAGGTGCCTTGTCCTCCCGTGGTTCCTATATCCGTACAGGTGCCCTGTCCTCCCGTGGTTCCTATATCCGTACAGGTGCCCTGTCCTCCCGTGGTTCCTATATCCGTACAGGTGCCCTGTCCTCCCGTGGTTCCTATATCCGTACAGGTGCTCTGTCCTCCCGTGGTTCCTATATCCGTACAGGTGCCCTGTCCTCCCGTGGTTCCTATATCCGTACAGGTGCCCTGTCCTCCCGTGGTTCCTATATCCGTACAGGTGCCCTGTCCTCCCGTGGTTCCTATATCCGTACAGGTGCCCTGTCCCCCCTACACACAACCTTCTGGGGTCCTTACAAACCTGCTATGCAGATCATTGCCCTGGGGATATCTCATGTCACATCCCTGTCTGCTATGCTGCCCCCTATAACTGGTGTGTGTATATTTCAGGTGCTAGCAGAGGAGCTGGAGGAGCATGAGGTAACAATATGCACTGTTATTGGGGCATTGGGTCTTGGGGTGTTCCTGTGCTTACTCTAACGGCCCCCCTCTTTGTCTGCAGCTCATCCCAGAGCGACTGGACTGGCAGGGGAGACGGCACCGCAGGACATATCTGGATCTGGTGAGCGACTACGATTGGGGGTCAGAGTTTTGAGTTTCAGCCACTACTTGCCTACATGAGTGATGTCACACTGCCAGAGCCAATCGTGGAAAGTGGCTTGTACAGTGCTGTTGGCAGTGGAGGAGCGTAACTCAAGCTGGGATTGGTCCTTGCTTCTTGCCTAGAACTACTGTAGGCTGAAGATTTCTCTTCTTGTTCTGTAAACTCCAAAATTCTATTGTAACTGATGCCACAATGCTGACCCCCTGTGCTGTCTGCCCCCTTCTACTGTAACTGATGCCACAATGCTGACCCCTGTGCTGTCTGCCCCCTTCTACTGTAACTGATGCCACAATGCTGACCCCCTGTGCTGTCTGCCCCCTTCTACTGTAACTGATGCCACAATGCTGACCCCCTGTGCTGTCTGCCCCATTCTACTGTAACGGATGCCACAGTGCTGACCCCAGTGCTGTCTGCCCCCTTCTACTGTAACTGATGCCACAGTACTGACCCCCTGTGCTGTCTGCCCCCTTCTACTGTAACTGATGCCACAATGCTGACCCCCTGTGCTGTCTGCCCCCTTCTACTGTAACTGATGCCACAATGCTGACCCCCTGTGCTGTCTGCCCCCTTCTGTAACTGATGCCACAATGCTGACCCCCTGTGCTGTCTGCCCCATTCTACTGTAACGGATGCCACAGTGCTGACCCCCCTGTGCTGTCTGCCCCCTTCTACTGTAACTGATGCCACAGTACTGACCCCCTGTGCTGTCTGCCCCCTTCTACTGTAACTGATGCCACAATGCTGACCCCCTGTGCTGTCTGCCCCCTTCTACTGTAACTGATGCCACAATACTGACCCCCTGTGCTGTCTGCCCCCTTCTGTAACTGATGCCACAATGCTGACCCCCTGTGCTGTCTGCCCCATTCTACTGTAACGGATGCCACAGTGCTGACCCCAGTGCTGTCTGCCCCCTTCTACTGTAACGGATGCCACAGTACTGACCCCCTGTGCTGTCTGCCCCCTTCTACTGTAACTGATGCCACAATGCTGACCCCCTGTGCTGTCTGCCCCATTCTACTGTAACGGATGCCACAGTGCTGACCCCTGTGCTGTCTGCCCCCTTTTACTGTAACTGATTCCACAATGCTGACCCCCTGTGCTGTCTGCCCCCTTCTACTGTAACTGATGCCACAATGCTGACCCCCTGTGCTGTCTGCCCCCTTCTACTGTAACTGATGCCACAATGCTGACCCCCTGTGCTGTCTGCCCCATTCTACTGTAACTGATGCCACAATGCTGGCCCCCTGTGCTGTCTGCCCCCTTCTACTGTAACTGATGCCACAGTGCTGACCCCCCTGTGCTGTCTGCCCCCTTCTACTGTAACTGATGCCACAGTGCTGACCCCCCTGTGCTGTCTGCCCCCTTCTACTGTAACTGATGCCACAATGCTGACCCCCCTGTGCTGTCTGCCCCCTTCTACTGTAACTGATGCCACAATGCTGACCCCCTGTGCTGTCTGCCCCCTTCTACTGTAACTGATGCCACAATGCTGACCCCCCTGTGCTGTCTGCACCCTTCTACTGTAACTGATGCCACAATGCTGACCCCTGTGCTGTCTGCCCCCTTCTGTAACTGATGCCACAATGCTGACCCCCTGTGCTGTCTGCCCCATTCTACTGTAACGGATGCCACAGTGCTGACCCCAGTGCTGTCTGCCCCCTTCTACTGTAACTGATGCCACAATGCTGACCCCCTGTGCTGTCTGCCCCCTTCTACTGTAACTGATGCCACAATGCTGACCCCCTGTGCTGTCTGCCCCCTTCTACTGTAACTGATGCCACAATGCTGACCCCCTGTGCTGTCTGCCCCCTTCTACTGTAACTGATGCCACAATGCTGACCCCCTGTGCTGTCTGCCCCCTTCTACTGTAACTGATGCCACAATGCTGACCCCCTGTGCTGTCTGCCCCCTTCTACTGTAACTGATGCCACAATGCTGACCCCCTGTGCTGTCTGCCCCCTTCTACTGTAACTGATGCCACAATGCTGACCCCCTGTGCTGTCTGCCCCCTTCTACTGTAACTGATGCCACAATGCTGACCCCCTGTGCTGTCTGCCCCCTTCTACTGTAACTGATGCCACAATGCTGACCCCCTGTGCTGTCTGCCCCCTTCTACTGTAACTGATGCCACAATGCTGACCCCCTGTGCTGTCTGCCCCCTTCTACTGTAACTGATGCCACAATGCTGACCCCCTGTGCTGTCTGCCCCCTTCTACTGTAACTGATGCCACAATGCTGACCCCCTGTGCTGTCTGCCCCCTTCTACTGTAACTGATGCCACAATGCTGACCCCCTGTGCTGTCTGCCCCCTTCTACTGTAACTGATGCCACAATGCTGACCCCCTGTGCTGTCTGCCCCCTTCTACTGTAACTGATGCCACAATGCTGACCCCCTGTGCTGTCTGCCCCCTTCTACTGTAACTGATGCCACAATGCTGACCCCCTGTGCTGTCTGCCCCCTTCTACTGTAACTGATGCCACAATGCTGACCCCCTGTGCTGTCTGCCCCCTTCTACTGTAACTGATGCCACAATGCTGACCCCCTGTGCTGTCTGCCCCCTTCTACTGTAACTGATGCCACAATGCTGACCCCCTGTGCTGTCTGCCCCCTTCTACTGTAACTGATGCCACAATGCTGACCCCCTGTGCTGTCTGCCCCCTTCTACTGTAACTGATGCCACAATGCTGACCCCCTGTGCTGTCTGCCCCCTTCTACTGTAACTGATGCCACAATGCTGACCCCCTGTGCTGTCTGCCCCCTTCTACTGTAACTGATGCCACAATGCTGACCCCCTGTGCTGTCTGCCCCCTTCTACTGTAACTGATGCCACAATGCTGACCCCCTGTGCTGTCTGCCCCCTTCTACTGTAACTGATGCCACAATGCTGACCCCCTGTGCTGTCTGCCCCCTTCTACTGTAACTGATGCCACAATGCTGACCCCCTGTGCTGTCTGCCCCCTTCTACTGTAACTGATGCCACAATGCTGACCCCCTGTGCTGTCTGCCCCCTTCTACTGTAACTGATGCCACAATGCTGACCCCCTGTGCTGTCTGCCCCCTTCTACTGTAACTGATGCCACAATGCTGACCCCCTGTGCTGTCTGCCCCCTTCTACTGTAACTGATGCCACAATGCTGACCCCCTGTGCTGTCTGCCCCCTTCTACTGTAACTGATGCCACAATGCTGACCCCCTGTGCTGTCTGCCCCCTTCTACTGTAACTGATGCCACAATGCTGACCCCCTGTGCTGTCTGCCCCCTTCTACTGTAACTGATGCCACAATGCTGACCCCCTGTGCTGTCTGCCCCCTTCTACTGTAACTGATGCCACAATGCTGACCCCCTGTGCTGTCTGCCCCCTTCTACTGTAACTGATGCCACAATGCTGACCCCCTGTGCTGTCTGCCCCCTTCTACTGTAACTGATGCCACAATGCTGACCCCCTGTGCTGTCTGCCCCCTTCTACTGTAACTGATGCCACAATGCTGACCCCCTGTGCTGTCTGCCCCCTTCTACTGTAACTGATGCCACAATGCTGACCCCCTGTGCTGTCTGCCCCCTTCTACTGTAACTGATGCCACAATGCTGACCCCCTGTGCTGTCTGCCCCCTTCTACTGTAACTGATGCCACAATGCTGACCCCCTGTGCTGTCTGCCCCCTTCTACTGTAACTGATGCCACAATGCTGACCCCCTGTGCTGTCTGCCCCCTTCTACTGTAACTGATGCCACAATGCTGACCCCCTGTGCTGTCTGCCCCCTTCTACTGTAACTGATGCCACAATGCTGACCCCCTGTGCTGTCTGCCCCCTTCTACTGTAACTGATGCCACAATGCTGACCCCCTGTGCTGTCTGCCCCCTTCTACTGTAACTGATGCCACAATGCTGACCCCCTGTGCTGTCTGCCCCCTTCTACTGTAACTGATGCCACAATGCTGACCCCCTGTGCTGTCTGCCCCCTTCTACTGTAACTGATGCCACAATGCTGACCCCCTGTGCTGTCTGCCCCCTTCTACTGTAACTGATGCCACAATGCTGACCCCCTGTGCTGTCTGCCCCCTTCTACTGTAACTGATGCCACAATGCTGACCCCCTGTGCTGTCTGCCCCCTTCTACTGTAACTGATGCCACAATGCTGACCCCCTGTGCTGTCTGCCCCCTTCTACTGTAACTGATGCCACAATGCTGACCCCCTGTGCTGTCTGCCCCCTTCTACTGTAACTGATGCCACAATGCTGACCCCCTGTGCTGTCTGCCCCCTTCTACTGTAACTGATGCCACAATGCTGACCCCCTGTGCTGTCTGCCCCCTTCTACTGTAACTGATGCCACAATGCTGACCCCCTGTGCTGTCTGCCCCCTTCTACTGTAACTGATGCCACAATGCTGACCCCCTGTGCTGTCTGCCCCCTTCTACTGTAACTGATGCCACAATGCTGACCCCCTGTGCTGTCTGCCCCCTTCTACTGTAACTGATGCCACAATGCTGACCCCCCTGTGCTGTCTGCCCCCTTCTACTGTAACTGATGCCACAATGCTGACCCCCTGTGCTGTCTGCCCCATTATACTGTAACTGATGCCACAATGCTGACCCCTGTGCTGTCTGCCCCCTTCTACTGTAACTGATGCCACAGTGCTGACCCCCTGTGCTGTCTGCCCCCTTCTACTGTAACTGATGCCACAGTGCTGACCCCCTGTGCTGTCTGCCCCCTTCTACTGTAACTGATGCCACAATGCTGACCCCCCTGTGCTGTCTGCCCCCTTCTACTGTAACTGATGCCACAGTGCTGACCCCCTGTGCTGTCTGCCCCCTTCTACTGTAACTGATGCCACAATGCTGACCCCCCTGTGCTGTCTGCCCCCTTCTACTGTAACTGATGCCACAATGCTGACCCCCTGTGCTGTCTGATGCCACAATGCTGACCCCTGTGCTGTCTGCCCCATTCTACTGTAACGGATGCCACAATGCTGACCCCCTGTGCTGTCTGCCCCCTTCTACTGTAACTGATGCCACAATGCTGACCCCCCTGTGCTGTCTGCCCCCTTCTGTAACTGATGCCACAATGCTGACCCCCTGTGCTGTCTGCCCCATTATACTGTAACTGATGCCACAGTGCTGACCCCCTGTGCTGTCTGCCCCCTTCTACTGTAACTGATGCCACAATGCTGACCCCCTGTGCTGTCTGCCCCCTTCTACTGTAACTGATGCCACAATGCTGACCCCCTGTGCTGTCTGCCCCATTCTACTGTACTGATGCCACAATGTTGACCCCCTGTGCTGTCTGCCCCCTTCTACTGTAACTGATGCCACAATGCTGACCCCCTGTGCTGTCTGCCCCCTTCTACTGTAACTGATGCCACAATGCTGACCCCCTGTGCTGTCTGCCCCCTTCTACTGTAACTGATGCCACAATGCTGACCCCCCTGTGCTGTCTGCCCCCTTCTACTGTAACTGATGCCACAATGCTGACCCCCTGTGCTGTCTGCCCCATTATACTGTAACTGATGCCACAATGCTGACCCCTGTGCTGTCTGCCCCCTTCTACTGTAACTGATGCCACAGTGCTGACCCCCTGTGCTGTCTGCCCCCTTCTACTGTAACTGATGCCACAGTGCTGACCCCCTGTGCTGTCTGCCCCCTTCTACTGTAACTGATGCCACAATGCTGACCCCCCTGTGCTGTCTGCCCCCTTCTACTGTAACTGATGCCACAGTGCTGACCCCCTGTGCTGTCTGCCCCCTTCTACTGTAACTGATGCCACAATGCTGACCCCCCTGTGCTGTCTGCCCCCTTCTACTGTAACTGATGCCACAATGCTGACCCCCTGTGCTGTCTGATGCCACAATGCTGACCCCTGTGCTGTCTGCCCCATTCTACTGTAACGGATGCCACAATGCTGACCCCCTGTGCTGTCTGCCCCCTTCTACTGTAACTGATGCCACAATGCTGACCCCCCTGTGCTGTCTGCCCCCTTCTGTAACTGATGCCACAATGCTGACCCCCTGTGCTGTCTGCCCCATTATACTGTAACTGATGCCACAGTGCTGACCCCCTGTGCTGTCTGCCCCCTTCTACTGTAACTGATGCCACAATGCTGACCCCCTGTGCTGTCTGCCCCCTTCTACTGTAACTGATGCCACAATGCTGACCCCCTGTGCTGTCTGCCCCATTCTACTGTACTGATGCCACAATGTTGACCCCCTGTGCTGTCTGCCCCCTTCTACTGTAACTGATGCCACAGTGCTGACCCCCTGTGCTGTCTGCCCCATTCTACTGTAACTGATGCCACAGTGCTGACCCCCTGTGCTGTCTGCCCCCTTCTACTGTAACTGATGCCACAGTGCTGACCCCCTGTGCTGTCTGCCCCATTATACTGTAACTGATGCCACAGTGCTGACCCCCTGTGCTGTCTGCCCCCTTCTACTGTAACTGATGCCACAGTGCTGACCCCCTGTGCTGTCTGCCCCATTATACTGTAACTGATGCCACAATGCTGACCCCCTGTGCTGTCTGCCCCCTTCTACTGTAACTGATGCCACAATGCTGACCCCCCTGTGCTGTCTGCCCCCTTCTACTGTAACTGATGCCACAGTGCTGACCCCCCTGTGCTGTCTGCCCCCTTCTACTGTAACTGATGCCACAGTGCTGACCCCCCTGTGCTGTCTGCCCCCTTCTACTGTAACTGATGCCACAATGCTGACCCCCCTGTGCTGTCTGCCCCCTTCTACTGTAACTGATGCCACAGTGCTGACCCCCCTGTGCTGTCTGCCCCCTTCTACTGTAACTGATGCCACAGTGCTGACCCCCCTGTGCTGTCTGCCCCCTTCTACTGTAACTGATGCCAGAATGCTGACCCCCCTGTGCTGTCTGATGCCACAATGCTGACCCCTGTGCTGTCTACCCCATTCTACTGTAACTGATGCCAGAATGCTGACCCCCCTGTGCTGTCTGATGCCACAATGCTGACCCCTGTGCTGTCTGCCCCATTCTACTGTAACGGATGCCACAATGCTGACCCCCCTGTGCTGTCTGCCCCCTTCTACTGTAACTGATGCCAGAATGCTGACCCCCCTGTGCTGTCTACCCCATTCTACTGTAACTGATGCCACAATGCTGACCCCCTGTGCTGTCTACCCCATTCTACTGTAACTGATGCCACAATGCTGACCCCCTGTGCTGTCTGCCCCCTTCTACTGTAACTGATGCCAGAATGCTGACCCCCCTGTGCTGTCTACCCCATTCTACTGTAACTGATGCCACAATGCTGACCCCCCTGTGCTGTCTGCCCCATTCTACTGTAACGGATGCCACAGTGCTGACCCCCGTGCTGTCTGCCCCCTTCTACTGTAACTGGTGCCACAGTGCTGACCCCCTGTGCTGTCTGCCCCCTTCTACTGTAACTGATGCCACAATGCTGACCCCCTGTGCTGTCTGCCCCCTTCTATTGTAACTGATGCCACAGTGCTGACCCCCTGTGCTGTCTGCCCCATTCTACTGTAACTGATGCCACAATGCTGACCCCTGTGCTGTCTGCCCCCTTCTACTGTAACTGATGCCACAATGCTGACCCCCCTGTGCTGTCTGCCCCCTTCTACTGTAACTGATGCCACAATGCTGGCCCCCTGTGCTGTCTGCCCCCTTCTACTGTAACTGATGCCACAATGCTGGCCCCCTGTGCTGTCTGCCCCCTTCTACTGTAACTGATGCCACAATGCTGACCCCCTGTGCTGTCTGCCCCCTTCTACTGTAACTGATGCCACAATGCTGACCCCCTGTGCTGTCTGCCCCCTTCTGTAACTGATGCCACAATGCTGACCCCCCTGTGCTGTCTGCCCCCTTCTACTGTAACTGATGCCACAATGCTGGCCCCCTGTGCTGTCTGCCCCATTCTACTGTAACTGATGCCACAATGCTGGCCCCCTGTGCTGTCTGCCCCCTTCTACTGTAACTGATGCCACAATGCTGGCCCCCTGTGCTGTCTGCCCCCTTCTACTGTAACTGATGCCACAATGCTGACCCCCTGTGCTGTCTGCCCCCTTCTACTGTAACTGATGCCACAATGCTGACCCCCTGTGCTGTCTGCCCCCTTCTACTGTAACTGATGCCACAATGCTGACCCCCTGTGCTGTCTGCCCCCTTCTACTGTAACTGATGCCACAGTGCTGCCCCCCTGTGCTGTCTGCCCCCTTCTACTGTAACTGATGCCACAATGCTGACCCCCTGTGCTGTCTGCCCCCTTCTGTAACTGATGCCACAATGCTGACCCCCCTGTGCTGTCTGCCCCCTTCTACTGTAACTGATGCCACAATGCTGGCCCCCTGTGCTGTCTGCCCCATTCTACTGTAACTGATGCCACAATGCTGGCCCCCTGTGCTGTCTGCCCCCTTCTACTGTAACTGATGCCACAATGCTGGCCCCCTGTGCTGTCTGCCCCCTTCTACTGTAACTGATGCCACAATGCTGACCCCCTGTGCTGTCTGCCCCCTTCTACTGTAACTGATGCCACAATGCTGACCCCCTGTGCTGTCTGCCCCCTTCTACTGTAACTGATGCCACAATGCTGACCCCCTGTGCTGTCTGCCCCCTTCTACTGTAACTGATGCCACAGTGCTGACCCCCTGTGCTGTCTGCCCCCTTCTACTGTAACTGATGCCGGATTGCTGCCCCCCCTGTGCTGTCTGCCCCCTTCTACTGTAACTGATGCCACAATGCTGACCCCCTGTGCTGTCTGCCCCCTTCTATTGTAACTGATGCCACAGTGCTGACCCCCTGTGCTGTCTGCCCCATTCTACTGTAACTGATGCCACAATGCTGACCCCCTGTGCTGTCTGCCCCATTCTACTGTAACTGATGCCGGATTGCTGCCCCCTTGTGCCGCAGTCTTTGTACTGGCATATTGTATTATGTCTTAGAGTAATGTAACTAAATGATGGTACAGAAGAGGACGTTCTCCATCATGTCATTCTTTATAAACCTTTCTATTATAGGGATTACGCTGCTTTTATTTTATGATCTTCCGTGCGGCCTGGATGACTCTTGCTGGGTGTGATTGTGTTCTTTACAGTGTTCCATGCTCGGTGCAGATATATATTGTGTATCAGGCTGGGCCAGGTGCCCCGTGCATCATGTAATGTTTCTATCTGATCCAAACCTGCCCTGGCTTATGACATTTCTCCTGGTTCCTGCTTCTTGTTCTGTGTGTGTATAAGGTGTAGGTACACCATGTATTCTTCTTCTCTGCATTGACTTCCATTGATTCGCTCTTCCCAGCAGTCTGTTCCTGCATTAGTCTGTTCTAGGCTGGTAATAAGAATCTGACGACCTCACAGGAACAGTCCCACTCGGAAATTTTCAATTTTGGAGCAAGTATGTGACCCGTTTATGGTGGTTATCAGTATTATATTATTATATCAGTCTGGTGTTGAGGATATAATGAGGGCAGTCTGTACTCACTGTTGCTGTCGCCCTCTTCCATGACGCTGCATTGCACAAATGAAACAACATCCAGATAAAATGAGATTTTTGAGGACCTCTTAAATGGCTGATGATGGTCCTACGTCAAGAGCTTATACATCCATTAATATAAGCGTTGTCCTCAAGCCAGTCAAGTTGTGGCAGATAATATCAATGGTCTTCTCAGTGCGGCCACTCAGCCGGACCCACTCCTTCATCAACTGGGTGATACTCCCAGAGGTCACAGAACCTAAGGCTAACGGCCTATGGTCTGCAGGTGCTGTCTGCAACGGTGGAGCCATTGGATTACATTCCAGTAAAAGAAGCTTGGTTCATCCCATGGACAATGGACTTGAGAGCCTAATGGTTTGGGACCTGGACTGTTGCTGACTTTTGGGTTGTACCAGAAAAAGCTGCTTGGGATATCGGTTTAAAGGACCAATACAACTAAAGTACAAGTTCATTTCTGTGCGTTCGCTGCCGGTAACCTTTTGTGTGTATGTACAGGTGTCAGGAACTTATCAGGGTTATTGTTTGAGTTAAAGCTGTGATGCAGGGAGAGGTTTTCCCACGCACACGAGACTTCCTGTCACATTGAATGCACCTGCAGTCGGCCTGGTCGCAGAATAACGTACTGATGCTCGTCTACAGGAAGTGCAATTACTATGTCAAATGTCTCATTATCTTAATGTATGGGTAGTTTTATTATTGGAGAGCAACAGGCATCTGAATGTAGTTAGTACAAAAGCATTGCAGTAAGACTGAGATTACAGTATGATCAAACAAACGGCGTCTGGAACATATTGCTTATAAAGCTCCACCTAGTTCCGCAGAGCAGTGACATAGCAGAAGTCTATACGTATTAGTAGATGCTAAATAAAACCTAATGATGCAAGGTCTGAAGGATTGGGGGTTCAGGAGAGGGTTCCATAGATTAGTGTTAGCGTGGGAGAAGTCTTGGAGTGAGAGGTGGGAAGTAGTGGGGTCACATGGCTTAAGTCTGAATGGTATTGGGAATGGGAATTTACTTTCAGGTCGCACATTGAAGCCTCTGATTTGCGTTTGGGGCTGCCCAGAATCTGCGCTATCCATAGCGATCCAAGCTGAATGAGGCCCAAAGTCCCAATAAATTATTTTCAAAGAGAAATGTTGAGGAGGTGGAGGCATATGCTACGGTAGCGGGAGTGGATGGGATAAGGGGCTAGGTTTTGGTAGGAGAAGGAACTTGAGTTTCTTACCTGGTGGTTGGACAGAAGAAGTTGAGTTAGTAGGGCCGCCTGCGATGGATCCTATATAAGGAGGTGGAGTCTGAGGACACTAAATTTGCTGTCACACAGCTTGCTCAAGTTCTGGGTGCCTGGACCTCCATCCTGAGGGGATCTCTAAACACCTCTAGCTTGATCTTGTGGCTACATATGGGGTGATATGAATGGAAAGAGTCTCTATTACACCTTTCACACTGAGCGAAAAACATGGGATATTATCAGTTCCCGTGCTGTGTGAAAGGGTCTACTCAGGTCCAAATTGCCGGGGCTGACCCGGGACCTTGGTTGCTTCCAGGTTTATTGCCGGGGCTGACCCGGGTTAATGTTACATTTCAAAGCTGCTGATTGGCTGTGTATCTGAAGGCCCATCTTAAGGCAATGTCTACAGTGACGGGCAGGGCAGGCATGGGTTTATTTTGGAAGGGTTTGCCCTGGGAATAACCAAGGTGCAGCGTGAAAGGGGCTGTAGGAGCGAAGACCCAGGTACAACTCGTGGTCAGTAACCTGGGGAAAACCCTAGCTATGGTCTGAAAGGGGTTTAGGATATAACTCTTGGAGCATGCTCACAAATCCAGTTAAATTTAAAAATTTCTGCTTGCTAATGAAATCAGTCAGGTTGCTATCTCCTGTAGGATGGTCAGGGCCTGAGCTTGGGGGCTGGAGATGCCTCCGACCTGATCCCAGCAGACTAATATGGGAGGAAGCGGATTCCGTTTGTTGGCCGGTATTGTACTGTGTGATGTCAGTGTTTGGTAATGATATCGGCCTGTACTTTGTCATTGTGCCATTCTGGAATCGCTGCTATGGCGGCTGCTGAGGCAGAGATGATCCCTCTAAAATAATCAAATGTGGGGCACGTACTGTGGAATGTACTTTATAGCATTGGGGTCCTTGGGAGTGGATCCTCCTGCTCATCTGTGTCGGTCTGGGTGCGTTTATATAGCGTTTTGTGGAAATGGAATTCTCGCTCTAGTTCAGTCGGCACAGCCAGAATGAACTTTTGATGCTTTTTCATAATGTTGGCAAGTTTACGAGCGAGTAGAATGAGCTGGCATGTGAGGCTCCCAGTCTGGGGCAGGAGATTGTGCGATGGTCATTCTGTGTGGGGATAGGGTTGAGGATGGTCTCACCTAGAGAAGGTAGTTTTATTTGTTTGCTGTCAGTGCTGAGCTATAGGTCTCCGTGTTGGTCACGGACTTGTGGCCTCTGGCATAACCTGGCAAGAATATCTCTGACTTCCTCTAACGTATATTCAGTAGTGGCATTGATTATTTCTCCGGCAGGGTCCACATGTTATCCACAGGATAACAATGGGATATGATGAAGCGACAGCGGATTTGCACCTCCCAGCATGCAACGGGCCGTCCATATATCCCCGCCCCCTGGCTCAGGCAAATCAGTTTTTTGTTCTGTGCGGCAGGAGCCGGACCATGGTCAGAGGGCTGCTGTTTTTAGCAGCATTAAGCATTCTTATTTTACTTTTATAGTCTTACTATTTTTTTTTTGAGTGATCTTTCTAAAAAGCGCCTTATACGTACCTTAGAAAGAGTCGCTCCAACAACTCTCCGCCGGATCGCGACAGTGCTTATTCACGAGTACAGTGCTGTCTCGGCGGGCGTCTGTGTCGGATATACTAGCAAGTCCAGCAGACGTTACCAGGCTGTGGCCGGAGCACGGGGAGAAGGTAAGGCATCGGTTCCGCTTAGAAGGGGAACGCGGACACAGCCGCATTGTTTTGGGAGGAGACTACCAAACAGTCGCTGACGCGGCTGCCACCCCGGGTGCTCCAGCGCTAGGCCTTAGGGATCAGAGGCTCCAGGAATAGTATGATGCCGCGATCCCTAGGGTTGATGTCAGCAGTGGGGAGTCAGACGCTCTCCTGGTCGCCCCTCCCCCCGGTTCATGACCAGTTTCCTCCGAGTCTCCCTCCATGAACTGTTTCCCGCTTCCGTCTCAGACGCTGTACAGGACCCAGTCGCAGCATAGGTGGCTGTGTGACTGGTGCATCTGTGTTCACTGAGCGCCTGTGTTCAATATAGGTTCATGGAGCGGCAGTGTACACTAGTAGCGTCTAGATACACTCAGCGTTCGCTAACGTATTGATCAGTCCTGGAAGCGAGTATCCCACTCTACTGAGTATGGGTAATACAGCACTAAATCTCTATCTACCTTTCTCTGACGTCCTAGTGGATGCTGGGGACTCCGTCAGGACCATGGGGAATAGCGGCTCCGCAGGAGACAGGGCACAAAATTTAAAAGTTTGACCACTAGGTGGTGTGTACTGGCTCCTCCCCCTATGACCCTCCTCCAAGCCTCAGTTAGGTTTTTGTGCCCGTCCGAGCAGGGTGCAATCTAGGTGGCTCTCATAAAGAGCTGCTTAGAGTAAAAGTTTTGATAGTTTTATTATTTTCAGTGAGTCCTGCTGGCAACAGGCTCACTGCAACGAGGGACCTAGGGGAGAAGAAGTGAACTCACCTGCGTGCAGGATGGATTTGCTTCTTAGGCTACTGGACACTAGCTCCAGAGGGACGATCACAGGTACAGCCTGGATGGGTCACCGGAGCCGTGCCGCCGACCCCCTTGCAGATGCCGAAGTAAGAAGAGGTCCAGAAACCGGCGGCTGAAGGCTTTTCAGTCTTCATGAGGTAGCGCACAGCACTGCAGCTGTGCGCCATTGCGCTCAGGCACACTTCACACCGGCGGTCACTGAGGGTGCAGGGCGCTGGGGGGGGGCGCCCTGGGCAGCAATGTTAATACCTTTCTGGCTAAAAAGAATACATCACATATAGTCCATGAGTTATATGGATGTATTTCACCCCTGCCAGGTCTCAGAAAAACCGGGAGAAGAGCCCGCCGGAATAGGGGGCGGGGCCTATCTCCTCAGCACACAGCGCCATTTTCCTACACCGCTCCGCTGCTAGGAAGGCTCCCAGGCTCTCCCCTGCACTGCACTACAGAAACAGGGTAAAAAACAGAGAGGGGGGGCATTTTTTGGCGATATTATATATATTTAAGCAGCTATAAGGAAACAACACTTATATAAGGTTGTTCCTATATAATTATAGCGCTTTGGTGTGTGCTGGCAAACTCTCCCTCTGTCTCCCCAAAGGGCTAGTGGGGTCCTGTCTTCTATCAGAGCATTCCCTGTGTCTGCTGTGTGTCGGTACGTGTGTGTCGACATGTATGAGGACGATATTGGTGTGGAGGCGGAGCAATTGCCGGTAATGGTGATGTCACCCCCTAGGGAGTCGACACCGGAATGGATGGCTTTGTTTATGGAATTACGTGATAATGTCAGCACGCTGCAAAAGTCGGTTGACGACATGAGACGACCGGCAAACCAGTTAGTACCTGTACAGGCGTCTCAAACACCGTCAGGGGCTGTAAAACGCCCTTTGCCTCAGTCGGTCGACACAGACCCAGACACGGACACCGAATCTAGTGTCGACGGTGAAGAAACGAACGTATTTTCCAGAAGGGCCACACGTTATATGATCACGGCAATGAAGGAGGCTTTGCATATCTCTGATACTGCAAGTACCACAAAAAGGGGTATTATGTGGGGTCTGAAAAAACTACCTGTAGTTTTTCCTGAATCAGAGGAATTGAATGACGTGTGTGATGAAGCGTGGGTTACCCCTGATAAAAAACTGCTAATTTCAAAGAAGTTATTGGCGTTATACCCTTTCCCGCCAGAGGTTAGGGCGCGCTGGGAAACACCCCCTAGGGTGGACAAGGCGCTCACACGTTTATCCAAACAAGTGGCGTTACCGTCTCCTGATACGGCCGCCCTCAAGGATCCAGCTGATAGGAGGCTGGAAAATACTCTAAAAAGTATATACACACATACTGGTGTTATACTGCGACCAGCAATCGCCTCAGCCTGGATGTGCAGTGCTGGGGTGGCTTGGTCGGATTCCCTGACTGAAAATATTGATACCCTGGACGAGATGCACAGAGGGATATCTGCACTCTGGCATCAAGAGTAAGTGCGATGTCCATATCTGCCAGAAGAAGTCTATGGACACGACAGTGGTCAGGCGATGCGGATTCCAAACGGCATATGGAAGTATTGCCGTATAAAGGGGAGGAATTATTTGGGGTCGGTCTATCGGATTTGGTAGCCACGGCAACAGCCGGGAAGTCCACCTTTTTACCTCAAGTCCCCTCCCAGCAGAAAAAGACACAGTCTTTTCAGCCGCAGTCCTTTCGTTCATATAAGAACAAGCGAGCAAAAGGACATTCATATTTGCCCCGAGGCAAAGGAAAGGGTAAGAGACTGCAGCAAGCAGCCCCTTCCCAGGAGCAGAAGTCCTCCCCGGCTTCTGCAAAGGCCTCAGCATGACGCTGGGACCTTACAAGCGGACTCAGGGGCGGTGGGGGGTCGCCTCAAGAATTTCAGCGCACAGTGGGCTCACTCGCAGGTGGACCCCTGGATCCTGCAGGTAGTATCTCAGGGTTACAGGTTGGAATTCGAGAAGTCTCCCCCTCGCCGGTTCCTAAAATCTGCTTTGCCAACGTCTCCCTCAGACAGGGCGACGGTATTGGAAGCCATTCACAAGCTGTACTCTCAGCAGGTGATAATCAAGGTACCCCTTCTACAACAGGGAAAGGGGTATTACTCCACGCTATTTGTGGTACCGAAGCCGGACGGCTCGGTCAGACCTATTCTAAATCTGAAATCTCTGAACCTGTACATACAAAAATTCAAGTTCAAGATGGAGTCATTTAGAGCAGTGATAGCGAATCTGGAAGAAGGGGATTTTATGGTGTCCTTGGACATCAAGGATGCTTACCTTCATGTCCCAATTTGCCCTTCACACCAAGGGTACCTCAGGTTCGTGGTACAAAACTGTCATTATCAGTTTCAGACGCTGCCGTTTGGATTGTCCACGGCACCCAGGGTCTTTACCAAGGTAATGGCCGAAATGATGATCCTTCTTCGAAGAGAAGGTGTATTAATTATCCCTTACTTGGACGATCTCCTGATAAGGGCAAGATCCAGAGAACAGCTGGAGGTCGGAGTAACACTAACTCAAGTAGTGCTCCAACAGCACGGGTGGATTCTGAATTTTCCAAAATCCCAACTGATCCCGACGACACGTCTGCTGTTCCTAGGGATGATTCTGGACACTGTTCAGAAAAAGGTATTTCTTCCGGAGGAGAAAGCCAGGGAGTTATCCGAACTAGTCAGGAACCTCCTAAAACCAGGGACAGTGTCTGTGCATCAATGCACAAGAGTGCTGGGAAAAATGGTGGCTTCTTACGAAGCGATTCCATTCGGCAGATTCCATGCACAAATTTTTCAGTGGGATCTGCTAGACAAATGGTCCGGATCGCATCTGCAGATGCATCAGCGGATAAAATTGTCGACAAGGACAAGGGTCTCTCTGCTATGGTGGTTGCAGAGTGCTCATCTGTTAGAGGGCCGCAGATTCGGCATACAGAACTGGGTCCTAGTGACCACGGATGCCAGCCTGAGAGGCTGGGGAGCGGTCACACAAGGAAGAAACTTCCAGGGCGTGTGGTCAAGCCTGGAAACGTCTCTTCACATAAATATACTGGAACTAAGAGCAATCTACAATGCTCTAAGCCTGGCAAAACCTCTGTTTCAGGGTCAGCCGGTGTTGATCCAGTCGGACAACATCACGGCAGTCGCCCACGTAAACAGACAGGGCGGCACAAGAAGCAGGAGGGCAATGGCAGAAGCTGCAAGGATTCTTCGCTGGGCGGAAAATCATGTGATAGCACTGTCAGCAGTGTTCACCACATGATTGTAGTCCATTGGGAAAGACCAATGGTGGACATGATGGCGTCCCGCCTCAACAAAAAACTGGACAGGTATTGCGCCAGGTCAAGAGACCCTCAGGCAATAGCTGTGGTTGTTCTGGTAACACCATGGGTGTACCAGTCAGTGTATGTGTTCCCTCTTCTGCCTCTCATACCCAAGGTACTGAGAATTATACGGCAAAGGGGAGTAAGAACGATACTAGTGGCTCCGGACTGGCCAAGAAGGACTTGGTACCCGGAACTTCAGGAGATGCTCACGGAAGATCCGTGGCCTCTACCTCTAAGAAGGGATCTGCTTCAGCAGAGACCGTGTCTATTCCAAGACTTACCGCGGCTGCGTTTGACGGCATGGCGGTTGAACGCCGGATCCTAAGGGAAAAAGGCATTCCGGAAGAGGTCATCCCTACCCTGGTCAAAGCCAGGAAGGAGGTGACTGCACAACATTATCACCGCATTTGGAGAAAATATGTTGCATGGTGTGAGGCCAGGAAGGCCCTGACAGAGGAATTTCAACTGGGTCGATTCCTACATTTCCTGCAAACAGGATTATCTATGGGCCTCAAATTAGGGTCCATTAAGGTTCAAATTTCGGCCCTGTCGATTTTCTTCCAGAAAGAATTGGCTTCAGTTCCTGAAGTCCAGACTTTTGTAAAAGGAGTACTACATATACAGCCCCCGGTTGTGCCCCCAGTGGCACCGTGGGATCTTAATGTAGTTTTGGATTTTCTCAAATCCCATTGGTTTGAGCCACTCAAATCGGTAGATTTGAAATATCTTACATGGAAAGTAACCATGCTACTGGCCCTGGCTTCAGCCAGGAGAGTGTCGGAATTGGCGGCTTTATCGTATAAAAGCCCATATCTGATTTTCCATTCGGACAGGGCAGAATTGAGGACGCGTCCTCATTTTCTGCCTAAGGTGGTATCGGCGTTTCACCTGAACCAGCCTATTGTGGTGCCTGCGGCTACTAGCGATTTGGAGGATTCCAAGTTGCTGGACGTTGTCAGAGCATTGAAAATATATATTTCAAGGACGGCTGGAGTCAGAAAATCTGACTCGCTGTTTATACTGTATGCACCCAACAAGCTGGGTGCTCCTGCTTCTAAGCAGACGATTGCTCGTTGGATTTGTAGCACATTTCAACTGGCACATTCTGTGGCAGGCCTGCCACAGCCTAAATCTGTCAATGCCCACTCCACAAGGAAGGTGGGCTCATCTTGGGCGGCTGCCCGAGGGGTCTCGGCATTACAACTCTGCCGAGCAGCTACGTGGTCGGGGGAGAACACGTTTGTAAAATTCTACAAATTTGACACTCTGGCTGAGGAGGACCTGGAGTTCTCTCATTCGGTGCTGCAGAGTCATCCGCACTCTCCCGCCCGTTTGGGAGCTTTGGTATAATCCCCATGGTCCTGACGGAGTCCCCAGCATCCACTAGGACGTCAGAGAAAATAAGAATTTACTCACCGGTAATTCTATTTCTCGTAGT
Source organism: Pseudophryne corroboree (assembly GCF_028390025.1). NCBI lineage: Eukaryota > Metazoa > Chordata > Amphibia > Anura > Myobatrachidae > Pseudophryne > Pseudophryne corroboree. The sequence goes on from NC_086451.1 coordinate 484,585,382, forward strand.
CCGTAGTGGATGCTGGGCGCCCATCCCAAGTGCGGATTGTCTGCAATACTTGTACATAGTTATTGTTACAAAAAAATCGGGTTGTTTATTGTTGTGAGCCATCTGTTCAGAGGCTCCGCTGTTATCATGCTGTTAACTGGGTTCAGGTCACAGGTTGTACGGTGTGATTGGTGTGGCTGGTATGAGTCTTACCCGGGATTCAAAATCCTTCCTTATTGTGTACGCTCGTCCGGGCACAGTATCCTAACTGAGGCTTGGAGGAGGGTCATAGGGGGAGGAGCCAGTACACACCACCTAGTGGTCAAACTTTTAAATGTTGTGCCCTGTCTCCTGCGGAGCCGCTATTCCCCATGGTCCTGACGGAGTCCCCAGCATCCACTACGGACTACGAGAAATAGAATTACCGGTGAGTAAATTCTTATTTTTTGAGTATGAATAGTTAGATAAGTGCCTATTGCATATGAGTCTGTATACGGTAGATCTGTTTTAACATGATTCAGTAATATGTTCTCCTACATACATGAAATGTAGTTGTAGTCGATGTGCTCATATTGCTTATTATACTAATGTATAACCTGTGACTGACTGCTAGTGTGATTGCTGACTTTACTATACTGTCAATTTTGTTCTATTCCGATCCTCTGCTGGTGCTTGGGTAGGGTTGGATTGTATGTCACTTTAAATAGCTTAAAGTGATTACAGTCACAAATTGTGTAGTACACTGTGGAAGTGTTGATTATTTATCATGTCTAAGAGCGGCAAGGGTGAGGAAAATACACTCACAGCAACACCAACACTCACATCATGTTTGTCTTGCAAAGCTGTGTTAACCTCTCAGGATCTGGTTCAGGACGGTTTGTGTGCAAATTGTTTTAGCTTTCACCAGGGGTTCTTGAAAAATACAAGACCGATTCAGGTGCAGGTTGATCCACCTTGGGCTATGTTTGCACAGACTTTATCCAGTATAGCTTAATGCAGAGGTTCTCAAACTCGGTCCGCGGGGGCACACAGTGCATGTTTTGCAGGTCTCCTCACAGAATCGCAAGTGAAATAATTAGCTTCACCTGTGGACCTTTTTAAAATGTGTCAGTGAGTAATTAATACACCTGTGCACCTGCTGGGTTACCTGCAAAACATGCACTGTGTGTGCCCCCGAGGACCGAGTTTGAGAACCTCTGGCTTAATGGATCATTCCTACAAATCCGGTACCAGGGATATGTTACACGATTAACCCTTATATGCAGTTTCCCACCTGTGGTATATCCCTTCCAGCAGCAGCCTCTCCAAAAAAACAGGCTGATAAGCCAGTGGTAAGTAAATCTTCATTCTCACAGGCTATACATGATTCAGATGAGGATTCATCGGAGGATGAAAGCTCAGTTAACTCTACTTTGGCATACGAAGAGGAGGAGGAAGGTCTCAACTCAGTGGATATTGCGGAGTTAATTAAAGCAGTCAAAGCCATTCTATCCTTAGAGGATTCAGCAGAGCCTGTGTTAAAAACCAAGGCACCTGTGTTTAAACGTCCCAAAACAATTAAGACTGAGTTTCCAGGGTCAGATCAGCTGACGGAAATTATGGAAGAGGCTTGGGCTATGCCCAATAAGAAGTTTAGAATTCCTAAGAAATGGAATTCCAATTATCCTCTTCCAGCTGGGGATTGTTTAAAAAGGGAGGTGGCTCCCAAAGTAGATACGCATGTGTTTCGATAAGTGCGGAAATCTACATTACTTTTTCCTTCAGCATCATTAAATGATGTCACGGATTCGAGAGTGGATGTTTTTTTAAAAACCATGTTTTACCTGTCTGGGGCAGTCATAAGGCCAGCCATGGCTTCAGCTTGGATGCTTCGGGCCTTATACAGACAGATACTGGTTCAGGCAAAAGACATTCTTCGGGGAAAACCAGTCCAGATCCGCTCGGACAATGCGACGTCAGTAGCGTACCTCAACCATCAGGGAGGGACTCGCAGCCGAAAAGCGATGTAGGTAAGTCACATACTAAAGTGAAACAAAACCAAAAACCTGGCGCTGTGATTTATACAAATGTTATGCAGCTGCTCTCTAAGGGGCTATTGGTATATACGCCCCTAATATAAAGAACAATAAAGAAAAACCAAGAGAGCGCTAGTTCACATTTGATGTGGATTTTTTATTTGTATTAAATGAAAAAACAATATCTAAAACAATTATACGGGCGCAACAGTCGCAATTAATGAGGAGCAGATGATTAATAGTCAGAACAATTGTTACCAATCATTATAGCTCATTTGAAAGCCAACACATAGGAGGCTTATTGTCCGTATAAGTATATACAGGAAAACCATCATCATCTGGTTACATTCTGATACATGGACTGTTACAATATAACTAAGATTGGAAAGAGCTATACTACACAGGTTTCATTCATTTGGAGAGATCTTTTTATATTTAAAATATAAAACCAATATTGTATCCATGTTCAGTCCAATATATTTATAGATTATGGCTAATTTGTGAAGTATTTATTCATTGGAACACAGTCTAATTATAGATTCATGCATATTGTTTTTTATATATAGGGGAGTTATCCTGTTTTAGAATTATTGTTTTTTTATGTGATAAGAGTGTTTCTGTCGGCCGACAATAAGTATAATTGTTTTAGATATTGTTTTTTCATTTAATACAAATAAAAAATCCACATCAAATGTGAACTAGCGCTCTCTTGGTTTTTCTTTAACATACTAAAGTGGGCAGAACTTCAACATCCAGCCTTGTCCGCAGTATTCGTTCCGGGAGTCCTAAACTGGGAAGCGGACTTTCTCAGTCGACACGCCATTCAGGCAAGTGAATAGACTCTACACCCGGAGGTCTTCCAGACTCTAGTAGACAAGTAGGGGTTGCCAGAGATAGATCTCATGGCGTCCTGTCTGAACAACAAGGTGCTCGCATACGGGTCAAGAACAAAGGATCCCGGAGCGATCTTTGTGGATGCCCTGTCAGTGAGATGGGACTTTCATCTGGCATATGTGTTTCCTCCAATCACCCTGTTACCTAGGGTGGTGAGAAAGATAAAGCAAGGAAAGGGTGCCGTGATACTAATGGCTCCACCAGGCAGAAGGCATTGGTACATAGATCTGCAGAGAATGTCGATGGAGGTTCCACTTCTGCGCCCTCAATGTCCAGATCTACTGATGCAGGGTCCTTGTTATCACAGACATCTGGATCGACTGTCTTTGACGGCGTGGCTCTTGAACCCTCTATCCTGAAGCAAGAGGATTCTCAAAATGGGTAATTGAAACAATGCTCAGAGCAAGGAAACCCTCCTCACCGAATATGGCAAACCTATATTCATTGGTGCAGTGAAAGTAAAATGGACCCTAGTTTCTTCAGTCTCCTGGGTCTTAGCATTCCTTCAGGAAGGAGTGGATAAAGGTTTGAAGGTGGCTTCCTTGAGAGTGCAAGTGTCTGTATTGACCGTATGGTTCCAAAAGAAAATTGCCAACTTACAGGATGTACGTACTTTTCTCTTACGTCCTAGAGGATGCTGGGGACTCCGTAAGGACCATGGGGTATAGACGGGCTCCGCAGGAGACATGGGCACTATAAAGAACTTTTAGTATGGGTGTGCACTGGCTCCTCCCTCTATGCCCCTCCTCCAGACCCCAGTTAGATCTTGTGCCCAGAGGAGAGAGGGTGCATTACAGAGGAGCTCTCCAGAGTTTCTGTGATAAAGAATTTTGTTAGGTTTTTTATTTTCAGGGAGCACTGCTGGCAACAGGCTCCCTGCATCGTGGGACTGAGGAGAGAGAAGCAGACCTACTTAAGTGATAGGTTCTGCTTCTTAGGCTACTGGACACCATTAGCTCCAGAGGGAGTCGGACCGCAGGTCTCACCCTGCCGTTCGTCCCAGAGCCGCGCCGCCGTCCTCCTCGCAGAGCCGGAAGATAGAAGCCGGGTGAGTATTAGAAGAAAAGAAGACTTCAAGGCGGCAGAAGACTTCAGATCTTCACACAACACACACAGAGCAGGCACAGATGGGCGCAGGGGGGGCGCCTTGGGCAGCAGTAAACCTCAAGGCTGGTAGATTGGTACACATTAGGCTGCGGAGGCAGTAAATTGTTAAACCCCCGCCATTTTTTGCAATTTAGAGCGGGACCGAAGCCCGCCGCTGGAGGGTGCAGAGCTTGATCCCTCAGCACTAACCAGCGCCATTTTCTCCACAGAAGCTGCAGAGAACGCTGGCTCCCCGGACTCTCCCCTGCTGAACAGATCGGAGGGCTGAAAAAGAGGAGGGGGGCACATTACAGGCGCAGTGAGTGGGAAAGTGGTTAATTATAACTAAAAAGCGCTATCTGGTGTTATTCCAGTATAAGGGGCGCTGGGTGTGTGCTGGCATACTCTCTCTCTGTCTCTCCAAAGGGCCTAGTTGGGAATTGTCCCTTTATAGTTATATCCCTGTGTGTGTGGGGTGTCTGTACGTGCGTGTCGGCATGTTTGAAGCGGAAGGCTCGTCCAAGGAGGAGGTGGAGCAGATGAGTAGTGAGTCCCCGTCGGTGGTGCCGACTCAAGAGTGGATGGATATGTGGCATATGTTAAATGCAAGTGTGGCATCATTACATAAGAGACTGGACAAAGCAGAGTCCAGGGAGACAACAGGGGGCCAATCCACGGATTGGACCGACTCACAGGGCCCTTCAGGGTCTCAGAAACGTCCCTTGTCACAAATAGTAGACACGGATACCGACACGAAGTCTGACTCCAGTGTCGACTACGATGAAGCAAGATTGCACCCTAGGGTGACCAAAAGTATTCAGTGTATGATAATTGCAATAAAGGATGTTTTGCATATCACTGATGAACCCTCTGTTCCCGACACGAGGGTACACATGTTTAAGGGAACGAAGGAGGAAGTAACCTTTCCCCCATCTCATGAACTTAACAAGTTCTTTGAAAAAGCTTGGGAAACTCCAGATAAGAGACTGCAGATTCCCAAAAGGGTTCTTATGGCGTACCCTTTCCCTACGCAGGACAGGGTACGTTGGGAATCCTCTCCCAGAGTGGACAAGGCTGTAACACGCCTGTCCAAGAAGGTGGCGCTGCCGTCTCCAGACACAGCGGCCCTCAAGGATCCTGCAGACCGCAGGCAGGAGACTACGTTAAAGTCTATTTATTCCCATACTGGTGCTTTGCTCAGACCGGCCATTGCGTCGGCATGGGTATGTAGCGCAGTTGCAGCTTGGACAGTTACCTTGTCAGCTGACCTTGATACCCTAGATAGGGATACCATTTTATTAACTTTAGCCCATATTAAGGACGCGGTCTTATATATGAGAGACGATCAAAGAAACATTGGATTGCTGGGTTCCAGAGCCAATGCCATGGCTATTTCTGCGAGGCGAGCCTTATGGACCCGCCAATGGACGGGTGATGCGGACTCAAAGCATATGGAGGTTTTACCTTACAAGGGTTAAGTGTTGTTTGGGGATGGGCTCGCGGACTTGGTTTCCACAGCTACAGCGGGTAAATCTACCTTTTGTTCCCCAACAGCAAAAGAAAACTCCACAGTATCAGATGCAGTCCTTTCGGTCGCAAAAGTCCAGAAAAGGTCGGGGCTCCTCCTTCCTTGCCAGAAGTAAGGGTAGAGGAAAAAGAACACCTGCTTCAGCTGGTTCCCAGGAGCAGAAGTCCTCCCCGGCTTCTACAAAATCCACCGCATGACGCTGGGGCTCCCCTGCGGGAGTCCGCACTGGTGGGGGCACGCCTTCGACTCTACAGCCAGGTCTGGGTTCGGTCAGACGTGGATCCTTGGGCGATGGAAATTGTTTCCCAAGGCTGGAATTCGAAGAGGTGCCCCCGCGCCGATTTTTCAAGTCTACCTTACCAGCTTCTCCCCCAGAGAGGGAAGTAGTGTTGGCTGCAATTCAAACGCTGTGTCAACAGCAAGTGATTATCAGGGTTCCCCTGTGCCAACAGGGAAAAGGGTATTATTCGACCCTGTTTGTGGTCCTGAAGCCGGATGGTCCGGTCAGGCTCATTTTAAATCTAAAATCCCTAAACCTGTTCTTGAAACGATTCAAATTCAAGATTGAATCGCTCCGAGCTGTAATATCCAGCCTGGAAGGGGGGGATTTTATGGTGTCACTAGACATAAAGGATGCTTACCTTCATGTCCCCATATATCCCTCTCATCAGGAGTACCTGAGATTCGCTGTACAGGACTGTCATTACCAGTTTCAGACGTTGCCGTTTGGGCTTTCCACGGCCCCGAGGATTTTCACCAAGGTGATGGCGGAAATGATGGTGATCCTGCGCAGAGAATGAGTCACAATTATCCCATACTTGGACGATCTCCTGATAAAGGCGAGATTCAGAGATCAATTGCTGAGGAGCGTGTCGCTCTCCCTGAGAGTGCTCCAACAGCACGGTTGGATTCTCAATCTGCCAAAGTCGCAATTGGTTCCAACGACTCGACTATCGTTCCTAGGCATGATACTGGACACGGAACTAAAGAAGGTTTTTCTCCCGTCGGAAAAAGCCCAGGACCTCCAGAACATGGTCAGAGACCTGCTAAAGCCTAAAAGAGTGTCAGTTCATCAATGCACTCGAGTTCTGGGAAAAATGGTGGCCTCATACGAGGCCATTCCCTTCGGCAGGTTTCATGTGAGGACATTTCAGTGGGACCTTCTGGACAAGTGGTCCGGGTCCCATCTACAAATACATCAGAAAATAACACTGTCCCCCAGGGCCAGGGTGTCTCTCCTATGGTGGCTGCAAAGTGCTCACCTTCTAGAGGGTTGCAGGTTCGGCATTCGGGACTGGGTTCTGGTAACCACGGACGCGAGCCTCCGAGGATGGGGTGCAGTCACCCAAGGAAGAAATTTTCAGGGACTGTGGTCAAGCCAGGAGGCTTGTCTGCACATCAACGTGCTGGAATTAAGGGCCATATACAACGGCTTTCGACAAGCGGAGAATCTTCTTCGCAACCTACCGGTTCTGATTCAATCAGACAATGTCACAGCCGTGGCTCATGTGAACCGCCAAGGCGGGACAAGGAGCAGAGTCGCGATGGCGGAAGCCACCAGGATTCTTCGCTGGGCGGAAAATCACGTAAGCGCTCTGTCAGCTGTCTTCATTCCGGGAGTGGACAACTGGGAAGCAGACTTCCTCAGCAGGCACGATCTCCATCCAGGAGAGTGGGGACTTCATCAAGAAGTCTTTGCAGAAATAACGGGTCTCTGGGGAATTCCTCAAATAGACATGATGGCGTCACGCCTCAACAAGAAGCTTCGGAGGTATTGTGCCAGGTCCCGGGACCCTCAGGCGATAGCAGTAGACGCCCTGGTAACTCCATGGGTGTTTCAGTCGGTCTATGTGTTTCCTCCTCTTCCTCTCATCGCAAAAGTTTTGAGGATCATAAGACAAAAAAAGAGTACAGACAATACTCATTGTTCCAGACTGGCCTCGAAGGGCCTGGTACTCAGATCTTCAGGAAATGCTCATAGAAGATCCTTGGCCTCTTCCTCTCAGGGAGGACCTGTTGCAGCAGGGGCCCTGCGTGTTCCAAGACTTACCGCGGTTGCGTTTGACGGCATGGCGGTTGAACGCCGGATCCTAGCTGGGAAAGGTATTCCGGAGGAAGTCATACCTACTCTAATTAAGGCTAGGAAGGAGGTGACTGCGAAACATTATCACCGTATCTGGAGGAAGTATGTCTCTTGGTGTGAAGCCAAGAATGCTTCTACGGAAGATTTTCATCTGGGCTGTTTTCTACACTTCCTACAGACAGGAGTGGATATGGGCCTGAAGTTAGGCTCCATTAAGGTGCAGATTTCGGCCCTATCTATATTCTTTCAGAAGGAATTGGCTTCTCTCCCAGAAGTCCCAACTTTTGTAAAGGGAGTGCTGCACATCCAGCCTCCTTTTTGTGCCCCCAGTGGCACCATGGGACCTGAACGCGGTGTTGCAGTTCCTTAAATCACGCTGGTTTGAACCTCTTCAAACAGTTGAATTAAAATTTCTCACTTGGAAGGTGGTCATGTTGTTGGCCTTGGCATCTGCAAGGCGGGTGTCCGGGTTGGCGGCCTTGTCTCACAAGAGCCCCTATTTTGATTTTCCATGTGGATAGAGCAGAGTTGAGGACTCGTCCTCAATTTTTGCTTAAAGTGGTGTCTTCATTTCATATGAACCAACCTATCGTGGTGCCTGTAGCTACGAGTGACTTGGAGGACTCCAAGTCCCTGGATGTAGTCAGGGCCTTAAAGATTTATGTAGCCAGGACAGCTAGGGTTAGGAAAACAGAGGCTCTGTTTGTCCTGTATGCAGCCAACAAGATTGGCGCGCCTGCTTCAAAGCAGACTATTGCTCTCTGGATCTGTAACACGATTCAGCAGGCTTATTCTTTGGCTGGATTGCCGTTACCAAATTCGGTAAAGGCCCATTCCACTAGGAAGGTGGGCTCTTCTTGGGCAGTCTCTGCATTACAGTTGTGCCGAGCTGCTACTTGGTCGGGTTCAAACACTTTTGCTAAATTCTACAAGTTTGATACCCTGGCTGATGAGGACCTCGCGTTTGCTCAGTCGGTGCTACAGAGTCATCCGCACTCTCCCGCCTGGTTTGGAGCTTTGGTATAAACCCCATGGTCCTTACGGAGTCCCCAGCATCCTCTAGGATGTAAGAGAAAATAAGATTTTAAACCTACCGGTAAATCTTTTTCTCCTAGTCCGTAGAGGATGCTGGGCGCCCGTCCCAGTGCGGACATATTTCTGCAAGGCTTGTATATAGTTGTTGCTTACATAAAGGTTATGTTACAGTTAAGATCCGTCTTTGACTGATGCTGTTTTTTGTTCATGCTGTTAACTGGTTGCATAGTTCCAGGTTATATGGTATGATTGGTGTGGGCTGGTATGAATCTTGCCCTTAGATTAACAAAGTCCTTTCCTCGTATTGTCCATCTCCTCTGGGCACAGTTCTCTAACTGAGGTCTGGAGGAGGGGCATAGAGGGAGGAGCCAGTGCACACCCATACTAAAAGTTCTTTATAGTGCCCATGTCTCCTGCGGAGCCCGTCTATACCCCATGGTCCATACGGAGTCCCCAGCATCCTCTACGGACTAGGAGAAAAAGATTTACAGGTAGGTTTAAAATCTTATTTTTTCCAGGGAATACTGCGCATTCAACATCCGTTTGTTCCTCCTACATTGCTGTGGGACTTAAGTTTAGTCCTGAAAGCCCTTCAAGTAGCTCCATTTGAATCACTTAATAAAGTGGTCTTAAATGGTAGACAGCTTAAGTTCTTTTTCTACTGGCTATGGCGTCAGCTAGAATAGTATCAGATTTAGGGGCATTGTCATGTTGTTCCCCCATTTCTGATTTTTTTTTTTTTTTTTTTTTTATCGAGATAAAGCAGTTCTCAAAACTAGGTCTGGTTATCTTCCTAAGGTGGTGTCTGAGTTCCACCTTAATGAAGAAATTGTATTCCCGGCTTTTCAGGTAGCGGGACTTTCTGTGGGAGAAGCGTCGCTGGACGTAGTCCGGGCATTAAGAATCTACGTAGATCGTACTAGTGCCATCAGAAAGACAGATTCTCTCTTCATCCTCTATGGATTTCACAAGATAGGATGGCCTGCTGATAAGTAGACACTGGCGAGGTGGCTTCAAATGACTATTTCAGAAGCATATTCTTGAGCTGATCTCCCTGTTCCGGGTAATGTCTGTGCTCACTCTACACGTAAGGTAGGTCCTTCATGGGCAGCACAACGTAGTGCTTCAGCAGAACAGATATGTAAGGCAGCCACATGGTCTCCCATTAACACATTCATTAGACATTATGCCTTAGATACTTTTGCCTCTCAGGTCGCTGAATTTGGGCGAAGGATTCTCCTGTCCAATCAGGAGCATCCCCATCACTAAATTGCTTTGGGAAATCCCATTGTTATCCTGTGGATAACTGGTGGACCCTGCCGGAGAAATGTTATGGTAAGAACTTACCTTTGATAACTGTATTTCTCCTAAGTCCACAGTATCCACAGGGATCCCACCCTGACGCACCTGATTTGAGGATCCTTTTACTCACTAACATCTTCCTTCTTGTACGGAAGGGTGTGCATGTGTGTTCTTCGCACCTGATTAGGGTTCTCTATGATGCTCCTGCCTTGAGCTTTGGAATACAACTGATTTGCCTGAGTCAGGAGGCGGGGATATATGGACGGCCCCGTTGCATGCTGGGAGGCTGAAAAACTATGACCGATTGGTGCAAATCCGCTGTTGCTTCATCTTATCCCATTGTTATCCTGTGGATACTGTGGACTTAAAAGAAATACCGTTATCAACAGTAAGTTTTTACCATAACGTATATTTTTTTGTGCTCTCTGTACTTCGGGGAGGTTTTATCTCCGCGTGCGGCTGAGCAGGCGGTGCGGTCTCTACTCTAGAGGACACCATCCCTGTGTGCCCCGTACTAGGTGGTTTGGTCGGTACTCTGCTTCAGGTCTCTCTATGGCCCATTTCGCCAGTGCCAGATTAATGTCCACATGGGCCTGGAGCTGAAATTCATGAAGGGCCTATTGTGTGTCAATGCAGCAGAGCTGGATTAAGGGGGGGTAGCCAGGGTGCGTTATTTCTCGGGAGCCCCGCGTGCCTGCCATCAACCACCAGCCAATTGAACGTATTATTCTTTTTTAATGAAGATATTCAATAGCCTAATGGCCAGGCCCCATGTGTTCAGTGGTTTCCTCCAACTCTCCCATCGTGCACCTTGAAACTGAGACACCTGGGACAGAGAGAGAGAGCGAGAGGCACCTGGGGCAGAGAGAGCGAGAGGCACCTGGGGCAGAGAGAGCGAGAGGCACCTGGGGCAGAGAGAGCGAGAGGCACCTGGGGCAGAGAGAGCGAGAGACACCTGGGGCAGAGAGAGCGAGAGACACCTGGGGCAGAGAGAGCGAGATACACCTGGGGCAGAGAGAGAGTCAGAGACACCTGGGATAGAGAGAGAGTCAGAGACACCTGGAGCAGAGAGAGAGAGACATGGAGAAAAGAGAGAGATGTGGAGAAGAGAGAGACACCTGGAGCAGAGAGAGACATGGAACAGAGAGAGAGAGACGTGGAGCAGAGAGAGAGAGAGAGACGTGGAGCAGAGAAAGAGACATGGAGAAGAGAGATACTTGGAGAAGAGAGAGACGTGGAGCAGAGAGAAAGAGACATGGAGCAGAGAGAGAGATGTGGAGCAGAGAGACATGGAGCGCAGAGAGAGAGAGCAAGAGACACTTGAAGCAGAGAGACATGGAGCAGAAAGAGAGAGAGAGAGAGAGATACTTGAAGCAGAGAGAAAGAGACACTTGGAGCAGGGAGAGAGACCCGGGGCAGTTAGAGATAGAGAGAGACGTGGAGCAGAGAGAGACATGGAGCAGAGAGAGAGAGGAAGATGTGGAGCAGAGAGAGAGACGTGGAGCAGAGAGAGAGACGTGGAGCAGAGAGAGAGACGTGGAGCAGAGAGAGAGACGTGGAGCAGAGAGAGAGACGTGGAGCAGAGAGAGAGACGTGGAGCAGAGAGAGAGACGTGGAGCAGAGAGAGAGACGTGGAGCAGAGAGAGAGAGAGCAAGAGACACTTGGAGCAGAGAGACATGGAGCAGAAAGAGAGAGAGAGAGCAAGAGAGATACTTGAAGCAGAGAGACATGGAGCAGAAAGAGAGAGAGAGCAAGAGATACTTGAAGCAGAGAGACATGGAGCAGAAAGAGAGAGAGAGAGATACTTGAAGCAGAGAGAAAGAGACACTTGGAGCAGGGAGAGAGACCCGGGGCAGTTAGAGATAGAGAGAGACGTGGAGCAGAGAGAGACATGGAGCAGAGAGAGAGAGGAAGATGTGGAGTAGAGAGAGAGACGTGGAGCAAAGAGAGAGAGAGAGAGAGGGAGATGTGGAGTAGAGAGAGATGTGGAGCAGAGAAAGAGAAAGATACATGGAGAAGAGAGAGAGATACATAGAGCAGAGAGAGATACGTGGAGCAGAGAGAAGGAAACATGGAGCAGAGAGAGACCTGGGGCAGAAAGAGAGAGAGCAAGAGACACTTGAAGCAGAGAGACATGGAGCAGAGAGCGAGAGAGAGAGAGAGACTTGGAGCAGAGAGAAAGAGACAATTGGAGCAGGGCGAGAGACCTGGGGCAGTAATGGTGCCTATACACTTGTGCGATGCCCCGCAACATCGCAGGGCATCGCACCGGTAGTTCAGGTGCGATGAAATCGCACCTGAACTGCCAAAGTTATTACCATGCGATCATGCGATAGGTCGCATGGTAATCACGTGATGATCACGTCACCACTGAGTGGGAGTGGCCCGGCGGGTGCCCATCGCAGTGCAATATATTGCATGTGTTAAAAAAAACACATGCGATCGCACTGCGATGCGATAAATATTAAGTGCAGCACATAATATCATGAGATGCGACATTCGAGCAGTGTGCCCGCGCATCGCGTCACATGGTACCTTAAATGTGCATACAATCCTTCCATTTATCTCACAGATGCGATTGAAATCGAAGTATTGTACCTGATATCTCACAAGTGTATGGGCTACAATCAGTAGCGGATCTTGCCACGGGCAAGCAGGACTTTTGCCCGGGGCGCCGCCTTCCAGAGGGCGCCGGCGCCATCCGGAGGGCGCCGCATCATGGCCAGATCCGCTACTGTACCCTCAGCCGCTGTGCTCCCTGCTGTGACCCTCGCCGCTGGTTCCCTTCGTGGAGGGGACCTTTGTTGTGCGGTGCGCGATTACGTCATCGCGGCACCGCACAGCATTGTGGCACATAATTGACCTCTAGTGTCTATGCTGATCCGAGGAGAGGAGCGGCGCCGGCGGCTGTCTGCAGTGGTCTGGAATCAGGAGCGGGGATAGTAAGTATACATTTTTATTTTTTTTTCTCTTCCAGCGGCGCTAAAGGGGGCACAAATGGGGGCGTAACTGACCATGCCCCCATATGAAGCCACGCCCCTATCGTTTTGCTCAGGGCGCCACAAAGGCAAGAACCGGCCCTGGCTACAATAGAGAGAGAGAGACGTGGAGCAGAAAGAGACACTTGTAGCAAAGAGAGAGACCTGGGGCAGTTAGAGAGAGAGAGAGAGGGGGGGGGGGCAGTGAATGAGGAAATTAATCTTGGGAGTGTAGGTGAGGCAGTAAATGAGGGATGGGATAATGAGAAGTGACATGGCAGGCAGAGCGTTTGGGGTTGTGACAGGCTGGATGGAGTAGACAGGACACCGGAGGTGGGTGACGGCTGTATGGGGGCCCGATAAATGCCGGCGCTGACCCCACCTGCTCTGCTTACCTCATACCTGGCTGTAGCAGCTCCCACTCTTTCGCCAAAGCCTACCGCGGTTCTGACGTGCCAATGGAGGGGGCGTGTCTGAGGAGTCAGGACACTAGCACAGTCAGCGGTTCCCCTTCCTCCAGGTCTCAGCACATTTCTTCCGTTTTTTCAGCAGCTCCCCTCCGTGCGCCGCACTGCTTGATGACTGCCCTTCCTCTCGGAGCTCACAGGTCTGCGGGCATTGAATGAGGCGCAATGCATACCCCAGCTTGCTGCTTTGCGCCGACTCTGGGTGGGTGATCAGTATGCTTAATAAGCCTTGCTCCAGCATCCCGCACAGGCCGGCGCCCAGGGATTATGCCCTGGCATCGTTACACCACTGCTGCCATGATGTTGCCACCAGATACCACTCTAGACGCGGGGCATAGAGCAGCCAGTGACAAACAGCAGCTGCAGAACACCTCACACCACTGTTTGGCAGCATATTAAATATTTTTAAATAGAGGACTGGCCGCTAAAGCAGCAGGACAGGACTACAGATGAAGCAGGGAGCATGAGACTGAGACAACGCTGCGCGCGGTCCAGTGGGCAGAGCTTCGGCTGATAGGGTGCTCAGTAACGTTGGGCCATGGGGCGGAGCTTAACATGGGCCAGCGGTGGAGATCGGGTGAAAGGGGAATCGAGTGGAAGAACCAGGGGGCGGAGCTTAAGGTCCGGATTCACAGCTTTGGATGCTGTATGTGAGAGCAGAGGAACTATTCAGGTACAGCAGCAGATGGACTAAGGGGGCGGAGCTTATCGCGGCCGGGGGGCGGAGCTTATCACGGACCTGGGTGTAGATTGCTTTGGGGAGACACTGAGGGTGAGAGGTTGGTTGTGCAGGGCTGCTAGTGGCTTGGGAGGGGATGGGCAAAGCTTTGGACTGGACTGGCGGAATGCTGTTTGTGATTACAGGAGAAAAGTTTTTTTTTCTCCTGACAACACTATCTGCGTTGCTGGAGATCCTGTGGGCCTATTTTCAGTGGGGGCTTGGAGCTGCAGCTCCATCCGCCCCATTGTTAATCCGGCCCTGCATTTCGCTCATGGCCTTGTGTCACCGGTCTATTGTATTTCCCATTGGAGTGACAGCTGGCCCTCTGTACGATCTCTTGTACTCGCATTGCGCATCCTGTGTTGTTGCTTTCTCTCCTCTGGGGCAGGGAGGCTGGGGGAGGACAGGGATGGGTGTTGTATTGAGGCTGCATTACGGCTTATCTTGGTTGAGGTCTCTCCCTGAGTCAGGAAGTTATTCAGTGGTGGAGAGGCGATGAGTCTGTACTGTGGCCCTGTGTTATCTACCTTATACTATACAGACCAGTGCCCTCAGCCACTTTCCTTACTCCATGTTACCCCTGGTGTGATGGGGAGCCCCGGAGGTTGGGGAGGGTGCTGCTTATAGTATATTAGTTGTGTAGGGACACGTCTGCCTCCTGAGTGATACTATATATCCGTTGTCGCCTGCCGGTCAGTGTATGCGGAGCGTCCGCTTGGCTCTGTCCTACTCTCCGATGACGCTCTGTCACTTACTCTAGTCATGTGTAAACACTTGGCGCCTTTGTGTCTTATACTGTGTTTTCATCTGTATAACTCTGTCTTCAAGTACCCCCAACAGGTCATGTTTTCCAGCTCACCCAGCAGGTGCACAGGTGCAGTCATTACTCACTGACACATTGTAAAAGATCCACAGGTGGAGCTAATTGTTTCACTTATGATAGAGGGGCAGATGTATTAAGCCTGGAGAAGTTATGAAGCAGCGATGAGTGCAGGGGGATAACACACCAACCAATCAGCTCCAGTATGTAAATTGACAGGAGCTGATTGGCTGGTGCGTTATCACTTCTCCAGGCTGAATACGTCCGCCCCTCTGTAAAGAGAGCTGGGAATGTGAATTGCTGGGGGAGGGGGTTTCCGTCCTTGAGGACCGGTTTGGTAACCACTAGTATAACGGAATGTATTATACAAACATCATTTATAACACCTATATATATAGTATATTACAGAGAATGAGTCACTGTAGTGCCAGTGGAGCTTACAATCTGCACTTCCTACGATGTGTATTTTACGTACGGACATGCGTAATTCAGGTTCTCTCTCTCTCTTCAGGTGGCAGCCAATGCTCATATTCCTGCAAACTACCTTCTTAAAATATGCGAGCGCATTGGACCTATTCTAGACCAGGAGATCCCGCAGAGCGTTCCTGGCGTGCAAAGCCTTCTGGGAGTAGGCAAGCAGTCGCTGTTACGAAGAGCGAAAGGTAACGGTTGTGCGTTCAGTATGGGCGATAGATGGCGACATTTGAGTGGAGGGGATATTGTATTCCTGACGTTGCGCTGCCGATCTATAGTAACTGCAGCATAGTTTTTATCTATCTCCCTTTTCTTTGCAGACTGCAGAAACTCGCAATGGAAACCATCCACCTTCGCAGCTTTGCACAGGGGCCGGCCCCCAGAACATCCCGCTGGCTACGTGAGACCACTCAGTGTTGGTACGTTAATTACACGAGGCAATGTCCAGGATTACATGTGTCTGCTACCCTGCGGCGCTGTCACGTAGATCACACGGGCGCTGCTCCTTTACATCCTGAGAGCTTACACGTGGATGATCAGCGTGTTTCATGTGATCTATATGTGGCCCTGGTGAAATGCTGCCGGGTAACATACATGTTGCAGTCTAATGCATGGCTTTGTCTTACCCTCTGATTCCAGCAAAAGTCGCCTCTTCCAGAGCCCTGACCGGCTGCGCCCGGTTCCACAATATCTTCCCCTGTTCATCGTATCAGCACATGAAAATGCACAAGAGGATTCTGGGCCACCTGTCGTCTGTGTATTGCGTGGCGTTCGACCGCAGCGGGAGGCGTATCTTTACTGTAAGTGTATGTGATCAGGGTAGCACCACATCTGTGTGACATGCCCTGCTGGGAGTACTACAGGTCACAGCTGTTACACAAGGCTGGGAGTGGTGGTCTCTATCTTCTCATATCCAAGGTTCCTGCCTTGTGCATAGTAAGATGGTGCTAACGATGTCTATCTCGTTGTGTAGGGATCTGACGACTGCCTGGTGAAGATATGGGCCACCGAGGACGGCAGGCTCCTCTCCACTCTGCGGGGGCACTCTGCTGAGATCTCGGACATGGCGGTGAACTATGAGAACACGCTGATCGCGGCTGGCAGTTGTGACAAGGTGGTGCGCGTGTGGTGTCTCCGCACCTGCGCCCCGGTGGCCGTGCTGCACGGCCACACAGCGTCCATCACTTCCATACAGGTAATCCCGTGCTGCGTCCTCTGCCCCGGTTCCCTTTTGGTTGCTTGGTCCTCACTAGAAGAGCCACTCAGAGGTAGTCACAAGAACAGGCGGAGGCATCCCAAGTGATGAATGATACAAGTGTCAGGGTCTGATAAGTGGTGGAATGCCGCGGCTGGCAACGTATGCTCCACCGCTGCGGCTTGTGGGGAAAACATGCGATGCGACATCTGGAACGGCTAATTGTGACCATTCCGAGAATTGGATTGCTTCCCCTTAGCGTTCATTGTCTTCCATGACGCGTATAGTAGGAAGAAATGTGAAATCGGTTGGTGGGAACCCTGATAAGGAGCACTACAAGTCTGAGCTTACCTCGGTCAGATGAATGTTTCCTAAAATATTTGCTGAAGATGCACAAAGGAGGCGGGGGCGGGTCCACGCGGTGTCTAGTCTCTTCTTGCCGTGGTCTCTGGTTGTTCCCTTATAAAGCAGAAATGATTCTTTATGCACAGACATTACGTCAGAACCAGAGTCCTCTGTGGCCAGACACAAGATAATAGCCCCGGTCGCTGTGACTCCGGCTCTGTCCAGGGAACATCTCAGAGGAAGGACAGACGCTGGATCCAGTGATTGCTCCATTGTTACGTGTGCGCTTCTGTTCTCTCTGTACCAATTACTGACTAACGCCGTCCGTATCCATATTTATTATTGTAGTTTTGCCCGGCAACAAAAGGAAAAACTCGATACCTCACTTCTACTGGTGCTGATGGGACAATCTGCTTCTGGCAATGGATCGTGGACACGATGACATTCGAGTAAGACGATCGCTCCTTTTCCCGTGCGCTGTGAGCGGTAACTGTGTTAGTGTACAGATCAGCGGGACGGATTCTTCCGCAAAGTTACATCCGTTTTATAAACGCTCGCTTAGGAAATATGAAACGACTGCTGTAATTATATAGTAATTATATATTACGGGTTCTCTGTAGATCGTATGAAACAAATACACGTCTTGTCTCCATACAGTGATCACCCTCTGAAATTCGCGGAGAGGTCCAGGCCGGGGGTGCAGATTTCCTGCTCCTCCTTCAGTTCAGGTATTTCCAGCAATGTCTGACTCTTATCACTTGTCATCCACCTGTGTTCCTCTTTTTCTGTAGACTTAGGGGTCTATTTACTAAGCCTTAGATGGAGATATAATGGTCGGAGATAAAGTACCAGCCAATCAGCTCCTAACTGTCATTTTTCAAACCCAGCCTGTGACATGGCAGCTAGGAGCTGATTGGCTGGTATCTCCCTTTAAGGCTTAGTACATAGACCCCTGAGTGCCTTAGAGGAAAGGATTCTCCCTCAGCTCTGTGATACAGCTTTCCTGTCCTTCAGGTGGAATGTTCATAGTTACCGGCAGCACCGATCATGTGATAAGAATATATTACCTGGGCTCGGGGGAACCGGAGAAGATTGCAGAACTGGAAGGTCATGTGGTAAGTTACCGCTGCCACTTACCAGGGAGGTGGGGCTGTAATAATGGTACCTACCAGTTCTCTGATCCCAGCGTCTGATGTGTGATTAGTAACCGTCTCCTTTCCTCGTTTTCCAGGATAAAGTGGTCGCCGTTCAGTTCTGTAATAACGGAGACCGGTGAGTGCGATATAATTCCCGCTGCTTCCCCATAACGGTGATTTGATTCTCTTGCTGATCTATGAAGTGTAATACTCGGCCTCCCAGTGCCGGATAATAGACCGATACAGCCGCTCTTCTAGCTTCCTCTCCTACTTACTGTGAACATGTAAATGAGATGTGTCCCTAGCACCTCCTACCACGCAGAACAGGTAGCGAGTGGTTAGATACAGTATCTTGGGTAGTGGATCCAACAGGGGCCTGAATGTGTAAAGATCCAGCAGCCCACTTCCTGGGTGGCCGTACCCTGCAGACCCCACTCTTTCTGTGAATGCGACTATGCCCCCACACACCCTCCTGTGTTCAGTGTCCCCCCGGGGAAGTTACCTGTGTAGTGACAGAGGCTGTAATACTGCTACACCAGGACATGGGGATTGTTACAATGACCCATCCCCTTATTTCCCAGCCTGCCTCTCCCCATCCAGTTTACCATCTCTGACTTCATTCTCCCCAGTCATGGCCCTCATCTGGACCTCCGCCCTGGGCCTTATCCTCTCCTGTCTATCCTGCTACCTCGTACCCTCTGCCTGTTCCCATCTTGCCCACCTCCCAAATCTCTCCCTCTCATCAGTCACTGTCCTCTCTGAAAGTCATTTTCCAAATGTATGCTCTCAAATAGCACTGCCACTCACAGCCGCCACTGGTGCCGGTACGCTGCCACTCACGGCCACTGCTATTACCGGTACTCTGCTGCGCTGCTGCTATTGCCGGTACTCCACCGCACTGCCACTCACAGCCGCCACTAGTGCCGGTACTCCGCCGCACTGCCACTCGCAGCCGCCGGTTCTCTGCCATGCACAGCCACTGCTATTACCGGTACTCCGTCGCACTGCCACTCACAGCCGCCGGTTCTCTGCCATGCACAGTTGCCGGTACTCTGTCGGAGTAGCCCAGCATCCAGTAATAAGCGGTCTATCATTGGAGTGTCGTTGTGGCCGGGTTTGTTGGTGAGGTCCCAGCTGAAGTCAGTGGTTACATCTGTACCCCCTATGTTAGCAGGTGTTGCAGATATCCCAGCTTATCCTTACGCTCCGTCTGGTAGGACCTGTGTGTCTGCCTCTGTTATATTATGTCTATTGCGGGTATTGTATATACATTCCTCTTCAGCATATACAGTGGTGTAGTAGATGGGTGTTACTGACGTCCGCTCTCTGCAGTCTGATTATTGCTCTGTTAGTAACTGATGAGCGCCACATACTAGCGGTGTGAGATTACTGTATATATCCAGTTCCCGATACATTCCCCAGTGAGGAGGGAATACCGCCCCGGCTCCGGTCTCCCTGTAACCGTCGCATGTAATACTGAACAGGATCCATCATCCGGCCGTATGGTGATCATACATTGTAATTACTGCTAGGACCAGATGGTGGGGTGTAATTACTGCTAGGACCAGATGGGGGGTGTAATTACTGCTAGGACCAGATGGTGGGTTGTAATTACTGCTTCCCTCCAGATGGTGGGGTGTAATTACTGCTAGGACCAGATGGTGGGGTGTAATTACTGCTAGGACCAGATGGTGGGGTGTAATTACTGCTTCCCTCCAGATGGTGGGGTGTAATTACTGCTAGGACCAGATGGGGGGTGTAATTACTGCTAGGACCAGATGGTGGGGTGTAATTACTGCTAGGACCAGATGGTGGGGTGTAATTACTGCTTCCCTCCAGATGGTGGGGTGTAATTACTGCTAGGACCAGATGATGGGGTGTAATTACTGCTTCCCTCCAGATGGTGGGGTGTAATTACTGCTTCCCTCCAGATGGTGGGGTGTAATTACTGCTAGGACCAGATGGAGGGGTGTAATTACTGCTAGGACCAGATGATGGGGTGTAATTACTGCTAGGACCAGATGATGGGGTGTAATTACTGCTAGGACCAGATGGTGGGGTGTAATTACTGCTAGGACCAGATGGTGGGGTGTAATTACTGCTTCCCTCCAGATGGTGGGGTGTAATTACTGCTAGGACCAGATGGGGGTGTAATTACTGCTTCCCACCAGATGGTGGGGTGTAATTACTGCTAGGACCAGATGGTGGGGTGTAATTACTGCTAGGACCAGATGGTGGGGTGTAATTACTGCTAGGACCAGATGGTGGGGTGTAATTACTGCTTCCCTCCAGATGGTGGGGTGTAATTACTGCTAGGACCAGATGATGGGGTGTAATTACTGCTAGGACCAGATGGTGGGGTGTAATTACTGCTAGCACCAGATGATGGGGTGTAATTACTGCTAGGACCAGATGATGGGGTGTAATTACTGCTAGGACCAGATGATTGGGTGTAATTACTGCTAGGACCAGATGATGGGGTGTAATTACTGCTTCACTCCAGATGGTGGGGTGTAATTACTGCTAGGACCAGATGATGGGGTGTAATTACTGCTTCACTCCAGATGGGGGGGTGTAATTACTGCTTCACTCCAGATGGTGGGGTGTAATTACTGCTAGGACCAGATGATGGGGTGTAATTACTGCTAGGACCAGATGATTGGGTGTAATTACTGCTAGGACCAGATGATGGGGTGTAATTACTGCTTCACTCCAGATGGTGGGGTGTAATTACTGCTAGGACCAGATGATGGGGTGTAATTACTGCTAGGACCAGATGATTGGGTGTAATTACTGCTAGGACCAGATGATGGGGTGTAATTACTGCTAGGACCAGATGGGGGGTGTAATTACTGCTAGGACCAGATGATGGGGTGTAATTACTGCTTCCCACCAGATGGTGGGGTGTAATTACTGCTAGGACCAGATGGTGGGGTGTAATTACTGCTAGGACCAGATGATGGGGTGTAATTACTGCTAGGACCAGATGATGGGGTGTAATTACTGCTAGGACCAGATGATTGGGTGTAATTACTGCTAGGACCAGATGATGGGGTGTAATTACTGCTAGGACCAGATGATGGGGTGTAATTACTGCTTCCCTCCAGATGGTGGGGTGTAATTACTGCTAGGACCAGATGATGGGGTGTAATTACTGCTAGGACCAGATGGGGGGTGTAATTACTGCTAGGACCAGACGATGGGGTGTAATTACTGCTTCACTCCAGATGGTGGGGTGTAATTACTGCTAGGACCAGATGGGGGTGTAATTACTGCTAGGACCAGATGATGGGGTGTAATTACTGCTTCCCTCCAGATGGTGGGGTGTAATTACTGCTAGGACCAGATGGTGGGATGTAATTACTGCTAGGACCAGATGGAGGGGTGTAATTACTGCTAGGACCAGATGGAGGGGTGTAATTACTGCTAGGACCAGATGGTGGGGTGTAATTACTGCTAGGACCAGATGATGGGGTGTAATTACTGCTTCCCTCCAGATGGGGGTGTAATTACTGCTAGGACTAGATGGGGGTGTAATTACTGCTAGGACCAGATGGGGTGTAATTACTGCTAGCACCAGATGATGGGGTGTAATTACTGCTTCCCTCCAGATGGTGGGGTGTAATGACGCTGCTCCCCTCCGGATGGTGTGGTGTAATGACGCTGCTCCCCTACAGCTGGTGGGGTGTAATGACGCTGCTCCCCTCCGGATGGTGGGGTGTAATGACGCTGCTCCCCTCCGGATGGTGGGGTGTAATGACGCTGCTCCCCTCCAGATGGTGGGGTGTAATGACGCTGCTCCCCTCCGGATGGTGTGGTGTAATGACGCTGCTCCCCTACAGCTGGTGGGGTGTAATGACGCTGCTCCCCTCCGGATGGTGGGGTGTAATGACGCTGCTCCCCTCCGGATGGTGGGGTGTAATGACGCTGCTCCCCTCCGGATGGTGGGGTGTAATGACGCTGCTCCCCTCCGGATGGTGTGGTGTAATTACGCTGCTCCCCTACAGCTGGTGGGGTGTAATGACGCCGCTCCCCTCCACATGGTCAGGTGTAATGACGCCGCTCTCCTCCGGATTGTCGGGTGTAATGACGCTGCTCTTCTCTTGCAGGCTGTGCTTCGTCAGCGGGAGCAGAGACGGGACGGCGCGGATCTGGCAGTACCAGCAGCAGGAGTGGAAGATGGTTGTGCTGGACATGGCAGCCAGGATGGCCGGGTAACCTCCGTGTAATGTAGGGTGGTATGCTGGTGAATGTTATATAATCTCTATGAGGAGCTGTGGCATAGTGATCGCAGTAGCGGGTAATAACCTGCAGGGGGCGCTTAGTGAACAGACATCTGTATATAGTTATCACTCTGGTTATAAAGTGGCATCTCCCCTATAGGAGCAGTGTGGCCACTCCAGAGGACAAAGTGACCAAGCTGAAGGTGACGATGGTGGCCTGGGACCGCTCCGACGTGGTGGTCATTACCGCAGTGAACAATTTCCTTCTAAAAGTCTGGAATTCCAATAGCGGACAGCTCCTTCACATCCTGTCTGTGAGTACCTCATGCCTCGCATTACCCTGCCTGTCTGTGAGTACCTCATGCCTCGCATTACCCTGCCTGTCTGTGAGTGCCTCATGCCTCGCATTACCTGGCGGTGGGAACATGCCTAAAAGTAGCCCCCTAATTGTTACCATTGCCTGGGAGCGGGCGGGACGTGATGTGATCCTGGGAACGTGATGTCATTAAGCCCGCCCCTTCCAGCTTATACACTGCATGCATTTTAAATAAACTTACATCTGACTCAAAAGTCTGAAAGGTGATTTTATGTATTTTTTCCAAAGCAAGAGCCACAGATTATTTCTTGGTGGTTGGGAAGGAAATGTCTTTAATTTTGCTTTCTTGGAAAAAAACAACAAAATACTAAACCCAGGCTCCTGGCCACTCTGGGTAGATTGATTTGTGCAGACGCTGATCTCAGGGAATCCAGTATCTTCTGATAAGAATAAAGTATGAGATCACTGGGAACAGCGTAGGTAATTATGGATGTTGGACTGTGACAAGCCCAGAAAGTGCCAAAATCAGCAGCGGAAAGTTTTTTCCTTTTATTTTCTTGGGGGTAAGTCGGTTAAAAGTGAAGCCCGCCATTGCTATTGGAACGTTGTGCCAATGCTGGTAACCTCTGCCCGCCATTGCTATTGGAACGTTGTGCCAATGCTGGTAACCTCTGCCCGCCATGTGCTATTGGAACGTTGTGCCAATGCTGGTAACCTCTGCCCGCCATGTGCTATTGGAACGTTGTGCCAATGCTGGTAACCTCCACCCGCCATGTGCTATTGGTACGTTGTGCCAATGCTGGTAACCTCCGCCCGCCATGTGCTATTGGAACGTTGTGCCAATGCTGGTAACCTCCGCCCACCATGTGCTATTGGAACGTTGTGCCAATGCTGGTAACCTCCGCCCGCCATGTGCTATTGGAACGTTGTGCCAATGCTGGTAACCTCCGCCCGCCATGTGCTATTGGAACGTTGTGCCAATGCTGGTAACCTCCACCCGCCATGTGCTATTGGAACGTTGTGCCAATGCTGGTAACCTCCGCCCGCCATGTGCTATTGGAACGTTGTGCCAATGCTGGTAACCTCCGCCCGCCATGTGCTATTGGAACGTTGTGCCAATGCTGGTAACCTCCGCCCGCCATGTGCTATTGGAATGTTGTGCCAATGCTGGTAACCTCCGCCCGCCATGTGCTATTGGAACGTTGTGCCAATGCTGGTAACCTCCGCCCGCCATGTGCTATTGGAACGTTGTGCCAATGCTGGTAACCTCCGCCCGCCATGTGCTATTGGAACGTTGTGCCAATGCTGGTAACCTCCGCCCGCCATGTGCTATTGGAACGTTGTGCCAATGCTGGTAACCTCCGCCCGCCATGTGCTATTGGAACGTTGTGCCAATGCTGGTAACCTCCGCCCGCCATGTGCTATCGGAACGTTGTGCCAATGCTGGTAACCTCCGCCAGCCATGTGCTATCGGAACGTTGTGCCAATGCTGGTAACCTCCGCCCGCCATGTGCTATCGGAACGTTGTGCCAATGCTGGTAACCTCCGCCAGCCATCGTTGTGCTAATGCTGGTAACCTCCGCCCGCCATGTGCTATCGGAACGTTGTGCCAATGCTGGTAACCTCCGCCCGCCATGTGCTATCGGAACGTTGTGCCAATGCTGGTAACCTCCGCCCGCCATGTGCTATCGGAACGTTGTGCCAATGCTGGTAACCTCCGCCAGCCATGTGCTATCGGAACGTTGTGCTAATGCTGGTAACCTCCGCCCGCCATCGTTGTGCTAATGCTGGTAACCTCCGCCCGCCATGTGCTATTGGAACGTTGTGCCAACGCTGGTAACTGCGTTTTCTCTGACGTCCTAGTGGATGCTGGGGACTCCGTAAGGACCATGGGGAATAGCGGCTCCGCAGGAGACTGGGCACAAAAAGAAAGCTTTAGGACTACCTGGTGTGCACTGGCTCCTCCCCCTATGACCCTCCTCCAAGCCTCAGTTAGATTTTTGTGCCCGACCGAGCAGGGTGCAATCTAGGGGGCTCTCCTGAGCTTCTTAGATAAAAGTTAGTTTTAGGTTTTTTATTTTCAGTGAGACCTGCTGGCAACAGGCTCACTGCATCGAGGGACTAAGGGGAGAAGAAGCGAACCTGCCTGCTTGCAGCCAGCTTGGGCTTCTTAGGCTACTGGACACCATTAGCTCCAGAGGGATCGAACACAGGCCCAGCCTCGGAGTCCGGTCCCAGAGCCGCGCCGCCGGCCCCCTTACAGAGCCAGAAGCAAGAAGAGGTCCGGAAAATCGGCGGCAGAAGACATCAGTCTTCATCAAGGTAGCGCACAGCGCTGCAGCTGTGCGCCATTGCTCCTCATGCACCACACGCTCCGGTCACTGATGGGTGCAGGGCGCTGGGGGGGGGGGGGGGGCCCTGAGCAGCAATATTAACACCTTGGCTGGCAAAAATACATCACATATAACCCCCAGGGCTATATGGATGTACATTAACCCCTGCCAGAATCCATAAAAATGCGGGAGAAAAGTCAGCGAAAAAGGGGCGGAGCTATCTCCTCAGCACACTGGCGCCATTTTTCCCTCACAGCTCCGTTGGAGGGAAGCTCCCTGGCTCTCCCCTGCAGTTAATACACTACAGAAAGGGTTAAAAAGAGGGGGGGCACAATTTAGGCGCAGTATACATATATATATATGCAAAGGGGGGAAAAATATTTGCGCCACTTGTGTACAACACCAAATAATCTAAGATCCACGTATAGATAATAAATGACACTCCCTAAGAAATAGCACAGGGCGTCAGCTGTCCCCCAGAGACACAGGGATGGTAATTCCCTGAAACAACGAGTAAATGCACACAGGGGGGTGGGGGATATAGCGACCGTCGGTGTCTTAAATAGTTCAATAAATATGGATCTAAAAGTGTATCTAAAAACGAGTAACCAGATCAGAAGGTGATTTAAAAAAAGGGGGGTATTTATTTAAACTAAAACAGATGTTAATTACATATAGAGCTAAAATCTAAACAGCAGTTCTTCTTAAAAAATGGGATTTAAAACAACATACACAATGCTTTAAAATACCAGTTAAAATATGTTAAAACTCTGTAAATCAATTTTAACTTAACTTGGTAAAACGGTCACTGCCAGGTAGCCCAACGCGTTTCGTCCTTGATGAAGTCTTAAGGACGAAACGCGTTGGGCTACCTGGCAGTGACCGTTTTACCAAGTTAAGTTAAAATTGATTTACAGAGTTTTAACATATTTTAACTGGTATTTTAAAGCATTGTGTATGTTGTTTTAAATCCCATTTTTTAAGAAGAACTGCTGTTTAGATTTTAGCTCTATATGTAATTAACATCTGTTTTAGTTTAAATAAATACCCCCCTTTTTTTAAATCACCTTCTGATCTGGTTACTCGTTTTTAGATACACTTTTAGATCCATATTTATTGAACTATTTAAGACACCGACGGTCGCTATATCCCCCACCCCCCTGTGTGCATATATATATATGCAGCTATAAGGGAAAACACTTTTTATAGGTGCTATCCCTGTGATATATAGCGCCCTGGTGTGTGCTGGCATACTCTCCCTCTGTCTCCCCAAAGGGCTTTGTGGGGTCCTGTCCTCTATCAGAGCATTCCCTGTGTGTGTGCTGTGTGTCGGTACGGCTGTGTCGACAGGTATGTGGAGGATAATGAGGTGGAGGCGGAGCGAATGCCTGTAAATATGTTGTCACCACCTGCGGGGTCGACACCGGTGTGGTTGAACTTATGGAAAGATTACGTGAAAGTGTCAACTCCTTACATAAAAGGTCGACGACACAGAACAGCCGGCTACTCAGCTTGTGCCTGTTCCAGCGTCTCAAATGTCATGGGGGGCTCTAAAATCGCCCGCTACCTCAGATAACAGACACAAATGTCGACACGGATACTGACTCCAGTGTCGACGTCGATGAGACTGGTGTACCCTCCAAATAGGTCCACCCGTTACAGGATTGAGGCAATGAAAAATGTATTACACATTTATGATTATACCCCAGGTACCACATAAAAGGGTATTGTGTTTGGTGAGAGAAAACTATTAGTAGTTTTTCCTGCATCTGAGAAATTAAATGAGGTGTGTGAGGAAGAGTGGTCTTCCCCCGGTAAGAAAGTGATAATTTCTAAAACGGTTATTGGCAGCGTACCCTTTCCCGCCAGAGGATAGGTCACGCGGGGAAACACCCCATAGGGTAGATACAGCGCTTACACGCTTATCAGAAAAGGTGGCACTACCGTCTCCGGATACGGCCGCCCTGAAGGGACCTGCTGATAGAAAGCAGGAGGTTACCCTATAAGATATAGTCACACACTAGGGCATTATATTGCGACCAGCCGTTGCTTCGGCATGGATGTGCAGTGCTCCTGCTGCGTGGTCAGATTCCCTGTCGGAAAATAACTATGGATAGGGACAATATTTTGCTGAAAATAGAGCATATAAAAGACGTGGTCTTATACATACGTGATGCACAGAGGGATATTTGCCGGCTGGCATCAAAAATAAGCGCTAGGTCCATTGCCGCCAGACGGGGGTTATGGACTTGGCAATGGTCAGGCGATGCCGACTCGAATCGGCACATGGAAGTTGCCCTATAAGGGGGTAAAACTGTTTGGGGTTGGTTTTTCAGACCTAGTTTCCACAGCTACTGTTGGGAAATCGATTTTTTTTGCCACAGGCTACCCCACAACAAAAGAAAGCACCGTATCATCAAGTACAGTCCTTTCGGCCCCAGAAAAGCAAGAGGGCTAGAGGCTCCTCCTTTCTGCCGAGAGGAAAAAGCTGCAACACAAAGCTAGTTCCCAAGAGCAGAAATCCTCCCTGCGTCCGGTAGGTCCACAGTATGGTGCGGGGGCTGCTCAGGCAGACCCGGGTACGGTGGGGGCCCGTCTCAGAAATTTCAGCGGACAGTGGGCTCTCTCACATGGATCCCTGGGTCCTTCAAGTAGTATCTCAGGGGTACAGGCTGGAGTTCGAGACGTTCTTCCCCCTGCCGTTTCCTAAAATCTGCCTTACCGGCACCTACCTCTGCCAGGGAGACGGTGTTGGTGGATATTCAACACTATAATCACAACAAGTGATTGTCAAGGTGCCCCTCCTTCAGCAAGGAAGGGGTTACTATTCCACAGTGGTTGTGGTACCGAAACGTTTCGGTGAGACCCATCTTGAAATTAAAATACTTGAACTTTTATATCAGAAGATTCAAGTTCAAGATGGAATCGCTCAGGGCGGATATTACGAGCCTGGACGAGGGGGATTACAGGGTCTCCCTGGACATCAAGGATGCGTACCTGCATGTCCCCATTTACCCTCACCAGGAGTACCTCAGATATGTGGTACAGGACTGTCACTATCCGTTCCAGACGCGGCCGGTGGAGTTGTCCACGGCACCGAAGGTCTTTACCTAGGTAATGGCAGAAGTGATGATACTCCTTCGCAAGAAGGAAGTTTTTATTATCCCATACTTGGACGATCTCCTGATAAAGGCGAGGTCCAAAGAACAGTTGGTAGTGGGGGTAGCACTCTCTCGGGAAGTGCTACAACAGCACGACTGAATTCTCAATATTCCAAAGTCACAGCTGGTCCCGACGACACGTCTTCTGTTCCTGGGAATGTTTCTGAACGCAGACCAGAAAAGAGTGTTTCTTCCAGTGGAAAAAGCCGAGGAGTTGTCATCTCTAGTCAGACATCCTAAAACCAGGACAGGTGTCGGTACATCAATGCACACGAGTCCTGGGAAAAATGGTAGCTTCGTACAAAGCATAATTCCATTCGGAAGACTCCACGCAAGGACGTTCCAGTGGGACCTGTGGGACTAATGGTCCGGGTCCCATCTACAGATACAACAGCGGATAACCCTGTCAGCAAGAAACAGGGTGTCGCTGCTGTGGTGGCTGCAGAGGGCTCATCTACTAGAGGGCCGCAGATTCGGAATACAGGACTGGGTCTTGGTGACCACGGATGCCAGCCTTCGGGGCTGGGGTGCAGTCACACAGGGAAGAAATTTCCAAGGAGATTTCGCTTCACATAAATATTCTGCAGCGAAGGGCCATTTACAATGCCCTAAGCCAAGCAAGGCCCCTGCTTCAGAACCAGCCGGTACTGATCCAATCAGACGACATCACGGCGGTCGCCCATGTAAACAGACAGGGCGGCACAAGAAGCAGGATGGCGATGGCAGAAGCCACAAGGATTCTCCGATGGGCGACCTACACCCAGGAGAATGGGGACTTCATTCAGAAGTTTTCCAAATGCGGGTAAACCGTTGGGAATGACCACGGGTGGACATGATGGCGTCCCGCCTCAACAAGAAGTTGAAAAGATATTGCGCCAGGTCAAGGGACCCTCAGGCGATCGCTGGGGACGCTCTAGTGACACCGTGGGTGTACCAGTCGGTTTATGTGTCTCCTTCTCTACCTCTCATACCCAAGGTACTGAGAATAATAAGAAGGCGAGGAGTGAAAACCATACTCGGGGTTCCGGATTGGCCATGAAGAGCTTGGTACCCGGAACTTCAAGAGATGCTGGCAGAGGACCCTTGGCCTCTGCCGCTCAGACAAGACCTGCTGCAGCAGGGACCCTGTCTGTTCCAAGACTTACCGCGGCTGCGTTTGACGGCATGGCGGTAGAACATCGGATCCTAAAGGAAAAGGGTATTCCGAAGGAAGTCATCCCTACCCTGATCATAGCCAGGAAGGATGTCACCGCAAGACATTATCGCCGCGTTTGGCGAAAATTTATTGCTTGGTGAGAGGTCATGAAGGCCCGACGGAGGAATTTCAACTATGTCGATTCCTGCACTTCCTGCAAGCAGGGGTGACGTTTGGGCCTCAAATTGGGGTCCATCAAGGTCCAGATTTCGGCTCTGTCGATTTTCTTCCAGAAAGAACTGGCTTCACTGCCTGAAGTTCAGACTTTGGTTAAAGGAGTACTACATATTCAGCCTCCTTTTGTGCCTCCTGTGGCACTTTTTGGATCTCAACGTGGTGTTGGATTTCCTAAAGTCGCATTGGTTGAGCCACTTAAAACCATGGAGCTAAAGTATCTCGCGTGGAAAGTGGTCATGCTGTTGGCCTTGGCCTTGGCCAGGCGTGTGTCAGAATTGGCGGCTTTGTCATGTAAAAGCCTTATCTGATTTTCCATATGGATAGGGCAGAGTTGAGGACTCGTCCTCAGTTTTCTCCCAAAGGTGGTCTCAGGTTTTCACTTGAACCAACCTATTGTGGTGCCTGCGGCTACTAGGGACTTGGAGGATTCCAAGTTGCTGGACGTAGTCAGGGCCCTGAAAATTTTATTTTTCCAGGACGGCTGGAGTCAGGAAAACTGACTCGCTGTTTATCCTGTGTGCACCCAACAAGCTGGGTGCTCCTGCTTCTAAGCAGTCTATTGCGCGCTGGATTTGTAGCACTATTCAGCTGGCGCATTCTGCGGTAGGATGACCGCAGCCTAAATCAATAAAAGCCCATTCCACAAGGAAGGTGGGCTCATCTTGGGCGGCTGCCCGAGGGGTCTCGGCTTTACAACTTTGCCGAGCAGCTACTTGGTCAGGGGCAAACACGTTTGCAAAATTCTATGAATTTGATACCCTGGCTGAGGAGGACCTGGAGTTCTCTCATTCGGTGCTGCAGAGTCATCCGCACTCTCCCGCCCGTTTGGGAGCTTTGGTATAATCCCCATGGTCCTTACGGAGTTCCCAGCATCCACTAGGACGTCAGAGAAAATTATTTATTTATTTATTTATTTATTTATTTATTTATTAACAGTTTCTTATATAGCGCAGCAAATTCCGTTGCGCTTTACAATTTGAAATAACAATTACAAACTGGGTGATAACAGTCATAGAGGTAGGAAGGCCCTGCTCGCAAGCTTACAATCTATAGGCATATGTACATAAGGAAAGGTGCTATCTATTGCATAGAATGAGAAGACGTGAGGATATGTGTGGACTGTACAGAGTGGATGTAATTTGATAGCAAGGTTTATGAAAGTTATGTGGGCGGTTCAGGAATTTGATACGCTTGCCTAAAGAGGTGAGTTTTGAGGGAACGCTTGAAGGTTTGGAGACTAGAGGAGAGTCTTATTGTGTGTGGTAGGGCATTCCACAGAGTGGGTGCAGCCTGATGAAAGTCCTGCAGTCGTGAGTGGGAGCGAGTAATGAGTGTGGATGAGAGACGCAGGTCTTGTGAAGAGCGCAGAGGTCGGGTTGGGAGATATTTTGTGATAAGCGAAGTGATGTACGTTGGTGTAGTTTGGTTAATGGCCTTGTGTGTGAGTAAAAGTATTTTATATTGAATGCGGTAGAATACAGGTAACCAATGGAGGGACTGACAGAGTGGATCTGCAGACGATGAACGTCTAGCGAGGAAGATAAGCCTCGCCGCTGCATTCAGAATGGATTGTAGTGGTGAGAGTCTCGTTTTGGGAAGACCAGTTAGGAGACTATTGCAATAATCAATGCGGGAGATAATGAGAGCGTGGATTAGAGTTTTAGCAGTGTCTTGTGTAAGATATGGTCGTATTTTGGATATGTTTTTTAGATGCATGTAACATGATCTTGAGACAGATTGAATGTGGGGAACAAAGGACAGATCAGAGTCAAGGATGACACCTAGGCAGCGAGCTTGTGGGGTAGGGTAGATAGTCGAGTTTTCAACAGTGATAGAGATATCAGGTTGGTACCTACTATTGGCCGGTGGAAATATAATTAACTCTGTCTTTGAAATATTAAGTTTGAGGTGGCGAGATGTCATCCAGGATGAGATAGCAGAAAGGCATTCAGTGACACGGTCCAGTACAGATAGGGACAAGTCAGGGGAGGATAGGTAGATTTGAGTATCATCTGCGTACAGATGATACTGAAAACCAAAAGAGCTGATTAGTTTACCAAGAGATGAGGTATAGATAGAGAAAAGCAGAGGACCCAAGACTGAACCTTGCGGTACTCCAACTGAAAGAGGTAGCGAAGAGGAGGTAGATTCAGAGAAGCGAACACTGAAGGAGCGATTAGATAGGTACGAGAGGAACCAAGAAAGGGCTGTGTCTTTAAGACCTAGGGATTGTAGTGTCTGTATGAGAAGAGAGTGGTCTACAGTGTCAAATGCAGCAGATAGATCTAGAAGAATAAGTAGTGAGTAGTGGCCTTTAGACTTCGTAGTGACCAAATCATTAACCACTTTAGTCAGTGCCGTCTCTGTGGAATGTTGGGAACGGAAGCCTGACTGAAGTGGGTCCAACAGAGTGTATGAGTTAAGAAAGTGTGTGAGTCGAGTGTAGGCAAGTCTCTCAAGTAGCTTAGAGAGACAAGGGAGCTGAGAGATAGGGCGGTAGTTTGAGAGAGCATTAGGGTCAGAATTTTGTTTTTTTAAAATGGGAGTAATAACTGCATGCTTGAAGAGTGAAGGAAAAATACCAGTAGAGAGAGAGAGATTACAGATGTTAGTTAAGGTAGGGATGAGCACCAGAGACAGAGCTTTACTTATTTGTGAGGGTAAAGGATCAAGAGGAGAGGTAGTAGAGAAGCAGGATGAGAAGAGTGATGATACTTCATCTTCATTTGTGGGATCAAATGAAGAAAGAGTGCCAGAGGGTTCAGGTAAAGAACGGAGCAGGTCACTGGCTGCCGAAGAGCATACCATTTCATCTCGGATCTTATCAATCTTCTCCTTGAAGTAGGAAGCAAGATCCTGTGCCTTGATAGTGGCTGGTGGGGTAGGTGCGGGAGGATTCAGAAGTGATTTAAATGTATTAAAGAGTCGTTTGGGGTTAGAGGCTTGAGCAGAGATAAGAGTTTGGAAATATGTTTGTTTGGCAATGTCCAGGGCATTTTTATAAGAATGGTAGACTGTCTTGTATGTGAGGAAGTCACTTGAAATACGAGATTTACGCCACTGACGTTCAAGTTTTCGTGTGAGTTTTTGTAGTTGTCTTGTTAATTTGGAGTGCCATGGTTGACATCTAGGCCTACGTGGAGTGTGATGGGTAGCTGGAGCCACTTCATCAAGGGCTAGTTCTAGAGTCTTATTAAGGTGTGATACAGCCATCTCAGGAGAGGTGAATGCAGAAATAGGTGAAAGCAGTTGTTGGAGTGAAGTGGAAAGTTCTTGAAGATTAATTGTGTTAATATTTCTGCGAGTTTGAGGAAGATTGGAGAACTTCCGCAACACAGGGTTTGAATTAACAGAGGAAAGCATGCAGGTGATAAGGTTGTGATCTGATAGGGGGAAAGGAGTGTTAGTGAGTTCAGAGATGGAGCATAGTCTGGTGAATACTAGATCAAGGCAGTGGCCCGCCTGATGAGTAGAGGAGTCAGTCCATTGGGAGAGGCCAAGAGAGGAGGTTAGAGAGAGTAGTTTGGAGGCATGCGCAGCAGATTTTGGACAATCAATAGCAATATTGAAATCACCCATGATAATGGTGGAGATGTCAGAGGATAGAAAGTGAGGGAGCCAGGCAGAAAAATCTTCCAAAAATTGTTTTGGATGCCCAGGTGGGCGGTAGATAGCTGCAACACGCAGAGAGAAAGGAGAGTAAACCCTAATGGAATGTACTTCAAATGATGTAAATGTAAAATAAGAATTTACTTACCGATAATTCTATTTCTCTATCGTCCTAGTGGATGCTGGGGTTCCTGAAAGGACCATGGGGAATAGCGGCTCCGCAGGAGACAGGGCACAAAAAGTAAAGCTTTTCCAGATCAGGTGGTGTGCACTGGCTCCTCCCCCTATGACCCTCCTCCAGACTCCAGTTAGATTTTTGTGCCCGGCCGAGAAGGGTGCAATTCTAGGTGGCTCTCATAAAGAGCTGCTTAGAGAAAGTTTAGCTTAGGTTTTTTATTTTCAGTGAGTCCTGCTGGCAACAGGATCACTGCAACGAGGGACAGAGGGGAGAAGAAGTGAACTCACCTGCGTGCAGGATGGATTGGCTTCTTGGCTACTGGACATCCGCTCCAGAGGGACGATCACAGGTACAGCCTGGATGGTCACCGGAGCCACGCCGCCGGCCCCCTTGCAGATGCTGAAGTAAGAAGAGGTCCAGAATCGGCGGCTGAAGACTCCTGCAGTCTTCTAAAGGTAGCGCACAGCACTGCAGCTGTGCGCCATTTTCCTCTCAGCACACTTCACACGCAGTCACTGAGGGTGCAGGGCGCTGGGGGGGGGCGCCCTGGGAGGCAAATGAAAACCTATTAAAAGGCTAAAAATACCTCACATATAGCCCCCAGAGGCTATATGGAGATATTTAACCCCTGCCTGGATTCACAAAATAGCGGGAGACGAGCCCGCCGGAAAAGGGGCGGGGCCTATCTCCTCCGCACACGGCGCCATTTCCTCTCACAGCTCCGCTGGTCAGGACGGCTCCCAGGTCTCTCCCCTGCACTGCACTACAGAAACAGGGTAAAACAGAGAGGGGGGGCAAATTTAATGGCAATATTTTGATATATATAAAGCAGCTATAAGGGAGCACTTATTATAAGGCTATCCCTGTCATATATAGCGCTTTTTTGGTGTGTGCTGGCAGACTCTCCCTCTGTCTCCCCAAAGGGCTAGTGGGTCCTGTCTTCGTGTAGAGCATTCCCTGTGTGTCTGCTGTGTGTCGGTACGTGTGTGTCGACATGTATGAGGACGATATTGGTGTGGAGGCGGAGCAATTGCCAAATATGGGGATGTCACCTCCTAGGGGGTCGACACCAGAATGGATGCCTTTATTTGTGGAATTACGGGATAGCGTCAACTCGCTTAAGCAGTCGTTTGACGACATGAGGCGGCCGGACAATCAATTAGTGCCTGTCCAGGCGCCTCAAACACCGTCAGGGGCTGTGAAACGCCCTTTGCCTCAGTCGGTCGACACAGACCCAGACACAGGCACTGATTCCAGTGGTGACGGTGACGAATCAACCGTATTTTCCAGTAGGGCCACACGTTATATGATTTTGGCAATGAAGGAGGCGTTACATTTAGCTGATACTACAGGTACCACTAAACAGGGTATTATGTGGGGTGTGAAAAAACTACCTATAGTTTTTCCTGAATCAGAAGAACTAAATGACGTGTGTGATGAAGCGTGGGTTGCCCCTGATAAAAAGCTGATAATTTCAAAGAAATTATTGGCATTATACCCTTTCCCGCCAGAGGTTAGGGAGCGCTGGGAAACACCTCCTAGAGTGGACAAGGCGCTAACACGCTTATCTAAACAAGTGGCGTTACCCTCTCCTGAGACGGCCGCACTTAAAGATCCATCAGATAGGAGGATGGAAAATATCCAAAAAAGTATATACACACATGCAGGTGTTATACTACGACCAGCTATAGCGACTGCCTGGATGTGCAGTGCTGGGGTAGTTTGGTCAGAGTCCCTGATTGAAAATATTGATACCCTGGACAGGGACAATATTTTACTGTCGTTAGAACAAATAAAGGATGCATTTCTTTATATGCGTGATGCACAGAGGGATATCTGCACACTGGCATCACGGGTAAGTGCTATGTCCATTTCGGCCAGAAGAGCTTTATGGACGCGACAGTGGACAGGCGATGCGGATTCAAAACGGCATATGGAAGTTTTGCCGTATAAAGGGGAGGAGTTATTTGGAGTCGGTCTATCAGATTTGGTGGCCACGGCTACAGCCGGGAAATCCACCTTTCTACCTCAAGTCACTCCCCAACAGAAAAAGGCACCGACTTTTCAACCGCAGCCCTTTCGTTCCTTTAAAAATAAGAGAGCAAAGGGCTATTCATATCTGCCACGAGGCAGAGGAAAGGGGAAGAGACAGCAACAGGCAGCTCCTTCCCAGGAACAGAAGCCCTCCCCGGCTTCTACAAAAGCCTCAGCATGACGCTGGGGCTTCTCAAGCGGACTCGGGGACGGTGGGCGGTCGTCTCAAAAATTACAGCGCGCAGTGGGCTCACTCGCAGGTAGATCCCTGGATCCTGCAGATAATATCTCAGGGGTACAGGTTGGAATTAGAGACAGATCCACCTCGCCGTTTCCTGAAGTCTGCTTTACCAACGTCCCCCTCCGGAAGGGAGACGGTTTTGGAAGCCATTCACAAGCTGTACTCTCAGCAGGTGATAGTCAAGGTACCTCTTCTACAACAAGGGAAGGGGTATTATTCCACTCTATTTGTGGTACCGAAGCCGGATGGCTCGGTAAGGCCTATTCTAAATCTGAAGTCCTTGAACCTGTACATAAAGAAGTTCAAGTTCAAGATGGAGTCACTCAGAGCAGTGATAGCGAACCTGGAAGAAGGGGACTTTATGGTATCCTTGGACATCAAGGATGCGTATCTCCACGTTTCAATTTACCCCTCACACCAGGGGTACCTCAGGTTCGTTGTACAAAACTGTCACTATCAGTTTCAGACGCTGCCGTTTGGTTTGTCCACGGCACCTCGGGTCTTTACAAAGGTAATGGCCGAGATGATGATTCTTCTTCGAAGAAAAGGCGTATTAATTATCCCATACTTGGACGATCTCCTAATAAGGGCAAGGTCCAGAGAACAGCTAGAGATGGGATTAGCACTATCTCAAGAGGTGCTAAAGCAGCACGGATGGATTCTGAATATTCCAAAATCCCAATTAATGCCGACAACTCGTCTGCTGTTCCTAGGGATGATTCTGGACACGGTTCAGAAAAAGGTTTTTCTTCCCGAGGAAAAAGCCAAGGAGTTATCCGACCTGGTCAGGAACCTCCTAAAACCAGGAAAGGTGTCTGTACATCAATGCACAAGAGTCCTGGGAAAAATGGTGGCTTCTTACGAAGCAATTCCATTCGGCAGATTCCATGCAAGAATTTTCCAAAGGGATCTGTTGGACAAATGGTCAGGGTCGCATCTTCAGATGCACCTGCGGATAACCCTGTCTCCAAGGACAAGGGTATCTCTTCTGTGGTGGTTGCAGAGGGCTCATCTATTGGAGGGCCGCAGATTCGGCATACAGGATTGGATCCTGGTGACCACGGACGCCAGCCTGAGAGGCTGGGGAGCAGTCACACCAGGAAGAAACTTCCAGGGAGTGTGGTCGAGCCTGGAAAAGTCTCTTCACATAAACATTCTGGAACTAAGAGCAATCTACAATGCTCTAAGCCAGGCGGAACCTCTGCTTCAAGGAAGACCGGTGTTGATCCAGTCGGACAACATCACGGCAGTCGCCCATGTAAACAGACAGGGCGGCACAAGAAGCAGGAGTGCAATGGCAGAAGCTGCCAGGATCCTTCGCTGGGCGGAGAATCACGTGATAGCACTGTCAGCAGTGTTCATCCCGGGCGTGGACAACTGGGAAGCAGACTTCCTCAGCAGACATGATCTTCACCCGGGAGAGTGGGGACTTCATCCAGAAGTTTTCCACATGCTAATAAACCGTTGGGAAAGACCAATGGTGGACATGATGGCGTCTCGCCTCAACAAAAAACTGGACAGGTATTGCGCCAGGTCAAGAGATCCGCAGGCAATAGCTGTGGACGCGCTGGTAACACCTTGGGTGTACCAGTCGGTGTATGTGTTTCCTCCTCTGCCTCTCATACCAAAGGTATTGAGAATCATACGGCAAAGCGGAGTAAGAACGATACTAGTGGCTCCGGATTGGCCAAGAAGGTCTTGGTACCCGGAACTTCAAGAGATGGTCACGGACGATCCGTGGCCTCTACCTCTGAGAAGGGACCTGCTTCAACAGGGTCCCTGCCTCTTTCAAGACTTACCGCGGCTGCGTTTGACGGCATGGCGGTTGAACGCCAGATCCTAAAAGGAAAAGGCATTCCAGAAGAAGTCATTCCTACCTTGATTAAGGCAAGAAAGGAAGTCACCGCGAAGCATTATCACCGCATTTGGCGGAAATATGTTGCGTGGTGCGAGGATCGGAGTGCTCCGACGGAGGAATTTCAACTGGGTCGTTTCCTACATTTCCTGCAATCAGGATTGTCTATGGGTCTCAAATTGGGATCTATTAAGGTTCAAATTTCGGCCCTGTCAATATTCTTCCAAAAAGAATTGGCCTCAGTCCCTGAGGTCCAGACTTTTGTCAAAGGAGTACTGCATATACAGCCTCCTGTGGTGCCTCCGGTGGCACCGTGGGATCTAAATGTAGTTTTAGATTTCCTCAAATCCCATTGGTTTGAACCACTAAAAAATGTGGATTTGAAATATCTCACATGGAAAGTGACTATGTTACTGGCCCTGGCTTCCGCCAGGAGAGTATCTGAACTGGCGGCTTTATCTTATAAAAGCCCTTATTTAATTTTCCATTCGGATAGGGCAGAGCTGCGGACGCGTCCGCATTTTCTCCCTAAGGTGGTATCAGCGTTTCACCTGAACCAGCCTATTGTAGTGCCTGCGGCTACAAGCGACTTGGAGGACTCCAAGTTGTTGGACGTTGTCAGAGCTTTAAAAATATACATTTCAAGGACGGCTGGAGTCAGAAAATCTGACTCGCTGTTTATACTGTATGCACCCAACAAGTTGGGTGCGCCTGCTTCTAAGCAGTCGATTGCTCGTTGGATTTGTAACACAATTCAACTTGCACATTCTGTGGCAGGCCTGCCACAGCCTAAATCTGTTAAGGCCCATTCCACAAGGAAGGTGGGCTCATCTTGGGCGGCTGCCCGAGGGGTCTCGGCATTACAACTCTGCCGAGCAGCTACGTGGTCAGGGGAGAACACGTTTGTAAAATTCTACAAATTTGATACCCTGGCAAAAGAGGACCTGGAGTTCTCTCATTCGGTGCTGCAGAGTCATCCGCACTCTCCCGCCCGTTTGGGAGCTTTGGTATAATCCCCATGGTCCTTTCAGGAACCCCAGCATCCACTAGGACGATAGAGAAAATAAGAATTTACTTACCGATAATTCTATTTCTCGGAGTCCGTAGTGGATGCTGGGCGCCCATCCCAAGTGCGGATTATCGGCAATACTTGTACATAGTTATTGTTAACTAATTCGGGTTATTGTTTAGGGAGCCATCTTTCAGAGGCTCCTCTGTTATCATACTGTTAACTGGGTTTAGATCACAAGTTGTACGGTGTGATTGGTGTGGCTGGTATGAGTCTTACCCGGGATTCAAAATCCTCCCTTATTGTGTACGCTCGTCCGGGCACAGTACCTAACTGGAGTCTGGAGGAGGGTCATAGGGGGAGGAGCCAGTGCACACCACCTGATCTGGAAAAGCTTTACTTTTTGTGCCCTGTCTCCTGCGGAGCCGCTATTCCCCATGGTCCTTTCAGGAACCCCAGCATCCACTACGGACTCCGAGAAATAGAATTATCGGTAAGTAAATTCTTATTTTCTCGTAGTCCGTAGTGGATGCTGGGCGCCCATCCCAAGTGCGGATTGTCTGCAATACTTGTACATAGTTATTGTTAACTAATCGGGTTCTTGTTGTGAGCCATCTATTCAGAGGCTCCTCTGTTATCATGCTGTTAACTGGGTTTCATATCACAAGTTGTACGGTGTGATTGGTGTGGCTGGTATGAGTCTTACCCGGGATTCAAAATCCTTCCTTATTGTGTACGCTCGTCCGGGCACAGTATCCTAACTGAGGCTTGGAGGAGGGTCATAGGGGGAGGAGCCAGTGCACACCAGGTAGTCCTAAAGCTTTCTTTTTGTGCCCAGTCTCCTGCGGAGCCGCTATTCCCCATGGTCCTTACGGAGTTCCCAGCAACCACTACGGACTACGAGAAATAGAATTATCGGTAAGTAAATTCTTATTTTTACCCTATAAATGACGCTGGCTCAGGGCGTAGAAATCCCTTGGCTGACTCTATGGGCGATCACTGGAGATGGTGATACCTGCAGGCTTACATCATTTGTACTGGTTGGGGCTGGGAGACCAGCGCTCAGGATCACGGAGGTCAGCACACCAACCCCCGGGATCCTGGTAGCGGAGTGCCGGTGGGGGACGGAGGTGGCTCGTTCCTGAGAGATATAGGTGTGAGCTATGATGTCACATCTGAGTGTATGCTTCGTGTCTGGTATAAGACACCAATCTCCTGTTTATAATGTGACGCATTGTTAGTACATATGGATATCACCGGGTTCCTGCCACATGACGTCATAAGACGAGGTTACCTCTCTCCTGTGTATCTCTCTGTAACTTGTGCTCCTTTCCCGCCAGGGGCACGATGATGAAGTGTTTGTGCTGGAGGCTCATCCCTTCGATTCCAGGATCCTGCTCTCTGCCGGACACGACGGCAATATATTTGTCTGGGATCTTGAGAGGGGAACCAAAATTCGGAATTACTTCAATATGGTAAGTAGGAAGAAACCATCTCTGTAGGTAGCGTTTGTGGTCAGTAGATATTTAGGTGCGGTGACGGATGCAATGTATGGATGATGTAAGTTGCGGAATGATCGGTTGGAGGGGAGGGGGGGGATATTACTTTGGGACTGCACAGTCCTCCTCTTGGCATTTCCAGGTATGGTGTATGCTGAACGTCACAGGCAGGTGGAGACAGACGATGATTCCTGATTAGCGGAGTGATGTCGCAGGGACTGGAGCAGAATACTCCCACCCAACCCTAATCTGTGCCTCTATATTCCCCCTGAATGCCGTGGCTTACATTATTACGCTTTGTCACTTGATGCTTTTTGTCTTTGCAGATCGAGGGTCAGGGGCACGGGGCGGTTTTTGATTGCAAGTTCTCACCCGACGGGCAACACTTTGTCTGCACAGATTCCCACGGTCACCTCTTGTTGTTCGGCTTTGGCTGCAGTAAAGGTTATGAGAAGGTGAATGTATAGCGACTACACCGCAGCTTGTCCGTGCTGTTGCAATATGCGTCATTAATGCGGCATTGATGATTGTGCCGTTATATTATCATTTATTGACTTTTCCATCTCTTTGTGCAACTTCATTTTATATTTTCCTCCGGCTTCATTTTGTGTTTCTCATTGAGTCCTTTATATGGCCCCTTTTCTGTGGCTCTTGGACACGGCACAGATATACTCTGCTCCCTGAATTAGTAACCGCTGCATTGTGAAAGGGGCAGCGGTAACAAACCACCCTGCTGTGTGAAATCGCTGGAATCCAGACACACAGCTGCCGGTTATACTGATCACTATGCCCCGCTCACCGCGTGCTGTTCTCTCTGCAGATCCCAGAGCAGATGTTCTTCCACACTGACTTCCGACCACTGATCCGCGATGCGAACAACTTCGTGCTGGATGAGCAGACTCAGCAGGCCCCGCACCTCATGCCGCCACCCTTTCTGGTAGACGTTGATGGAAATCCACATCCGACCCGCTTCCAGCGGCTGGTACCAGGGCGTGAGAACTGCAAAGATGAACAGCTCATCCCCCAACTCGGATACATCTCAAATGGTAGTCTGAATGTGCGAAACGCGTTATGTTCTGTGCGACTGACGGGTCTGATGTCCGCTGAGTTAAATACAAGTATCTTTCATTCTTGTGCCCTGATCAGGGAACGGAGACGTTGTACAGCAAGTAATAGGCCAGCAGACGGGCGACCAGGATCAAAGTGTTCTCGATGGTATGATCCGAGAACTCCAGAGGAACATGGATGAAGCACAGACTGATCCCCCGATTAACAGGACGGGCTCTGGCAGTGGATGTAAGTATTATCATGCAGCCATTGGCTATAAATCCTGCATTCAGGAAAGCGGTGGAGATGGAACATTTATCCCGTAGTGGAAAGTACTGAGAATTGGTAGTTTCAGTCTGATACACGTGGGGACTCTGCAGCGACGTTCCGGCTGATCACTAATCTACCCACTGTAAGGCCAGGAAGCGTTGCTGCAGATTCCCGTTATGTGAGGGTAGAGGCTTACAGGATGTACTGTGCGTTTCTGTACTTGGATGATTGGGCATCATGCGCGGCGCTTTAGTGTCTGGCGCATTATGTGTGTACAGATGTGTCATACAGTGGCAGGTCCCGGGCGCAGGGCGTCTGTCACGCTCACAGTGGGGCAGATGTATTAACCTGGAGACGGCATAAGGAACTGATAAACCAGTGACAAGTGCAAGGTGATAAACGTACCAGCCAATCAGCTCCAGTATGTAAATTAACAGGTAGGAGCTGATTGGCTGGTGCGTTTATCACTGTGCACTTATCACTGGTTTATCACTTCCTTATGCTTTCTCCAGGTTAATACATCTGCACCAATCTGCATTAATAAGACTACTGTAAACAACAAAGCCACATTACACTGATCTGTGTGATGTGTGACATTTGCTCATCTGTGTCTGACTCTGTATACAAAGTGTAACAACGCCGCGGCTCTTTCTCGTCACAAGTTCCATTGAGCTCCGTCTGCAATGCTGTGCGTGTTTGACATGAATTCCTCTGGTATCATACAGTTATGAGAAGCCAAAGTTTGGATCTTACATCACCGCCTAATGTCGGCCTCCGGCGCAGTGGGCAGATTGAAGGCGTTCGCCAAATGCATCACAATGCTCCGAGAAGCCAAATTGCGACAGAGCGAGATCTCATGGCGTGGCGGAGACGAGTGGTGGTGAATGAGCTACATCCCGGCGTTAGCAGGTGAGAGACTGGTGCATTGTGTGCTGACACCACCTGTAACCCATAGCAACCAGGCAACGTACACTGCAGTGAAACAATTGTTGTGTTAGTGCACTATTAAAGCTGGCGATAGACTGCGCAATAGTGCAGCGACTGTAGAGCGCGGACTGCGCAATAGTGCAGCGACTGTAGAGCGGGGACTGCGCAATAGTGCAGCGACTGTAGAGCGCGGACTGGTCAATAGTGCAGCGACTGTAGAGCGCGGACTGGTCAATAGTGCAGCGACTGTAGAGCGCGGACTGCGCAATAGTGCAGCGACTGTAGAGCGCGGACTGGTCAATAGTGCAGCGACTGTAGAGCGCGGACTGGCCAATAGTGCAGCGACTGTAGAGCGCGGACTGGTCAATAGTGCAGCGACTGTAGAGCGCGGACTGGTCAATAGTGCAGCGACTGTAGAGCGCGGACTGGTCAATAGTGCAGCGACTGTAGAGCGCGGACTGGTCAATAGTGCAGCGACTGTAGAGCGCGGACTGCGCAATAGTGCAGCGACTGTAGAGCGCGGACTGGTCAATAGTGCAGCGACTGTAGAGCGCGGACTGGCCAATAGTGCAGCGACTGTAGAGCGCGGACTGGTCAATAGTGCAGCGACTGTAGAGCGCGGACTGGTCAATAGTGCAGCGACTGTAGAGCGCGGACTGGTCAATAGTGCAGCGACTGTAGAGCGCGGACTGGTCAATAGTGCAGCGACTGTAGAGCGCGGACTGGTCAATAGTGCAGCGACTGTAGAGCGCGGACTGGTCAATAGTGCAGCGACTGTAGAGCGCGGACTGGTCAATAGTGCAGCGACTGTAGAGCGCGGACTGGTCAATAGTGCAGCGACTGTAGAGCGCGGACTGCGCAATAGTGCAGCGACTGTACAGCATTGTGGAGGGGAAAGCGGTAACCGGAGCACCTCTGTACGATGTTGTAAATCAGAGTTTGGGTAACAGATTCCTCTTACATCGAAACCTTTTTAGTGTCGAAACAATTGCGTTTCCACCGGTCACATCCTAAATAATATATCCGTTATAGAGTCCAAGAAGAATGCCGCTTTGCCAAGGGTGACATGGAGGTCTACCTGTACACC
This sequence comes from Pseudophryne corroboree, assembly GCF_028390025.1. Lineage (NCBI taxonomy): Eukaryota > Metazoa > Chordata > Amphibia > Anura > Myobatrachidae > Pseudophryne > Pseudophryne corroboree. The sequence goes on from NC_086451.1 coordinate 484,628,602, forward strand.
ACGGAGAAGAAGAGAAAGCCGCCGCACCCGGCTCAGAGGGTAAGACCGCCGTATGGCTGGCGCATTCTGTTGGATCTGCATTCTTTATCGGCGCCGCCAGTCACTCCGCGCTGTCTGTTCTTTCCACAGAGCGACCATCAGGTGTGCAGCGGGAGATCGCTGCGGAAGATACAGCGGAAACGCCAACATGCCTATCAGACCCGCTCTAACATAGAGCGCGATTCCCAGACCAGCGCGCCTACAACCAACGGGGAGGAATCGCAGAGCTCGCCTGAGGTACGCTGGTTTACAGTACATGTCTCCGCAGAATATGCAGGCGATACACTTTACATAATGCATCGTACGTTGGGCAGCTGAACCCCGGCTGTACATCAATGGATGAGTGTAATCTCTCCGCCCCGCAGACATGGCCCTATGCCGGTCACTCCAATGTACGGGGGTGCACATCGATACGTGCGCACTCACTCGCAGGACGAGCCCCCAAATGTAGTAACCAGATGACGGAATTGCAGGTTGATGCTTAACTTAACCTGTAACCTAGACCGTACTAGGCACAAATCGCAGTACTAGGTGCCGGCCTGTAGGTGTCATTATCCATCCTCGCTAATCTGACAGCAATGCGTCATTCAGCTCCCACCTAAATCTGATAGGTCCGGCAGCTGACGATTAATAAGGAGATACGGCTTAGTCTAAATTACTGTCTGCAAATAAGTCCCCTATTGATGAATGTTTGCAGGATGAGGAATCGCGAGCGTCCAGCGAAGCGTCGGCGGATGAGATGACTGCACATTGGCCGACAGAGAGCTCCTCCAGGTACGTACGTATACTTCCTGTGATACCCGCGCATTGAGCTTCTCCCATTGTGTTGTTATATATGTAAATGGTTTAACCCTGTGATGTCTGGAGTGTGGACACTGTATAACGGGGACTCCAGTGCTTTCGGGGGGCTTGGCTGGCGTTGGGCACAATTGGGGCATCATGTGAATGGGTTATGATAGCCTTCCGTTTGCATGATCTGCAGAGGAAACCAGTGTAGTGTATGAGGAAAGGGAAGTGTGCACTCACACCTCGGACCTGCATGATATATGGTTATTAATAGTAATAAGTGCAATGCGTAGGACAGCGGAACAGTGACTGCTATAATGCGTTCCGATGACTGATATATAGGCTGATATGTGTTTGCCCGTTGTCACTTGCTCAGGTCCCCTCTTATCCTCCTGTTCTAGTGACTCTTCCAGTGAATATTCCGACTGGACCACAGACGCCGGCATCAATCTCCAGCCCCCGAAACGGCAGACACGCCAGGCAACGCGGAAGATGTGCAGCAGTTCCGAGGATGAGAACGTGAAGGAGGACGACAAGCAGAGGAAGCGCAAGCTGACCCGGAGAAAGGTCTGTGTACATGGGGCGTGCGGTGTAGTGTCATAGCCTCACATTCCCGCTCCATGGCTAGTCGCCAGATAATTCCCGAGCTGACCCGGAGAAAGGTCTGTGTACATGGGGCGTGCGGTGTAGTGTCATAGCCTCACATTCCCGCTCCGTGGCTAGTCGCCAGATAATTCCCGAGCTGACCCGGAGAAAGGTCTGTGTACACGGGGCGTGCGGTGTAGTGTCATAGCCGCACATTCCCGCTCCATGGCTAGCCGCCAGATAATTCCCGAGCTGACCCGGAGAAAGGTCTGTGTACATGGGGCGTGCGGTGTAGTGTCATAGCCTCACATTCCCGCTCCATGGCTAGCCGCCAGATAATTCCCGAGCTGACCCGGAGAAAGGTCTGTGTACACGGGGCGTGCGGTGTAGTCTCATAGCCTCACATTCCCGCTACATGGCTAGCCGACAGATAATTCCCGAGCTGACCCGGAGAAAGGTCTGTGTATACGGGGCGTGCGGTGTAGTGTCATAGCCTCACATTCCCGCTCCATGGCTAGCCGCCAGATAATTCCCGAGCTGACCCGGAGAAAGGTCTGTGTACATGGGGCGTGCGGTGTAGTCTCATAGCCTCACATTCCCGCTCCATGGCTAGCCGCCAGATAATTCCCGAGCTGACCCGGAGAAAGGTCTGTGTACATGGGGCGTGCGGTGTAGTCTCATAGCCTCACATTCCCGCTCCATGGCTAGCCGCCAGATAATTCCCGAGCTGACCCGGAGAAAGGTCTGTGTATACGGGGCGTGCGGTGTAGTGTCATAGCCTCACATTCCCGCTCCATGGCTAGCCGCCAGATAATTCCCGAGCTGACCCGGAGAAAGGTCTGTGTACATGGGGCGTGCGGTGTAGTGTCATAGCCTCACATTCCCGCTCCATGGGGCGTGCGGTGTAGTCTCATAGCCTCACATTCCCGCTCCATGGCTAGCCGCCAGATAATTCCCGAGCTGACCCGGAGAAAGGTCTGTGTATATGGGGCGTGCAGTGTAGTGTCATAGCCTCACATTCCCGCTCCATGGCTAGCCGCCAGATAATTCCCGAGCTGACCCGGAGAAAGGTCTGTGTACACGGGGCGTGCGGTGTAGTGTCATAGCCTCACATTCCCGCTCCGTGGCTAGCCGCCAGATAATTCCCGAGCTGACCCGGAGAAAGGTCTGTGTACATGGGGCTTGCGGTGTAGTGTCATAGCCGCACATTCCCGCTCCATGGCTAGCCGCCAGATAATTCCCGAGCTGACCCGGAGAAAGGTCTGTGTACATGGGGCGTGCGGTGTAGTGTCATAGCCTCACATTCCCGCTCCGTGGCTAGTCGCCAGATTATTCCCGAGCTGACCTGGAGAAAGGTCTGTATACACGGGGCGTGCGGTGTCATAGCCTCACATTCCCGCTCCGTGGCTAGTCGCCAAATAATTCCCGAGCTGACCCGGAGAAAGGTCTGTGTATATGGGGCGTGCGGTGTAGTCTCATAGCCTCACATTCCCGCTCCATGGCTAGCCGCCAGATAATTCCCGAGCTGACCCGGAGAAAGGTCTGTGTACATGGGGCGTGCGGTGTAGTGTCATAGCCTCACATTCCCGCTCCATGGCTAGCAGCCAGATAATTCCCGAGCTGTCCCGGAGAAAGGTCTGTGTACACGGGGCGTGCGGTGTAGTGTCATAGCCTCACATTCCCGCTCCGTGGCTAGCCGCCAGATAATTCCCGAGCTGACCCGGAGAAAGGTCTGTGTACACGGGGCGTGCGGTGTAGTGTCATAGCCTCACATTCCCGCTCCATGGCTAGCCGCCAGATAATTCCCGAGCTGACCCGGAGAAAGGTCTGTGTACACGGGGCGTGCGGTGTAGTCTCATAGCCTCACATTCCCGCTCCATGGCTAGCCGCCAGATAATTCCCGAGCTGACCCGGAGAAAGGTCTGTATACACGGGGCGTGCGGTGTAGTGTCATAGCCTCACATTCCCGCTCCATGGTTAGCCGCCAGATAATTCCCGAGCTGACCCGGAGAAAGGTCTGTGTACACGGGGCGTGCGGTGTAGTGTCATAGCCGCACATTCCCGCTCCATGGCTAGCCGCCAGATAATTCCTGAGCTGACCCGGAGAAAGGTCTGTGTACACGGGGCATGTGGTGTAGTCTCATAGCCTCACATTCCCGCTCCATGGCTAGCCGCTAGATAATTCCCGAGCTGACCCGGAGAAAGGTCTGTGTATATGGGGCGTGCAGTGTAGTGTCATAGCCTCACATTCCCGCTCCGTAGCTAGCCGCCAGATAATTCCCGAGCTGACCCGGAGAAAGGTCTGTGTACATGGGGCGTGCGGTGTAGTGTCATAGCCTCACATTCCCGCTCCATGGCTAGTCGCCAGATTATTCCCGAGCTGACCCGGAGAAAGGTCTGTGTACATGGGGCGTGCAGTGTAGTGTCATAGCCTCACATTCCCGCTCCATGGCTAGCCGCCAGATAATTCCCGAGCTGACCCGGAGAAAGGTCTGTGTACATGGGGCGTGCGGTGTAGTCTCATAGCCTCACATTCCCGCTCCATGGCTAGCCGCCAGATAATTCCCGAGCTGACCCGGAGAAAGGTCTGTGTACATGGGGCTTGCGGTGTAGTGTCATAGCCGCACATTCCCGCTCCATGGCTAGCCGCCAGATAATTCCCGAGCTGACCCGGAGAAAGGTCTGTGTACATGGGGCGTGTGGTGTAGTGTCATAGCCTCACATTCCCGCTCCATGGCTAGCCGCCAGATAATTCCCGAGCTGACCCGGAGAAAGGTCTGTGTACACGGGGCGTGCGGTGTAGTGTCATAGCCTCACATTCCCGCTCCGTGGCTAGTCGCCAGATTATTCCCGAGCTGACCTGGAGAAAGGTCTTTATACACGGGGCGTGCGGTGTAGTGTCATAGCCGCACATTCCCGCTCCGTAGCTAGCCGCCAGATAATTCCCGAGCTGACCCGGAGAAAGGTCTGTGTGCACGGGGCGTGCGGTGTAGTCTCATAGCCTCACATTCCCGCTCCATGGCTAGCCGCCAGATAATTCCCGAGCTGACCCGGAGAAAGGTCTGTGTACATGGGGCGTGCGGTGTAGTGTCATAGCCTCACATTCCCGCTCCGTGGCTAGTCGCCAAATAATTCCCGAGCTGACCCGGAGAAAGGTCTGTGTACATGGGGCGTGCGGTGTAGTCTCATAGCCTCACATTCCCGCTCCATGGCTAGTCGCCAGATAATTCCCGAGCTGACCCGGAGAAAGGTCTGTGTACACGGGGTGTGCGGTGTAGTGTCATAGCCTCACATTCCGGCTCCGTGGCTAGCCGCCAGATAATTCCCGAGCTGACCCGGAGAAAGGTCTGTGTACATGGGGCGTGCGGTGTAGTGTCATAGCCTCACATTCCCGCTCCATGGCTAGCCGCCAGATAATTCCCGAGCTGACCCGGAGAAAGGTCTGTGTACACGGGGCGTGCGGTGTAGTCTCATAGCCTCACATTCCCGCTCCATGGCTAGCCGCCAGATAATTCCCGAGCTGACCCGGAGAAAGGTCTGTGTACACGGGGCGTGCGGTGTAGTCTCATAGCCGCACATTCCCGCTCCATGGCTAGCCGCCAGATAATTCCCGAGCTGACCCGGAGAAAGGTCTGTGTACACGGGGCGTGCGGTGTAGTCTCATAGCCTCACATTCCCGCTCCATGGCTAGCCGCCAGATAATTCCCGAGCTGACCCGGAGAAAGGTCCGTGTACACGGGGCGTGCGGTGTAGTCTCATAGCCGCACATTCCCGCTCCATGGCTAGCCGCCAGATAATTCCCGAGCTGACCCGGGGAAAGGTCTGTGTACACGGGGCGTGCGGTGTAGTCTCATAGCCTCACATTCCCGCTCCATGGCTAGCCGCCAGATAATTCCCGAGCTGACCCGGAGAAAGGTCTGTGTACACGGGGCGTGCGGTGTAGTCTCATAGCCTCACATTCCCGCTCCATTGCTAGCCGCCAGATAATTCCCGAGCTGACCCGGAGAAAGGTCTGTGTACACGGGGCGTGCGGTGTAGTCTCATAGCCGCACATTCCCGCTCCATGGCTAGCCGCCAGATAATTCCCGAGCTGACCCGGGGAAAGGTCTGTGTACACGGGGCGTGCGGTGTAGTCTCATAGCCTCACATTCCCGCTCCGTGGCTAGCCGCCAGATAATTCCCGAGCTGACCCGGAGAAAGGTCTGTGTACACGGGGCGTGCGGTGTAGTCTCATAGCCGCACATTCCCGCTCCATGGCTAGCCGCCAGATATTTCCTGAGCTGACCCGGAGAAAGGTCTGTACACGGGGCGTGCGGTGTAGTGTCATAGCCTCACATTCCCGCTCCGTGGCTAGCCGCCAGATAATTCCCGAGCTGACCCGGAGAAAGGTCTGTGTACATGGGGCGTGCGGTGTAGTCTCGTAGCCTCACATTCCCGCTCCGTGGCTAGCCGCCAGATAATTCCCGAACTGACCCGGAGAAAGGTCTGTGTACATGGGGCGTGCGGTGTAGTCTCGTAGCCTCACATTCCCGCTCCGTGGCTAGCCGCCAGATAATTCCCGAGCTGACCCGGAGAAAGGTCTGTGTACACGGGGCGTGCGGTGTAGTGTCATAGCCGCACATTCCCGCTCCATGGCTAGCCGCCAGATAATTCCCGAGCTGACCCGGAGAAAGGTCTGTGTACACGGGGCGTGCGGTGTAGTGTCATAGCCGCACATTCCCGCTCCATGGCTAGCTGCCAGATAATTCCCGAGCTGACCCGGAGAAAGGTCTGTGTACACGGGGCGTGCGGTGTAGTGTCATAGCCTCACATTCCTGCCCCATGGCTAGCCGCCAGATAATTCCCGAGCTAACCCGGAGAAAGGTCTGTGTACACGTGGCGTGCGGTTTAGTGTCATAGCCTCACATTCCCGCTCCATGGCTAGCCGCCAGATAATTCCCGAGCTGACCCGGAGAAAGGTCTGTGTACATGGTGCGTGCGGTGTAGTCTCATAACCTCACATTCCCGCTCCATGGCTAGCCGCCAGATAATTCCCGAGCTGACCCGGAGAAAGGTCTGTGTACACGGGGCGTGCGGTGTAGTTTCATAGCCGCACATTCCCGCTCCATGGCTAGCCGCCAGATAATTCCCGAGCTGAGGGTTTTGTAGCTGGAGAATTGCTACCAGTTGCTGTGCCCTATTTACTGTCGCTCACACCCTAAGGATCTGTGTACATGGGGCGTGCGGTGTAGTCTCATAGCCGCACATTCCCGCGCCATGGCTAGCCGCCAGATAATTCCCGAGCTGACCCGGAGAAAGGTCTGTGTACATGGGGCGTGCGGTGTAGTCTTATAGCCTCACATTCCCGCTCCGTGGCTAGCCGCCAGATAATTCCCGAGCTGACCCGGAGAAAGGTCTGTGTACATGGGGCGTGCGGTGTAGTCTCATAGCCTCACATTCCCGCTCCATGGCTAGCCGCCAGATATTTCCTGAGCTGACCCGGAGAAAGGTCTGTGTACACGGGGCGTGCGGTGTAGTCTCATAGCCTCACATTCCCGCTCCGTGGCTAGCCGCCAGATAATTCCCGAGCTGACCCGGAGAAAGGTCTGTGTACACGGGGCGTGCGGTGTAGTCTCATAGCCTCACATTCCCGCTCCATAGCTAGCCGCCAGATAATTCCCGAACTGACCCGGAGAAAGGTCTGTGTACATGGTGCGTGCGGTGTAGTCTCATAGCCTCACATTCCCGCTCCATGGCTAGCCGCCAGATAATTCCCGAGCTGACCCGGAGAAAGGTCTGTACATGGGGCGTGCGGTGTAGTCTCATAGCCTCACATTCCCGCTCCATGGCTAGCCGCCAGATAATTCCCGAGCTGACCCGGAGAAAGGTCTGTGTACACGGGGCGTGCGGTGTAGTGTCATAGCCTCACATTCCCGCTCCATGGCTTGTCGCCAGATTATTCCCGAGCTGACCTGGAGAAAGGTCTGTGTACACGGGGCGTGCGGTGTAGTGTCATAGCCGCACATTCCCGCTCCATGGCTAGCCGCCAGATAATTCCCGAGCTGACCTGCAGAAAGGTCTGTGTACATGGGGCGTGCGGTGTAGTCTCATAGCCTCACATTCCCGCTCCATAGCTAGCCGCCAGATAATTCCCGAACTGACCCGGAGAAAGGTCTGTGTACATGGTGCGTGCGGTGTAGTCTCATAGCCTCACATTCCCGCTCCATGGCTAGCCGCCAGATAATTCCCGAGCTGACCCGGAGAAAGGTCTGTACATGGGGCGTGCGGTGTAGTCTCATAGCCTCACATTCCCGCTCCATGGCTAGCCGCCAGATAATTCCCGAGCTGACCCGGAGAAAGGTCTGTGTACATGGGGCGTGCGGTGTAGTCTCATAGCCTCACATTCCCGCTCCATGGCTAGTCGCCAGATATTTCCCGAGCTGACCCGGAGAAAGGTCTGTGTACACGGGGCGTGCGGTGTAGTGTCATAGCCTCACATTCCCGCTCCATGGCTAGCCGCCAGATAATTCCCGAGCTGACCCGGAGAAAGGTCTGTGTACATGGGGCGTGCGGTGTAGTGTCATAGCCTCACATTCCCGCTCCATGGCTTGTCGCCAGATTATTCCCGAGCTGACCTGGAGAAAGGTCTGTGTACACGGGGCGTGCGGTGTAGTGTCATAGCCGCACATTCCCGCTCCGTAGCTAGCCGCCAGATAATTCCCGAGCTGACCCGGAGAAAGGTCTGTGTACATGGGGCGTGCGGTGTAGTCTCATAGCCTCACATTCCCGCTCCATGGCTAGTCGCCAGATAATTCCCGAGCTAACCCGGAGAAAGGTCTGTGTACACGGGGCGTGCGGTGTAGTGTCATAGCCGCACATTCCCGCTCCATGGCTAGCCGCCAGATAATTCCCGAGCTGACCCGGAGAAAGGTCTGTGTACACGGGGCATGTGGTGTAGTCTCATAGCCTCACATTCCCGCTCCATGGCTAGCCGCCAGGTAATTCCCGAGCTGACCCGGAGAAAGGTCTGTGTACACGGGGCGTGCGGTATAGTCTCATAGCCTCACATTCCCGCTCCATGGCTAGCCGCCAGATAATTCCCGAGCTGACCCGGAGAAAGGTCTGTGTACACGGGGCGTGCGGTGTAGTCTCATAGCCGCACATTCCCGCTCCATGGCTAGCCGCCAGATAATTCCCGAGCTGACCCGGAGAAAGGTCTGTGTACATGGGGCGTGCGGTGTCATAGCCTCACATTCCCGCTCCATGGCTAGCCGCCAGATAATTCCCGAGCTGACCCGGAGAAAGGTCTGTGTACATGGGGCGTGCGGTGTAGTCTCATAGCCTCACATTCCCGCTCCATGGCTAGTCGCCAGATTATTCCCGAGCTGACCCGGAGAAAGGTCTGTGTACATGGGGCGTGCGGTGTAATCTCATAGCCTCACATTCCCGCTCCATGGCTAGTCACCAGATTATTCCCGAGCTGACCCGGAGAAAGGTCTGTGTACATGGGGCGTGCGGTGTAGTGTCATAGCCTCTCATTCCCGCTCCATGGCTAGCCGCCAGATAATTCCTGAGCTGACCCGGGGAAAGGTCTGTGTATACGGGGCGTGCGGTGTAGTCTCATAGCCGCACATTCCCGCTCCATGGCTAGCCGCCAGATCATTCCCGAGCTGACCCGGAGAAAGGTCTGTGTACACGGGGCGTGCGGTGTAGTGTCATAGCCTCACATTCCTGCCCCTTGGCTAGCCGCCAGATAATTCCCGAGCTAACCCGGAGAAAGGTCTGTGTACACGTGGCGTGCGGTGTAGTGTCATAGCCTCACATTCCCGCTCCATGGCTAGCCGCCAGATAATTCCCGAGCTGACCCGGAGAAAGGTCTGTGTACATGGTGCGTGCGGTGTAGTCTCATAACCTCACATTCCCGCTCCATGGCTAGCCGCCAGATAATTCCCGAGCTGACCCGGAGAAAGGTCTGTACATGGGGCGTGCGGTGTAGTCTCATAGCCTCACATTCCCGCTCCATGGCTAGCCGCCAGATAATTCCCGAGCTGACCCGGAGAAAGGTCTGTGTACACGGGGCGTGCGGTGTAGTGTCATAGCCTCACATTCCTGCCCCTTGGCTAGCCGCCAGATAATTCCCGAGCTAACCCGGAGAAAGGTCTGTGTACATGTGGCGTGCGGTGTAGTGTCATAGCCTCACATTCCCGCTCCATGGCTAGCCGCCAGATAATTCCCGAGCTGACCCGGAGAAAGGTCTGTGTACATGGTGCGTGCGGTGTAGTCTCATAACCTCACATTCCCGCTCCATGGCTAGCCGCCAGATAATTCCCGAGCTGACCCGGAGAAAGGTCTGTACATGGGGCGTGCGGTGTAGTCTCATAGCCTCACATTCCCGCTCCATGGCTAGCCGCCAGATAATTCCCGAGCTGACCCGGAGAAAGGTCTGTGTACACGGGGCGTGCGGTGTAGTCTCATAGCCTCACATTCCCGCTCCATGGCTAGTCGCCAGATATTTCCCGAGCTGACCCGGAAAAAGGTCTGTGTACACGGGGCGTGCGGTGTAGTCTCATAGCCTCACATTCCCGCTCCATGGCTAGTCGCCAGATATTTCCCGAGCTGACCCGGAGAAAGGTCTGTGTACACGGGGCGTGCGGTGTAGTGTCATAGCCTCACATTCCCGCTCCATGGCTAGCCGCCAGATAATTCCCGAGCTGACCCGGAGAAAGGTCTGTGTACATGGGGCGTGCGGTGTAGTGTCATAGCCTCACATTCCCGCTCCATGGCTTGTCGCCAGATTATTCCCGAGCTGACCTGGAGAAAGGTCTGTGTACACGGGGCGTGCGGTGTAGTGTCATAGCCGCACATTCCCGCTCCGTAGCTAGCCGCCAGATAATTCCCGAGCTGACCCGGAGAAAGGTCTGTGTACATGGGGCGTGCGGTGTAGTCTCATAGCCTCACATTCCCGCTCCATGGCTAGTCGCCAGATAATTCCCGAGCTAACCCGGAGAAAGGTCTGTGTACACGGGGCGTGCGGTGTAGTGTCATAGCCGCACATTCCCGCTCCATGGCTAGCCGCCAGATAATTCCCGAGCTGACCCGGAGAAAGGTCTGTGTACACGGGGCATGTGGTGTAGTCTCATAGCCTCACATTCCTGCTCCATGGCTAGCCGCCAGGTAATTCCCGAGCTGACCCGGAGAAAGGTCTGTGTACACGGGGCGTGCGGTATAGTCTCATAGCCTCACATTCCCGCTCCATGGCTAGCCGCCAGATAATTCCCGAGCTGACCCGGAGAAAGGTCTGTGTACACGGGGCGTGCGGTGTAGTCTCATAGCCGCACATTCCCGCTCCATGGCTAGCCGCCAGATAATTCCCGAGCTGACCCGGAGAAAGGTCTGTGTACATGGGGCGTGCGGTGTCATAGCCTCACATTCCCGCTCCATGGCTAGCCGCCAGATAATTCCCGAGCTGACCCGGAGAAAGGTCTGTGTACATGGGGCGTGCGGTGTAGTCTCATAGCCTCACATTCCCGCTCCATGGCTAGCCGCCAGATAATTCCCGAGCTGACCCGGAGAAAGGTCTGTGTACACGGGGCGTGCGGTGTAGTGTCATAGCCTCACATTCCTGCCCCTTGGCTAGCCGCCAGATAATTCCCGAGCTAACCCGGAGAAAGGTCTGTGTACACGTGGCGTGCGGTGTAGTGTCATAGCCTCACATTCCCGCTCCATGGCTAGCCGCCAGATAATTCCCGAGCTGACCCGGAGAAAGGTCTGTGTACATGGTGCGTGCGGTGTAGTCTCATAACCTCACATTCCCGCTCCATGGCTAGCCGCCAGATAATTCCCGAGCTGACCCGGAGAAAGGTCTGTTTACATGGGGCGTGCGGTGTAGTCTCATAGCCTCACATTCCCGCTCCATGGCTAGCCGCCAGATAATTCCCGAGCTGACCCGGAGAAAGGTCTGTGTACACGGGGCGTGCGGTGTAGTCTCATAGCCTCACATTCCCGCTCCATGGCTAGCCGCCAGATAATTCCCGAGCTGACCCGGAGAAAGGTCTGTGTACACGGGGCTTGCGGTGTAGTCTCATAGCCTCACATTCCCGCTCCATGGCTAGCCGCCAGATAATTCCCGAGCTGACCCGGAGAAAGGTCTGTGTACATGGGGCGTGCGGTGTAGTCTCATAGCCTCACATTCCCGCTCCATGGCTAGCCGCCAGATAATTCCCGAGCTTACCCGGAGAAAGGTCTATGTACATGGGGCGTGCGGTGTAGTGTCATAGCCGCACATTCCCGCTACATGGCTAGCCGCCGGATAATTCCCGAGCTGACCCGGAGAAAGGTCTGTGTACATGGGGCGTGCGGTGTAGTGTCATAGCCGCACATTCCCGCTCCATGGCTAGCCGCCAGATAATTCCCGAGCTGACCCGGAGAAAGGTCTGTGTACACGGGGCGTGCGGTGTAGTGTCATAGCCTCACATTCCCGCTCCATGGCTAGCCGCCAGATAATTCCCGAGCTGACCCGGAGAAAGGTCTGTGTACATGGGGCGTGCGGTGTAGTGTCATAGCCTCACATTCCCGCTCCGTGGCTAGCCGCCAGATAATTCCCGAGCTGACCCGGAGAAAGGTCTGTGTACATGGGGCGTGCGGTGTAGTGTCATAGCCTCACATTCCCGCTCCATGGCTAGCCGCCAGATAATTCCCGAGCTGACCCGGAGAAAGGTCTGTGTACACGGGGCGTGCGGTGTAGTCTCATAGCCTCACATTCCCGCTCCATGGCTAGCCGCCAGATAATTCCCGAGCTGACCCGGAGAAAGGTCTGTGTACACGGGGCTTGCGGTGTAGTCTCGTAGCCTCACATTCCCGCTCCATGGCTAGCCGCCAGATAATTCCCGAGCTGACCCGGAGAAAGGTCTGTGTACATGGGGCGTGCGGTGTAGTCTCATAGCCTCACATTCCCGCTCCATGGCTAGCCGCCAGATAATTCCCGAGCTGACCCGGAGAAAGGTCTATGTACATGGGGCGTGCGGTGTAGTGTCATAGCCGCACATTCCCGCTACATGGCTAGCCGCCAGATAATTCCCGAGCTGACCCGGAGAAAGGTCTGTGTACATGGGGCGTGCGGTGTAGTGTCATAGCCGCACATTCCCGCTACATGGCTAGCCGCCAGATAATTCCCGAGCTGACCCGGAGAAAGGTCTGTGTACACGGGGCGTGCGGTGTAGTCTCATAGCCTCACATTCCCGCTCCATGGCTAGCCGCCAGATAATTCCCGAGCTGACCCGGAGAAAGGTCTGTGTACACGGAGCGTGCGGTGTAGTCTCATAGCCTCACATTCCCGCTCCATGGCTAGCCGCCAGATAATTCCCGAGCTGACCCGGAGAAAGGTCTGTGTACATGGGGCGTGCGGTGTAGTGTCATAGCCTCACATTCCCGCTCCATGGCTAGCCGCCAGATAATTCCCGAGCTGACCCGGAGAAAGGTCTGTGTACACGGGGCGTGCGGTGTAGTCTCATAGCCTCACATTCCCGCTCCATGGCTAGCCGCCAGATAATTCCCGAGCTGACCCGGAGAAAGGTCTGTGTACACGGGGCTTGCGGTGTAGTCTCATAGCCTCACATTCCCGCTCCATGGCTAGCCGCCAGATAATTCCCGAGCTGACCCGGAGAAAGGTCTGTGTACATGGGGCGTGCGGTGTAGTCTCATAGCCTCACATTCCCGCTCCATGGCTAGCCGCCAGATAATTCCCGAGCTGACCCGGAGAAAGGTCTATGTACATGGGGCGTGCGGTGTAGTGTCATAGCCGCACATTCCCGCTACATGGCTAGCCGCCAGATAATTCCCGAGCTGACCCGGAGAAAGGTCTGTGTACATGGGGCGTGCGGTGTAGTGTCATAGCCGCACATTCCCGCTACATGGCTAGCCGCCAGATAATTCCCGAGCTGACCCGGAGAAAGGTCTGTGTACATGGGGCGTGCGGTGTAGTGTCATAGCCTCACATTCCCGCTCCGTGGCTAGCCGCCAGATAATTCCCGAGCTGACCCGGAGAAAGGTCTGTGTACACGGGGCGTGCGGTGTAGTCTCATAGCCGCACATTCCCGCTCCATGGCTAGCCGCCAGATATTTCCCGAGCTGACCCGGAGAAAGGTCTGTGTACATGGGGCGTGCGGTGTAGTCTCATAGCCTCACATTCCCGCTCCATGGCTAGCCGCCATATAATTCCCGAGCTGACCCGGAGAAAGGTCTGTGTACACGGGGCGTGCGGTGTAGTCTCATAGCCTCACATTCCCGCTCCATGGCTAGCCGCCAGATAATTCCTGAGCTGACCCGGAGAAAGGTCTGTGTACATGGGGCGTGCGGTGTAGTCTCATAGCCTCACGTTCTTGCTCCGTGGCTAGCCGCCAGATAATTCCCGAGCTGACCCGGAGAAAGGTCTGTGTACATGGGGCGTGCGGTGTAGTCTCATAGCCTCACATTCCCGCTCCGTGGCTAGCAGCCAGATAATTCCCGAGCTGACCCGGAGAAAGGTCTGTGTACACGGGGCGTGCGGTGTAGTGTCATAGCCTCACATTCCCGCTCCGTGGCTAGCCGCCAGATAATTCCCGAGCTGACCCGGAGAAAGGTCTGTGTACATGGGGCGTGCGGTGTAGTCTCATAGACTCACATTCCCGCTCCATGGCTAGCCGCCAGATAATTCCCGAGCTAACCCGGAGAAAGGTCTGTGTACATGGGGCGTGCGGTGTAGTCTCATAGCCTCACATTCCCGCTCCGTGGCTAGCAGCCAGATAATTCCCGAGCTGACCCGGGGAAAGGTCTGTGTACATGGGGCTTGCGGTGTAGTGTCATAGCCTCACATTCCCGCTCCATGGCTAGCCGCCAGATAATTCCCGAGCTGACCCGGAGAAAGGTCTGTGTACATGGGGCGTGCGGTGTAGTGTCATAGCCGCACATTCCCGCTCCATGGCTAGCCGCCAGATAATTCCCGAGCTGACCCGGAGAAAGGTCTGTGTACACGGGGCGTGCGGTGTAGTGTCATAGCCTCACATTCCCGCTCCGTGGCTAGCCGCCAGATAATTCCCGAGCTTAGTTTTGTGGCTGGAGAATTGCTACCAGTTGCTGTGCCCTATTTACTGTCGCTCCCACCCTAAGGATCTTTGTACACGGGGCTTGCATTGTCTGCATCTTATCTGCAGTTTATTCTGAATATAAAATAAGTGTAACTAGGCGGAACTGATATATACACCTAATAAGCGACACAGGAGCGATAGGATGCGTTGCAGTGAGCGGAGTTAGTAGAGGTGATGGTGGATTTCTAGTTTGATATTTAGCTCCATTCTCTCTTACAGAAACAGAGCGAGCGTCTCTCTATGGAAGGAGAGTCTAGCGAAGGGTGGATTCCGCCCCAGTGGATTCTGGACACGATCCCGCGGCGCTCTCCCTTTGTCCCGCAGATGGGAGATGAGGTAATGCATCTGTTGAACACTACCTGGTTCTTTTGAGAATATGATTCTATGGCTCTTCTCAGACAAGGCTATCCTGATAATCTGCGCTGTTCGCAGGCCCATAGCGAGAGATTATGTATTTATAGATCTTTCTCTGTAACCATGTCAGAATTGATAGTGTTTAGGGAAGAATGATTCTCCCGTGACGCCTCCCTTACATTGTGTTTGTGTACAGCGAGTGTTGTGTGTTCTATAGAGGGTCACAGGTATATTAGTTATGTTCTTTCTCTTACGTCCTAGAGGATGCTGGGGTCCACATTAGTATCATGGGGTATAGACTGGTCCACTTGGAGCCTTGAGCACTTTAAGAAATCAATAGTGTGCACTGGTTCCTCCCTCTATGCCCCTCCTACCAGACTTGGTTTAGAAAATGTGCCCGGAGGAGCTGGTCACGTCGCTGGAAGCTCCTGAAGAAGAGATTTCTGCATTTATTTTCTCTGTTGTTGTTGCTACTTCGAGCACAGAAAAAACACTGAGGTACTCGGGGATATGGAGGGGTGGAGTGTTCTAAATTTAAATATTCCGTGCCCTGTTCCTACGGAAACCGTCCATATCCCAAGAGTACTCCAGTGCCCCCTATGGATTCAAAGAAAAGGATTTACCTGGTAAGTACCAAAATCCTATTTTTCAGGCAGGACTGGATGGCACCAGCCGCCTGTCTGCTTCGTGGGACTTAGGGGTTAGAACAGCCCACCTTCCTGAAGAGTTAATGGTCCCGTTCCCCGCTGACAGGACACAGCTCCTGAGGGAGTCATTCGTAAGCCCCACCACGGCGAACGTACTCTCCCGCAGCATGCTGCCACCCCTAACAGAGCCAGAAGATGGAAGAGTGGTGAGTACAGCGCCGGCATCCCAGCGTGCTCTGACTAGGTCATGGGAAGACAACCTTGCAAATAGAATCTCCAAGGAGATGGCAGAATCACGCAGGCAGCAATCGGAATGAGCTGCGGGATTCTCAAAGACGGTGGAGCAATTTCTCATCAGGTTAATACCGCCCGCACAAGCAGAAACGAATGTGCGCAAGGCGGTTGAAAGACCTCTTCCTATTATACCGGAATCAGAGGAGGAAGAGAGGGTCTTCTCATTGATAGAGAGGAAGGTGAGTTAATTGAATCTAACCTAGACGCCGATTTTCCGGAAGAGGACACTGCAATCTCGGGTCTTGAGTCTTTAATTGACGCGGTAAAGGAGATCCTAAACTTTAAGGTAGAAGAGGTAAAGGAGCCACAAGATTTCGAATTGTTCAAATCCCAAAGGCCGTGTTCAGCAGTGTTTCCCATTCCTAAATCCCTCCAATCTCAAATGGAGGAGGCTTGGAAACAACCTGACAAACGCTTTCAATTTCCGAAGAGGTTTCAAGTAACTTATCCCCTACCTAAGGGTGTAATGGATAAGTGGGAGACTCCACCAGTAGTGGATGCTTCCCTAGGAAGGTTGTCGAAGAAGACAATCTTACCAATACCTAATGTAATGACTTTAAAGGATTCTTCAGATCGTAAGGTTGACACAGCTTTAAAGTCAATTTTCGTAGCAGCAGGTGCAGCACAGAGGCCTGCGATCGTCTGTGTTTGGGTCAACAAGGCCATGGGAGCATGGTCTGGACGTATTGTACAAGCTATTGAGGAGGAAAATAGCTTAGAAGAGATTACCCAACTAGCAGAACACATTCGAGAATCTGCTTCATACTTGTGTCAAGCCTCAAAGGATTTTGGCAGGATAGCATCGCGCATCTCCGTATCGGCCATATCGGCTACACGGATTTTATGGCTCAGGGAATGCCAAGGAGACTCTGACACCAAGAAGGCGGTAGAATCCATCCCCTTTGGGGGTGAGATGCTTTTCGGTCCAGAGTTGGACAAGTGGATTTCGCAAGCTACAGCAGGTAAGTCCACCTTTCTGCCTACTCCTTATACAAGAGCTGCTCCACAGGTTAGGAGAGGTTTTCGGGCCATCTAGGCCAAACCTCACCAGAACTTTGGATAAACAACATAATCTCCCAGGGGTACAAACTGGATTTTCAACAGAGGCCTCAGTCAGTTTTTTACAACAGGATTGCCTCGGTGCCCTCAGAAAGCAAAAGCACTACTGACAGCAATTCAAAAATTGCTACGGTCAGAAGTCATTATTCCAGTTCCCGCCTCTCAGAGATTAACAGGTTTCTATTCCAATCTTTTTGTCGTGCCAAAGCCAGATGGGACGGTCAGACCGATACTCAATTTAAAAGTTTTAAACCAGTTTCTAAGGGTCTACAAATTCAAGATGGAATCAATCCAGTCGGTCATTGCAGGCTTAGAACAAGGCGAGTTCATGGTATCCATGGACATAAAGGATGCATATCCCAATCTGGACTCCTCACCAGGCTTACTTAAGGTTCGCACTGGTGACGGATCACTACCAATTCAGGGCCTTGCCGTTCGGTCTTTCATCAGCCCCAAGAATCTTTACGAAGATCATGGCAATCATGGTTGCAGGATTGAGACTGTTGGGGGGTCACAATTAAACCTTATCTAGACTATCTACTGATCAAGGCATCATCTCAGGAACAGCTGATCAAGGATGTTCAGACATCTCATCAATTTCTCATTCAACATGGGTGGATTGTGAATTTCCAGAAATCCAACCTCATGCCAACTCAGCGCATTCAATTCCTCTGTCTCATCTTGGACACGGTACAATTGAGAGTATTCCTACCAGAGAACAAGGTCCAGGACCTACAAAGATTAGTGGCTCAGGTACTGAGGACACAAACTGTTTCTCTACAGCTCTGTGTGCAACTTCTCAGGAAGATGGTGGCGGTGTTCGAAGCTCTCCAATACGGCAGACTTCATTCCCGGCCATTTCAGATGAACCTCATTGCTCAAGGAGCAGGTTCACACTGGCTGCTACATCAGAGAATCCGACTTCCATCGCGCATACGAACCTCCCTTAATTTGGTGGTCGTTACACAAGAATCTCGCAGCAGGCAAGAGATTGGGCATTTGGGATTGGAGGATCCTGACAACGGATGCCAGTCTGAGAGGTTGGGGTGCCGTCTTAGAGGAACATCAGTTTCAGGGCAGATGGACGTTACTGGAGAGCAGCCTACCAATAAACATTCTCGAACTGAGAGCAGTTTACAATGCGCTTCTCTTAGCCGAAGACCTAGTCATGGCTCAACACGTAAAGATACAGTCGGACAATGTCACGACGACGGCTTACATAAACCGTCAAGGAGGAACAAAGAGCAGGATGGCGTTAATAGAAGCCACAAAGATCTTGTTGTGGGCAGAAAGGCGAAACATCATCCTCTCGGCAGTGTTCATTCCAGGTTTGGAGAACTGGGAAGCAGATTATCTCAGTCGCCAGGACATGCATCCGGGAGAGTGGTGCCTACATCCACGGATTTTCGACGTGGTGGTGAGGAGATGGGGTCTACCTCAAGTCAACCTAATGGCGTCTCGGCAAAACCATCAGCTGCCCAGATATGTGTCCCAGGACAAGGAGTCCAGCAGCAGAAGCAGTGGACGCATTTAACACTTCCTTGGTGTTACAGGAGGGTTTACGTCTTTCCACCTTTCCCACTCATACCCAGGGTTCTGAAAAGGTTGAAACGAGAACGAGTGTGGGCAATTCTAATCGCACCAGATTGGCCTTGCAGGAGTTGGTACTCAGACCTGCGAGGGTTACTAGAGGAAGATCCTTGGCTGTTACCTCAGAGAGAGGACCTGCTATCTCAGGGACCGTTCCAACACCCAGACCTGAACAGGCGTTTAACGGCGTGGGTATTGAAACCCGGCTCTTAAGAAACAGAGGGATACCAAGAACGGCCATTCCTACGATGATTTCCGCTAGGAAGCCGGTCACAGCCATGCACCACTACAGGATTTGGAAGAGGTATATGGACTGGTGTCAAGAGCGTGGGTGGAATTCGACGAACTTCCACTTATCCAGACTTCTACTTTTACTTCAGGCCGGTCTAGATGTAGGACTGAGGCGGGGCTGTCTGAAGGTTCAAATTTCGGCGCTCCATCCTTTTTCAACAGCGGTTAGCATCCTTGCCAGAGGTTCAAACCTTTTTACAGGGGATTCTGAGGATATAACCTCCTTATCGTCCCCCCACTGCGCCATGGGACTTAAATTTGGTGTTGGAATTTTTGAGATCACCAACTTTTGAGCCGTTAGCAAGAACAGAAATATCTCTCTTGGAAGGTCACATTATTGCTTGCCTTGGCCTCGGCCAGGCGGGTTTCTGAGTTGGGAGCCTTATCATGTAAGAGTCCCTTTTTTAATTTTTCATTAGGATAGGGCAGAACTCTGTACAAGAGCAGATTTCCTTCCTAAGGTTGTTTCGGGGTTTCACGTAAACCAGCCAATTGTCCCATCTTTCCAGGGTCTCGCAGATGGGGACGTGTCCTTGGATGTTGTCCGAGCTTTACGGGTATACGTACAAGTTACGTCGTCGTTCAGAAAGTCGGACCATTTGATTGTTCTTTATGATAAGCCAAAGAAGGGTTGGCCAGCATCTAAGCAGTCTTTGTCTAGATGGATTAGACTTGCCATTCGGCAAGCTTATATTTCCTGTGGCAAACAGGTTCTGGTTCAGACGGGTGCTCATACCACCAGATTAGTGGGTGCCTCATGGGCGGCTGCCAGAGGTGCTTCCATTACTCAACTTTGCAGAGCAGCGACGTGGTCCTCCGCCCACACGTTTGCGAAATTTTACAAGTTTGATACTTTTGCGTCCGTAGACTTTAAGTTCGGACATTTGGTTTTGCAGGCCACCGACCGTACTCCCTCCCTGGGGAGTAACGTTGGGACGTCCCCTACTGTATAGGACTCTAGTGTCCCCTAGTGGATGAAAGAGAAAAGAGGATTTGGTACTTACCGATAAATCCATTTTTCTGAATCCTCTAGGGGACACTCAACGCCCGCCTCGGTGCTGTCAACCTGCAGTGTTCAAGGTTCTTGTGCAAACAGTTCGTGCAAACAGCGTTAGTTTTTCTGTTAAGAGTTTCTTGGATGCTGTTTGATATGTTGTACGGTTTGGTTCCTCGCCATGTGCTATAGTATCATGTCCTATTCTCTCAGTCAATTTTTCCAAACTGAGGGATGTGAAGGGGGAGGAGCCGGCTGTGCAGACAATGCTAATTTTTAGATTGTGCTACACCTCCGGTTGCAAGCTTCACCCCCCTACTGTATAGGACTCCAGTGTCCCCTAGAGGATTCAGAGAAATGGATTTATTGGTAAGTACCAAAATCCTCTTTTAATGTAAAAAAGAAATCCTCAGCTACTTTTCCTGCATCAAAGGAATTGAATGCCCTGTTTGAAGAATCTTGGGCTAATCCTGACAAAAAGTTTCAGATCCCTAAAAGGTTAATAACATCCTTTCCCTATCCTGTGGAGGATAGAAAGAAATGGGAAAACCTGCCGATTGTGGACGCATCGGTATCTAGGTTGTCACGTAAGATTGTCTTACCTGTTCCCGGGGCTGCGTCCTTAAAGCTGACCGCAAGATTGAGAACACTCTCAAATCTTAATACACTGCTGCTGGGGTGGCCCAGAGACCCACTATTGCTTGTGCATGGATCACTAGGGCCATTGCTAAATGGTCAGGTAATCTAATTGATGGGTTAGTTTCCTTACCCAGGGGGGAGATAATTTTACTCCTGCAGCATATTCAGGACTCTGCTAACTCTATGGTGGAGGCCATAAAGGAAATTGGTTTGCTCAACGCACGCACCACTGCCATGGCAGTGTCAGCACACGGGCTTGTATCTACGCCAGTGGACTACGGATGCGGATTCCAGGAAAGGTGTGGAAAGCCTACCATTCACAGGCGTGGCCCTTTTTGGTGATTAACTGGTTACTTGAATATCCAAGGCTACGGCCGGTAAGTCTACCTACCTACCTTCCGCAGCACTCACAGCTAGAAAAACCTACTCTGCTCCAACTCTGCAGTCCTTTCGGACAGCGATTTTTAAAGGCAAATCCAAGGGTTCTTCTACAGCATTCAAAGGCAATAAAGGTAAACCCAGAAAACCAGCTGCTGCAGGTTCTCAGGAACAGACCTCCAGGTCTGCTTCCTCCAAAGCCTTCAGCATGACTGTGGTTACGTTATTTGTCACATTTGGTCAACATCATGCCAGGATCCCTGGGTCAAAGATCTTATTGCCCAGGGCTACAGACTGGAGTTTCAGGAACTCCCACCTCACAGTTTCTTCAAATCCGGCTATCCAGCTTCTCTAGAAGCAAGTGTGACTTTGCAGGCAGCAATTCAGAAACTGGTACAGACTGAGGTCATTGTCCCAGTTCCACTTCAACTACAAAACAAAGGCTATTATTCCAACCTGTTCGTGGTACCGAAACTGGACGGTTCGGTAAGGCCCATTTTTAAACCTCAAGTCGTTGAACCCGTACTTACGGGTGTTCAAGTTCAAAATGGAGTCTCTGAGAGCGGTGATCTCTGGTCTGGAGGAGGGGGAATTTCTGCTGTCTCTGGACATCAAGGATGCGTACCTTCATATTCCGATTTGGCCGCCTCATCAGGCTTATCTACGGTTTGCACTACAGGACTGTCACTACCAGTTCTAGGCCCTGCCATTTGGCCTCTCCACGGCACCGAGGGTGTTCGCCAAGGTAATGGCAGAGATGATGTTTCTCCTCCGCTAGCAGGGTGTGAACATAATAGGGAGAGGTTGATGAACAGCATTGCCCTCTCAACCTGACTACTCCAGGATCACGGGTGGATTCTGAACCTACCTAAATCCCACCTGGAACCAACACTGAGGCTTCCGTTCCTGGGGATGATACTGGATACGGAGGAACAGAAGGTATTCCTTCCGTTGGAAAAGGCATTGGTGATCCAGTCAATGGTGCGGCATGTTCTAAAACCAACCCGGATATCGGTGCATCTCTGCATTCGCCTTCTGGAAAAGATGGTAGCTTCTTACGAGGCTCTGCAGTACAGAAGGTTTCATGCAAGGCCCTTCCAGCTGGATCTGTTGAACAAATGGTCCGGATCGCATTTTCACATGCACCAGAGGGTACGTCTGTCGCCGAAAGCCAGGATTTCTCTTCTGTGGTGGCTTCAGACTTCTCACCTGACCGAGGGTCGAAGGTTCGGGATTCAAAGTTGGATTCTGCTAACCACAGACGTAAGCCTCAGAGGCTGGGGAGCAGTCACCCAGGGGGAACAGTTCCAAGGAAAATGGTCAAGTCAGGAAATTATCCTTCCGATCAACGTACTGGAGCTAAGGGCCATATACAACTCCCTTCTACAGGCATCGCATCTTCTTCAAGATCACGCCATTCAAGTTCAGTCGGACAATGTGACGACAGTAACATACATAAACTGACAGGGCGGCACGAAGAGCAGAGCAGCAATGTCAGAGGTGATAAAGATTCTCTGGGCAGAAAGACACGCGATGGTGCTGTCGGAAATCTTCATTCTGGGAGTGGACAACTGGGAAGCAAACTTCCTCAGCAGACACGACCTCCACCCAGGACAGTGGGGCCTCCACCCGCACGTGTTCGAGTCCTTGACACTTCGGTGGGGATTTCCACAAATAGACATGATGGCCTCTCGTCTCAACAATAAGCTCAAGCGGTATTGTTCCAGGTCGAGGGACCCACAAGCGGTGGCGGAGGACACTCTCTGGTGACTCCATAGGTCTATCAGATGGTGTATGTGTTTCCACCTCTTCCATTGATCCCCAGAATTCTCAAAAGAATAAAAAGGGAAAAGGTTCAAGCATTTCTCATTGCTCCGGACTGGCCAAGAAGAGCCTGGTACGCGGAACGACTGGAGATGCTCCTAGAGGACCCGTGGCCTCTGCCTCTCTGAGAGGATCTTCTACAACAGGGGCTGTTCGTCTAGCAAGACTTAACACGGCTTGACGGCATGGAGGTTGAACATCAAATCCTAGCCCGGAAGGGTATTCCGGACAAGGTTATTCCAACCCTGATCCAAGCTAGGAAAGGGGTAACGTCTAAACATTACCATCCTAATTGGAAAAACAGGTGGTTTCTTGTGGTGTGAAAACAGGAAATTTCCTACAGTGGAATTTCAATTGGGACGTTTTCTCCTTTTTTTTTTTCTGCAGTCGGGTGTGGATGTGGGCCTACGTTTGAGCTCCTTAAAAGTCCAGATTTCGGCCTTATCCATTTTCTTCCAGAAACAGTTGGCTTCCCTGAGGTTCAGACGTTCTTGAAGGGTGTTCTGCACATCCAACCGCCCTTTGTGCCTCCCACGGCACCTTGGGATCTCAACGTGGTGTTGCAGTTTCTACAATCGGAATGGCTTGAGCCTTTTACAGGAGGTTGACGTAAAGTTTCTTACGTGGAAGACTGTTACACTGTTGGCCTTAGCTTCTGCAAGGCGTGTGTCCGAACTGGGGGCGTTGTCTCACAATAGTCCCTATTTGGTTTTTTATGAAGATAGAGCTGAACTCAGAAATTTCTTTCTAAGGTGGTGTCAACGTTTCATATCAACCAACCTATTGTGGTTCCGGTGCTTACAGACACCTCTGCTACCTCAAAGTCCTTAGATGTTGTGAGGGCTTTGAAGATCTACGTGAAGCGGACTGCTCATTACAGAAAATCTTGACTCGCTGTTTGTTCTCTATGATCCCAAGAAAATCGGGTGTCCTGCTTCAAAGCGGTCTATTGCTCGCTGGATCAGGCTTACTATCCAGCAGGCTTATTCCATGGCAGGATTGCCGGTTCCTAAAGTACAGGCCCACTCTACTAGGTCGGTGGGTTCTTCCTGGGTGGCTGCCCGGGTGTCTCGGCTTTACAGCTCTGCTGAGCAGCTACTTGGTCAGGTTCGAACACATTTGCTAAGTCCTACAAGTTCGATACTTTGACCAAACTGAAGGTCCTCAGGAGGCCAATCCGCTCTACAGGAACCTCAGCACTCTCCCACCCGGTTTGGAAGCTTTGGTGCATCCCCATGGTACTAATGTGGACCCCAGTATCCTCTGGGACGTAAGAGAAAATAGGACTTTAATTACCTACCGGTAAATCCTTTTCTCATAGTCTGTAGAGGATGCTGGGCGCCCGCCCGGCGCTTCGTGTTTCCTGCGCTGTTACTTCGTTAAGTATTGTTGGTTCAGCTGTTGCTGTTCCTGTTCCAGTTTGGTTAGCATGGCTTTCCTCTTGTTTGTGTGTGAGCTGGTTCGACTCTCGCCACTGTTCTGTTACATCCTTCTTCAGGATTAGTCTGCCTCTTCGGGCACAGTTTCTAGACTGAGTCTGTTAGGAGGGGCATAGAGGGAGGAGCCAGCCCACACTATTAAACTCTAAAAGTGCCCATGGCTCCCAAGGGACCAGTCTATACCCCATGGTACTAATGTGGACCCCAGCATCCTCTACGGACTACGAGAAAAGGATTTACCGGTAGGTAATTAAAATCCTATTTTTCTGCGTCTAATGGTGTTTGTATTGTAACGAGATAATTACCTAATTGGCCTGTCCACCTAACCGGCCTGTATTCTATTCCCAAACAGGTTATTTATTTGAAACAAGGCCACGAAGCGTACGTGCGAGCTGTGAGGAAGGCCAAAATCTACAGTGTTAACCTGCAGAAGCAGCCGTGGCATAAGTCCGAGCTCAGGGTAATTCTAAGATTTGCTTCTCTGCGTAAGCTGTTACCCCTGGTGGCACATGGGGAATAGTGCACATTAATAAGCAATGACTGCTCTGTGTGAATCCAGCCCACTGCACCAAGCCGTTCCCAGGATCCCGGCTCAGAAACTCCAATCCCAAGCTTCCCTCATAGGTTATTTCTGTCCTATGCACCCATCGTCCTCTGCTTCAGAGGGTTGGGATGATCAAACATTATTATTTTTTTTGGAGACTGAACTTTTAAAATCAGTAGGGACAATTATTAAACTGCTGTGCAGAGAGCGGGGCTAGAAAGCTGCTTTACCCCAACTATTGTGTTGTGTGCATTATGGAATATTCAGTAGCGCGTCATTTTGCAGTTCTCTGTATACTCTGCATACGCTCCGATGATTGTTCATTAGTTGATGTGTCTTGTGCTCTCCATGTGTATAAGAAGTTGATTCAGATTTTGCTTTCCAGGAACAGGAATTCTTGAAGATAGTGGGTATCCGATATGAAGTGGGGCCGCCCACGCTCTGCTGCTTGAAGCTCGCTTTTATGGACCCCACATCTGGCAAAATGAGCGGAGAATCTTTCTCTGTCAAGTAAGTGTGGACGCTGAGACCTGGGATAATACGGTTACTATGTTTCACAGGACCCTATATATTCTATACTGACATTCCCCTAGGATGTGAGCTGCACAGGACATGTCTATGTCAGATGTAATAAAAGCCGGTACAGGGCATAGTGTTATCTGCGGACGTTACGTGTCGCAGATAGCGCGTCCGCACATGTATGAGGGCTGCGGTGTTTGCTCAAATTTTGATAGCTGCAGCTGTCATTGCCCCACTGCTTCCTCGGCCTCTGCTATAGTCCTTTGTAGAACAGCAGTTGCTGGAGTCTAGCGGTAAGGGCAGGTTATCCGTGTGCAGGCTGGTGCGGCGTCTACGGTGCTTTGTGGAGATGGGCTCCTGCTGGACGCTGCCATTTTTGCTTTTCCCCATGTAACCAGTGCCTAGCCAATCCGGGGAAGCCAGTCATTCAGCTGGCTGTAAGCAGCCAATCCCTGCTTACAAGTAGTTATAAAGGGGCCAGTCCAGGAAGTCTCCAGCTGCCAGTGCATTGTTGTCTGCGCCCAGCTGTGTGGCTTCCAGTAGATCTGTATCCTATTCAGAGACTCCAGGCCAGATTCCCAGTGCCGGTCTGATATCCAGCGTGTTAAACTCTGCGCCTCTGCCCTGGGTTTTCGCCAAACCCCGGTAGGAGCCAGTGATCCTTCCGTATCTCATGAGCAGGACCTGTGTCAGGCCAGCCAGATGTCAGACACCTATTCCAGAATCCGCTCCAGTCTGAGACTCCAACTCGAATCCACAAAATCCCTCCAGCGTGACGTAATCACTCCTCTGTGCGGTCATTGGCATTGCTCACCAGTCAGAATTAGACCCTCATTGTGTAATTCCTGACATTGTGTGATACATGTGTAACCCTTGAGTTCCCGCATTATCCTGTTCCTCTTTATATTGTATATAGATGTATATATTACACCGCTGGATAATTTGTCTTTGTCTCTTCTCTGATGCGTGAGCTGATGTTTCTGTAGTTACTCTGCGTGTCTCATACGTCGTCTTCTCTACCAGATACCACGATATGCCCGACGTGATCGACTTCCTCGTCCTCTACCAGTTCTATAAAGAAGCGAAGGATAGAAACTGGCAGATCGGTGAGTGATTGGCTGTGTAATATAAGATTATATCATGACATGTGGTCGGGGAAGGGACCAGGCTGGGAATGTGCGACTGTTCCTCTGAAGTCTTCTGTTCTCCACTCTGTTCCATTAATGTGGTGGAAGAAAAACACTGACTGTGATAGAGATCTGTAACTACTGCCACAATGTAAATGTTTGTCCATTAGAAGTCCTTGTGTATCTGATAACTTACAGTCTAGAAATGATTGCAAAGGAAAAAAGAACAACGCAGGAGTGTAGAAAGTATTCATTATTTCTCTAAACTGGTAACACTATGATCTCTACTCTGCCGGGTTCCCTAAAATCCCCAGGTGCGCCCTGTGTATACTGCCGGGGCTTCCCCAGGTGCGCCCTGTGTATACTGCCGGGGCTTCCCCAGGTGCGCCCTGTGTATACTGCCGGGGCTTCCCCAGGTGCGCCCTGAGTATACTGCCGGGGCTTCCCCAGGTGCGCCCTGAGTATACTGCCGGGGCTTCCCCAGGTGCGCCCTGAGTATACTGCCGGGGCTTCCCCAGGTGCGCCCTGAGTATACTGCCGGGGCTTCCCCAGGTGCGCCCTGAGTATACTGCCGGGGCTTCCCCAGGTGCGCCCTGAGTATACTGCCGGGGCTTCCCCAGGTGCGCCCTGTGTATACTGCCGGGGCTTCTCCAGGTGCGCCCTGTGTATACTGCCGGGGCTTCTCCAGGTGCGCCCTGTGTATACTGCCGGGGCTTCTCCAGGTGCGCCCTGTGTATACTGCCGGGGCTTCCCCAGGTGCGCCCTGTGTATACTGCCGGGGCTTCCCCAGTTGCGCCCTGTGTATACTGCCGGGGCTTCCCCAGGTGCGCCCTGTGTATACTGCCGGGGCTTCCCCAGGTGCGCCCTGTGTATACTGCCGGGGCTTCCCCAGGTGCGCCCTGTGTATACTGCCGGGGCTTCCCCAGGTGCGCCCTGTGTATACTGCCGGGGCTTCCCCAGGTGCGCCCTGTGTATACTGCCGGGGCTTCCCCAGGTGCGCCCTGTGTATACTGCCGGGGCTTCCCCAGGTGCGCCCTGTGTATACTGCCGGGGCTTCCCCAGGTGCGCCCTGTGTATACTGCCGGGGCTTCCCCAGGTGCCCAGGTGTGGGCTGTGTGTGTGTGTGTATTGCCGCAGTTGGCCAGGTGTGGGCTGTGTGTGTGTGTGTGTGTGTGTGTATTGCCGCAGTTGGCCAGGTGTGGGCTGTGTGTGTGTGTGTGTGTGTGTGTGTATTGCCGCAGTTGGCCAGGTGTGGGCTGTGTGTGTGTATTGCTGCAGTTGGCCAGGTGTGGGGGGTGTGTGTGTGTATTGCCGCAGTTGGCCAGGTGTGGGCTGTGTGTGTGTATTGCCGCAGTTGGCCAGGTGTGGGCTGTGTGTGTGTATTGCCTCAGTTGGCCAGGTGTGGGCTGTGTGTGTGTGTGTGTATTGCCGCAGTTGGCCAGGTGTGGGCTGTGTGTATTGCTGCAGTTGGCCAGGTGTGGGCTGTGTGTGTGTATTGCCACAGTTGGCCAGGTGTGGGCTGTGTGTGTGTATTGCCACAGTTGGCCAGGTGTGGGCTGTGTGTGTGTGTATTGCCACAGTTGGCCAGGTGTGGGCTGTGTGTGTTGCTGCAGTTGGCCAGGTGTGGGCTGTGTGTGTATGTGTGTATTGCCGCAGTTGGCCAGGTGTGGGCTGTGTGTGTGTATTGCCACAGTTGGCCAGGTGTGGTCTGTGTGTGTGTGTGTTGCCGCAGTTGGCCAGGTGTGGGCTGTGTGTGTGTTGCCGCAGTTGGCCAGGTGTGGGCTGTGTGTATTGCCACAGTTGGCCAGGTGTGGGCTGTGTGTGTGTGTGTGTGTGTGTGTGTGTGTGTGTGTGTGTGTGTGTGTGTGTGTGTGTATTGCCGCAGTTGGCCAGGTGTGGGCTGTGTGTGTGTGTGTTGCTGCAGTTGGCCAGGTGTGGGCTGTGTGTGTGTGTATGTATTGCCACAGTTGGCCAGGTGTGGGCTGTGTGTGTGTATTGCCACAGTTGGCCAGGTGTGGGCTGTGTGTGTGTTGCTGCAGTTGGCCAGGTGTGGGCTGTGTGTGTGTATTACTGCCGGGGCTTCCCCAGGTGCGCCCTGTGTATACTGCCGGGGCTTCCCCAGGTGCGCCCTGTGTATACTGCCGGGGCTTCCCCAGGTGCGCCCTGTGTATACTGCCGGGGCTTCCCCAGGTGCCCAGGTGTGGGCTCTGTGTGTGTGTGTGTGTGTATTGCCGCAGTTGGCCAGGTGTGGGCTGTGTGTGTGTATTGCTGCAGTTGGCCAGGTGTGGGGTGTGTGTGTGTGTGTGTGTTGCTGCAGTTGGCCAGGTGTGGGCTGTGTGTGTATTGCCGCAGTTGGCCAGGTGTGGGCTGTGTGTGTGTATTGCTGCAGTTGGCCAGATGTGGGCTGTGTGTGTGTGTATGTGTGTATTGCCGCAGTTGGCCAGGTGTGGGCTGTGTGTGTATGTGTGTATTGCCGCAGTTGGCCAGGTGTGGGCTGTGTGTGTGTGTATTGCCGCAGTTGGCCAGGTGTGGGCTGTGTGTGTGTTGCTGCAGTTGGCCAGGTGTGGGCTGTGTGTGTATTGCCGCAGTTGGCCAGGTGTGGGCTGTGTGTGTGTGTTGCTGCAGTTGGCCAGGTGTGGGCTGTGTGTGTATGTGTGTATTGCCGCAGTTGGCCAGGTGTGGGCTGTGTGTGTGTTGCCGCAGTTGGCCAGGTGTGGGCTGTATGTGTGTATTGCCGCAGTTGGCAAGGTGTGGGCTGTGTGTGTGTGTTGCTGCAGTTGGCCAGGTGTGGGCTGTGTGTGTATTGCCGCAGTTGGCCAGGTGTGGGCTGTGTGTATTGCCGCAGTTGGCCAGGTGTGGGCTGTGTGTGTGTATTGCCACAGTTGGCCAGGTGTGGGCTGTGTGTGTTGCTGCAGTTGGCCAGGTGTGGGCTGTGTGTGTATGTGTGTATTGCCGCAGTTGGCCAGGTGTGGGCTGTGTGTGTGTATTGCCACAGTTGGCCAGGTGTGGGCTGTGTGTGTGTTGCCGCAGTTGGCCAGGTGTGGGCTGTGTGTATTGCCACAGTTGGCCAGGTGTGGTCTGTGTGTGTGTGTGTGTGTTTGTGTGTGTGTATTGCCGCAGTTGGCCAGGTGTGGGCTGTGTGTGTGTGTGTTGCTGCAGTTGGCCAGGTGTGGGCTGTGTGTGTGTGTGTGTGTGTGTGTGTATGTATTGCCACAGTTGGCCAGGTGTGGGCTGTGTGTGTGTGTATTGCCACAGTTGGCCAGGTGTGGGCTGTGTGTGTGTTGCCGCAGTTGGCCAGGTGTGGGCTGTGTGTGTGTATGTGTGTATTGCCGCAGTTGGCCAGGTGTGGGCTGTGTGTGTGTGTTGCTGCAGTTGGCCAGGTGTGGGCTGTGTGTGTTGCCGCAGTTGGCCAGGTGTGGGCTGTGGGCTGTGTGTGTTGCCGCAGTTGGCCAGGTGTGGGCTGTGTGTGTGTGTGTATTGCCACAGTTGGCCAGGTGTGGGCTGTGTGTGTGTATTGCCGCAGTTGGCCAGGTGTGGGCTGTGTGTGTGTATTGCTGCAGTTGGCCAGGTGTGGGCTGTGTGTGTGTATTGCTGCAGTTGGCCAGGTGTGGGCTGTGTGTGTGTATTGCCGCAGTTGGCCAGGTGTGGGCTGTGTGTGTGTGTATTGCCGCAGTTGGCCAGGTGTGGGATGTGTGTGTGTATTGCCGCAGTTAGCCAGGTGTGGGCTGTGTGTGTGTGTATTGCCGCAGTTGGCCAGGTGTGGGCTGTGTGTGTGTATTGCCGCAGTTGGCCAGGTGTGGGCTGTGTGTGTGTGTGTGTGTGTGTGTGTGTATTGCCGCAGTTGGCCAGGTGTGGGCTGTGTGTGTGTTGCCGCAGTTGGCCAGGTGTGGGCTGTGTGTGTATGTGTGTATTGCCGCAGTTGGCCAGGTGTGGGCTGTGTGTGTTGCCGCAGTTGGCCAGGTGTGGGCTGTGTGTGTGTGTATTGCCGCAGTTGGCCAGGTGTGGGCTGTGTGTGTGTATTGCCGCAGTTGGCCAGGTGTGGGCTGTGTGTGTGTATTGCTGCAGTTGGCCAGGTGTGGGCGTGTTGCCGCAGTTGGCCAGGTGTGGGCTGTGTGTGTGTATTGCCACAGTTGGCCAGGTGTGGGCAGTGTGTGTGTATTGCCACAGTTGGCCAGGTGTGGGCTGTGTGTGTGTGTGTGTGTGTGTATTGCCACAGTTGGCCAGGTGTGGGCTGTGTGTGTGTTGCTGCAGTTGGCCAGGTGTGGGCTGTGTGTGTTGCTGCAGTTGGCCAGGTGTGGGCTGTGTGTGTATTGCCGCAGTTGGCCAGGTGTGGGCAGTGTGTGTGTATTGCCACAGTTGGCCAGGTGTGGGCAGTGTGTGTGTATTGCCACAGTTGGCCAGGTGTGGGCTGTGTGTGTGTGTATTGCCGCAGTTGGCCAGGTGTGGGCTGTGTGTGTGTGTATTGCCGCAGTTGGCCAGGTGTGGGCTGTGTGTGTGTGTATTGCCGCAGTTGGCCAGGTGTGGGCTGTGTGTGTGTGTGTATTGCCACAGTTGGCCAGGTGTGGGCTGTGTGTGTGTGTATTGCCGCAGTTGGCCAGGTGTGGGCTGTGTGTGTGTGTATTGCCGCAGTTGGCCAGGTGTGGGCTGTTTGTGTGTGTGTGTATTGCCGCAGTTGGCCAGGTGTGGGCTGTGTGTGTGTGTATTGCCGCAGTTGGCCAGGTGTGGGCTGTGTGTGTGTGTATTGCCGCAGTTGGCCAGGTGTGGGATGTGTGTGTGTATTGCCGCAGTTAGCCAGGTGTGGGCTGTGTGTGTGTGTATTGCCGCAGTTGGCCAGGTGTGGGCTGTGTGTGTGTATTGCCGCAGTTGGCCAGGTGTGGGCTGTGTGTGTATTGCTGCAGTTGGCCAGGTGTGGGCTGTGTGTGTATTGCCGCAGTTGGCCAGGTGTGGGCTGTGTATTGCCGCAGTTGGCCAGGTGTGGGCTGTGTATTGCCGCAGTTGGCCAGGTGTGGGCTGTGTGTGTGTATTGCCACAGTTGGCCAGGTGTGGGCAGTGTGTGTGTGTATTGCCACAGTTGGCCAGGTGTGGGCTGTGTGTGTGTGTATTGCCACAGTTGGCCAGGTGTGGGCTGTGTGTGTGTTGCTGCAGTTGGCCAGGTGTGGGCTGTGTGTGTGTTGCTGCAGTTGGCCAGGTGTGGGCTGTGTGTGTGTGTATTGCCGCAGTTGGCCAGGTGTGGGCAGTGTGTGTGTATTGCCACAGTTGGCCAGGTGTGGGCTGTGTGTGTGTGTGTATTGCCACAGTTGGCCAGGTGTGGGCTGTGTGTGTGTTGCTGCAGTTGGCCAGGTGTGGGCTGTGTGTGTTGCTGCAGTTGGCCAGGTGTGTGCTGTGTGTGTGTATTGCCGCAGTTGGCCAGGTGTGGGCTGTGTATTGCCGCAGTTGGCCAGGTGTGGGCTGTGTGTGTGTGTGTGTGTGTGTGTGTGTGTGTGTGTATTGCCGCAGTTGGCCAGGTGTGGGCTGTGTGTGTGTGTGTATTGCCGCAGTTGGCCAGGTGTGGGCTGTGTGTGTGTGTGTATTGCCGCAGTTGGCCAGGTGTGGGCTGTGTGTGTGTGTAT
This sequence comes from Pseudophryne corroboree, assembly GCF_028390025.1. Lineage (NCBI taxonomy): Eukaryota > Metazoa > Chordata > Amphibia > Anura > Myobatrachidae > Pseudophryne > Pseudophryne corroboree. Next base: position 484,660,420 of record NC_086451.1, read on the forward strand.
TGCCGCAGTTGGCCAGGTGTGGGCTGTGTGTGTGTGTATTGCAGCAGTTGGCCAGGTGTGGGATGTGTGTGTGTATTGCCGCAGTTAGCCAGGTGTGGGCTGTGTGTGTGTGTATTGCCGCAGTTGGCCAGGTGTGGGCTGTGTGTGTATTGCCGCAGTTGGCCAGGTGTGGGCTGTGTGTGTATTGCCGCAGTTGGCCAGGTGTGGGCTGTGTATTGCCGCAGTTGGCCAGGTGTGGGCTGTGTATTGCCGCAGTTGGCCAGGTGTGGGCTGTGTATTGCCGCAGTTGGCCAGGTGTGGGCTGTGTATTGCCGCAGTTGGCCAGGTGTGGGCTGTGTATTGCCGCAGTTGGCCAGGTGTGGGCTGTGTATTGCCGCAGTTGGCCAGGTGTGGGCTGTGTATTGCCGCAGTTGGCCAGGTGTGGGCTGTGTATTGCCGCAGTTGGCCAGGTGTGGGCTGTGTATTGCCGCAGTTGGCCAGGTGTGGGCTGTGTATTGCCGCAGTTGGCCAGGTGTGGGCTGTGTATTGCCGCAGTTGGCCAGGTGTGGGCTGTGTATTGCCGCAGTTGGCCAGGTGTGGGCTGTGTGTGTGTATTGCCGCAGTTGGCCCGGTGTGGGCTGTGTGTGTGTATTGCCGCAGTTGGCCAGGTGTGGGCTCTGTGTATTGCCGCAGTTGGCCAGGTGTGGGCTCTGTGTGTGTATTGCCGCAGTTGGCCAGGTGTGGGCTGTGTGTGTGTGTATTGCCGCAGTTGGCCAGGTGTGGGCGCTGTGTGTATTGCCGCAGTTGGCCAGGTGTGGGCTGTGTGTGTGTATTGAATATAGTCCCTCAGATGCTCCGCATCGCCCTGGCGTTCCCCTGCTTCCTCTGAGCTGTGGTCACACGGACACGTCCTTACTGCATGACGGCGCTGTGACCTTGCAGAGAGAGAGGATTATTGATCAGCGATAGTGATCAGTAATGATATAGTGACTGTTGCTTGTGTGATTTATACACCACTCCTGCGATGTCCCTTAGAATAAGTCTGCATGACGTGAGCTTACTGACAGTTAGCCGTTCCATTTACTTACTGATTTTACTTTAGGCGACCGGTTCCGCAGTATCATCGATGACGCCTGGTGGTTTGGGACTGTGGAGAGCCAGCAACCCTTCCAGATGGAGTACCCTGACAGTCTATTCCAGTGCTACAGCGTTCAGTAAGCCGCAGCTTGGTCCCTCTCCTAATTATTATGCAAATGATCCCTTCCCAGCAGTGGCGCAGGATTTGTGCAACTTCGTATCGGTGGTTACTTTGAGGCATATGTATTAAGCCTGGAGAAGTGATAAAGCAGTGATAAGTGCAGGGTGATAACGCACCAGCCAATCAGCTCCCAACTGCCATTTTATATATGGGAGCTGATTGGCTGGTGCGTTATCACCTTGCACTCATCACTGCTTTATCACTTCTCCAGGCTTAATACATCTGTCCCATAAGTAAATCACGTGTCCTGTTATGTATTCCCAATACCCTCTAATATTCCATGTTCCCGGAACATGCTGATCAGTGAATGTGGGAACGGGCCCAGCGCAGCTGAAGTGAAATCTCTGCTGTGATAAGTGGACGTTGGGATCTCTGGTCTATTAAACGTTATCTGCTCATGGACGGAGAACCGTCCACTGCACCCACGGGCCTCGGCGTGGACGGATCGCAGTATAAGAGTTGTCTGTTCTCTGCTTACAGCTGGGATAACAACGAACGGGAAAACATGAGCCCCTGGGACATGGAGCCGATTCCCGAGGACAGTAAGATCACTTCTTCATCGCTCTGTGTGTGGTGTGTGTTATAGGGAGCGAGAATCCCTATATGTCTCTGTAATGTGCGCCTCTCACGCGCTTTGTTTGCAGTAGTTTTGCCGGATGAAGTTGGTGCCGGCGTTCCCGTCACAGTGGAGGAGCTGAACGCTCTGCAGTATAAACCTGAGGACGGAGAGTGGGGATCGAAGTCCAGGGATGACGTTTGCGAGCGGATCATCGGAGGGATTGACCAGCTGCTCACGCTTGGTAAGTGACTGGCATCTGATGGTTCTCTGCGACTCCATTGCTTGTGACTTTTCTTTTTCATCCACTAGGGGTCACTGGAGTACTCTTGGGATATGGACGGCTTAGCAGAAACAAAGGCACTGAATATTTAAATTTAGAACTCTCCACCCCTCCATATCCCCGAGTACCTCAGTGTATTACCTCAGTGTTTTTTTCTGTGCTCACAGCACTAACAAGGCTTGTGTGGAGTTCCCACACTTTGTTGAAGATTTTATTAATTTCTCATTTTTACTTTTACATTTTTACTTTTTCACTTAGCACATCCCTTCCCAGTTTCTGTAAAAACATGGGTCCGGGATAGTGCCGCTGCACGGACAGCGCATGGCGTGTCGGTCCTCACAAAGAGCACCCTCACTGCCTCCTGCAACAGCGTGTCGGTCCTCACAAAGAGCACCCTCACAGCCACAGGCAGTCCACTGCCTCCTGCAACAGCTGGACGGAGCTTACAGATAGAAGCACCGTCGCAGCCATAAACTGAAGAGCTCGGAGCTTACAGATGAAGCCCGTCGCAGGCCTCCCTGCAACAAGGTATGCTGGGGAAACGGGGCGGTCAGCGCAGGCTGCCGCCCCGCTGTGTGACATAATAGCCGCCCCAGCCGCTCCGTCCTCCCGCCAGGCGTTCTGTCAGCGCTGTATTGAAAGTGCAGCGCTCAGAGGGGGAGACCCGCCGCAGCTCGGCTAGCGACGCCGGAAGCCGCTACGCGCCGCTCCGGCCAGCCGACCTCCGCTGCTCTGAAATACGTGTCCCTCGCCTCCCTGCAATGAGCTTCCCGGCTGCCCGCTGAGACACAGCGCTACAGGGAGTACAGGGAAGGTGGGGGGGGGGACCTGGCTGATTACAGCGCGGCTGCAAGGGGGAAAATGTAAGGAAAAGAATAGCAGGCTGCCATATCTATAGAAGGTATTAATACAGAATTAAACTGCAGGCAGAGCTTATATTAACACTGGATTGTGACCTGCCTGTGATTATCACTGTATAATAGGCTATTGAGCCTATATTAACACTGAAGGCATGTATTGTAACCTGCCTGTGATTATCACTGTATACTAGACTGTAATTATCACTGTATAATAGGCTATTAAGCCTATATTAACACTGCAGCAGGTATTGTAACCTGTCCTGTGATTATCAGTGTAAGCATGGCATGGGGGCCATTTTAACCATGCTTCCTGTTTCTTCCAGTTTGTAATTCCAGAACATTCCTGCCCTACATCTCTAATCCACACGGAGGCGCAGGGGTGTTAGTGGGAATTTTGGTTCAGGTTTCACATAGGCTAGCCATGTGAACTGTATTTCGGCTATATATATATATATATATATATATATATATATATATATATATATATATATATATATATAGCAAGAATTGGTGAAAACAAGCGCCCAAGAGTGTGATTTTTAAAATCAGGGAAAATGAAGGTATAGAGAAACGGATGATAAGGATCGGTTAAAAAACACTTATCTGGTAGGTAGAGACTTGACTCAAGCAGTACTCTTTTTGTGGATTAAGAACATGCGGATAAAACAGAAGAAAACTAACATAGTGTGTACCTTTTATGTTACTGCTTAGTTTCACAGGCCTAATTAGGGAACTAGCTTATTCCCACAGAATATAAATTTGCAGCCTGAGCAGTATATATATTAAAAATACAAAAAATTTAATAACATAATCACATAAAAACACACACAAAAATAGCTGTATAGCATGCGTACAGAATAAAAATGATATCAGGTTTATCTGTCCATGTAAATGACTGAAATGCATGCGTACAGGATTTAAAATTATTTTAGGCTTATCTGTCCATAAAGAGGAGATGTCTGCAGGTACTCCCAACGCGTTTCGTCCGTCAGCAACAGGACTTCATCAAGGGGATGACCACACTGAGCAAGTTTTGCTCTATTTATGCCCAGAAGGAGGAAATTGGTAATGATATCACTTCCTGTGATTGTCATTAATTTTATTGGAAAACCGTATATCTATAATCTAATATGCACTCAAAACAGTGAAAATTAAATAGAATTATAAGTAGAGTAAAGAAGAACCGAAATTTTTATAGAAAACATGATTAGAAAGTGAATTAACGTCTATTGCCGTCGGAAATGGTGGTGGAACGCATGCGTCATTTCCGGCCGGCGTTGTGTACTTTTAAATGGTGAATTATTCACTGTGTAAGGAGTGGATCGGAAGGTGAACCAGTAATGTGCTGGGACAAGTGGGGAAGAAGAGAAAGAGGATAGCGGTGGCGTGCACCGCCACAGCACTCACTTCACATCCGTGGGAAACACGGAAGTGAGTGCATTAGGGCGGTGGAACGCACCGCCATTAAGTTGGAGGAGAATAGGACATAGCGGTGGAACGCACCGCCATGTCGATGACGTCACTTCCGCAAGAGATGCGGAAGTGAGGAAAGTACATGTCAATTATGGTGGAACGCACCGCAGTTTAATAGCGCTATGGAGCGCATAGCCAGATTACTACAGAGTGTACTTAGCGAGACCATTAAGATCAACCAGTTAGTCTTGTGGTTCGCTACATGTGCAAAGTGTCGTGGATTATATGTATGTATATGTACACATGCATGTATATATGTGTAAATACATAAATATATATCTCACGTGAGTGGTAAAGGTTTAAAGTGACAGTGCCCTGGAATATATCCACCGCCCTAATGCACTCACTTCCGTGTTTCCCACGGATGTGAAGTGAGTGCTGTGGCGGTGCACGCCACCGCTATCCTCTTTCTCTTCTTCCCCACTTGTCCCAGCACATTACTGGTTCACCTTCCGATCCACTCCTTACACAGTGAATAATTCACCATTTAAAAGTACACAACGCCGGCCGGAAATGACGCATGCGTTCCACATGCGTTCCACCACCATTTCCGACGGCAATAGACGTTAATTCACTTTCTAATCATGTTTTCTATAAAAATTTCGGTTCTTCTTTACTCTACTTATAATTCTATTTAATTTTCACTGTTTTGAGTGCATATTAGATTATAGATATACGGTTTTCCAATAAAATTAATGACAATCACAGGAAGTGATGTCATTACCAATTTCCTCCTTCTGGGCATAAATAGAGCAAAACTTGCTCAGTGTGGTCATCCCCTTGATGAAGTCCTGTTGCTGACGGACGAAACGCGTTGGGAGTACCTGCAGACATCTCCTCTTTATGGACAGATAAGCCTAAAATAATTTTAAATCCTGTACGCATGCATTTCAGTCATTTACATGGACAGATAAACCTGATATAATTTTTATTCTGTACGCATGCTATACAGCTATTTTTATGTGTGTTTTTATGTGATTATGTTATTAAATTTTTTGTATTTTTAATATATATACTGCTCAGGCTGCAAATTTATATTCTGTGGGAATAAGCTAGTTCCCTAATTAGGCCTGTGAAACTAAGCAGTATCATAATACGTAACATAAACGGTACACACTATGTTGGTTTTCTTCTGTTTTATCCGCATGTTCTTAATCCACAAAAAGAGTACTGCTTGAGTCAAGTCTCTACCTACCAGATAAGTGTTTTTTAACCGATCCTTATCATCCGTTTCTCTATACCTTCATTTTCCCTGGTTTTAAAAATCACACTCTTGGGCGCTTGTTTTCACCAATTCTTGCAACAAATTTTATATGCACGCCAAGCATATTTATATACATTACAAGCTGCCGCTCTGATAACTTATTGAGAAGTGCTTCTATATGAAATAGGGACTTTTACTTCACGTATTTTCTTTATTATATTCACTACGTTTTATCATATTTTTAAACCATATTTCTACTGTATATTCTGTGCATAATTACCACATAAACTGCACCCGAGCGCCGTAGTCTCCAATTCTATACTCTAGCTCTGTGGTTCTTTTCTGTCGGCAGCTGGGGCTATTTTTGTGTGTATTTACCAATAATGTTTAAAAATAGAGGTCACGAAAAAAGGAATGATCTCTGCCACCAAATATTTAATGAAGGTTCTACAAATGCTGATACAAATATTCACAACGAAACTGACATAGATTCCCTATTCTGGGAAGCAGAAAGACTACTCACCAAAGAAATTAAAGCATGGTGGGAGATAAAGGGTCTAGAACAATATATAAAAGTCAATAGGATCCCAAGAGGCCTAAGACTAATAAAAAGGCCTACCTTTGGCCTAGACAACACGGAATTTATATCTAAGTGGGATGAGATTCTGCACAGTTGCTCAATCAACCTGATGAATCTCATAATCCTAGAAAAACAAAAAATTCTGGTTAAAATTGAGGACGAACTCAAGGTAAAGGAACAGCAATTAGCCATACATAAGGACAAGGAAGAATTCAAGGCAAATGATCTAACACTAACAAAGAAACTTGAACACATAGAGGATGATGTCATTAAAGGTAAACAAAAGAAATTTTTCAGAGACAAACAAGATTATCTGCACAACAAAATACAAAATTGGAGCAGATTCCAAGACAAACAATACCAACACATTCCTGTATATCAGGACCCAGGAGCGAGGAAATGGAAAATGACACCATACAGGAATAAAAACTACCGTAATCAAAATCGACAACAAATACATCACGAAAAAGAAAGAACCTATCCCACAACTTCAAAAACTACAGCTACATATAACAGATTTTCAGCACTTCAAAGACTAGAATCAAATAGTGACTCCGATTTTTTTATCCCCGGACCCAACAACAGACAACACCTTCTCTTCAAGGAAAACATTCTTCAGAGAAAGACTGAAAGGGGTTTCCCCCATGAAAAGAAGCCTCCAAGAAGAAGAGGGACAAGGGGCGGGCACAGGAAGAACAAACAAAAGACGGTACCAACCATAAAGAACCCGATGGAACAAGGAATATTTAACCTTTCGGGTTACATTCTTAATGAAGCAGAGATATCACTTTTAAGCAAGGGATTAAAATTTGCACCTGATAAACAGATGAACAAATTCGATACTTTCATTGATCTCAACAAGTTCTCAAGGGCCCTTACCTTGAAGAGACATTTTGCGAAGAAAGAACAACAAATAGATCTAATTGAACCTTCAAAATCAGGACTAAAAAGGAAATCGAAGTATTACCCTCTTGAGTCTAAAGGGAATCACATAAATGTGTTCCAGGAACTAGTAAGAAAGGACCTTTGTGATGTCGAGATTAAGAAATCCTCCTTCTCAAATCTGAAGAACAAAGAAAAAGCTCTCAAAAAGTTACAAGATAACAATGATATTATCATAAAACAAGCAGATAAAGGAGGTGGCATTGTTATCCTCGACAGAGAGACATATGAATGCGAAGCTTTACGCCTTCTACACGATGCATCATCCTATAAACAGCTTCCACAAGATCCTACTAATCCTTTTGTAGAGGAACTCAGAATTCTATTGGTACACTATTTCCAAAAGAACACTCTGGATAAGAATGAATTTCAGTATCTTATGACGACAACACCGGTAATACCAACTTTTTACCACCTTCCAAAGATACACAAGAATCTCTCCAAACCTCCTGGCAGACCTATCATCGCAGGGATTGACTCCCTTACTAGCCACCTATCGGAATATGTAGACATATTTTTGTGTAAATACGTGATCAATCTACCATCATTTTTGAAGGACACCAACAGTGCAATCAATATACTGTCCACAGTGGAATGGAAGGATTCTTACCTCTGGGTTACGATTGATGTGCAAAGCTTATATACCTCCATTATTCACGAAAAAGGAATAGAAGCCTGCAGAAGATACCTGGATAAAGACCCTGAACTATCAACATTCCATAAGAACGCAATCTGTGACTTTATGAAATTCATCTTGAGTCACAATTATTTCACATTCCAGCGGACCTTCTATTTACAAATATGTGGAACAGCCATGGGCACATCATTCGCTCCCAGTTTTGCAAACTTACTAATGGGCTCATGGGAAGATGAGTGCATCTACAATAACAACCCATTCTTGAAAAATCTGATCATCTACAAACGATATATAGATGATATCTTGATCATCTGGGAAGGAGACGAGGAAACATTCAAAAGCTTCTTTGAGATACTCACTGCAAACCAATATAACTTGAAGTTTACCTATGAGATCAGCAAAGACAGTGTGCATTACCTGGATCTTACCCTCTCGAGTGCCGACTCAAAAGTCATAACCAGTAATCATATAAAAGAAGTAGATACTAACAGCTACCTACATTTCAAAAGTTGTCATGCTCGGAATTGGAAAACAAACATTCCATACTCTCAGTTTCATCGCATTAAACGGAATTGCAGTAACGAACAGGATTGCAATAATCAACTAACAACATATGCCACAAGATTCAAGGAAAGGAGATATCCGGAACGTGTGATAAGTGAAGCATTGGAGAAGACGGCCAATGCACAAAGAACGGATCTATTCAACAAACAAACACAAAAGAAATCTGACAACTTCACTCCGTTCATTACCACATTTAGCAACCAAGAACGCATTATCAAAAAATCCATCAACAAACACTGGAACATCCTACTAATGGATCCAATACTAAAAGATATTCTTCCACCAAAACCAGACATTGTATTTCGGAAAACCAGCAGCCTAAAAGATATTTTGGCTCCAAGTCATTTACAAAACAAGAACAAACCTGGGAATAGCACATTTATTAACTGCAAAGGATGCTATAAATGTGGAAACTGCAATATCTGCAAATATCTTCACCCAAATAGGAAAAAATTCACTAACCACGACAGCACCAAAGACTACAGTATTAAGGATTTCCTAAATTGCAACTCGACTATGGTAATATACCTGCTGGAGTGTACATGTGGACTAAAGTACGTCGGAAAGACGAAACGAGTCCTCAAGCTACGAATCCAAGAGCATATTAGGAATATCAAGAATAAGGTAGACAACCATAACGTTTCCAAACATTTCACAGAAAAACACAAATCAAACCCGGAAGACATCTCATTTAAAGCAATTGAACTGGTAAAACTCGGGGAAAGAGGAGGTGATGTCCTAAACAAGTTGTCGAGACGGGAAATGTTCTGGATATATGAACTCAAGACCCTATCCCCATTAGGACTGAATGAGGCGTTTGAAATAGAGATGAGCGCCTGAAATTTTTCGGGTTTTGTGTTTTGGTTTTGGGTTCGGTTCCGCGGCCGTGTTTTGGGTTCGAACGCGTTTTGGCAAAACCTCACTGAATTTTTTTTGTCTGATTCGGGTGTGTTTTGGATTCGGGTGTTTTTTTCAAAAAACCCTAAAAAACAGCTTAAATCATAGAATTTGGGGGTCATTTTGATCCCAAAGTATTAACCTCAAAAACCATAATTTCCACTCATTTTCAGTCTATTCTGAATACCTCACACCTCACAATATTATTTTTAGTCCTAAAATTTGCACCGAGGTCGCTGTGTGAGTAAGATAAGCGACCCTAGTGGCCGACACAAACACCGGGCCCATCTAGGAGTGGCACTGCAGTGTCACGCAGGATGTCCCTTCCAAAAAACCCTCCCCAAACAGCACATGACGCAAAGAAAAAAAGAGGCGCAATGAGGTAGCTGTGTGAGTAAGATTAGCGACCCTAGTGGCCGACACAAACACCGGGCCCATCTAGGAGTGGCACTGCAGTGTCACGCAGGATGTCCCTTCCAAAAAACCCTCCCCAAACAGCACATGACGCAAAGAAAAAAAGAGGCGCAATGAGGTAGCTGTGTGAGTAAGATTAGCGACCCTAGTGGCCGACACAAACACCGGGCCCATCTAGGAGTGGCACTGCAGTGTCACGCAGGATGTCCCTTCCAAAAAACCCTCCCCAAACAGCACATGACGCAAAGAAAAAAAGAGGCGCAATGAGGTAGCTGTGTGAGTAAGATTAGCGACCCTAGTGGCCGACACAAACACCGGGCCCATCTAGGAGTGGCACTGCAGTGTCACGCAGGATGTCCCTTCCAAAAAACCCTCCCCAAACAGCACATGACGCAAAGAAAAAAAGAGGCGCAATGAGGTAGCTGTGTGAGTAAGATTAGCGACCCTAGTGGCCGACACAAACACCGGGCCCATCTAGGAGTGGCACTGCAGTGTCACGCAGGATGTCCCTTCCAAAAAACCCTCCCCAAACAGCACATGACGCAAAGAAAAAAAGAGGCGCAATGAGGTAGCTGACTGTGTGAGTAAGATTAGCGACCCTAGTGGCCGACACAAACACCGGGCCCATCTAGGAGTGGCACTGCAGTGTCACGCAGGATGTCCCTTCCAAAAAACCCTCCCCAATCAGCACATGATGCAAAGAAAAAGAAAAGAAAAAAGAGGTGCAAGATGGAATTGTCCTTGGGCCCTCCCACCCACCCTTATGTTGTATAAACAAAACAGGACATGCACACTTTAACCAACCCATCATTTCAGTGACAGGGTCTGCCACGTGACTGATATGACGGGTTGGTTTGGACCCCCCCCAAAAAAGAAGCAATTAATCTCTCCTTGCACAAACTGGCTCTACAGAGGCAAGATGTCCACCTCATCATCACCCTCCGATATATCACCGTGTACATCCCCCTCCTCGCAGATTATCAATTCGTCCCCACTGGAATCCACCATCTCAGCTCCCTGTGTACTTTGTGGAGGCAATTGCTGCTGGTCAATGTCTCCGCGGAGGAATTGATTATAATTCATTTTAATGAACATCATCTTCTCCACATTTTCTGGATGTAACCTCGTACGCCGATTGCTGACAAGGTGAGCGGCGGCACTAAACACTCTTTCGGAGTACACACTTGTGGGAGGGCAACTTAGGTAGAATAAAGCCAGTTTGTGCAAGGGCCTCCAAATTGCCTCTTTTTCCTGCCAGTATAAGTACGGACTGTGTGACGTGCCTACTTGGATGCGGTCACTCATATAATCCTCCACCATTCTATCAATGTTGAGAGAATCATATGCAGTGACAGTAGACGACATGTCCGTAATCGTTGTCAGGTCCTTCAGTCCGGACCAGATGTCAGCATCAGCAGTCGCTCCAGACTGCCCTGCATCACCGCCAGCGGGTGGGCTCGGAATTCTGAGCCTTTTCCTCGCACCCCCAGTTGCGGGAGAATGTGAAGGAGGAGATGTTGACAGGTCGCGTTCCGCTTGACTTGACAATTTTGTCACCAGCAGGTCTTTCAACCCCAGCAGACTTGTGTCTGCCGGAAAGAGAGATCCAAGGTAGGCTTTAAATCTAGGATCGAGCACGGTGGCCAAAATGTAGTGCTCTGATTTCAACAGATTGACCACCCGTGAATCCTTGTTAAGCGAATTAAGGGCTCCATCCACAAGTCCCACATGCCTAGCGGAATCGCTCCGTGTTAGCTCCTCCTTCAATGTCTCCAGCTTCTTCTGCAAAAGCCTGATGAGGGCAATGACCTGACTCAGGCTGGCAGTGTCTGAACTGACTTCACGTGTGGCAAGTTCAAAGGGCATCAGAACCTTGCACAACGTTGAAATCATTCTCCACTGCGCTTGAGACAGGTGCATTCCACCTACTATATCGTGCTCAATTGTATAGGCTTGAATGGCCTTTTGCTGCTCCTCCAACCTCTGAAGCATATAGAGGGTTGAATTCCACCTCGTTACCACTTCTTGCTTCAGATGATGGCAGGGCAGGTTCAGTAGTTTTTGGTGGTGCTCCAGTCTTCTGTACGTGGTGCCTGTACGCCGAAAGTGTCCCGCAATTCTTCTGGCCACCGACAGCATCTCTTGCACGCCCCTGTCGTTTTTTTAAAAATTCTGCACCACCAAATTCAAGGTATGTGCAAAACATGGGACGTGCTGGAATTTGCCCATATTTAATGCACACACAATATTGCTGGCGTTGTCCGATGCCACAAATCCACAGGAGAGTCCAATTGGGGTAAGCCATTCCGCGATGATCTTCCTCAGTTGCCGTAAGAGGTTTTCAGCTGTGTGCGTATTCTGGAAAGCGGTGATACAAAGCGTAGCCTGCCTAGGAAAGAGTTGGCGTTTGCGAGATGCTGCTACTGGTGCCGCCGCTGCTGTTCTTGCGGCGGGAGTCCATACATCTACCCAGTGGGCTGTCACAGTCATATAGTCCTGACCCTGCCCTGCTCCACTTGTCCACATGTCCGTGGTTAAGTGGACATTGGGTACAGCTGCTTTTTTTAGGACACTGGTGACTCTTTTTCTGAGGTCTGTGTACATTTTCGGTATCGCCTGCCTAGAGAAATGGAACCTAGATGGTATTTGGTACCGGGGACACAGTACCTCCAACAAGTCTCTAGTTGGCTCTGCAGTAATGATGGATACCGGAACCACGTTTCTCACCACCCAGGATGCCAAGGCCTCAGTTATCCGCTTTGCAGTAGGATGACTGCTGTGATATTTCATCTTCCTCGCAAAGGACTGTTGAACAGTCAATTGCTTACTGGAAGTAGTACAAGTGGGCTTACGACTTCCCCTCTGGGATGACCATCGACTCCCAGCGGCAACAACAGCAGCGCCAGCAGCAGTAGGCGTTACACGCAAGGATGCATCGGAGGAATCCCAGGCAGGAGAGGACTCGTCAGAATTGCCAGTGACATGGCCTGCAGGACTATTGGCATTCCTGGGGAAGGAGGAAATTGACACTGAGGGAGTTGGTGGGGTGGTTTGCGTGAGCTTGGTTACAAGAGGAAGGGATTTACTGGTCAGTGGACTGCTTCCGCTGTCACCCAAAGTTTTTGAACTTGTCACTGACTTATTATGAATGCGCTGCAGGTGACGTATAAGGGAGGATGTTCCGAGGTGGTTAACGTCCTTACCCCTACTTATTACAGCTTGACAAAGGGAACACACGGCTTGACACCTGTTGTCCGCATTTCTGGTGAAATACTTCCACACCGAAGAGCTGATTTTTTTGGTATTTTCACCTGGCATGTCAACGGCCATATTCCTCCCACGGACAACAGGTGTCTCCCCGGGTGCCTGACTTAAACAAACCACCTCACCATCAGAATCCTCCTGGTCAATTTCCTCCCCAGCTCCAGCAACACCCATATCCTCCTCATCCTGGTGTACTTCAACACTGACATCTTCAATCTGACTATCAGGAACTGGACTGCGGGTGCTCCTTCCAGCACTTGCAGGGGGCGTGCAAATGGTGGAAGGCGCATGCTCTTCACGTCCAGTGTTGGGAAGGTCAGGCATCGCAACCGACACAATTGGACTCTCCTTGTGGATTTGGGATTTCGAAGAATGCACAGTTCTTTGCTGTGCTGCTTTTGCCTGCTTGAGTCTTTTCATTTTTCTAGCGAGAGGCTGAGTGCTTCCATCCTCATGTGAAGCTGAACCACTAGCCATGAACATAGGCCAGGGCCTCAGCCGTTCCTTGCCACTCCGTGTCGTAAATGGCATATTGGCAAGTTTACGCTTCTCCTCCGACAATTTTATTTTAGGTTTTGGAGTCCTTTTTTTTCTGATATTTGGTGTTTTGGATTTGACATGCTCTGTACTATGACATTGGGCATCGGCCTTGGCAGACGACGTTGCTGGCATTTCATCGTCTCGGCCATGACTAGTGGCAGCAGCTTCAGCACGAGGTGGAAGTGGATCTTGATCTTTCCCTAATTTTGGAACCTCAACATTTTTGTTCTCCATATTTTAATAGGCACAACTAAAAGGCACCTCAGGTAAACAATGGAGATGGATACTAGTATACAATTATGGACTGCCTGCCGAGTGCAGACACAGAGGTAGCCACAGCCGTGAACTACCGCACTGTACTGTGTCTGCTGCTAATATAGACTGGTTGATAAAGAGATAGTATACTCGTAACTAGTATGTATGTATAAAGAAAGAAAAAAAAACCACGGTTAGGTGGTATATACAATTATGGACGGGCTGCCGAGTGCCGACACAGAGGTAGCCACAGCCGTGAACTACCGCACTGTACTGTGTCTGCTGCTAATATATAGACTGGTTGATAAAGAGATAGTATACTCGTAACTAGTATGTATGTATAAAGAAAGAAAAAAAAACCACGGTTAGGTGGTATATACAATTATGGACGGGCTGCCGAGTGCCGACACAGAGGTAGCCACAGCCGTGAACTACCGCACTGTACTGTGTCTGCTGCTAATATATAGACTGGTTGATAAAGAGATAGTATACTCGTAACTAGTATGTATGTATAAAGAAAGAAAAAAAAAACACGGTTAGGTGGTATATACAATTATGGACGGGCTGCCGAGTGCCGACACAGAGGTAGCCACAGCCGTGAACTACCGCACTGTACTGTGTCTGCTGCTAATATAGACTGGTTGATAAAGAGATAGTATACTCGTAACTAGTATGTATGTATAAAGAAAGAAAAAAAAACCACGGTTAGGTGGTATATACAATTATGGACGGGCTGCCGAGTGCCGACACAGAGGTAGCCACAGCCGTGAACTACCGCACTGTACTGTGTCTGCTGCTAATATAGACTGGTTGATAAAGAGATAGTATACTACTAATATTATATATACTGGTGGTCAGGTCACTGGTCACTAGTCACACTAGCAGTGGCACTCCTGCAGCAAAAGTGTGCACTGTTTAATTTTAATATAATATTATGTGCTCCTGCTATAACCTATAACTGGCACTGCAGTGCTCCCCAGTCTCCCCCACAATTATAAGCTGTGTGAGCTGAGCACAGTCAGATATATATATACATTGATGCAGCACACTGGGCTGAGCAGTGCACACAGATATGGTATGTGACTGAGTCACTGTGTGTATCGTTTTTTTCAGGCAGAGAACGGATATATTAAATAAAACAAACAACTGCACTGTCTGGTGGTCACTGTGGTCGTCAGTCACTAAACTCTGCACTCTCTTCTACAGTATCACAGCCTCAGGTCAATCTCTCTCTCTCTCTCTCTCTCAACCCTAATCTAAATGGAGAGGACGCCAGCCACGTCCTCTCCCTATCAATCTCAATGCACGTGTGAAAATGGCGGCGACGCGCGGCTCCTTATATAGAATCCGAGTCTCGCGAGAATCCGACAGCGTCATGATGACGTTCGGGCGCGCTCGGGTTAACCGAGCAAGGCGGGAAGATCCGAGTTGCTCGGACCCGTGAAAAAAAACATGAAGTTCGGGCGGGTTCGGATTCAGAGAAACCGAACCCGCTCATCTCTAGTTTGAAATTGCCCCTTTCCTCTGATGCTTCATTCCCCACATATTCTTTTATCACCTTTTATCTCCTTTTATCTCCTTTTTTATTCATTACTCTCCTTGATATATAATTAAGTATGAAATTGGTTTCTTATATATTTATATTTAGTTGAGGCTTTAAGTCATAAGCCATTTCTATGGTCTTTTCCAGCTAAAATTTTTTTTTCAATGGACGATACCAAAAACAAATATGAGAAGTACCAGAAGACGTCCACAAGCGATGTACAAGACTGACTTTACGGACATATCTAAAACTATGGACATTTTTTAAAACGACTAAGAAAGAATGAATCCATATGACTGTATCGGAAAGGAATTTTTTATTAAGAAAAAATGAGTCCAGATTTTACATATACATTATATATAATTATTAACAATTATTTTTAATAACATCCATTTGCACTCAAAATAAATTAACAATAAATACAGCACTACCACTTTAAATCAAAATGATATATTCCAGGGCACTGTCACTTTAAACCTTTACCACTCACGTGAGATATATATTTATGTATTTACACATATATACATGCATGTGTACATATACATACATATAATCCACGACACTTTGCACATGTAGCGAACCACAAGACTAACTGGTTGATCTTAATGGTCTCGCTAAGTACACTCTGTAGTAATCTGGCTATGCGCTCCATAGCGCTATTAAACTGCGGTGCGTTCCACCATAATTGACATGTACTTTCCTCACTTCCGCATCTCTTGCGGAAGTGACGTCATCGACATGGCGGTGCGTTCCACCGCTATGTCCTATTCTCCTCCAACTTAATGGCGGTGCGTTCCACCGCCCTAATGCACTCACTTCCGTGTTTCCCACGGATGTGAAGTGAGTGCTGTGGCGGTGCACGCCACCGCTATCCTCTTTCTCTTCTTCCCCACTTGTCCCAGCACATTACTGGTTCACCTTCCGATCCACTCCTTACACAGTGAATAATTCACCATTTAAAAGTACACAACGCCGGCCGGAAATGACGCATGCGTTCCACCACCATTTCCGACGGCAATAGACGTTAATTCACTTTCTAATCATGTTTTCTATAAAAATTTCGGTTCTTCTTTACTCTACTTATAATTCTATTTAATTTTCACTGTTTTGAGTGCATATTAGATTATAGATATACTGTTTTCCAATAAAATTAATGACAATCACAGGAAGTGATGTCATTACCAATTTCCTCCTTCTGGGCATAAATAGAGCAAAACTTGCTCAGTGTGGTCATCCCCTTGATGAAGTCCTGTTGCTGACGGACGAAACGCGTTGGGAGTACCTGCAGACATCTCCTCTTTATGGACAGATAAGCCTAAAATAATTTTAAATCCTGTACGCATGCATTTCAGTCATTTACATGGACAGATAAACCTGATATAATTTTTATTCTGTACGCATGCTATACAGCTATTTTTATGTGTGTTTTTATGTGATTATGTTATTACATTTTTTGTATTTTTAATATATATACTGCTCAGGCTGCAAATTTATATTCTGTGGGAATAAGCTAGTTCCCTAATTAGGCCTGTGAAACTAAGCAGTAACATAATACGTAACATAAAAGGTACACACTATGTTGGTTTTCTTCTGTTTTATCCGCATGTTCTTAATCCACAAAAAGAGTACTGCTTGAGTCAAGTCTCTACCTACCAGATAAGTGTTTTTTAACCGATCCTTATCATCCGTTTCTCTATACCTTCATTTTCCCTGGTTTTAAAAATCACACTCTTGGGCGCTTGTTTTCACCAATTCTTGCAACAAATTTTATATGCACGCCAAGCATATTTATATACATTACAAGCTGCCGCTCTGATAACTTATTGAGAAGTGCTTCTATATGAAATAGGGACTTTTACTTCACGTATTTTCTTTATTATATTCACTACGTTTTATCATATTTTTAAACAATATTTCTACTGTATATTCTGTGCATAATTACCACATAAACTGCACCCGAGCGCCGTAGTCTCCAATTCTATATATATATATATATATATATATATATATATATATATATATATATATATATATATATATCAAGAATAAGGAGAGCGCACCGGTGAATGGTAATAAAAGGTAACACTTTACTATGTAAATATCCACGTACATGAAAGTTAA
This sequence comes from Pseudophryne corroboree, assembly GCF_028390025.1. Taxonomy (NCBI): domain Eukaryota; kingdom Metazoa; phylum Chordata; class Amphibia; order Anura; family Myobatrachidae; genus Pseudophryne; species Pseudophryne corroboree. The sequence continues at coordinate 484,677,790 of NC_086451.1, forward strand.
AATTGATGCACTTAGCCAGTCCTCCGATAACTGTCGCCTCGGGCTGAACCTTCTGCTGGCGGCGTATTTTTCACGGAGAGACCGTCTGCTCTGTTCCAGACTGGAGACCGACTTCGTCTGCAGATGCAAGCCACGCCCAACGCGTTTCGTCACTATGGGACTTCGTCAGGACAGCTCCTCCGACTTGCGCTGCTAACGTACACCACGGTTGCAGTGTCAACTTCAAAAACAATCGCATCTAATTCCGTCTCAACGACTTCAATTCCTAAGTATGATTCCAGATACGGTAAATCAAATAATTTACCTACTACACCAGAAAGAACAGATTATACGCCATCTGGTACAATTAGTGCTCAAGCCACGCACACTATCGGTACATTTGTGTATTCGCCTATTAGGAACAATGATGGGCTTTCGAAGCGCTTCAGTTCGGAGGTTTTCACTCGCGTCCATTTCAACAGCAGTAGTCGCCCTCACATAGGCAGATTTCCCACAGGGGGGCGAGGGTGTCTCTACTCTGGGCGAGAGTCTCAGAGGTTGGGGAGTTGTAGTTAAAATGGTCAGCGACAGGGTTTCTAAACGGATCACGACAGATTGCTGTCTATAAATGTCCTGGAACTCCGTGCAATTTACATTGCACTACATGCTTCGCTCTCAGACTGTCCAAGTGCAGTCAGACAACGCGACGGCAGTCGCATACACAACAACCATGGAGGAACGAGAAGCCGCATGGCAATGCGGGAAGTAGCTCGAATCCTCAATTGCCCAGAATACCACAAGGTGATATTGTCGACTGGGTTCATTCCGGGAGTGGACATCTGCTAGACAGATGATCTCAGCCGTCGGGATTTTCATCCAGGAGACTGGGCATTAAATCCAGAGGTGTTTCACATGTTGGTCCACAGGTGGGGTTACACTCAGGTGGACATGATGCCATCTCGCCACAATTACAAATGCCCAGTATGTGTCCAGAACGACAGATCCCAAGGGCAGTGGCGGTGGACGCTCTCACATTCGCGTGGCCGTACAGCCTCGTGTATCTATTTCCACCGTTTTCCGCTGCTCTCTCCGTTGCTAAAACTGATCATAAGAGAGTCCGTCACAGTCATACTAGTGATATCTCATGGGTCTCACAGAGCTTGGTTCTCGAATCTCCGCGGACTACTCGCAGACGATCCTTGGCCGCTCATACTACGTCCAACCCGTTGCAACAGGTTCCGTTCTTTTACCCCTATTTAGCGCGGCTGCGGTTGACAGGGTGGTTGTTGAGACCGCCCTCTTAAGAAGAGAGGGCATTACAGTATCGGTTATACCAACCATGTTACGAGCTAGGAAGCCGGTTACGGCAGCTCATTATTACAGAATTTGGCGTGCCTATATAGGTTGGTGTGAAGCTCGGAAGTTTCCGACATCATCTTTCAAGTTACCCGTATTCTGTTATTTTTACAGACGGGGTTGGATGGAGGACTGCGTTTATCTACACTAAAGGTGCAGGTATCTGTGTTGTCAATTTATTTTCAAAGACGATTGGCTCTATTGCCGTCGGTACACATTTTTCTGCAGGGTGTCCTCAGAGTACAGCCTCCATTTATCCCACCTACAGCGCCATGGGACTTGAATTTGGGTTCAGATTTCTTACAGTCTTCATATTTTGAACCCTTACAGCAAGTGGATATTAAGTTTCTGACTTGGAAAACGTTTTTTCTTCTAGCCTTAGCTTCGGCAAGGCGTTTTTCAAATTTGGGTGCCTTGTCATGCAAGCCACCGTATTTGGTGTTTCCTGATGACAGAGCGGAACTTCGGACGAATCCCGATTTCTTACCAAAGCTAGTGTCATCTTTTCACATCAATCAACCAATAGTGGTTCCTGTGTTGACAGCACATTCTAGAATTCTGAATGTGGTACGCGCATTACGCGTTTATATGTCCCGAACGTCTACAGTTCGTAATACGGATACGTTGTTTGTTCTCTATGATGCTGCCAAGTGGGGTTGGCCAGCTTCTCAGCAGACCTTATCCAGATGGAAAAACTGACTATACGTCAGGCTTACCTTAAGGCTAGGTTACAGTCGCCTACATCAGTAATAGCTCATCCCACAGGTTCTGTGGGAACGTCATGGCCAGCTGGTCGTGGAGCTTCTACGACGCAGCTTGACCGTGCGGCTACATGGTCTTCAGTGCACACGTTTGTGCGCTTTTACAGGTTTGATACGTTTGCGGCATCAGCATCTAGCTTTGGCCGTCTAGTGTTACAGGTGTCAAACAGCTCTCCCGCCCACGGCGGAAGCTTTGGTACGTCCCAAGAGTACTCCAGTGACCCCTAGTGGATGAAAAAGAAAATAGGATTTTGGTACTTACCAGGTAAATCCTTTTCTTTGAATCCATAGGGGGCACTGGACGCCCACCCAGAGCAGTTTTACCTGGGTTGTATTAAGCTCAGGGGATCTTATGGTAACACATTTTCACCGACTGGTTCAAATTATAAGGTTCTATCGGTTATGGTGTCAACTGTTTCGTTGTCAGTAACGTTATGTGTCAACTTTGTTGTTGTCCGTTAGGTTATAGGAATTCTCCATTGTCCAACCTCTCTATAGTTCCTGTTCGGCTCAGTAAAAAACACTGAGGTAATACACTGAGGTACTCGGGGATATGGAGGGGTGGAGAGTTCTAAATTTAAATATTCAGTGCCTTTGTTTCTGCTAAGCCGTCCATATCCCAAGAGTACTCCAGTGCCTCCTATGGATTCAAAGAAAAGGATTTACCTGGTAAGTACCAAAATCCTATTTTCTGTAATGTAGTAATTACGCTAAGGTTTGTTTTCAGATTTCGTCAGCCCGTTCAGCGCTCCAGTTGACCTTGCTGCGTATCCCACGTATTGCACCGCGGTGGCTTATCCGACCGACCTGGGCTCCGTCAGGAAGAGACTAGAGAGCCGCTTCTACAGGTCAGTGTACGAGACGCGTTGGAAGAGCTGGACTATAGTAGGCGTTTCTTCCGGCGCCCAGTATTCCCCGCATATGGCTATAGGATCTGGTGACACGCGCTGTGTATCAGTCTGGTAGGGATTATGGACGTCTCTGACCCCACAGAGTAATATTTAGCACAGCGCAGCAATGAACGTGTGGAAATGGGACAGATATAATTCCTAGGTCCTATTTTCCTTATTATTGTGTTGCATGCAGTTACATTGCGCTCATGTTTGCCGTCCAGTTCTCTTAATATGTGTAAAAAGCAGCATTAAACGTGCAGGCGGTATAGCTTGTTCTCCGTCACCTGCCGGGTGTGACACTACACGTAGTGTTTAGTGTTCCATGCTGCACTAAGAGGAGTGCTGTCACATGGTAGGACTGAGACCAATCAGAACCTGCAAACTCTGCGATAGTGCACATTCACCCCCCCCCCTACTGTGTCTCTCAGCCCAAGTGTTGTGCATAATAACACGCCCAGCGCCTGTGAGAATCAGATGGTGCGTAGTGCACTGCGGTCAATCACTGTAACCGGGGATGTTGCTTTACTGTAAGTATTACGATGTATAATTCGTTATTCTATATTTATTTAATTATAGATGTATCTTGTTGAATTACTTGTATAAATGTATCGCAGTGGATGCTTTCCAAGATAGAATGTTTTTCATATAAGATGTGGAACGACGTGTCCAGTACTCTGTGGGTAGGTATGACGGAGCACAAGCTATATCGGCTGCACGTGTAATACGGTTTATTACGCATAGTGAGAGAACTGGGTAGGTATCTTGGATGTCACTTACAGTCTCTTTGTCCTGTCTAGGAGGATCTCTGCATTAATCTGGGAGGTCCGTTATATCGAACACAACGCTAGGACTTTCAATGAGCCTAATTCTCCAATTGTCAAGTCTGCCAAAATAGTGACGGATGTGTTATTGCGGTATATCGGGTATGTGTGCGCGCTGCGCGTTAATCTGTTCCGGTGTAGTCCCTGACATTCGCTACAGCCCTTTCTGTTGCACTTGCAGTGATGACGATTGTACGGACATTCTGGAAATCTACAATCAAGTAAGGTCTGAAGATGTGGATGATGCAGAGGAAGAGGAAGAGGTGAGCTAACGACTCGGATGACCAGATTACTGGGATGAGTCCCCTGGTCAGAGCTTACATTCCTCTTTCTCTATCGTCCTAGTGGATGCTGGGGTTCCTGAAAGGACCATGGGGAATAGCGGCTCCACAGGAGACAGGGCACAAAAGTAAAGCTTTCCGATCAGGTGGTGTGCACTGGCTCCTCCCCCTATGACCCTCCTCCAAGCCAGTTAGATTTTTGTGCCCGGCCGAGAAGGGTGCAATCTAGGTGGCTCTCCTAAAGAGCTGCTTAGAAAAGTTTAGCTTAGGTTTTTTATTTTACAGTGAGTCCTGCTGGCAACAGGATCACTGCAACGAGGGACTTAGGGGAGAAGAAGTGAACTCACCTGCGTGCAGGATGGATTGGCTTCTTGGCTACTGGACATCAGCTCCAGAGGGACGATCACAGGTACAGCCTGGATGGTCACCGGAGCCTTGCCGCCGGCCCCCTTGCAGATGCTGAAGTAAGAAGAGGTCCAGAATCGGCGGCAGAAGACTCCTCAGTCTTCTAAAGGTAGCGCACAGCACTGCAGCTGTGCGCCATTTTCCTCTCAGCACACTTCACACGGCAGTCACTGAGGGTGCAGGGCGCTGGGAGGGGGGCGCCCTGGGAGGCAAATGAATACCTATTTTGGCTAAAAATACCTCACATATAGCCTCCGGAGGCTATATGGAGATATTTAACCCCTGCCAGAATCCGTTAAGAGCGGGAGACGAGGCCGCCGAAAAAGGGGCGGGGCCTATCTCCTCAGCACACAGCGCCATTTTCCCTCACAGAAAGGCTGGAGGGAAGGCTCCCAGGCTCTCCCCTGCACTGCACTACAGAAACAGGGTTAAAACAGAGAGGGGGGGCACTAAATTGGCGTTAGAAATATATAAAAAAGATGCTATAAGGGAAAACACTTATATAAGGTTGTCCCTATATAATTATAGCGTTTTTGGTGTGTGCTGGTAAACTCTCCCTCTGTCTCTCCAAAGGGCTAGTGGGTCCTGTCCTCTATCAGAGCATTCCCTGTGTGTGTGCTGTGTGTCGGTACGTGTGTCGACATGTATGAGGACGATGTTGGTGAGGAGGCGGAGCAATTGCCTGTAATGGTGATGTCACTCTCTAGGGAGTCGACACCGGAATGGATGGCTTATTTAGGAAATTACGTGATAATGTCAACACGCTGCAAGGTCGGTTGACGACATGAGACGGCCGACAAACAATTAGTACCGGTCCAGACGTCTCAAAAACACCGTCAGGGGTTTTAAAACGCCCGTTTACTTTAGTCGGTCGACACAGACACAGACAGGGACACTGAATCCAGTGTCGACGGTGAATAAACAAACGTATTCCTTATTAGGGCCACACGTTAAAGGCAATGAAGGAGGTGTTACATATTTCTGATACTACAAGTACCACAAAAGAGGGTATTATGTGGGATGTGAAAAAACTACCGTAGTTTTTCCTGAATCAGATAAATTAAATAAAGTGTGTGATGATGCGTGGGTTCCCCCCGATAGAAAATTATGGGCGGTATACCCTTTCCCGCCAGAAGTTAGGGCGCGTTGGGAAACACCCCTTAGGGTGGATAAGGCGCTCACACGCTTATCAAAACAAGTGGCGGTACCGTCTATAGATAGGGCCGTCCTCAAGGACCAGCTGACAGGAGGCTGGAAAATATCATAAAAAGTATATACACACATACTGGTGTTATACTGCGACCAGCGATCGCCTCAGCCTGGATGTGCAGAGCTGGGGTGGCTTGGTCGGATTCCCTGACTAAAAATATTGATACCCTTGACAGGGACAGTATTTTATTGACTATAGAGCATTTAAAGGATGCATTTCTATATATGCGAGATGCACAGAGGGATATTTGCACTCTGGCATCAAGAGTAAATGCGATGTCCATATCTGCCAGAAGATGTTATGGACACGACAGTGGTCAGGTGATGCAGATTCCAAACGGCACAAAGGTGTATTGCCGTATAAAGGAAGAGGAGTTATTTGGGGTCGGTCCATCGGACCTGGTGGCCACGGCAACTGCTGGAAAATCCGCCGTTTTTACCCTAAGTCACATCTCTGCAGAAAAAGACACCGTCTTTTCAGCCTCAGTCCTTTCGTCCCTATAAGATCATATCTGCCCAGGGATAGAGGAAAGGGAAGAAGACTGCAGCAGGCAGCCCATTCCCAGGAACAGAAGCGTTCCACCGCTTCTGACAAGTTCTCAGCATGGCGCTGAGACCGTACAGGACCCCTGGATCCTACAAGTAGTATCCCAGGGGTACAGATTGGAATGTCGAGACGTTTCCCCTTCGCAGGCTCCTGAAGTCTGCTTTACCAAGGTCTCCCTCCGACAAGGAGGCAGTGTGGGAAAAAATTCACAAGCTGTATTCCCAGCAGGTGATAATTAAATTACCCCTCCTACTACAAGAAAAGGGGTATTATTCCACACTATATTGTGGTACTGAAGCCAGAAGGCTAGGTGAGACTTATTCTAAAAATTTTTTTGAACACTTACAAAGGTTCAAATCAAGATGGAGTCACTCAGAGCAGTGATAACGAACCAGGAAGAAGGGGACTATATAGTGTCCCGGGACATCAGGGATGCTTACCTCTGTGTCCCAAATTTGCCCTTCTCACTAAGGGTACCTCAGGTTCGTGGTGCAGAACTGTCACTATCAGTTTCAGACGCTGCCGTTTGGATTGTCCACGGCACCCCGGGTCTTTACCAAGGTAATGGCCGAAATGATGATTCTTCTTCGAAGAAAAGGCGTCTTAATTATCCCTTACTTGGACGATCTCCTGATAAGGGCATAGTCCAGGGAACAGTTGGAGGTCGGAGTAGCACTATCTCGGATACTGCTACAACAGCACGGGTGGATTCTAAATATTCCAAAATCGCAGCTGATCCCGACGACACGTCTGCTGTGCCTAGGGATGATTCTGGACACAGTCCAGAAAAAGGTGTTTCTCCCGGAAGAGAAAGCCAGGGAGTTATCCGAGCTAGTCAGGAACCTCCTAAAAACAGTGCATCATTGCACAAGGGTCCTGGTAAAAATGGTGGCTTCCTACGAAGCAATTCCATTCGGCAGATTTCACGCAAGAACTTTTCAGTGGGATCTGCTGGACAAATGGTCCGGATCGCATCTTCAGATGCATCAGCGGATAACCCTATATCCAAGGACAAGGGTGTCTCTCCTGTGGTGGTTATAGAGTGCTCATCTTCTAGAGGGCCGCAGATTCGGCATTCAGGATTGGATGCTGGTGACCACGGAGCCCAGCCCGAGAGGCTGGGGAGCAGTCACACAAGGAAAAAATTTCCAGGGAGTGTGATCAAGTCTGGAGACTTTTCTCCACATAAATATACTGGAGCTAAGGGTAAATTTATAATGCTCTAAGCTTAGCAAGACCTCTGCTTCAAGGTCAGCCGGTATTGATCCAGTGGGAAAAACATCACGGCAGTCGCCCACGTAAACAGACAGGGCGACACAAGAAGCAGGAGGGCAATGGCAAAAACTGCAAGGACTTTTCGCTGGGCGGAAAATCATGTGATTGCACTGTCAGCAGTGTTTCATCCCGGGAATGGAAACTGGGAAGCAGACTTCCTCAGCAGGCACGACCTCCACCCGGGAGAGTGGAAACTTCATCGGGAAGTTTTTTCCACATGATTGTAAACCGTTGGGAAATACCAAAGGTGGACATGATGGCGTCCCGTCTGAACAAAAAACGGGACAGGTATTGCGCCAGGTCAAGAGACCCTCAGGCAATAGCTGTGGACGTTCTGGTAACACCGTGGGTGTACCAGTCGGTGTATGTGTTCCCTCCTCTGCTTCTCATACCTAAGGTGCTGAGAATTATAAGACGTAGAGGAGTAAGAACTATACTCATGGCTCCGGATTGGCCAAGAAGGACTTGGTACCCGGAACTTCAAGAGATGCTTACAGAGGTCTTATGGCCTCTGCCGCTAAGAAGGGACTTGCTTCAGCAAGTACCATGTCTGTTCCAAGACTTACCGCAGCTGCGTTTGTCGGCATGGCGGTGGAAAGCCGGATCCTAAGGGAAAAAGGCATTCCGGAAGAGGTCATTCCTACCCTGGTCAAAGCCAGAAAGGAGGTGACCGCACAACATTATCACCACATGTGGCGAAAATATGTTGCGTGGTGTGAGGCCAGGAAGGCCCCACAAAGAAATTTCAACTCGGTCGTTTCCTGCATTTCCTGCAAACAGGAGTGTCTATGGGCCTCAAATTGGGGTCCATTAAGGTTCAAATTTCGGCCCTGTCGATTTTCTTCCAGAAAGAATTGGCTTCAGTTCCTGAAGTCCAGAAGTTTGTCAAGGGAGTATTGCATATACAACCCCCTTTTGTGCCTCCAGTGGCACTGTGGGATCTCAACGTAGTTCTGGGATTCCTCAAATCACATTGGTTTAAAACCAGTCAAATCTGTGGATTTGAAGCATCTCACATGAAAAGTGACCATGCTCTTGGCCCTGGCCTGGACCTGGCGAGTGTCAAATTGGTGGTTTTTTTCTCAAAAAAGCCCATATCTGTTTGTCCATTCGGACAGGGCAGAGCTGCGGACTCGTCCCCAGTTCTCTCCCTAAGGTGGTGTCAGTGTTTCACCTGAACCAGCTTATTGTGGTGCCTTGCACCTACTAGGGACTTGGAGGACTCCAAGTTGCTAGATGTTGTCAGGGCCCTGAAAATATGTTCCAGGACGGCTGGAGTCAGGAAAACTGACTTGCTGTTATCCTGTATGCACCCAACAAACTGGGTGCTCTTGCTTCTAAGCAGACTATTGCTAGTTGGATGTGTAATACAATTCAGCTTGCACATTCTGTGGCAGGCCTGCCACAGCCAAAATATGTAAATGCCCATTCCACAAGGAAGGTGGGCTCATCTTGGGCGGCTGCCCGAGGGGTCTCGGCTTTACAACTTTGCCGAGCAGCTACTTGGTCAGGGGCAAACACGTTTGCTAAATTCTACAAATTTGATACCCTGGCTAAGGAGGACCTGGAGTTCTCTCATTCGGTGCTGCAGAGTCATCCGCACTCTCCCGCCCGTTTGGGAGCTTTGGTATAATCCCCATGGTCCTTTCAGGAACCCCAGCATCCACTAGGACGATAGAGAAAATAAGAATTTACTTACCGATAATTCTATTTCTCGGAGTCCGTAGTGGATGCTGGGCGCCCATCCCAAGTGCGGATTATCTGCAATACTTGTACATAGTTACAAAAATCGGGTTATTATTGTTGTGAGCCATCTTTTCAGAGGCTCCGCTGTTATCATACTGTTAACTGGGTTTAGATCACAAGTTGTACGGTGTGATTGGTGTGGCTGGTATGAGTCTTACCCGGGATTCAAAATTCCTCCCTTATTGTGTACGCTCGTCCGGGCACAGTACCTAACTAGCTTGGAGGAGGGTCATAGGGGGAGGAGCCAGTGCACACCACCTGATCGGAAAGCTTTACTTTTGTGCCCTGTCTCCTGCGGAGCCGCTATTCCCCATGGTCCTTTCAGGAACCCCAGCATCCACTACGGACTCCGAGAAATAGAATTATCGGTAAGTAAATTCTTATTTTTTCCATCCCAGCAGAGTGCGGCGGTTGAAATGGAGTCGGATGGTCCGGGAACATCTACAGGAAGAACAGTTAGTAAACCTCTGGTAAGACTATATATTCGGGTTTGGGTGGCAGGTTTATCTAGAGTTAGTCTGACCTGTCGGTACCAGTGCATGTTTCCTGAATTCTCCTGCCGAGAGTCTCATGTGCCCAATAACACTTTCTCTTTCAGCCGCGGCTGCCCGTGGGGTTAAGCACCACCCATACGTAGCAAGACGCATGCAGAGTGTTATTCCCCTTGTCACTGCTTAGCCCACCTGCCAATCAGAGCTACTCTTCCCCTTCCTTTCTGGTTTAGTCATTGCCACATTCTTCTCAAACGATTCCCTCACTGGCCCTTTGTCTCTGACCTGGAAGAAGTGTGGAAGCAAAAACATCTTCCCACAATCTGTGCCGTGTCTCTGATAAAGTCAGCTGTGTAACGTTCCCCAAACCTTTGCTTAGAAATATATAGTGTGTGTGTTCCCGGTAAGCCTGTTGTGTAGAAGCGGTAAGGTAAGTGGACTCCTACACTTCTGTTCAGTACAATGATTCCCGTTATCTCCTCCATTATTGTTAGAGCTTGCTGCGGGCCTAGATGTCACAGGAACAGTGTTTCCACCTTGTACTCGGCGCAGTGAGTGACTTGTTAGGAGGACGCACAGCTGAGACGTCTCCTCGTGTCCGCATCTGATAGTTGTGTATCTTATTTGTAAGGTCACACGCCGCACTAAGAGGAATCTTCTGCAGTCCAATCCCGATTCCTGGAAGGATAAGTGCAAGGAGCTGCTAGACCTCATCTATGAGCGGGAGGATTCGGAGCCTTTCAGACAACCGGTCAACAGGCTCTCATATCCGGTAGGTTCAGTGCTTCCTGTAACGGTTCCATCAACGAGGTCTGATGTGTAACTGGAGATCTTCTGCCATACGGTACCGCACAAGTGCGTCCTTGGTGTTAATTAGTGTCGTTATGCGCAGGATTACCAGGATATTATTGACACGCCCATGGACTTCAGCTCTGTTAAAGCCAATCTGGAAGCGGGAACCTACGTTGACCCATTGGAATTCGGGAGAGACGTCCGATTGATTTTTAGTAACTCTAAAGCTTACACCCCCAATAAGAAGTCCAGGGTAAGATGACATCAGAGCCGGCTCTACCGTTAGGCAGCAGCCTAGGGCGCCGGGATCTGGGTGGGGGGGCGGGGGCCTAGGCAGTGGTGGCTGTGGAACTTGTAAGTCACACTTTCATCTGAAGGGCTGGGAAGTGGGTCTTGGTGGTAGCTGGGGGCAGAAGGCTGAAGTTTTGCCTAGGGTGCTGAGAAATCTTGCACCGGCCCCGGATGACGAGCCTGTGAATAACGCCTCCAGTCTGCGTTGAGCGTTGTTGAATAATTTAAGAAATTCATCTCTTGGCTTGGTGCCCTGCACAGTGGTCAGCATGACAACCATGTGCGGTTACATAGTCCTGTTAAGAGCGCAGTACATATAGGCATGGCTAGAAGTGGGCATTGTCTGGGTCTCAGGGCAGCTGCGTTTGCCTGGCACCTACCCCAGGATGTTCTCTGGTCTCTTAGCTGAATTTTCTCCTCCTGTTGTCCCCAGATCTACAGCATGACTCTTCGTTTATCCGCCCTGTGCGAAACCTACATAAAAGACATAATCTCCGATTACAAGCTAGCCATGCAGCTACAGAAACTACAGAAGCGCAAGCGGCAGAGGTACCGGAAGCGGATACACAGCAGCAGCAGTAGCTCCGCCTCTAGCAGCAGAGCCTCCAGGTAAGGGCCATGGGAAGGGGGGGGGGGGGGGGGGTTACTGATGCTGGGAATGGTGTCTGAGTGTATTAGTTACTGATGATGATTTTCTTCTTTTCTAGTCCCGAAGCAAAGCCGAGAAAGATTCAGCAGAAAGTCACACCGAGCGTACCCCTGCCCCTCTCCCGGAGCAGCTCCTCTTCATCTGAGCGTAAGCTTAAGGGGTGACAATCTCTCTAAACCAACAAGATATGGTGAAGGTGGTTGTTACTAAGTTTTCAGATCGAGATATAAAATGAAGACCCCACTACCTCTGCTGCGGCAGCACCTGCAGATCCCATATTTCTGGGTGCCCCTGCTACTTCCTGTCCAACCTTCTAGCTGCTCCTCACTGTATCTTGTATAATACAGATAAATGTGATCTCCGACCTTTTAATGACCATACGTATTTCTTTCCTAGTGTCCGATTCTCCGGAGGAACCCGGCAGAACCTCTGCTGATGAAGAGATGGACGAGCAGCCTTCCTCTTCCAGATCAAACGTGCCGAATAAAAGTGACACCGAGCCAGAGGCAGCAAGCAGCACAAAGACCAAAAACTCCCCTGTGAAAGGTAAAGCCGCTCTTCTCACCGTGGCACACTAGAGGGCGCCCCTGGCCGGGGAATAGTGTCTTACTCCTATATCCACGTGGTATGTCTGGTAGTGGTCCGTGGTGACCGTGATTGGAAGGTATAACATCTGTCGGGCTGGGGTACGACAAGCCAGTCCTCACAGTCCCACTGGAAGCATTGTACAGTCCTATCCCGGCAGTGTTCTTACACGGGGGATTGTGTGTCGGGAAGCTGGAGTATATAGCACGGCTGCTGTATCCAGTGTATCCAGATCAGCTGGGCCAAGCCTCGTTCTTTTTACATTAATTTTAGCAGCTGCAAATACATAAAATGACGCCCGATCCTCCGGATGCCAGTAGTACAGCGCTGGGAAAGTATCAGCCTGTCAATTATTCTAAGGCTTTGGCGCATTGAAACTTTGTATACGGAATTCTCATAGTGCCTCGGTCTAGCAGCCGTGCAGGGTTGCTACCGACACATTTACCAAATTCTACAAAACACCAAATAACGTTTCTAGTTCTAGGGACACCTGTTTTGAATGTAACATTTTGCCAGATCGCAACGCCAAGCGCTCCACCCTTCTTAGAGTTCGTTCTTAGTCAGCCACTAGGGGACACTGGAACATGCTGACACTGGGGTATAGATGCCATTGATTGGATGTGGAAAGAGACTAATTTTATTTATTTTCTTGTACTTACCTGATTGTTTTTGTTGCACATTGGTTTCTTCATGTGATTTGGGTAGTTAATGAATAAGGATCATCTGGAGAAAGTGGGGAGGGCTTGTTGGGGGGGGAGGGCTTGTTGGGGGGGGGGGGGGGGCAATGCTTTAGTTAAGTAACATTTAGTGTCTTCTTGTTGTGACTGAACCAGTGTCCGCCAGATGGATTACAGAGCACAAGGATCTCCTCTTTCTGCCGTGTGCGATTACATTAGTAACACATATTTTGTTTTCTGTTGCAGCGGATCTCACCAATGGACCTCTCCTGAACGGGGATAGGGAAGGTGCTCCGAAAGCAAGAAGAAAACTGCTGAGTTCCTCGGAAGACGAAAGCCAGGAAGATGATGAAAAGAAAGTAGAGCAAGAGGAGGGAGAGAAGAAAGACAACGATGATCCGCCTCCCTCACCGTCTGTTTGCTCAGAATCCGAAACGAGCGCAAGTTCAAAGAGCGCCTCAGAGTCCGCGTGCAGTTCCGACTCCGACCTTTCTGCCAAATCAGACCAGGATTATGTTGATGGAGATCACGACTACACCAAAGTGGCGCGGGCAAAACTTAAGAGAAAACGTTTGGTTGCTTCTGGTGATAGTAAATCCAAATCAAAGGGAAGAGGACGCGGTAGAGGTAGGGGAAGGGGTCGGGCGAAAGTCTACCACTTAAGAGGTGTAGATGTCAAGAAAGGGAAAGGTAGAGGCAGGGGGAGGGGAGCATGCAAAAAGGAGCCTCCCCAGAGCCCAGCTTTAAAGCGAGCGCCGATGTCTGACGAAGATGACAACGATGAGGAGGAGGAGGAGGATGGTGATGAAAGCGACTTTGCAGAACAAAGCAGAAAAAAGCCTAGAATAAACACCAGAAACCAAGGCAGGCGGACTGTGGTGTACAATGATTACGATTCGGACAATGAACACGATAGTTTGGTGTCCTTTGACGACCCACTGAACCTTGGGACCTCCCGATCTGGAAGAGTGCGGAAAATGACAGAAAAGGCCAGGGTCAGCCACCTGATGGGGTGGAACGGCTGATGTAGTGACCACGCGACTAGGTTGTGGTCTGTGTTTTCAAGAAACAAAAGGGTCTTTCAACTGCAGGGATTTTACCAGAACAAATTCCTGGTGGGATTTTTGTCGGACTGCGTTGCTCTCGCGGTGGTGCTTTTTTGATGCAATTGTCGAAGTATTACTCAATGGCATTGTAAGGCCAGCCTTATTTATTAGGTCTTAAGACTTACAGCCACAAAAATCCAACACTACAATTCTAAGGGTGCAGCTTCCAGCTTGGTGCGAGTGACGACACCTTTCTTCTAAATCATGGTGATTGCGTGTTTGTGTAAAACAGAGTTAAGCACCTTTTTATAGAGATTTTATATGGTTTTGTGACTTTACGCTTAAAGTACAGAGAGAATATTTTTTGCACAAGTTTCCAACCCAGATGGCAGCTCCTAAATGTTTACAGTTTTTAAATCTTTTTGGGGGGTGGGCGGAAGGGGAAGGTGGATCTCTTAAACATTAAACTTCCAATACCAAATGTTTATGTTGTATCCTATACTGAACATATCTATTTGGTGACGACTGGGTTTTAGGCCACTCTCTTTCCTGCATTGTAAGTTCTGCGTAGTGTCTGTGCCTTTTTGTAAACATTACTCCTTTAGCTGAGCATCACGCGCCCAAATCCTAAATCTCGCAGACTTTCGCATGTTGTTGTGTTATGAGCCTCAAACTACCTCTGCCAGTGTTGGTGGCAGCTGTGAACGCAGATACTGGGATGTGATTGTTACTGAGAATGTACGGCAGTGTTTGCTCTATGCTCTCGTGTTTGGGATATGAGTTGCGCAGAGCGGAGGATGGGTAATGCGAGCTGCTGTAGATTGAGCGCGGGGGGAGCGTATACGTTGTACGCTCACCATACAGGATCTTACTTGTTCGCTGTTTGCACTCCAGAGCTACTTGCTGAAGGAAGTAGTGTGAGATCTGTGTGTTAATATTTCATTTTCTTTAAGTGGAGATTTACGTTGAACTTATTTATTTTGTATGTTTTATGTTTCTTGTTTTAATGTGTGGTTTTTTTTTTGTGTAACATTTATAGAACAACAAAAGCCTGGTGCTTTCCTGAATGGCTTTTTTAGATTCTAGATCGGAAGAGAACGACGACGTATATTCTGAATTATCAGTGGCACTCTGTCTTGGCCTCTTTCGCATCGCAATATAGTGGGATGCAGCAGAGTTTGCCATACAATCAGGCATCTCTATGGCCACCGTCGGGAATGGTCACCCTCTTAAGGTGCCTCGGAGAGTGCCCGGACCAGCCTGCTTTGCACTTACGATACTCCCATTCCTCTGTGGTATTGCAATATGTGCGTATGACTGTTTGGCGGTAGGTGTTAGTTACTCTGGGTAGAGAGCACCTGGCATCTGTGAAACGGGCCGCTCTCATGGGCATCTGGTGCTTAATAAGTCTACCTGTGTTTACGTAACGGGGCTACCTGGTGCATTCCCGGCTACAAGGAAATACTTCCCCTCTGAGCACTTTGCAAAACTTTTCTGCCCGCCATTTGTTGTCCTCTCTTGTCCATGGCGACATCTAAATGAACTGACTTAAGACGCGTTTGCTGCTATTTCTCTGCCAGCTGTAGTTCAACAAGGAAGAGTCGAGTTGGCTCCAAGTAGACTGGGTTTGCAGCCAAGTAATAGGGCCCGGATTTCAGCAGATGCTCGGTAACATTTAGTCCGATTGTACTTTTGCTATTAGGCGCGAGCCTGGATGGTGTGTGCACTGGTTGGTGATCTACTTTAGTACATGGTTATCTTGTTACGCCCTGGGGATGTAACCTCGTACCCGCTTTCCATGAGAGGTATGGGTTATTCTGCTGTTGTCGGTGAGGTTTTATATCTACAAAATAACTTTTTTGCATTTGATTTAGTGGTTTGTTTGTGTCTTCCTGCAGCTTTTACCAGGTGCATTGGTCTTAACCTTCCTAGTATTCTCACCCGCATCGTTCTGTGAGCAAGGATTGTGTTTTCTAACATTTCCCCCTAGATGTGCAGCTTTATGTCATATCCAAGGGGACCCAAAAATAAACAACTTTGTCCATTAAATGGAATTCACTGGTTAAGTGCGATGAATACAATAATCTGTATATTAAATAAGGTGCATTGGGATATGTACAAGCTGGTATGTTGCATTTAAAAGACGAGGAGACCCCATGAAAGCACCTCAAATATCACCTGTCCCCCTTATTGCACTAGCTTTTGTAGGGAGCAGGGAAGCCCGACATTGCCCGGACCTGTCGGATTTGCTCTGGGCCACCAGTGATGGGGATCATCTTGCGCATCTAACTAAATTCTGTAGCATTGTGGGTAGAGCTGATCCAGTCTCGCCTATTGTCCACAACTTCTGATAACGGGGGTTTCTTCATAGGTCTATTGCCGACTGACTCCTGACATACCCTGAGTGTGTGCGAGACCTGGAATATCGCATTGAATTTACATATCCTTATTACTAGGAGCAGCCAAGTCTTTATGCTTCCTGCGAATGCCTGTGGTACTTATCTAAACGCTTCTTATTTTCCTAAAGACACCTGCTGTGTAAATAGGGGTTCACACCCACTTGTAATCCAGAGAGCTACGTAGTGCGGACGGAAGGGGGGGACATTTGCTGTCTCGGGCAGTATACAGGTTTGAGTATCCCATATTCAAATATTCCGAAATACAGACTTTTTTGAGTGAGATAGTGGAACCTTTGTTTTCTGATGGCTCAATGTACACAAACTTTGTTTAATACACAAAGTTATTATACATATTGTATTAAATGACCTTCAGGCAGTGTATATAAGGTGTATATGAAACATAAATGAATTGTGTGAATGTAGACACACTTTGCGTAATGCACAAAGTTATAAAAAATATTGTATTAAATGACCTTCAGGCTGTGTGTATAAAGTGTATATGAAACGCATTCTGTGCTTAGATTTAGGTCCCGTCACCATGATATCTGATTATGGTATGCAATTATTCCAAAATACGGAAAAATCCGATATCCAAAATACCTCTGGTCCCAAGCATTTTGGATAAGGGATACTCAACCTGTATTATCATTTTTTTCCCATTTTAGATGTAGGATCTTTTTTCCGTCTGAATCTGTAGATTTACAGATGAATCCAGCTACTAGTTGAACTCATCACACCCCAGACTTACTGCGGATGTCACTCATCAATGGAACACAGTCTTGCAGCCGAATACCTAGAACCACCGATAAGCAACAGGTGCCATTATTGTACCGCATGGTGTCACATGGGCTACCGTGATGCAGCATTGTTATATAGCGGCACTGTATTCTATTGAACGTTGCGATCGCTGCAGTGTTAGGTCAATATTTCTTCTCTCACAATTACCTGATTCCAGCTCTGCTTCCCCTGTCCTTTAGTGTGGAGGTAGACCATTAAGTGGTATTGTGATGTTTGGCCATGGGGGTGGGGGGCTGGCGAATAATGCTTTAATACGTCCGTTTGGCATTAATATCCTTCTAAATGGGTTAGGCCCTGCATGTTTTCAGGCTCCATATTCCTACTTCTACGGGTTTCTGGAAGCCTGAATCTGTAAAGTTTTTGTAGCTCTCCCTGTTACAGTATGTTGTACTTTTATCACCGAATACGGCAAACTTTTTAGGTTTGCATAATCAGTGATGGGCGACATAAATTATTGTGTGGCCCTAAAATGTGGTCCTCCCTCTGCAGGTCTATTAGCGGAGTCAGGGTCTGCTGCTTGTGCACTGTAGTGACACAACAAGAGCCACGATAGACACGAGCCATGTGTCCACGTGATCACCGAAACCTTGCTGGGAAACGTTAGTCCTGACCGGGAGGCCAGTGACTATTAAGAGCCAAAATGCTTATTCTCATTTGTTTATGCTGAAGTAACTGCGAGTTTTACCTATTAGTCACCTCTATAATGGTTTCCCCTCAATGTGCCATTAATATTTGCAGTCCCGTTACATTTTCCAATGTAGATGTCCTAGAAAATGTTTTGTTCAGTCTTTCTACCAAAAACAAAGCAATAATCAGCCAAAACTGTGATTTGTCTCTGCCAGTAATACATTGACGGCGTTCTGGGTTCAATCGGTAAAGATGGCAGCATTTTCTACTTCCGTGTTTTATTCCGAAGAGTGTATATTGTCCTACTGTTCTGTATTAGCTTATGTATAGCAGTAACAAATAGTTACACATGCCAGTTTGAAAGTAAAACGGTTTATGCAACCATGTAGTGACGGGACGTGGCCCACACCTTATTCAGGCACTGACCAACGCGTTTCTTTACCCAAAGTGCTTAACCTAATAACCTCTCATCTCCAATACCTGAAGTCCTCCTGTTTTGCCAATAGACATAAACCAGTAGGCTCATCTAATAAACCCTATCATCCCTATAGTAAAACGGTTTACGAAACTACATGGATTAGTGAAGCAACGTTGCCCGCACCAACCAACGCGTTTCCTTACCCCAATTGCTTAGCCCACTAGCCTATCCTCTCTAATACCTGAGCTCCACATCTTTTTCTAATAGACATGATCTAGCATGCCCATCTAAGTAACCATAGCCTCCCTATAGAGTCCGATGTTAGTGCTGCTTTTTCCTAAAATATCACGCGTTTAATGTATTTTTTTTTAAATATTATCTTAAATTTTCTTTCCACTGCCCGAGTGTGGAATTAATTGTCCAGTATTGACTTTCATTCCTTACGTTAATAGTTGTGTTCAGGGCGAATGTTTATCATATGGGACGCGCACAGGTTTCTGCAATTAATACCATTGATCTGCCTTTCAATCGCTGTCCTGAACTTTTTAACAAAGATACAATTTTTAAATGTCTCATTAGAAAATAAAATCTTACGTTTTACAGTGGATAAGTAGAAAGCATTAAATTGGATATATTTACTTTATTTTTTGAAAAAAATCAAATAACGAGTTTACGACACAGATTATACGTTGGAATTATTCATACACACACATACACACATATATATATATATATTCTTTTATGTTGGACTATGACTGTTGCGCGTGTTTACTGACGCACCGGGTACCTGTGGTTATTTTTCTAGCAACACTGAGAACGTAGTTACTCTTCATGGCTTGCTCTCGTACTTGGGTAATTCCTTTGTGTTAGGGGTCAGTAATTCTGTAAGTTGGGGATTCCTTTCTTAACCACAAATGCATTAAATGGCTTCATCCAATGGGTTGGACTTCTGCATAAAGTTTTAGGGAAGATGACTTGCTGAATCTCTCCTGTACGTCCGCTGTCTCAGGTCCTCCTAAAATAATTCAGGGATTTTTCTTTTTATTGCCATGTTAGAATGGCAGCCAAATGTACTATTTATATGCAATGAGCTGTAGTTTTTATTTGTATTGTAAAAACAAAACAAAAAAAAAATTGTACATTTGTAAAGTATTTTTTCTAGATTTTGCTCTATTTGAGTTTTTGTATTTTAAGGTGTTTTATTTTCTTCCCCCTCACAATACAGACTTAAAATAAAAAATAAAATTTTTTTTTTTTAGTTTGCGAAGCGTGAAAATGTGTTAAATGCACCAGATGTATTGCCAAAAATCTTTCCCATGTTCTGTAGATTTAGTTCAGTTTGCAGCGTAATAGAGGCGGTAAACGAGCTCACTGACCCCAGAACGGGTGAAAGGCAAAGTCTAGATTTGTCTTTGTAAAATAAACCATCTGTTTTCTGCACCACTAATGCGTTGTTAAGCCCCAATTACAAACACTGAAAAAAGAAAGTACATATATGAAATGGTCATACCCGTTACAGGATACACTTTAAAACTTGCCTTGGGTCTTCAGGAAGGTTTCTTCTTAGTCTTAGGAAGTCCATCTGATTACTGGAAGTGAAAAACAGAAAACTACTGAGACTTTGATTTTTGTAATCTAATTTGAGATTTGTCCCAGTTCACGTAACGTTCTATGGATCATTTTGTTGTGAGATTCCACCATGCCTCATGCTGTGTATTGTACATTAGACTATTTTAGCCATGTGTTTTAAGGGTACACAAATGGGAGGTATTTATCTGGACCGAAATTGATTTCTGTTTAAATTAGTTACCTCTCCCATTCTAACATTTTTATTTTATGCCATAGAATTCCTCCAATTTTACTTTTCTGAAGAAATTGTGTATTTATTTGTATTTTTTAAATTAAAGATCTCAATAACAAAAGTGTGTGAATTGTGAGTGGCTTGTGTGTGTGTATATATATATAAAACAAAACACAATTTTTTTAATATCTATCTATCTTATCTATCTATCTCTATCTATCTAATCTCCTATATAATAGCCCTGTGACTGGGTCTCTAACGCTGGGCGTGGCTAGGAGCTCTCATTGGGTTAGTGGCAGGTCTATCACACCCAGTCCACAGCTGATTGGGCGAGAAACTCCCTCCCACACAGGTTACATCCAATGGGAGGCTCTGCCCTTTGGCTGATGTGTGTTCCCAGAGCAGGATTAGCAATGGGACTGATGGAGCTGCAGCTCCAGCCCCACACCCCAAAATAGTCCCCCTGCATCTGCAGCATCACACCCTCCAACACTTTACACATAAACACTGATAAAAATTCGAAAAGGGGGCGTGGCCACGGGTACAGCGCCGTGGCCACGCCCCTTTTCCTATACTTTCAATGGAAGCTTGGAGAGTCAAAAATCGGTACAGACCATAAAAAAAAGGTCCTGTACCTGCCAGAAAGGTGCAGCTGGAGGGTATGTCACTGCATCTGCAGCAAGTCTCTGCGCTGTACATAGGGAAACAATCCTTTTACTGCAGCATCCTATGGGGGTCATTCCAAGTTGATCGCTAGCTGCATTCGTTCGCTGTGCAGCGATCAGGCAAAAATTCGGCACTTCTGCGCATGCAGCGCAATGCGCACGTGCGGCGTATTATTACAACGAACCATGTAGTTTTACACAGGGTCTAGCGATGCTTTTCAGTCGCACAGGCAGCCGCAGAGTGATTGACAGGAAGAGGGCGTTTCTGGGTGTCAACTGACCGTTTTCAGGGAGTGTTTGGAAAAACGCAGGCGTGGCTGCCCGAACGCAGGGCGTGTTTGTGACGTCAAATCAGGAACTGAATGGTCTGAAGTGATCGCAAGCGCTGAGTAGGTCTGAAGCTGCTCTGAAACTACACAAAATTATTTTGTACCCGCTCTCCGATCCCTTCATTCGCACTTCTGCTAAGCTAAGACACACGCCCACTGGGCGGCGGCATAGCGTTTGCATCGCTGCTAAAAACTGCTAGCAAACGATCAACTCGGATTGACCACGTATGTCCTGCTGCCAGTCCACCTGCCCCCTCCGGCATCAACAATCCCCACTCCCTAGCTGCGCGCAGGTGGAACAAAAGCTGCTGCGGCCACCGGCATAGATGTGTATGAAAGCGGCGCAGCGGAAGACTTTCATAGGCCTCCCTGCGCCGCATACTCTCTGAGCCCCGGAGCCTCCTCTGCGTGTGATGTCACAGAAGTGCCTCCCCGCCACAACCGCGCCCAGATCCCCAGAGGCCCTGACTCCGCAACACAGCACCTGGGCTACCGGCCTGGAAGCCCCAAGATGGTTAATGTAGCGGATAGAGTGGGTGATATCACGGAGGGTAATGTCTGGACGCTGAATCAATGTAAAAGGTGACAGTGCTGTGCAGTGCAGAGGGTGTGCAGTCAGGGCCGGTGCTGGAGTGTTCGGCGCCCCCCTGCAAACTATAAATTTGCACCCTCGCATACTTTACAATCGCACAGCGCACATAATACCCCTTGTAGTAGACACTTGCACATGTAATGCCCCCTGTACCAGTGACGCTTACACATTTAATGCCCCCTGTACCAGTGACGCTTACACACGTAACACCCCCTGTACCAGTGACGCTTACACAAGTAACACCCTCTGTACCAGTGCCGCTTACACATGTCACGCCCCCTGTACCAGTGACGCTTACACACGTAACGCCCCCTGTACCAGTGCCGCTTACACACGTAACACCCCCTGTACCAGTGACACACACATTATGCAGCAGTCACACATACACACAACAGATGCATATATACAGTATATACAAACACATACATTACACACATACACAGTCACTCATATATACAGTATACACAGACACTGTATATACACACACACTCACTCTCTTTCCAGACACTTATCTAATGAATGCACATATGATGGTGAGCTGCTCAATCAGATTGTGATTTCACTCAGGTGCTAAAAGGGAGGGGTAATTCTGTGGAAGAAAAAACAATTTAGACCCAGACATATGTGTAATTATTTTATGGTGTGGGGTGCGGTGGCCCCTGTGTCGGTATGGATGGGCGGCTTCAGGTCGGCACACCCTAACACTTTATTAACACTTAGGGAAAATCATAACACTTTGTATATATATATATATATATATACACAGGGATAACCTTATATAAGTGTTTTTCCCCTTATAGCTGCTGTATCTTTAATACTGCGCGTAATTAGTGCCCCCCCTCTCTTTTTTAACCCTTTCTTTAGTGTAGTGACTGCAGGGGAGAGACAGGGAGCTTCCCTCCAACGGAGCTGTGAGGGAAAATGGCGCCAGTGTGCTGAGGAGATAGGCTCCGCCCACTGCGCGCTGAAATTCATTGAGACGGGCCCCCCACCGTGCCTGATTCTGCTTGTAAAGCCCCAGCGTCATACTGAGGGCTTGGCAGAGGCGGGAGAGGGTTTCTGTTCCTGGGAACTGGCTGATTTCTGCAGCCTTTTTCCTCTCCCTCTGTCACGGGGCAGAAATGAGGAACCTTTTGCCCGCTTGTCCACGAAAAGACAGCGC
This sequence comes from Pseudophryne corroboree, assembly GCF_028390025.1. Classification (NCBI taxonomy): domain Eukaryota; kingdom Metazoa; phylum Chordata; class Amphibia; order Anura; family Myobatrachidae; genus Pseudophryne; species Pseudophryne corroboree. The sequence goes on from NC_086451.1 coordinate 484,700,385, forward strand.
CTGATAATACGGCGTCTTCTCATGTTGAGAGGCGACCTGGGGTACAAACGTGGATTTCCCAGCTGTTGCCGTGGCCACCAGGTCTGAAAGACCGACCCCAAATAACTCCTCCCTTTAATAAGGCAATACTTCCAAATGCCGTTTGGAATACGCATCACCTGACCACTGACGTGTCCATAACCTTCTACTGGTAGAAATGGACAACGCACTTAGACTTGATGCCAGTCGGCAAATATTCCGCTGTGCATCACGCATATATAAAAATGCATCTTTTAAATGCTCTATAGGCAAAAATATACTGTCCCTATCTAGGGTATCAATATTTTCAGTCAGGGAATCCGACCACGCCAACCCAGCACTGCCCATCCAGGCTGAGGCGATTGCTGGTCGCAGTATAACACCAGTATGTGTGTAAATACATTTTAGGATACCCTACTGCTTTCTATCAGCAGGATCCCTAAGGGCGGCCATCTCAGGAGAGGGTAGAGCCCTTACAAGCGTGTGAGCGCTTTATCCACCCTAGGGGGTGTTTCCCAACGCACCCTAACCTCTGGCGGGAAAGGATATAATGCCAATAACATTTTAGAAATTATCAGTTATCATCGGGGGAAAACCACGCATCATCACACACCTCATTTAATTTCTCAGATTCAGGAAAACTACAGGTAGTTTTTCCTCACCGAACATAATACCCCTTTTTGGTGGTACTCGTATTATCAGAAATGTGTAAAACATTTTTCATTGCCTCAATCATGTAACGTGTGGCCCTACTGGAAGTCACATTTGTCTCTTCACCGTCGACACTGGAGTCAGTATCCGTGTCGGCGTCTATATCTGCCATCTGAGGTAACGGGCGCTTTAAAGCCCCTGACGGCCTATGAGACGTCTGGACAGGCCCAAGCTGAGTAGCCGGCTGTCTCATGTCAACCACTGTCTTTTATACAGAGCTGACACTGTCACGTAATTCCTTCCAACAGTTCATCCACTCAGGTGTCGACCCCCTAGGGGGTGACATCACTATTACAGGCAATCTGCTCCGTCTCCACATCATTTTTCTCCTCATACATGTCGACACAAACGTACCGACATACAGCACACACACAGGGAATGCTCTGATAGAGGACAGGACCCCTCTAGCCCTTTGGGGAGACAGAGGGAGAGTTTGCCAGCACACACCAGAGCGCGCTATATTCGTGGCTCCGGATTGGCCAAGAAGGACTTGGTAACCGGAACTTCAAGAGATGCTCACGGAGGATCCGTGGCCTCTACCTCTAAGAAGGGACCTGCTCCAGCAAGGACCCTGTCTGTTCCAAGACTTACCGCGGCTGCGTTTGACGGCAGGGCGGTTGAACGCCGGATCCTGAAGGAAAAAAGGCATTCCGGATGAAGTCATCCCTATCCTGATCAAAGCCAGGAAGGATGTAACCCCAAAACATTATCACCGCATTTGGCGAAAATATGTTGCGTGGTGCGAGGCCAGTAAGGCCCGACGGAGGAAATTCAACTGGGTCGATTCCTACATTTCCTGCAAACAGGAGTGTCTATGGGCCTGAAATTGGGGTCCATTAAGGTTCAAATTTCGGCCCTGTCAATTTTCTTCCAAAAAGAACTAGCTTCAGTCCCTGAAGTTCAGACGTTGTAAAAGGGGTACTGCATATACAGCCTCCTTTTGTGCCTCCAGTGGCACCTTGAGATCTCAATGTAGTTTTTGGGTTCCAAAAGTCACATTGGTTTGAACCACTTAAATCTGTGGAGTTAAAATATCTCACATGGAAAGTGGTCATGCTGTTGGCCCTGGCCTGGGCCAGGCGCGTGTCAGAATTGGCGGCTTTATCCTGTAAAAGTCCTTATCTGATTTTCCATTCGGACAGGGCGGAATTGAGGACTTGTCCTCAGTTTCTCCCTAAGGTGGTTTCAGCGTTTCACCTGAACCAACCTATTGTGGTGCCTGCGGCTACTAGGGACTTGGAGGACTCCAAGTTGCTAGACGTTATCAGGGCCCTGAAAATATGTTTCCAGGACGGCTGGAGTCAGAAAATCTGACTCGCTGTTTATCCTGTATGCACCCAACAAGCTGGGTGCTCCTGCTTCTAAGCAGACTATTGCTCGTTGGATTTGTAGTACAATTCAGCTTGCACATTCTGTGGCAGGCCTGCCACAGCCAAAAATCTGTAAATGCCCACTCCACAAGGAAGATGGGCTCATCTTGGGCGGCTGCCCGAGGGGTCTTGGCTTTACAACTTTGCCGAGCAGCTACTTGGGCAGGAGCAAATATGTTTGTAAAATTCTACAAAATTGATACCCTGGCTGAGGAGGACCTGGAGTTCTCTCATTTGGTGCTGCAGAGTTATCCGCACTCTCCCGCCCGTTTGGGAGCTTTGGTATAATCCCCATGGTCCTTACGGAGTCCCCAGCATCCACTTAGGACGTTAGAGAAAATAAGAATTTACTTACCGATAATTATATTTCTCGTAGTCCGTAGTGGATGCTGGGCGCCCATCCCAAGTGCGGATTGTCTGCAATACTGGTACATAGTTATTGTTACCAAAAAATCGGGTTATTGCTGTAGTGAGCCATCTTTTCTAGAGGCTCCTCTGTTATCATGCTGTTAACTGGGTTTAGATCACAAGTTATATGGTGTGATTGGTGTGGCTGGTATGAGTCTTACCCGGGATTCAAAATCCTTCCTTATTGTGTACGCTCGTCCGGGCACAGTATCCTAACTGAGGCTTGGAGGAGGGTCATAGGGGGAGGAGCCAGTGCACACCAGGTGGTTCTAAAGCTTTACTTTTGTGCCCAGTCTCCTGCGGAGCTGCTATTCCCCATGGTCCTTACGGAGTCCCCAGCATCCACTACGGACTACGAGAAATAGAATTATCGGTAAGTAAATTCTTATTTTTTGTATTATTTTAATCGCACCACTTATATAGCACTTCTGTGCTTCTTATTAACCCTTATTAATTTTCACCTGTGTGCTGACCTGGGGTAGCCGACCTGTGCCGACGTGATGGGGTCCTGCACCCCGGACCCATACCTAGTATTAGGGACCCCCAGTGACGGAGAAGCCTTGTCGATCGGCCTGGGGGCTTAACCCTATATCCGCAGATATACGCAACTAAGATCTCCGTATTATCTGATTATTATGTAGTATTATTATTTTTCACTCAGTGTGCATTAGGGAACACAAATTGTTTTTACTTATCTAATGAAGTCTGGCTGGCTGAAGCTGTAGCAGCTCATCCTCCTGCTGCAGCATGGTCCCGTGTAGCCCTGCCCCTTACTCCCATCTAGCTCCGCCCACTTTGGCTCCCTCCCGACCACTGAATGTCACACAGGGGAGTGGGGAGAGGAGGTTTTGTGCTAACGGCGCTGAGGGGGAGAAAGGGTTTCTGCTTTTGGTGCCGCTGCATGTCTGACAGCAGCCGGCATAGCAGCAGCAGCAGCTCAGCACAGGGATGCAGAGTAGAGAGAACATGTCTCCTTCCTGGTGCCTCCCTGCACTGCATCCTTTTGCTAAGCGGCTAGCGCCGGCCCTGTGTGCAGTGTCACTGACACTGCACAGCACTCTTACCTTTTACATTAATTCAGCCAGTCACAGTTCTGCCAGCCAGTCACTATTGTTATCACCAGTGTCCCAACATGACGCACTACATAAACTACAGCTCCCAGCAGCACTTAGCGCCGAAGCATTCCGCCCCTTAGGGCTGCTGGGAGCTGTAGTTTATGGCGTACATCTTCTTCCCTGTAATGCGGCACGTTGGGACACCGGCGCGAACAATACTGACTGCCTGCTGTGCGAGTCTCCGGGAGAGCCACTGCCAAAGGGAGGACAGCAGCTTAGCTGCTGACACGAGGAGAAGCAGGATAAGCATTACCCGCCCCTCCCCCACTCACAGTACCTCCGGCACCCATACGCGGCACCCCCACACCCCCCCTCCACACCCGCGATAGCTCCGGACCCCTACCCGCAGCGACCCCGTACCTTCCACCGTATCCGCCCCTTCCCCACCCAGGGCAACCCCGCAACTGCTCCTCCCCCACCCGCAGCGGCTCTGGACCACCACCCGCAGCACCCACGCACCCTCCCCCACCTGCGGCACCACCGCAACCACCCCTCCCGTGGCACCCCAGGATCCCATCCGCCTCTTCCCCGCACCCCCTACTCCCCCAACCAAAGCACCTGCTAGGTGATTCACCAGGCCCTGCGTGCGCTGGTCACGCCGTTGCAAGGGGCTTCCACCCCTTAACCATTGCACGCCCTTTGTCCGTGCAATATTTAACCACTCACACAATTATGATTGGATGTAATACTCCATATAATAAAAATATTGCACGCCACAAGGGTGTGCAAGGGTTAAGGGGGCGTAGCCCCTTACGACGGTGTGAAGAGCGCCCGTAGAGTGTGTGTGTGTGTGTGTGTATATATACACACTGCTCAAAAAAATAAAGGGAACACTAAAATAACACATCCTAGATCTGAATGAATGAAATATTCTTATTAAATACTTTGTTCTTTACATAGTTGAATGTGCTGACAACAAAATCACACAAAAATTATCAATGGAAATCACATTTATTAACCCATGGAGGTCTGGATTTGGAGTCGCCCTCAAAATGAAAGTGGAAAAACACACTACAGGCTGATCCAACTTTGATGTAATGTCCTTAAAACAAGTCAAATTGAGGCTCAGTAGTGTCTGTGGCCTCCACGTGCCTGTATGACCTCCCTACAACCCACACAAGTGGCTCAGGTAGTGCAGCTCATCCAGGATGGCACATCAATGCGAGCTGTGGCAAGAAGGTTTGCTGTGTCTGTCAGCGTAGTGTCCAGAGCATGGAGGCGCTACCAGGAGACAGGCCAGTACATCAGGAGACGTGGAGGAGGCCGTAGGAGGACAACAACCCAGCAGCAGGACCGCTACCTCCGCCTTTGTGCAAGGAGGAACAGGAGGGGCACTGCCAGAGCCCTGCAAAATGACCTCCAGCAAGCCACAGATGTGCATATGTCTACTCAAACGATCAGAAACAGACTCCATGAGGGTGGTATGAGGGCCCGACGTCCACAGGTGGGGGTTGTGCTTACAGCCCAACACCGTGCAGGACGTTTGGCATTTGCCAGAGAACACCAAGATTGGCAAATTCGCTACTGGCGCCCTGTGCTCTTCACAGATGAAAGCAGGTTCTCACTGAGCACATGTGACAGACGTGACAGTCTGGAGACGCCAAGGAGAACATTCTGCTGCCTGCAACATCCTCCAGCATGACCGGTTTGGCAGTGGGTCAGTAATGGTGTGGGGTGGCATTTCTTTGGGGGGCTGCACAGCCCTCCATGTGCTCGCCAGAGGTAGCCTGACTGCCATTAGGTACCGAGGTGAGATCCTCAGACCCCTTGTGAGACCATATGCTGGTGCGGTTGGCCCTGGGTTCCTCCTAATGCAAGACAATGCTAGACCTCATGTGGCTGGAGTGTGTCAGCAATTCCTGCAAGACGAAGGCATTGATGCTATGGACTGGCCCGCCCGTTCCCCAGACCTGAATCCAATTGAGCACATCTGGGACATCATGTCTCGCTCCATCCACCAACGCCACGTTTGACCACAGACTGTCCAGGAGTTGGCGTATGCTTTAGTCCAGGTCTGGGAGGAGATCCCTCAGGAGACCATCTGCCACCTCATCAGGAGCATGCCCAGGCGTTGTAGGGAGGTCATACAGGCACGTGGAGGCCACAGACACTACTGAGCCTCATTTTGACTTGTTTTAAGGACATTACATCAAAGTTGGATCAGCCTGTAGTGTGTTTTTCCACTTTAATTTTGAGGGTGACTCCAAATCCAGACCTCCATGGGTTAATAAATTTGATTTCCATTGATAATTTTTGTGTGATTTTGTTGTCAGCACATTCAACTATGTAAAGAACAAAGTATTTAATAAGAATATTTCATTCATTCAGATCTAGGATGTGTTATTTTAGTGTTCCCTTTATTTTTTTGAGCAGTGTATATGTATGGATTCAAAGAAAAGGATTTACCTGGTAAGTACCAAAATCCTATTTTTTATATATATATATATATATATATATATATATATATATATATATATATATATATATATATATATATAATGTGTGTGTGTAAAAAATAGAAGTAATCAGCGCCTAATAATGCCCAGAAAATGACGGTGGGGACATAGAATGAAATTTAGTGAAACAAATGGGACAAGCACTTCTCAGATAGGAATCTTCGGTCCTCAGACCAATATCATCACAGTGATATGCAAAAGAGAAAAAGAAACAACCAATAGTGTGTACCGTTTAAACCTATATGTACTTATAGCATTTTTCTACTTAGTGAGTGTTAATTGGAAACGCTCCCAGAATATCACTCCACAATAGCGTAGTAGAAAGATAATTTTTCACATTTAATTAAGTACATAAAATATATCCACGGTTTAAAATGAGCAGGTATTGCACGTGCAAGAAACAAATGATATAGAAGCTTATCTGTCCATAAATATAGGGTCCAGGATATCTCCCTTCACATTTACTTTAGTACATAAATTAAACCACGGTTTAAAACGAGCAGGTATCACACGTACAAGAAACAATTGATATAAAAGCTTATCTGTCCATCAAAAGAGGGTCCAGGGTAACTCCCGACGCGTTTTGTCCCAATGCAAAGGACTTGATGAAGTCCAGATAGGACGAAACGCGTTCGGTGTTACCCGCCTTCTCAAAGTTAAGATAACTATCTTTTACCTACGTTTGATCTTATCAATTTTATTAGTAGTAATTTGATCCTCCTGTTCTTAGATTAACTTTTTATAGTACCATTGCATATAGTCTGTGTACTTTTTTACAACTCCAGACACATTTTTAAATGTTTTATTGGTTTTTCTTTTTTCTTTTTACATGTGGTTTTGTATTATACTTTTCACTGGTGCTAATTTTATTTGATTAAATACTTGAAAATTTGCAATATAGCCCCTCCTCTTTTTAAAATTTTATGACACCATTGGTCGCTTTTAAACACCTTATCTATTTCCTATATATATATATATATATATATATATATATATATATAATATGTGTTTTTTGTTGTTTTTTTAAATGTCCAAGTAGCAATAAAAAAAAAAAAGGGCATTCTTATTTTGAATCCTCTTTATGTTACAATAGCACTGGCATATTGGAGAGAAGAGTGGTGGGCGCAGGTTGGGGTTCTGGAGCTTAGATACCAGTTCCAAGAGCAAAGCTGATCCACCTTTAGCTTTCATCTTCATTACTCCACAGCTGCCTTACAATGGCTTAAACTCCAAGCTAGATATTTAGAGACGGGTTGTTCAAAAACACTCTGCCTGATGGTATATAATGCTGTGCCTCCTCTTTCTGCCTGATGGTATATAATGCTGCGCCTCCTCTTTCTGCCTGATGGTATATAATGCTGAGCCTCCTCTGTCTGCCTGATGGTATGTAATGCTGTGCCTCCTCTGTCTGCCTGATGGTATATAATGCTGCACCTCCTCTTTCTGCCTGATGGTATATAATGCTGAGCCTCCTCTGTCTGCCTGATGGTATATAGTGCCGCGCCTCCTCTTTCTGCCTGATGGTATATAATGCTGCGCCTCCTCTTTCTGCCTGATGGTATGTAATGCTGCGCCTCCTCTTTCTGCCTGATGGTATATAATGCTGCGCCTCCTCTTTCTGCCTCCTGGTATATAATGCTGCGCCTCCTCTTTCTGCCTCCTGGTATATAATGCTGCGCCTCCTCTTTCTGCCTCCTGGTATGTAATGCTGCTCCTCCTCTTTCTGCCTGATGGTGTATAATGCTGCGCCTCCTCTTTCTGCCTGATGGTATATAATGCTGCGCCTCCTCTTTCTGCCTGATGGTGTATAATGCTGCGCCTCCTCTGTCTGCCTGATGGTATATAGTGCCGCGCCTCCTCTTTCTGCCTGATGGTATATAATGCTGCGCCTCCTCTTTCTGCCTGATGGTATATAGTGCTGTGCCTCCTCTTTCTGCCTGATGGTATATAATGCCGCGCCTCCTCTTTCTGCCTGATTGTATATAATTCCGCGCCTCCTCTTTCTGCCTGATGGTATATAGTGCCGCGCCTCCTCTTTCTGCATGATGGTATATAATGCTGCGCCTCCTCTTTCTGCCTGATGGTATATAATGCTGCGCCTCCTCTGTCTGCCTGATGGTATATAATGCCGTGCCTCCTCTTTCTGCCTGATGGTATATAATGCCGCGCCTCCTCTTTCTGCCTGATGGTATATAATGCTGCGCCTCCTCTGTCTGCCTGATGGTATATAATGCTGTGCCTCCTCTTTCTGCCTGATGGTATATAATGCTGCGCCTCCTCTTTCTGCCTGATGGTATATAATGCTGCACCTCCTCTTTCTGCCTGATGGTATGTAATGCTGTGCCTCCTCTTTCTGCCTGATGGTATATAATGCCGTGCCTCCTCTTTCTGCCTGATGGTATATAATGCCGCGCCTCCTCTTTCTGCCTGATGGTCTATAGTGCCGCGCCTCCTCTTTCTGCCTGATGGTATATAGTGCTGTGCCTCCTCTTTCTGCCTGATGGTATATAATGCCGCGCCTCCTCTTTCTGCCTGATTGTATATAATTCCGCGCCTCCTCTTTCTGCCTGATGGTATATAGTGCCGCGCCTCCTCTTTCTGCATGATGGTATATAATGCTGCGCCTCCTCTTTCTGCCTGATGGTATATAGTGCTGCGCCTCCTCTGTCTGCCTGATGGTATGTAATGCTGCGCCTCCTCTGTCTGCCTGATGGTATGTAATGCTGCGCCTCCTCTGTCTGCATGATGGTATATAATGCTGCACCTCCTTTCTGCCTGATGGTATATAATGCTGCGCCTCCTCTGTCTGCCTGATGGTATGTAATGCTGCGCCTCCTCTGTCTGCCTGATGGTATATAATGCTGCGCCTCCTCTTTCTGCCTGATGGTATATAATGCTGCACCTCCTCTTTCTGCCTGATGGTATATAATGCTGCGCCTCCTCTTTCTGCCTCCTGGTATATAATGCTGCGCCTCCTCTTCCTGCCTGATGGTATATAATGCTGCACCTCCTCTTTCTGCCTGATGGTATGTAATGCTGTGCCTCCTCTTTCTGCCTGATGGTATATAATGCCGCGCCTCCTCTTTCTGCCTGATGGTATATAGTGCCGCGCCTCCTCTTTCTGCCTGATGGTATATAGTGCTGTGCCTCCTCTTTCTGCCTGATGGTATATAATGCCGCGCCTCCTCTTTCTGCCTGATTGTATATAATTCCGCGCCTCCTCTTTCTGCCTGATGGTATATAGTGCCGCGCCTCCTCTTTCTGCCTGATGGTATATAATGCTGCGCCTCCTCTTTCTGCCTGATGGTATATAGTGCTGTGCCTCCTCTGTCTGCCTGATGGTATGTAATGCTGCTCCTCCTCTGTCTGCCTGATGGTATATAAAGCTGCGCCTCCTCTGTCTGCCTGATGGTATATAATGCTGCGCCTCCTCTCTGCCTGATGGTATGTAATGCTGCGCCTCCTCTGTCTGCCTGATGGTATATAATGCTGCGCTTCCTCTGTATGCCTGATGGTATGTAATGCTGCGCCTCCTCTGTCTGCCTGATGGTATATAATGCTGCGCCTCCTCTGTCTGCCTGATGGTATGTAATGCTGCGCCTCCTCTGTCTGCCTGATGGTATATAGTGCTGCGCCTCCTCTTTCTGCCTGATGGTATATAATGCTGCGCCTCCTCTTTCTGCCTGATGGTATATAATGCTGCGCCTCCTCTTTCTGCCTGATGGTATATAATGCTGCGCCTCCTCTTTCTGCCTGATGGTATATAATGCTGCGCCTCCTCTTTCTGCCTCCTGGTATATAATGCTGCGCCTCCTCTTTCTGCCTCCTGGTATATAATGCTGCGCCTCCTCTTTCTGCCTCCTGGTATATAATGCTGCGCCTCCTCTTTCTGCCTCCTGGTATATAATGCTGCGCCTCCTCTTTCTGCCTGATGGTATGTAATGCTGCGCCTTCTTTTTCTGCCTGATGGTATATAATGCTGCGCCTCCTCTTTCTGCCTGATGGTATATAATGCCGCGCCTCCTCTTTCTGCCTGATGGTATATAATGCTGCGCCTCCTCTGTCTGCCTGATGGTATGTAATGCTGCGCCTCCTCTGTCTGCCTGATGGTATGTAATGCTGCGCCTCCTCTGTCTGCCTGATGGTATGTAATGCTGCGCCTCCTCTGTCTGCCTGATGGTATGTAATGCTGCGCCTCCTCGGTCTGCCTGATGGTATGTAATGCTGCGCCTCCTCGTTCCCAGTGTCTTGTCCTGTCTCTGTCTAGACGAGCAGGTCATGTGAGGGGTTTTGGGGTACGAGGTTTGTCTACTGTAAATGCAGAGACTCTCCATCTGCTCTTCAGAGTTCCCATGGAGGGTAATTCAGAGTTGCGGAACCAAAAAACAGCCAGAAACTGTTTTGGCAGCAAAGTGAATTAAACTCTCGTGTTCATGCGCGCTATGCATCAAGCTTTACGCGTTGAATGTGGGCGTGGTGGCTCTTAAGGAGGAGGCGGACAGAGACATTTCATTGTTCTTCCCAAGGCTAAAAAGCTCAGATTTTTTAACCCTTTCTCGGGGGTATGGGTCATTGGGTCGACTCAACTTAGGTCGACAGTCATTGGGTTGACAACGGTTGGTCAACATGTATTATGTCGACAGGGTAACTAGGTCGACATGTTCGTTAGGTCGACCTGTGAAAAGGACGACATGAGTTTTTGGATTTTTTTGGGTGTCGTTTTCTTCGTAAAGTGACGGGGAACCCCAGTTAGTGCACCGTGTCCCCTCGCATGGCTCGCTTTGCTCTGCACAGGTTACCGTTACAGTCGTCCACGTGGATTGTCAAGTATGGTAAAATGAAAATAATAATGTGAAAAACTCATGTCGACCTTGACCTGTCAACCTAGTACAGGTCGCCGTAATGACCATGTTGACCTGACGCATGTCGACCTATCGTGGTCGACCTAACAACCGTATCCCTTTCTCGGGTTTAGCAGTTTGGGAAGTTTTGAATCGGGAAGATAATACGATAATCAGAATCCGCTTTATTGGCCAGGTGTACTCACGTACACTAGGAATTCTATGTGGTACAATGCATCGCCAAGCAGCGACATGAAGGGGGAATACATAGCATACATTACACACATTACACGTATGAGTTTATACTGCACATTGCAACTGTACAATAGACTCAACATATTAGACATATTATACACGTAAGACTAAAAACTAAGGCTGCTTGGCAGAGCAGCACCGAGGCAGCCATCCGCGGCGCCAACTAGAACTCAAACAATGCACATAATACAGAAGATTTAAGTATTACATCAAAAGATAAACCACACAGACAATAAAGACACAGAAAGAATAATGCAGGATTGGTGTAGGCATTTTGGGTAATAACCTCCAGGGGTTGTGTATTCCACCCTCACAAGGCACCAGGTGCGGCAGCCATCTTAGGCGCACTGCGTAGGATTACCCAGGGTGGAATAGTCCACCCCTAGAAGAGAACACAAAACGGGGAGATTGCAGAGTCCTTAGGTTCAGAGTAGGGTTCCAATAAAACCATCAGGTCCATGTATTTTTCATCCCATCCACAAGCGCACCAGATAAGGCAGCCATGTTGGGCGCACTACGAAGGTTACACAGTGGGAGATGAGCCATACAAGGGCCAAATGCATTCACGGGAAAACTGACACGTGTGTAAGAGTATGCTATACCCTGCATGGAAAGATCCAAATGAAGCACACCCTGCCCATGGAGGAACCATCCGAGGCAGCCATGTGAGGCGCACTGTGTAGGTTACTGCTGGCAGGGTGTGCAACCAATGGAGGTACACATTACGGGAATAGCACACAGTGGGGGGGAAACAGAAGGTTTCTCCCTCCAGGCAACTGTTTCCAGCCTGCAGGACCAAAAATGTACGTCAAAATGATAAAATGCCACAATTTCCGTTGTGCGGATCAGTACCCTCTCCCACCACAAGGAGGAAGACTTGTACAGAATGTGAACATGAAATCAAACCAGTTCTGTCGCCTCAGTTCCCTTCATCAGAAGTTTCTCTGTCTAATTTCTGTTCAAGAAATCTTCAGAGCTATTTATTGTTCTACAGAGTCCGTGTCGCGGTCTCTCAGAATGTCAGGGAATTATTCCCGCAACATAGTCGCACATCTGCGTGATGTTCATGTCACAGTCTTGCAGCAATGCCCCATGGGATATTTGTAACATTCTGGGACCTGGAAATGATGGACGATATGTTGGTTGGTCATTTATTGCCAAAAATACCTAAAACATGCGCTTTGTACAATTCTGTGCAGATTTTTTAGGCAGGTGTGAAAAAAATGCTGCAACATAAAAATTATTTCAAAAATAGAAGTTAGTTTATTTTTATCAATTAACAAACTGTAAAGTGAATGAACAGAAGAGAAATCCTAAAATCAATATTTAGTGTTACCACCCTTTGCCTTCAAAACAGCAACAATTCTAGGTACACTTGCACACAGTTTTTGGAGGACCTCTGCAGGGAGGTTGTTCCATGGATCTTGGAGAAGTAACCACAGATCTCCTGTAGATGTAGCTTGCTCAGATCCTTCTGTCTCCATGAAATCCCAGACAGACTCGATGATGTTGAGATCAGGGCTCTGTGGGGGCCATATCATCATTTCCCGGACTCCTTGTTCTTCTTTACGTTGAAGATGGTTCTGAATGACATTGGCTGTATGTTTGGGGTGGTTGTCCTGCTGTAGAATAAATTTGGAGCCAATCAGATGCCTCCCTGATGGCATTGCATGATGGATCAGTATCTGCCTATATTTCTTAGCGTTGAGGACACCATTAATCCTGACCAAATCCCCAACTCCATTTGCTGGAAAACCAGGTCAGTTTTACTTTGCAAATGATTGCCGCTTTAAAAAAAAAAATAGTATGAATTCGGCCGGAATCTCCGAGCTCCAGCCATCTAGCATGACATTACATCTGGCCCTTGGTGTGAAAGCCATGGAGTCTCTGCTACTTCCAGCTGTCTTGCCGCCTTTTCCTCCAGGCGCGTCTGGATGCTAATCATCGTCTGGCCTCGCCTAGGGTACTGGTGTCAGCTTCGTCCATCTTTTCTTTCCAGTATCGGTTGGCTCTGCTTCCGCATGTTCTTTCCTACCTCTTTGCCTCTTATTACCCAGTTTTGTTTTATCATTGTGTCCTATTGTAAAGCGCAACGGAATATGCTGCACTATACAGAAAACACATAATAAATAAATAAGGCGTTCTCTGTGTTCAGCCACCTTCTGTGCCTCCAACTTCCCAATGGGATCTCAAACTGGCGTTGACCTTCCTTCAGTCGACTGTGTTTGAGCCCCTAGAAGAGGATGATGTCCTGGAAAACAGTTCTGCGTTTGGCTCTTGCTTCCACTAGGAGGTTGTTGGGAGCTTGGGGCTCTGTCCTATCGCTCTCCTTACCTGCTATTTCATGATCGGGCAGAGCTTCGTGTGAATCTGACTCTCTTGCTTTCCGCATTAATCAACCCATTATGGTTTATGTGTTGACTGAAGTCTCTTGCCCATCTCTTGATGTGGTTCGAGCTCTTTGGGGCTGTGTTGCTCATACTGTCGCCTTGCAGAAGTCCGAATTGCTATTTGGTGCCTCCGAACAGGGTTTGCCTGCTTCCAGGTGGTCATTTGTCAGGCTTGCGTGCCTAGTGTTTGGCTTCCACCTTGTTCTATCTCTGCACACTTGACATGCTCACTAGGGACCTCCTGGGCTGCTCGCAGGGGAGCCTCTGCTTCCCAACTGTGTCGTATGACTACTTGGTCTACGGTACATAAGTTTATTCAGTTGATACCTTTGCAACCCCTTAACTGACAATTCTTTTTTTCCAAGAAACGCTCAGAAATGTAATGAATTAAGTGAAGAACATGCGTTTCAATTCATCCAAATTATAATATATATATATAATTTTTTTTTATTTATTTCTGATAGTCAAACATCAGAGCATTGGTCGGAACATCATAAACATCACGACTATTGCGTCTTTCATTTTAACAGCTGCCCAGCCACCAGGTACACTGGAAAGGGGGGGGTATTTTACACTTTCCCTGCAGCTGCTATTGTCTGCAGTCGCCGGGTGGGGGATCCTGCCATGCTGAGGGTGCAGAGGGACCTTCCGGTCTTCCGGAGAGGCAGCTGCCGGAAGTTTCTCTTACCTTCAGCTACCCACACAGTATATCTGACTGGTCTCCTGTGCGACCAGATCGGATAAGGCACTAGTTGGTGTGGTCGCACATGATGCAACCATGCCAGGCAAGTGGTTAAACAGGGTTTGCTAGCATGGTCTTGCAGGTATCTCTGCACTGTCCCATCTGTGAGGACAACTTTGAGACGTCCCCTGTATATCTCCAGTGTCCTCTAGTGGATGAAGGAGAAAATAGGATTTTGGTACTCACTGATAAATCCGCCTCTCCAAATCCATAGGGGACAGTGGATGTCCCGTCCTGTTTCTCCCCCCCCCCCCCCCCCCCATCTCTTCCCCAGCACTGTTCTTTCCTGTATTTGTTTCTTTGTAGGTTTGCAGCTGCTTTATGTTGTTTGCAATGTTTCTGTTTTGGTTCTTGGACCACTTCTCCCCTTTTTTCTCTCTTTACTTTTGTTGTCTACTCTCCGTCTCCACTCGGCCTTGGTTAATCTTAGCTGAGGCCAGTGGGGTATAGAGGGGGAAGAGCTATCTTGTGTTTTTAAGAATTAAAATGCCAGTCTTCGCTCCTCACCCCTCTATACCCCAGTGTAACTCCAGTGTCCCCTGTTGAATTGGTGAAAGGTTTTTGGTACTTACTGTTAAATCCCTATCTTCTGCGCTACTTCATGGCAACCATTACTATGGATGACATCCCATCCCACCTTTAGCTTCAGACAGGGGCCGCCCATGTTAGGTATATAGGTGTACTCCTCCCCTCCTTCATTAGTCTTTTAACTCTGCTCCCTCCGTTGTGTCAGTTCTACGGAAACAACATGGTTTATTATCATGACAATGCCACCTGCCATGTTTTCAGAGCAACGCTGGACTGGTATACAGAAAATTCGGTAACCCTGATGCACTGACTAGCTCACAGTCCAGATTTAAACCCCATTGAGAACCTCTGTGAGGAATTGGAGTGATGGGTGTGTTCTAGACTGACTCAACCTTCTTCAGGGTCACAGTTGATCACTGTACTTAAGGTGGAATGGCAAAATGTACCACCTGCGGTTGTCCAGGAATGTGAGGACAGTTTGGCAGGAAGGGTGTCTGCAGTAATCACTGCCCGTGGTGGACCTGCAAAGTACTAACATCAATAACATCTCTGTGTATCTGCTGTCAGTGTCCAATCTTTTTTGTCTACATACCGTATATACTCGAGTATAAGTCGACCCGAATGTAAGCCGAGGCATTTAATTTTACCACAAAAACCTGGGAAAACTCATTGACTCGAGTATAAGCCTAGGGTGGGAAATGCAGCTCTAGCCGTACACAGCCCTCAGTGCCAGATATGCCCTCATGCTGCCAGATATGCCCCACAGTGCCAGATATGCCCTCATGCTGCCAGATATGCCCCACAGTGCCAGATGTGCCCTCATGCTACCAGATATGCCCCACTGTGCCAGATGTGCCCTCATGCTGCCAGATATGCCCCACAGTGCCAGGAAGGGTACTTACCCTCCATCGCTCCCGCGTTGTCTTCTGAAGGAGGGACACGGAGGGCACAGCGCGCGGCTCTCCTGTGTCCCTCCTGCGTCTCCGGCGGCGTGTGTGTATTAAATGAAGTGCCGGTTCGTGAGCCAATCGGAGAAATCAGACAAAGAGAAAACTACTAAGGTAGGATTGGCGCTGTAAGACTTCAGCTGATGCGACTCCGTAGGAATTGTTCAACTAAGGAATCATTTTTGCTCCAAACTGACCAATTACTTGAGAGATTTAGGGATAGAGAATATCCCCAATATATATTAGATAAGGCTATGAAAGAGGTATTATCAATGGATAGACGGTCCCTATTGTTACCAAAAATTCGGGCAACACATACAGATGGAAAAAATAGAGAACTGGCGTTTATTTCTAAATGTAATAATGAATCTCATAATATTAAATCTATTGTCAAACGGAACTATCCTATGTTAAAGAGTGATCCTCTTCTGTCCAAAATACTCCCCCCTAACCCGGAATTTATCTTTAGAAAGAATAAGTCTCTTAAAACTATATTGGCTCCTAGCCAACTGAAAACTGTACATCCAAAGTCTCCAAGGGTAGACTCTTGGCTAACACTGGGAATTTGTGGCTTCTACAAAAGTGGAGTCAACAGATGTACCACTAGTTTCCATGTATGCAATAAGACGAAAGAAGTAGTCTCTCCTGTCGATCAAAAAATCCTGAACATTTCTAGCCTTATCAATTGTAACACCTCTTGGGTAATCTACCGTCTTCAGTGTAGTTGCCTGTTGAATTATGTGGGTAGAACCACCAGAAGTCTGAAGTCCAGGTTCAAGGAGCACCGTAGGAACATCATTAACGGTGCTACTAACCACAGTGTCCCGAGACATTTCTTAAAATTTCATAATAAAGATCCAAAGTCTCTAACAATTCTAGGCCTGGAGCACATCAAACAAACAAAGAGGGGGGGAGACAGGTTTACACGTTTGGGTAAGCAAGAAATATTCTGGACATTTCAGCTTGACACACTGTGTCCCAGTGGCCTAAATGAGGCTCTAGAATTGAACGCTATATTGTGAGATTTCGGGTGCGTCCAGGATGCTAGGTGATGCTGTTGACCATATTTGATGTATACCAATCATGGATTTAAATTACGACTTTATTCAGTCTTTTGGTTGGATGTATATGATCATATATTTTTTAATCATTTGTAGATTGGGTATGTATGTGGATGTAATTATATATCCACATACATAAAATTATTAAGTGACAATATTACTCAATATAAAAACTGGTAACTCTCGGGTTTATTTTTACTAACAGAAATTGTAGTGGATTTTGAACCAGAATTATTGTTAATGTTGTAATATATAATCTTTCCATATCGTCCTACTACCAATATGTCTATGGGTATTTAATAAGGATCTAGTGTTTATTTTCTTCTGATGTAGTGACCAAACCAAATAATCTTTTAGAGACAGCTATGAGTGACCACTTATTTAGGATGTCATAGGAATGTGATCCTTTATGCTTTAATTATGTCCGTGTTTCCATGGGTGTGCGGCGTCTGTTGCTGTCGCCGGGCGGTACGATGACACTGTGTCCTGGCCGCCCTAGGGTGGTGTGAGGCGGATGCGGTGCCGTCGACCGTGCGGCGGTATCGGTGGGCGGTGCGCCCCATTTGGCCCACAGGCACGATTGCTCTGAGGCTGGCGACGGAGTTATATTCTTATATATAGTCTTTTTTTCAAACAAAGGGGATATCTTCCTGTTTACTTTTGTTGCTGGGCAACATGATGACACATTAGGTCACGTGACAGCAACTGGATCACGTGACCGATGAAGAAAATTTCTCACTTCCCTGTGAGCTCATCAGTGGGGACGGGGCGCGATACCTGTCTCCGCGGTAGAGTAGTTACTATTGCTGCTAGGCAACGGGGGGGATTGGCCACATCACGTGATCGGAGTCCGATCACGTGACTGATATGTGAACACGTGATCAACATTTGATTGGCCACAACATATGTCCATCTCGAATAAGTTAAAGAGAGGCTTGACACTCAGGCATAAGAAGATATTGTTATACTTCCCACTTCCAGGATTAACGATCATGCGACTATACTAAGAATATTAAAATGCTGGTTAATCTACATTTTCTGCACCTCGTTATTGTGATTGTTTGTTAGGACTACTCTTCTGGCTGTCAATATTTTAATCCTGTTAGGTTAGTTTTCTAATTTGAATAATATTTGTATTGATTGATTTATACACACCTGTGGGGTATTGTGATTCAACACTGCTATATAAAGGGCTTTTCGGCACACTGCTTTTATACCTTGAAAAAGCTGCTCCAGCAGTGAAACGCGTCGGTGACAAGTCTGGGACTCCTAAATCTTTGATACAAGCCTGTTGTCCAGTGATTGGGAACTGCGGTCCGATTGGGACATTTCTGACAAGCCATTGTGAAAGACCTTGCCATGGTCCACCCTTCAGCAGAGTACCATCATGGGAAAATACAGCCAGTGAGAGGATCTCCATTATCACACAGGAGTGCTAACCTATTGGAGGACTCAAATGGAACTGGTAATCTCTGGCTCAATATAATTTCCCTAGGAAGCAGGCTTTCATATGAACTTTCCCAGCTAAATAGATCAGTTATTACTGAAACATTCAATTTTTCAGCAGTGTTGCTCCGTGCCCTACATCTATTGGTGTTTTCCATATATTTTTTTTTTCTTAATTTACTTGTTGCAACAGTATATTTATTAGTGATGAGCGGGTTCGGTTCCTCGGAAACCGAACCCCCCCGAACTTCACCCATTTTACACGGGTCCGAGGCATACTCGGATTCTCCCGTATGGCTCGGTTAACCCGAGCGCACCCGAACGTCATCATCCCGCTGTCGGATTCTCGCGAGATTTGGATTCTATATAAGCAGCCGCGCGTTGCCGCCATTTTCACTCGTGCATTGGAAATGTTAGGGAGAGGACGTGGCTGGCGTCCTCTCCGTTTATTCATTGTTGATGCAAATATTTGTGCTTGCTTATATCTTAATTGTGGGACTGGGGAGCAGCCGTATTATTAATATAGGAGGAGTACAGTGCAGAGTTTTGCTGATCAGTGACCACCAGTTTTATCCGTTCTCTGCCTGAAAAAAACGCTCCTTATCTGTGCTCAGTGTGCTGCATATATCTGTGCTCACACTGCTTTATTGTGGAGACTGGGGACCACCAGTATATTATATAGGAGGAGTACAGTGCAGAGTTTTGCTGACAGTGACCACCAGTATACGTTGTCTGCCTGAAAAACACTCCATATCTGTGCTCAGTGTGCTACATATATCTGTGCTCACACTGCTTTATTGTAGGTACTGGGGACCAGCAGTATTATATAGGAGGAGTACAGTGCAGAGTTTTGCTGACCAGTGACCACCAGTATACATTGTCTGCCTGAAAAACACTCCATATCTGTGCTGCATTGTAGTATATAGTAGGAGTACAGTGCATAATTTTGCTGACCACCAGTATATAATATATAGCATTACGGTACAGTAGGCCACTGCTCTACCTACCTCTGTGTCGTCAAGTATACTATCCATCCATACCTGTGGTGCATTTCAGTTGTGCGCAGTATATATAGTAGTAGGCCATTGCTATTGATACTGGCATATAATTCCACACATTAAAAAATGGAGAACAAAAATGTGGAGGGTAAAATAGGGAAAGATCAAGATCCACTTCCACCTCGTGCTGAAGCTGCTGGCATTAATCATGGCCGAGACGATGAAATGCCATCAACGTCGTCTGCCAAGGCCGATGCCCAATGTCATAGTAGAGAGCATGTAAAATCCAAAAAACAAAAGTTCAGTAAAATGACCCAAAAATCAAAATTGAAAGCGTCTGATGAGAAACGTAAACTTGCCAATATGCCATTTACCACACGGAGTGGCAAGGAACGGCTGAGGCCCTGGCCTATGTTCATGGCTAGTGGTTCAGATTCACATGAGGATGGAAGCACTCATCCTCTCGCTAGAAAAATGAAAAGACTTAAGCTGGCAAAAGCACAGCAAAGAACTGTGCGTTCTTCTAAATCACAAATCCCCAAAGAGAGTCCAATTGTGTCGGTTGCGATGCCTGACCTTCCCAACACTGGACGGGAAGAGCTTGCGCCTTCCACCATTTGCATGCCCCCTGCAAGTGCTGGAAGGAGCACCCGCAGTCCAGTTCCTGATAGTCAGATTGAAGATGTCAGTGTTGAAGTACACCAGGATGAGGAGGATATGGGTGTTGCTGGGGAGGAAATTGACCAGGAGGATTCTGATGGTGAGGTGGTTTGTTTAAGTCAGGCACCCGGGGAGACACCTGTTGTCCGTGGGACGAATATGGCCATTGACATGCCTGGTCAAAATACAAAAAAAATCAGCTCTTCGGTGTGGAATTATTTCAACACAAATGCGGACAACAGGTGTCAAGCCGTGTGTTGCCTTTGTCAAGCTGTAATAAGTAGGGGTAAGGACGTTAACCACCTTGGAACATCCTCCCTTATACGTCACCTGCAGCGCATTCATCATAAGTCAGTGACAAGTTCAAAAAGTTTGGATGACAGCGGAAGCAGTCCACTGACCAGTAAATTCCTTCCTCTTGTAACCAAGCTCCTGCAAACCACACCACCAACTCCCTCAGTGTCAATTTCCACCTTACACAGGAAAGCCAATAGTCCTGCAGGCCATGTCACTGGCAAGTCTGACGAGTCCTCTCCTGCCTGGGATTCCTCCGATGCATCCTTGAGTGTAGCGCCTACTGCTGCTGGCGCTGCTGTTGTTGCTGCTGGGAGTCGATCGTCATCCCAGAGGGGAAGTCGGAAGACCACTTGTACTACTTCCAGTAAGCAATTGACTGTCCAACAGTCCTTTGCGAGGAAGATGAAATATCACAGCAGTCATCCTGCTGCAAAGCGTATAACTCAGGCCTTGGCAGCCTGGGCGGTGAGAAACGTGGTTCCGGTATCCACCGTTAATTCAGAGGCAACTACAGACTTGATTGAGGTACTGTGTCCCCGGTACCAAATACCATCTAGGTTCCATTTCTCTAGGCAGGCGATACCGAAAATGTACACAGACGTCAGAAAAAGAGTCACCAGTGTCCTAAAAAATGCAGTTGTACCCAATGTCCACTTAACCACGGACATGTGGACAAGTGGAGCAGGGCAGACTCAGGACTATATGACTGTGACAGCCCACTGGGTAGATGTATTGCCTCCCGCAGCAAGAACAGCAGCGGCGGCACCAGTAGCAGCATCTCGCAAATGCCAACTCGTTCCTAGGCAGGCTACGCTTTGTATCACCGCTTTCCATAAGAGGCACACAGCTGACAACCTCTTACGGAAACTGAGGAACATCATCGCAGAATGGCTTACCCCAATTGGACTCTCCTGGGGATTTGTGACATCGGACAACGCCACCAATATTGTGCGTGCATTACATCTGGGCAAATTCCAGCAAGTCCCATGTTTTGCACATACATTGAATTTGGTGGTGCAGAATTATTTAAAAAATGACAGGGGCGTGCAAGAGATGCTGTCGGTGGCCCGAAGAATTGCGGGCCACTTTCGGCATTCAGCCACCGCGTGCCGAAGACTGGAGCACCACCAAACATTCCTGAACCTGCCCTGCAATCATCTGAAGCAAGAGGTGGTAACGAGGTGGAATTCAACCCTCTATATGTTTCAGAGGATGGAGGAGCAGCAAAAGGCCTTTCAAGCCTATACATCTGCCCACGATATAGGCAAAGGAGGTGGAATGCACCTGTCTCAAGCGCAGTGGAGAATGATTTCAACGTTGTGCAAGGTTCTGCAACCCTTTGAACTTGCCACACGTGAAGTCAGTTCAGACACTGCCAGCCTGAGTCAGGTCATTCCCCTCATCAGGCTTTTGCAGAAGAAGCTGGAGACATTGAAGGAGGAGCTAAAACAGAGCGATTCCGCTAGGCATGTGGGACTTGTGGATGGAGCCCTTAATTCGCTTAACCAGGATTCACGGGTGGTAAATCTGATGAAATCAGAGCACTACATTTTGGCCACCGTGCTCGATCCTAGATTTAAAACCTACGTTGTATCTCTCTTTCCGAAAGACACAAGTCTGCAGAGGTTCAAAGACCTGCTGGTGAGAAAATTGTCAAGTCAAGCGGAACGTGACCCGTCAACCTCTCCTCCTTCACATTCTCCCGCAACTGGGGGTGCGAGGAAAAGGCTAAGAATTCCGAGCCCACCCACTGGCGGTGATGCATGGCAGTCTGGAGCGAGTGCTGACATCTGGTACGGACTGAAGGACCTGCCAACGATTACTGACATGTCATCTACTGTCACTGCATATGATTCTCTCACCATTGAAAGAATGGTGGAGGATTATATGAGTGACCTCATCCAAGTAGGCACGTCAGACAGTCCGTACGTATACTGGCAGGAAAAAAAGGCAATTTGGAGGCTCTTGCACAAACTGGCTTTATTCTACCTAAGTTGCCCTCCCTCCAGTGTGTACTCCGAAAGAGTGTTTAGTGCAGCCGCTCACCTTGTCAGCAATCGGCGTACGAGGTTACTTCCAGAAAATGTGGAGAAGATGATGTTCATCAAAATGAATTATAATCAATTCCTCCGTGGAGACATTCACCAGCAGCAATTGCCTCCAGAAAGTACACGGGGATCTGAGATGGTGGATTCCAGTGGGGACGAATTAATAATCTGTGAGGAGGGGGATGTACACAGTGAAAGGGGTGAGGAATTGGAGGATGATGATGAGGTGGACATCTTGCCTCTGTAGAGCCAGTTTGTGCAAGGAGAGATTGATTGCTTCTTTTTTGGTGGGGGCCCAAACCAACCAGTCATTTCAGTCACAGTCGTGTGGCAGACCCTGTCGCTGAAATGATGGGTTCGTTAAAGTGTGCATGTCCTGTTTATACAACATAAGGGTGGGTGGGAGGGCCCAAGGACAATTCCATCTTGCACCTCTTTTTTCTTTCATTTTTTTCTTTGCATCCTGTGCTGTTTGGGGACAATTTTTTTGAAGTGCCATCCTGTCTGACACTACAGTGCCACTCCTAGATGGGCCAGGTGTTTGTGTTGGCCACTTGTGTCGCTTAGCTTAGTCACGCAGCGACCTTGGTGCGCCTCTTTTTTTCTTTGCATCATGTGCTGTTTGGGGACTATTTTTTTGAAGTGCCACCCTGTCTGACACTGCAGTGCCACTCCTAGATGGGCCCGGTGTTTGTGTCGGCCACTTGGGTCGCTTAGCTTAGCCATCCAGCGACCTCGGTGCAAATTTTAGGACTAAAAATAATATTGTGAGGTGTTCAGAATAGACTGAAAATGAGTGTAAATTATGGTTATTGAGGTTAATAATACTATGGGATCAAAATGACCCCCAAATTCTATGATTTAAGCTGTTTTTGAGGGTTTTTTGTAAAAAAAAAACACCCGAATCCAAAACACCCCCGAATCCGACAAACAATTTTCAGGGAGGTTTTGCCAAAACGCGTCCGAATCCAAAACACGGCCGCGGAACTAAATCCAAAACCAAAACACAAAACCCGAAAAATGTCCGGTGCACATCACTAATATTTATTTATAACTTCTAAATGTATGTCATATATATGACTAGTACTATTTATGTGTAATAAACACTGAATGTTTTTATTTTTAGCGCTGAATTATTTTTATTCTTGTAATCCTACAGTGCATCCAGAAAGTATTCACAGCGCTTCACTTTTTCCACATTGTTATGTTACAGCCTTATTCCTAAATGGAATAAATTCATTTTTTCTGCTGCGGGGTACACTGGGCTCCACAAGTCTGGACAATGGAGTGTAGAGTAGGATCTTGATCCGAGGCACCAACAGACTCAAAGCTTTGACTGTTCCCAGAATGCACAGCGCCGCCTCCTCTATAACCCCGCCTCCCAGCACAGGAGCTCAGTTTGTCAGTTGGTGCTGCAGTAAGCAGGCACATAACAGAGGGGCTGCTCCAAGCAGCCCTAAGAAAAGCTTTTTTCTGAAGAAAAAGTGAAGACTTTAGGGCAGCAGCGGTGGTAAATGTCTTGTGACATTCTCTGCTGCGGCTCCAGCTCTCCCCAGCGGCGCTGTACACTCCCGAGCCCTGGTTGCCAGGTATCTACAGCGGGGGCTCCGGTTTACTTCACGTTAGTCACACACGGCTGGGGCTCTCCAGGATCGAGTGGCCGCGCTTCGGGAGGTGGTAAGTGGGTCCCGCTCGCGATCCAGCGCGGTCAGTGGCAGGCGGGCCGCGCGTGCTGGCGGTGGACACTGTGGCAGTACAGGCGATCCCACTAGATCACCAGGGCATGGGCGCAGGTCAGGTTTTCTCTCAAAACCAATTTTAATATCGCCCGCAGTACCCGGTGGTTTTGCCAGCAGGGGGATAGAGCTTGGACCTGAAGCCCCTCCCCCAGCCCCAGTGCGTCATTTCCAGCAAGTGTTCCCGCCCTGGAGCTGCATTTCTGTCTTTTTCTCACTCCCTGTCAGTGTCTGCGGCGCCATTAATCCTCAGCTCACTGTTCCTGGGACTGCTTGGGCAAATCCTCCTATGTAAAGCCGCCTGGTTGTCAGTGCTGTGACTTTACATGACACTTAAGTATTCTACCTGCCTTTTTAGTCAGTGTTAGTAAGAAAGAGTGCACTTAGTCAGGGTTTATAGTACAATTACCCTGTGATATACATCCAGTTCTTACTGTGTACTGTTATATCTATTGTTATATAGCTGTGTAAGCTAGTCCAGTGCAGTATTATTGTTAGTAATAACCTCTGCATTGTACAAACTGTGACTATCTGTGTGTGCATTGATAGCTGAGTGGTGTCCATCTCGTGTCTTTCACTCAACCTGCTATCCCTATATTCTATAACCTGAGGGGGCTTGGTGCGTCAGGTGTTATCTAATATAGGATTTTCACAAAGATATACTGTATTACGTATTTTTCTCTGTGATTTAGTCACCATATCTCTCCTTTATCTCTGCTGGTGCTGACTACACTGCGCAGGGGTTTGGGTTTGGGATATTGTGCTGCTGATAATTGTACTGTGTTATCTGATACTGCAAGTTATATCATGTCTGCTTCTGAGGGTAACGGTTCTGGGGCAGAACACACTGCTGGTGTTGCTGAAGCCACAGGCACATATGGGGAGAATATAGCAGCTGTGGGCTCTGGTTCTGGGGGCTCCTTGCCCCCCAGTGGGACTGTGGCAACGGAGGCACATACTGACCCTCCATGGGCCGCTTTTTCCACGCTTCTGCATATGCTAGTTCATAAACTAACACCCCCTATGGGACCCCCAATGCCGGTACAACCGTATGTGGTCCCTGCAGCTAACCCGCCGTGGGCGGACGATTTATCTGCTCAATTAAAAAAGTTGAACCAGTCCCTGACTACTAAAAAGTCTGACCAACGCTCGCCTAAATCCAAGAGGTCCTCTAAGCGAGCGCTTCTCTCCTCACAATCCACTGCTGTCACTGACAACTCATCTGATGAGGACGGCACTTACACTGACCCCACAGGTTCTGACTCAGATACGGCTGATGGGGAGGGTGGTTCACATGTGGATGTTCCTGATCTTTTGGAGGCTATTAAGTTAATTCTGCAGATTACGGATGATCCCGAGCCATCCATTCCTCCTAAGAAACCAGATAGGTTCAAGCGTCAGAAGGTGGTTAAACAGGTTTTACCTCACTCTGATCACCTAGTGGATACACGTCAGGAACCCTGGTAAAGCCCGGGTACGAAGTTTGTGCCTCAAAAGAAGATGCTGGCTCGCTATCCCCTCGCGCCAGAGCTGTCTAAGAATTGGGAAACGCCTCCTCCTGTAGACTCACATGTGGCTAGGATGGTGGTTTCCTCAGCTCTACCTGTCACTACCGTCAGGTCTCTAAAAGAGCCTACGGATAAACGTGTAGAGGGTTGTCTGAAAGCGATTTACACCCTCACGGGTGCTGCACAAAGGCCCACTATTGCAGCTGCATGGGCCTTGGAGTTAGAAGCTGAAATCTCCTCTGACCATGCTAGACAATGCTTGTCATATATTGTCACAGCTTCTCGATATATATTAAAGAGGCGGCTTCTGATGCCGGTATCCTAGCAGCCAAGGCCTCTACAACGTCAGTCCTGGCTTGCAGGATATTGTGGCTGAGATCCTGGTCTGTGGATCTGGACTCTAGAAAAACCCTGGAGGTACTCCCTTTCAAGGGAGATATTCTGTTTGGGGAGGACTTAAATAAGATAGTGGCTGACTTGGCTACTGCCAAAACTGCCTGTCTGCCTAATACAGCTCCTTCTTTGTCGAAGGCCAAAGGCACGTCCTTTCGCCCCTTTCGTCCTTCAGGTAAAGCAAAAGGTCAGGCGTACCATAAGCAGGCCCGCACTTCCAAACCTGGTAAGCCGAAGCCCAAAAGAGCCTGGGCTGCCCGTCAGCCAGCTGCCAAGACCGATAAGCCTGCCGCATGACGGGGCGGGCCTCCCCCTGGGGGATCCCAGGGTGGGGGACCGGCTTCTAGGGCATACTCAGGAATGGTTGAAGACCACTTCAGATGCCTGGGTACGGGGAGTCATCACTCGAGGTTACGCCATAGCCTTCATGACCCCCTCATTGAGTTTGCAAGACAGACGTCCCGTCGAACCAGACAAAGGCAAACACTCTGCATTCGGTGGTACAAACCCTCCTGGATACAGGAGTCGTAGTACAGGTGCCTCTTGCTCAGAGGGGCCGGGGGTACTATTCTCCGCTGTTTCTAGTCCCGACTGATTCTCAGCCTCAAGGCACTGAACAGGTTTGTGAAGGTTTCCAAGTTCCGTATGGAAACCCTTCGCTCTATAGTTCTGGCCTTGGAACCTGGGGACTACATGGTCTCCCTGGACATACAGGATGCTTACGTGCATATTCCTATAGCAGTGTCACATCAACAATACCTGAGGTTCGCTATTGGCAACCTACATTACCAGTTTCGGGCGTTACCTTTTGGTTTAACAACTGCTCCACAAGTCTTCACCAAAGTTATGGTGGTGATGACGGTGGTACTCCGCCGTCAAGGGGTCAGGATACTGCCGTATCTGGACGACTTGTTAATCCTGGCAAATTCCCCAAATCTTCTCCTGTGTCATCTGGATATGACGGTCCGGTTTCTACAAGCCCACAGGTGGCTCATCAACTGGAAGAAATCCTCCCTGGTCCCTGCTCAGAGCATGGTGCACCTAGGAGCGCTGTTGGACACTCACAACCAGAGGTTGTTCTTGTCTCAGGAGAAAGTCCTGAAGCTTCAGGACAGGATTCGTTGCTTCCTTTCTTGTCCGCAAGTGTCGATACATTTGGCAATGCAGGTGCTGGGCCTCATGGTGTCAGCATTCGACATGGTGGAGTATGCTCAATTCCATTCTCGCCCCCTCCAGAAGCTGATTCTAGCCAAGTGGGATGGCCTGCCTCACCGGATCAGGTCTCAAATGATCGAATTGACTATGGAGGTCCGTCTGTTGCTGCTCTGGTGGCTCCAGGACCAACAATTGTGCAGGGGCCGTCCCTTCTGGATATCCAACTGGGTCCTGTTGACAACAGATGCCAGTCTAAGAGGTTGGGGCGCGGTGCTGGAGCAGCACTCCTTACAGGGTCGGTGGACCAAGGAGGAATCTCTCCTCTCTATCAACATTCTGGAGTTGCGGGCGGTCTTCAATGCGTTGAACCTGGCCCAGCATTTAATTCAGAACCGTCCTGTTCAAGTACAGTCGGACAACGCCACCACAGTGGCTTACATAAATCATCAAGGCGGCACTCGAAGCCGTTTGGCAATGAAGGAAGCCTCACGGATTCTACGTTGGGCAGAACGCCATCTACCGGCAATATTCATTCCAGGAGTCCTGAATTGGGAAGCAGACTTTCTCAGTCGTCAGGACGTGCAGGCCGGCGAGTGGGGCCTCCATCCAGTAGTGTTTCAACTCCTCGTGGAAAGGTGGGGTCTTCCAGATGTGGATCTGATGGCGTCTCGACACAATCACAAGGTTCTGGTCTTCGGAGCAAGGACAATAGATCCTCAAGCAGCGTTCGTGGATGCGCTGGCGGTGCCGTGGAGGTTTCGGCTGCCGTACGTGTTCCCTCCGGTGTCACTCCTGCCCAGGGTAATTCGGAAATTCAAGCAAGAAAAATAAACTCTGCTTCTCATAGCTCCGGCGTGGCCCAGATGGCACTGGTTCTCAGACCTGCAAGGCCTATCGTCAGAGCATCCACTTCTACTTCCACAACGCCCAGACCACCTCGTTCAGGGCCCTTGTGTCTACCAAGACCTAGCCCAGCTATCTTTGACGGCGTGGCTCTTGAAGCTTCCGTCTTGAGGGCTAAGGGTTTTTCTGAAGAGGTCATTAAAACTATGTTGCGGGCCCGGAAACCGGCTTCTGCTCGGATTTACCATAGGGTCTGGCATTCATACTTTGTTTGGTGCGCATCTAACAATTATTACGCTTCCAAGTTTAGTACAGCCAAATTTTTGGCTTTTCTGCAGCAGGGCCTAGATTTAGGCCTGCGTCTGGCCACCCTCAAGGTTCTTATTTCTGCCTTGTCGGTGTGGTTTCAGAGAAAAATTGCGACTTTACCTGATGTTCATACTTTCACTCAGGGTGTGTTGCGTATCCAACCTCCCTATGTCCCGCCTGTGGCTCCTTGGGACTCGTCGGTGGTTTTGGAGGCGTTGCAGGAGCCTCCATTTGAACCTCTTGGTTCAGCTGACCTTAAGTGGCTTTCCCTTAAGGTGGTGTTCTTGCTGGCTATTGCCTCTGCTAGAAGAGTGTCAGATCTGGGTGCCTTGTCTTGTAGTTCCCCATATCTGATTTTTCACCGTGACCGGGCGGTTCTTAGGACTCGTCCCAGATATTTTACTAAGGTGGCTTCTTCGTTCCACCTTAATCAGGAGAT
Organism: Pseudophryne corroboree; assembly: GCF_028390025.1. Lineage (NCBI taxonomy): Eukaryota > Metazoa > Chordata > Amphibia > Anura > Myobatrachidae > Pseudophryne > Pseudophryne corroboree. The sequence continues at coordinate 484,729,059 of NC_086451.1, forward strand.
TGTGGTTCCAGCCTTTGTCTCTCCTGATTTGTCTCCCAAATCCATGTCTTTGGATGTGGTACGGGCTCTCCGTATCTATGTGAAGAGAACTGCTTCTATTCGAAAATCTGATTCTCTCTTTGGCCCTCATTCCGAGTTGTTCACTCGGTAATTTTCTTTGCATCGCAGGGATTTTCCGCTAATTGCGCATGCGCAATGTTCGCACTGCGACTGCGCCAAGTAAATTTGCTAAGAAGTTTGGTATTTTACTCACGGCATTACGAGGTTTTTTCTTCGTACTGGTGATCGTAATGTGATTGACAGGAAGTGGGTGTTTCTGGGCGGAAACTGGCCGTTTTATGGGTGTGTGTGAAAAAACGCTACCGTTTCTGGGAAAAACGCGGGAGTGGCTGGAGAAACGGGGGAGTGTCTGGGCGAACGCTGGGTGTGTTTGTGACGTCAAACGAGGAACGAAACTGACTGAACTGATCGCAGTGGCAGAGTAAGTATCGAGCTACTCAGAAACTGCAAAGAAATTTCTATTCGCAATTTAGAGAATCTTTCGTTCGCAATTTTGCTAAGCTAAGATTCACTCCCAGTAGGCGGCGGCTTAGCGTGTGCAATGCTGCTAAAAGCAGCTTGCGAGCGAACAACTCGGAATGAGGGCCTTTGTTTTGTTTGGATTTCACAAACGTGGCTGGCCTGCTCACAAGCAGACCCTGGCCAGATGGATTAGAATGGTGATTGCACATGCTTATGTGAAGGCTGGTCTGTCAGCTCCTGCTCACATTACGGCCCATTCTACTCGGTCTGTTGGACCCTCTTGGGCGGCCCAACGTGGTGCGACCCTAGATCAGTTGTGCAAGGCGGCTACATGGTCCTCTGGAAACACGTTCATAAGGTTCTATGCCTTCGATACTGCCGCTTCCCAGGATGCTTCCTTTCGGGTTCTTGTGCCCGCTACAGTGCGTCCCCTCCCATATGGAACTGCTTTAGGACATCCCCATTGTCTAGACTTGTGGAGCCCAGTGTACCCTGCAGCAGAAAACGAGTTTTATGGTAAGAACTTACCTTTGTTAAAACTCTTTCTGCGACGTACACTGGGCTCCACAAGGCGCCCACCCTGACGCACTTAGCTTCTTTGGGTTGGTATGGCATTAGTCGCTGACACTTCTCTTGTCGTGAGAGTGTGGTGTATGTGGCTACTAACCGTTGTCGTCTCTTTTCCTGCTACTGCATTGGGCTGGTTAACTAAACTGAGCTCCTGTGCTGGGAGGCGGGGTGATATAGGAGGCGGCGGCGCTGTGCATTCCGGGAACAGTCAAAGCTTTGAGTCTGTTGGTGCCTCGGATCAAGATCCTACTCTACACCCCATTGTCCGGACTTGTGGAGCCCAGTGTACTTTGCAGAAAGAGTTTTAACAAAGGTAAGTTCTTACCATAAAACTCGTTTTTCCCTCAAAATTCTACACACTATACCCAGTGGTTCCCAAACTGTGTGCCGTGGCACCCTGGGGTGCCTCGGGACACTTGCAGGGGTGCCTCGGGTTGGTGGTCCAGAACCAATTCAAATTCTGCATGGTCAATGTAAAAAGAAAAACCAATGTTAATGGCTGCCAATCATAAAATATATTGACAATCAGAAGTAATCTTGTCCATCACTACATAAGATACCCTAAGGATGACCTAAAAAGACAATTTACATAATTCAATATTTCTTTCTACATTTTTCAATAAGAAACAATTGGCCTAGGGGTGCCGTGCAAAAAATTCTGATACTCTACGGTGCCGTGATTCAAAAAAGTTTGGAAACCACGGCACTATACCCTATAATGACAATGTGAAAAAAATTTTTTTTAGATTTTTGCAAATTTATATAAAAAAATTAAGACATCACATGTACAGAAGTATTCACAGCCTTTGCTCAATCCTTTGTTGATGCACCTTTGGCAGCAATTACAGCCTCAAGTCTTTTTGAATATGATGCCACAAGTTTGGCACACCTATCTTTGGCCAGTTTCGGCCATTCCTCTTTGCAGCACCTCTCAAGCTCCATCAGGTTGGATGGGAAGCGTTGGTGCACAGCCATTTTCAGATCTCTCCAGAGATGTTCAATCGGATTCAAGTCTGGGCTCTGGCTGGGCCACTCAAGGACATTCACAGGGTTGTCCTGAAGCCACTCCTTTCATATCTTGGCTGTGTGCTTAGGGTCATTGTCCTGCTGAAAGATGAACCGTCGCCCCAGTCTGAGGTCAAGAGCGCTCTGGAGCAGGTTTTCATCCAGGATGTCTCTGTACATTGCTGCATTCATCTTTCCCTCTATCTGGATTAGTCTCCCAGTTCCTGCCGCTGAAAAACATCCCCACAGCATGATGCTGCCACCACCATGCTTCACTGTAGGGATGGTGTTGGCCTGGTTATGAGCGGTGCCTGGTTTCATCCAAACATGACGCCTGGCATCCATGCCAAAGAGTTCAATCTTTGTCTCATCAGACCAGAGAATTTTGTTTCACATGGTCTGAGAGTCCTTCATGTGCATTTTGGCAGACTCCAGACGGGCTGCCACGTGCTTTTTACTAAGGAGTGACTTCCATCTGGCCACTCTACCATACATGCCTGATTGGTGGATTGCTGCAGAGATGGTTGTCCTTCTGGAAGGTTCAACTCTCAACAGAGGAATGCTGTAGCTCTGATAGAGTGACCATTGGGTTCTTGGTCACCTCCCTGACTAGGGCCGTTCTCCCCCGATTGCTCAGTTTAGATGGCCGGCCAGCTCTAGGAAGAGTCCTGGTGGTTTCGAACTTGTCCATTTATGGATGATGGAGGCTTTTGTGCTCAGTGGGCTCTTCAAAGCAGCAGATATTGTTCTGTACCCTTCCCCAGATTTGTGCCTTGAGACAATCCTGTCTTGGAGATCTACAGCCAATTCCTTTGACTTCATGCTTGGTTTGTGCTCAGACATGCACTGTCAAGTGTGGGACCTTATATAGACAGGTGAGTGCCTTTCCAAATCATGTCCAATCAACTGAATTTTCCACAGGTGGACTTAAATTAAGCTGTAGGAACATCTCAAGGATAATCAGTAGAAACAGGATGCACCTAAGCTCAATTTAGAGCTTCATGGCAAAGATTGTGAATAGTTATGTACATATGATTTCTTAGTTTTTTTATTTTTAACAAATTAGCAAAAATCTCAAACTTTTTTCATGTTGTCATTATGGGGTATTGTGTATGGAATTTTGAGGGAAAAATAAATGTATTCCATTTTGGAATAAGGCTGTAACATAACAAAATGAGGAAAAGTGAAGCGCTGTGAATACTTTTCAGATGCACTACAGTATGGGTGTGGTTCATCAAATCGACAGTATCTAGGTCGACAATGTTTAGGTCGACAGTCACTAGGTCAACAGGGATGGAAGGTCAACAGGGTTTCTAGGTCGACATGTGCTAGGTCGACGGGTCAAAAGGTCGACATGAGGTTTTTTTTTTTGGTGTAGTTTTCTTCGTAGAGTGACCGGGAACCCAAATTAGTGCACCGCGTCCCATCGCATGGCTCGCTCCGCTACCGCTTCACTCGGCACAGATTACCGTTCCAATCGTAGTCCACGTGGATCGTTAAGTATGAAAAAGTAAAAAAATAAATAAAAAAAATGTGAAAAACGAATGTCGACCTTTTGACCTAGCACATGTCGACCTAGAAACCCTGTCAACCTTCCATCCCTGTCGACCTAGTGACTGTCGACCTATAATGGTCGACCTAAACATTGTCGACCTAGAGGGCGAGCGTTACACTAAAGGGCGAGCATTAATAAACATGGAGCTGTGCGGGTGGTGTGGGCCGTGTACAGTGCGGGGGATTCTGATTTTGGTACGAGTCCTCGTGTACATAACGCAAACACTGTGGAAGCTGATACTATTAGAATCTGCTGTTTCCAGGCTAATAGACCCATTGCATAATTTCTCCTAATAGGTTTACTAATTAGGTTTTACTTTTCATCCAGGGTAATTTTTCTAATTGTGTTAATGAAATGAGAACTGTCATCGCTCTATAAATTAGGAAAGCTGAATAAAGTGTAACACAATTGTGTGCAAACATGAGTGGGTAATAAAGAGGGATGTTACTCGTTAATGAATGGTCTAACCCTACAATTAGCTCTTTCCTACTAATTATCTCATTGTGATTAAATGCAATATACTGACACAGATCCAAGTAACAAGGCTGTGTAGACACTGTATAATGTTAGTGTTATGCCTTGCCAGCCACCAACAGGAGCCTTGGGTCTCATCTTGACCCTCCAAACCCTTATAAGATTTAGAACCGTGTTCCAGGCTTTGCTGTAATACTCGGAAATACATTATTATACAGTCGCTCTCTTAGTTGCCACGAAGAGTCTACCACGGCGCTATCTTCAGCGATGCGCTCTTATACACTATGTAGATAAAAGTGATTAGACCCCTGCCCCGCACGCCAGTGAATTGGGGTTCTCCTGCTGCAGATGTGCCCGGGAAGGTCTAAGACGGGTAGAGGGCACTGATTAGATCATTTGCTAATGAAATGGCTTGCCGGAAGGTGATAACAGAGTTTGAGAAAGGGATCATCGTAGGCTGCGCGATGTCATGTTTCCAGGGTGACGCTGGATTGGTGTAAAGATTGGGTAACCGCGATGGACTGGCCGCTCTGAGTCCAGATCTTAACCCCACTGAGAACCTCTGGGAGGAGTTGGAGTGACGAATGCATTCTAGACCAATTCAACCTTCATCACTGTAACAATTGGTCACTATACATGAGGCAGAATGGCAAAAAGTACCACCGGCTGTTGTCCAGGAACATGTGGACTGTTTGCCAGGAAGGGTGTCTGTAGTAATCACTGCACATGGTGGACCCACAAAGTACTGATGTCAGTAACCTCTCGCTGATCTGTTTGCGGTCAGTGTCCAATCACTTTTGTCTACATAGTCTAGCATTTAGGTAGATTCACTGACTGCCTGGCACACAGATTGGGGGAATGTCCTGCCTGCTCTTATGCTGTTGGTTGGCATAACGTATCAGGGTGCCACCGGTCATCTGGGCACCTTGATGCTCCATAGTGGATACTGTAGGGAAAGAATTGATACCTTTGGAAACTACCCACCATCATATAAGAATCATGCAATTGGCACATGTAACATTATTCACATCTACTGTGAATGACGAGAGCTCGGACGCCTACATTTTGTTTTACAGCTGAGTGACCCCTTAGAATCATTTGCATTTTCATGGGCAAGATTGGATTGTTGGATTTGCAGATTGTTTTTGAAAGGAATCTCGTACAGAAGCAGACTCTGCAATGGTCCTTCTACATGGTGAGAGACGTTCTCTTCCACACAGTCCTGCTCAGTCCATCTCTATCTGCTCTCCAATGGTACAGAAACTACTCGTTCACCAGTCTCTGCCCAACACACTAACACAACTCTGGAGCTAGTGGCGGACACAACTGTACCAGATGTGTAAGTAAGTGGGCAGGTTGTTGTGCTCTACTGCCAGATTAACATTCACCGCTATTGCACTGACCATACGCTATGACAGTACGGTTAGGTATTCCTTAGAGCGTAGGTAAAGTTACCATACTAGCCCTTTACACCAGGACACACATTAATTACACAGGTTCTGTGGCTGGCTGACTTCAAGCCTGCATTTCACCTGGTTTTATTCAGCCACAGAACCTGTGTAATTCATGTGTGTCCCAGTTTTCAGGGATCGTATGGTAAGCCTAAGCATAGGTTCTCAAACTCAGACCTCAGGACCCCAAACAGGGCATGTTTTCCAAGTCTCCTCACAGAATCGCAAGTGAAATAAGTAGCTCCAACTGTGAATCTTTTAAAATGTGTCGGTGATGCACAGTGAACTCTACAATGGAGAGCTGGACGAGATGCACAGTGCACTCTACAAAGGAGGAGAGCTGGACGGGATGCACCGTGCACTCTATAATGGAGGAGAGCTGGACGGGATGCACTGTGCACTCTACAAAGGAGGAGAGCTGGACGGGATGCACGGTGCACTCTACAATGGAGAGCTGGATGGGATGCACGGTGCACTCTACAATGGAGAGCTGGATGGGATGCACTGTGCACACTACAATGGGGGAGAGCTGGACGGGATGCACCGTGCACTCTACAATGGAGGAGAGCTGGACGGGATGCACTGTGCACTCTATAATGGGGGGAGAGCTGGACGGGATGCACCGTGCACTCTACAATGGGGGAGAGCTGGACGGGATGCACGGTGCACTCTACAAAGGAGGAGAGCTGGACGGGATGCACCGTGCACTCTACAAAGGAGGAGAGCTGGACGGGATGCACTGTGCACTCTACAATGGAGAGCTGGATGGGATGCACGGTGCACTCTACAAAGGAGGAGAGCTGGACGGGATGCACAGTGCACTCTACAATGGGGGAGAGCTGGACGGGATGCACTGTGCACTCTACAATGGGGGAGAGCTGGACGGGATGCACGGTGAACTCTACAATGGAGAGCTGGATGGGATGCACGGTGCACTCTACAAAGGAGGAGAGCTGGACGGGATGCACAGTGCACTCTACAATGGGGGAGAGCTGGACGGGATGCACTGTGCACTTTACAATGGGGAAGAGCTGGACGGGATGCACGGTGAACTCTACAATGGGGGAGAGCTGGACTGGATGCACTGTGCACTCTATAATGGGGGGAGAGCAGGACGGGATGCACTGTGCACTCTACAATGGGGAGAGCTGGACGGGATGCGTTGTGCACTCTACAATGGGGAGAGCTGGACGGGATGCACTGTGCACTCTACAATGGGGGAGAGCTGGACGGGATGCACTGTGCACTCTACAATGGGGAGAGCTGGACGGGATGCACTGTGCACTCTACAATGGGGAGAGCTGGACGGGATGCACTGTGCACTCTACAATGGGGGAGAGCTGGACGGGATGCACTGTGCACTCTACAATGGGGAGAGCTGGACGGGATGCACTGTGCACTCTACAATGGGGGGAGAGCAGGACGGGATGCACTGTGCACTCTACAATGGGGAGAGCTGGACGGGATGCACTGTGCACTCTACAATGGGGAGAGCTGGACGGGATGCACTGTGCACTCTACACTGGGGGAGAGCTGGAGGGGATGCACAGTGCACTCTACAATGGGGGAGAGCTGGAGGGGATGCACAGTGCACTCTACAATGGGGGAGAGCTGGATGGGATGCACAGTGCACTCTACAATGGGGGAGATCTGGATGGGATGCACGGTGCACTCTACAATGGGGGAGAGCTGGACATGATGCACAGTGCACTCTACAATGGGGGAGAGCTGGAGGGGATGCACAGTGCACTCTACAATGGGGGAGAGCTGGACGGGATGCACGGTGCACTCTACAAAGGAGGAGAGCTGGACGGGATGCACGGTGCACTCTACAATGGGGGAGAGCTGGACGGGATGCACGGTGCACTCTACAATGGGGGAGAGCTGGACGGGATGCACGGTGCACTCTACAATGGGGGAGAGCTGGACGGGATGCACGGTGCACTCTACAATGGGGGGAGAGCTGGACGGGATGCACTGTGCACTCTACAATGGGGGAGAGCTGGACGGGATGCACTGTGCACTCTACAATGGAGGAGAGCTGGACGGGATGCACGGTGCACTCTACAATGGGGGAGAGCTGGATGGGATGCACAGTGCACTCTACAATGGGGGAGAGCTGGACAGGATGCACAGTGCACTCTACAATGGGGGAGAGCTGGACGGGATGCACAGTGCACTCTACAATGGAGGAGAGCTGGACGGGATGCACTGTGCACTCTACAATGGGAGAGAGCTGGACGGGATGCACGGTGCACTCTACAGAGGAGGAGAGCTGGACGGGATGCACCGTGCACTCTACAATGGGGAGAGCTGGACGGGATACACGGTGCACTATATAATGGGGGAGATCTGGATGGGATGCACCGTGCACTCTACAATGGGGGAGAGCAGGACGGGATGCACGGTGCACTCTACAATGGGGGAGAGCTGGACGGGATGCACTGTGCACTCTACAATGGAGGAGAGCTGGACGGGATGCACAGTGCACTCTACAATGGGGGAGAGCTGGACGGGATACACTGTGCACTCTACAATGGGGGAGAGCTGGACGGGATGCACTGTGCACTCTACAATGGGGGAGAGCTAGACGGGATGCACAGTGCCCTCTACAATGGGGGAGAGCTGGACGGGATGCACTGTGCACTCTATAATGGGGGAGAGCTGGAAGGGATGCACAGTGCCCTCTACAATGGGGGAGAGCTGGACGGGATGCACTGTGCACTCTATAATGGGGGAGAGCTGGACGGGATGCACAGTGCACTCTACAATGGGGGGGAGCTGGACGGGATGCACTGTGCCCTCTTCAATGGGGGAGAGCTGGACGGGATGCACAGTGCACTCTACAATGGGGGGGAGCTGGACGGGATGCACGGTGCACTCTACAATGGGGGAGAGCTGGACGGGATGCACGGTGCACTCTACAATGGGGGGGAGCTGGACGGGATGCACGGTGCACTCTACAATGGGGGAGAGCTGGACGGGATGCACGGTGCACTCTACAATGGGGAGAGCTGGACGGGATGCACGGTGCACTCTACAATGGGGAGAGCTGGACGGGATGCACGGTGCACTCTACAATGGGGGAGAGCTGGACGGGATGCACCGTGCACTCTACAATGGGGGAGAGCTGGATGGGATGCACCGTGCACTCTACAATGGGGGAGAGCTGGACGGGATGCACAGTGCACTCTACAGTGGGGGAGAGCTGGACGGGATGCACCGTGCACTCTACAATGGGGAGAGCTGGACGGGATGCACCGTGCACTCTACAATGGGGGAGAGCTGGACGGGATGCACAGTGCACTCTACAATGGGGGAGAGCTGGACGGGATGCACTGTGCACTCTACAATGGGGGAGAGCTGGACGGGATGCACGGTGCACTCTACAATGGGGGAGAGCTGGACGGGATGCACGGTGCACTCTACAATGGGGGAGAGCTGGACGGGATGCACGGTGCACTCTACAATGGGGGAGAGCTGGACGGGATGCACGGTGCACTCTACAATGGGGGAGAGCTGGACGGGGTGCACTCTACAATGGGGGAGAGCTGGACGGGATGCACGGTGCACTCTACAATGGGGGAGAGCTGGACGGGATGCACCGTGCACTCTACAATGGGGGAGAGCTGGACGGGATGCACGGTGCACTCTACAATGGGGGAGAGCTGGACGGGATGCACCGTGCACTCTACAATGGGGGAGAGCTGGACGGGATGCACAGTGCACTCTACAATGGGGGAGAGCTGGACGGGATGCACCGTGCACTCTACAATGGGGGAGAGCTGGACGGGATGCACGGTGCACTCTACAATGGGGGAGAGCTGGACGGGATGCACGGTGCACTCTACAATGGGGGAGAGCTGGACGGGATGCACGGTGCACTCTACAATGGGGGAGAGCTGGACGGGATGCACCGTGCACTCTACAATGGGGGAGAGCTGGACGGGATGCACGGTGCACTCTACAATGGGGGAGAGCTGGACGGGATGCACGGTGCACTCTACAATGGGGGAGAGCTGGACGGGATGCACGGTGCACTCTACAATGGGGGAGAGCTGGACGGGATACACGGTGCACTCTACAATGGGGGAGAGCTGGACGGGATGCACAGTGCACTCTACAATGGAGGAGAGCTGGACGGGATGCACTGTGCACTCTACAATGGGGGAGAGCTGGACGGGATGCACGGCGCACTCTATAATGGGGTAGAGCTGGACGGGATGCACAATGCACTCTTCAATGGGGGAGAGCTGGACGGGATGCACGGTGCACTCTACAATGGGGGAGAGCTGGACGGGATGCACGGTGCACTCTACAATGGGGGAGAGCTGGACGGGATGCACGGTGCACTCTACAATGGGGGAGAGCTGGACGGGATGCACTCTACAATGAGGGAGAGCTGGACGGGATGCACGGTGCACTCTATAATGGGGTAGAGCTGGACAGGATGCACGGTGCACTCTACAATGGGGGGAGAGCTGGACGGGATGCACGGTGCACTCTACAATGGGGAGTGCTGGACGGGATGCACGGTGCACTCTACAATGGGGGAGAGCTGGACGGGATGCACGGTGCACTCTACAATGGGGGAGAGCTGCACGGTGCACTCTACAATGGGGGAGATCTGGACGGGATGCACTGTGCACTCTACAATGGGTTAGAGCTGGACGGGATGCACGGTGCACTCTACAAAGGAGGAGAGCTGGACGGGATGCACGGTGCACTCTACAATGGAGGAGAGCTGGACGGGATGCACTGTGCACTCTACAATAGAGGAGAGCTGGACGGGATGCATGGTGCACTCTACAATGGGGGGAGAGCTGGACAGGATGCACGGTGCACTCTACAAAGGAGGAGAGCTGGACGGGATGCACAGTGCACTCTACAATGGGGGAGAGCTGGACGGGATGCACAGTGCACTCTACAATGGAGGAGAGCTGGACGGGGTGCACGGTGCACTCTACAATGTGGGAGAGCTGGACGGGATGCACGGTGCAGTATATAATGGGGGAGAGCTGGAAGGGATGCACAGTGCACTCTACAATGGAGGAGAGCTGGACGGGATGCACAGTGCACTCTACAATGGGGGAAAGCTGGACGGGATGCACGGTGCACTCTACAATGGGGGAGAGCTGGATGGGATGCACCGTGCACTCTACAATGGGGGAGAGCAGGACGGGATGCACTGTGCACTCTACAATGGAGGAGAGCTGGACGGGATGCACAGTGCACTCTACAATGGGGGAGAGCTGGACGGGATGCACTGTGCACTCTACAATGGAGGAGAGCTGGACGGGATGCACAGTGCACTCTACAATGGGGGAGAGCTGGACGGGATGCACTGTGCACTCTACAATGGAGGAGAGCTGGACGGGATGCACAGTGCACTCTACAATGGGGGAGAGCTGGATGGGATGCACTGTGCACTCTACAATGGGGGAGAGCTAGACGGGATGCACAGTGCCCTCTACAATGGGGGAGAGCTGGACGGGATGCACGGTGCACTCTATAATGGGGGAGAGCTGGAAGGGATGCACTGTGCACTCTACAATGGGGGAGAGCTAGACGGGATGCACAGTGCCCTCTACAATGGGGGAGAGCTGGACGGGATGCACGGTGCACTCTATAATGGGGGAGAGCTGGAAGGGATGCACTGTGCACTCTACAATGGGGGAGAGCTGGACGGGATGCACTGTGCACTCTACAATGGGGAGAGCTGGACGGGATGCACCGTGCACTCTACAATGGGGGAGAGCTGGACGGGATGCACCGTGCACTCTACAATGGGGGAGAGCTGGACGGGATGCACTGTGCACTCTACAATGGGGGAGAGCTGGACGGGATGCACGGTGCACTCTATAATGGGGGAGAGCTGGAAGGGATGCACTGTGCACTCTACAATGGGGGAGAGCTGGACGGGATGCACTGTGCACTCTACAATGGGGAGAGCTGGACGGGATGCACCGTGCACTCTACAATGGGGGAGAGCTGGACGGGATGCACCGTGCACTCTACAATGGGGGAGAGCTGGACGGGATGCACCGTGCACTCTACAATGGGGGAGAGCTGGACGGGATGCACCGTGCACTCTACAATGGGGGAGAGCTGGACGGGATGCACCGTGCACTCTACAATGGGGGAGAGCTGGACGGGATGCACAGTGCACTCTACAATGGGGGGGAGCTGGACGGGATGCACTGTGCCCTCTACAATGGGGGAGAGCTGGACGGGATGCACAGTGCACTCTACAATGGGGGGGAGCTGGACGGGATGCACCGTGCACTCTACAATGGGGGAGAGCTGGACGGGATGCACAGTGCACTCTACAATGGGGAGAGCTGGACGGGATGCACCGTGCACTCTACAATGGGGAGAGCTGGACGGGATGCACCGTGCACTCTACAATGGGGGAGAGCTGGACGGGATGCACCGTGCACTCTACAATGGGGGAGAGCTGGACGGGATGCACCGTGCACTCTACAATGGGGGAGAGCTGGACGGGATGCACTGTGCTCTCTACAATGGGGGAGAGCTGGACGGGATGCACTGTGCACTCTACAATGGAGGAGAGCTGGACGGGATGCACAGTGCACTCTACAATGGGGGAGAGCTGGACGGGATGCACTGTGCACTCTACAATGGAGGAGAGCTGGACGGGATGCACAGTGCACTCTACAATGGGGGAGAGCTGGACGGGATGCACTGTGCACTCTACAATGGGGGAGAGCTGGATGGGATGCACTGTGCACTCTACAATGGGGGGAGAGCTGGACGGGATGCACGGTGCACTCTACAATGGGGGAGAGCTGGACGGGATGCACGGTGCACTCTACAATGGAGGGAGAGCTGGACGGGATGCACAGTGCACTCTACAATGGGGGAGAGCTGGACGGGATGCACTGTGCACTCTACAACGGAGGAGAGCTGGACGGGATGCACAGTGCACCCTACAATGGGGGAGAGCTGGACGGGATGCACTGTGCACTCTACAATGGGGGAGAGCTGGATGGGATGCACGGTGCACTCTACAATGGGGGGAGAGCTGGACGGGATGCATGGTGCACTCTACAATGGGGGAGAGCTGGACGGGATGCACGGTGCACTCTACAATTAGGGAGAGCTGGACGGGATGCACTGTACACTCTACAATGGGGGAGAGCTGGACGGGATGCACTGTGCACTCTACAATGGGGGAGAGCTGGACGGGATGCACTGTGCACTCTACAATGGGGGAGAGCAGGACGGGATGCACTGTGCACTCTACAATGGGGGGAGAGCTGGACGGGATGCACGGTGCACTCTACAATGGGGGAGAGCTGGACGGGATGCACTGTGCACTCTATAATGGGGGAGAGCTGGACGGGATGTACGGTGCACTCTACAATGGGGGAGAGCTGGACGGGATGCACGGTGCACTCTACAATGGGGGAGAGCTGGACGGGATGCACGGTGCACTCTACAATGGGGGAGAGCTGGACGGGATGCACGGTGCACTCTACAATGGGGGAGAGCTGGACGGGATGCACTGTGCACTCTACAATGGGGGAGAGCAGGACAGGATGCACTGTGCACTCTACAATGGGGGAGAGCAGGACGGGATGCATTGTGCACTCTACAATGGGGGGAGAGCTGGACGGGATGCACGGTGCACTCTACAATGGGGGGAGAGCTGGACGGGATGCACTGTGCACTCTACAATGGGGGAGAGCTGGACGGGATGCACGGTGCACTCTACAATGGGGGAGAGCTGGACGGGATGCACGGTGCACTCTACATTGGGGGAGAGCTGGACGGGATGCACGGTGCACTCTATAATGGAGGAGAGCTGGACGGGATGCACTGTGCACTCTATAATGGAGGAGAGCTGGACGGGATGCACGGTGCACTCTACAATGGGGGAGAGCTATATGGGATGCACCGTGCACTCTATAATGGAGGAGAGCTGGACGGGATGCACGGTGCACTCTACAATGGAGGAGAGCTGGACGGGATGCACAGTGCACTCTACAAAGTGGGAGAGCTGGACAGGATGCACGGTGCACTCTACAAAGGGGGAGAGCTGGACGGGATGCACGGTGCACTCTACAATGGAGGAGAGCTGGACGGGTTGCACGGTGCACTCTACAATGGGGGAGAGCTGGACGGGATGCACGGTGCACTCTACAATGGGGGAGAGCTGGACGGTATGCACTGTGCACTCTATAATGGAGGAGAGCTGGACGGGATGCACGGTGCACTCTACAATGGGGGAGAGCTGTATGGGATGCACCGTGCACTCTATAATGGAGGAGAGCTGGACGGGGTGCACGGTGCACTCTACAATGGGGGAGAGCTGGACGGGATGCACGGTGCACTCTACAAAGGGGGAGAGCTGGACGGGATGCACTGTGCACTCTACAATGGGGGAGAGCTATATGGGATGCACCGTGCACTCTACAATGGAGGAGAGCTGGACGGGGTGCACAGTGCACTCTACAATGGGGGAGAGCTGGACGGGATGCACAGTGCACTCTACAATGGAGGAGAGCTGGACGGGATGCACGGTGCACTCTACAATGGAGGATAGCTGGACGGGATGCACTGTGCACTCTACAATGGGGGAGAGCTGGACGGGATGCACTGTGCACTATACAATGGCGGAGAGCTGGACGGGATGCACGGTGCACTATACAATGGAGGAGAGCTGGACGGGATGCACGGTGCACTCTACAATGGAGGAGAGCTGGACGGGATGCACGGTGCACTCTACAATGGGGGAGAGCTGGACGGGATGCACGGTGTACTCTATAATGGGGTAGAGCTGGACGGGATGCACGGTGCACTCTACAATGGGGGAGAACTGGACGGGATGCACAGTGCACTGTACAATGGGGGAGAGCTATATGGGATGCACCGTGCACTCTACAATGGAGGAGAGCTGGACGGGGTGCACAGTGCACTCTACAATGGGGGAGAGCTGGATGGGATGCACAGTGCACTCTACAATGGAGGAGAGGTGGACGGGATGCACGGTGCACTCTACAATGGAGGAGAGCTGGACGGGATGCACTGTGCACTCTACAATGGGGGAGAGCAGGACGGGATGCACTGTGCACTATACAATGGGGGAGAGCTGGACGGGATGCATGGTGCACTATACAATGGAGGAGAGCTGGACGGGATGCACGGTGCACTCTACAATGGAGGAGAGCTGGACGGGATGCACGGTGCACTCTACAATGGGGGAGAGCTGGACGGGATGCACAGTGCACTCTACAATGGGGAGAGCTGGACGGGATGCACGGTGCACTCTACAATGGGGGAGAGCTGGACGGGATGCACTGTGCACTCTACAATGGGGGAGAGCTGGACGGGATGCACGGTGCCCTCTACAATGGGGGAGAGCTGGACGGGATGCACGGTGCACTCTACAATGGGGGAGAGCTGGACGGTATGCACGGTGCACTCTACAATGGGGGAGAGCTGGACGGGATGCACAGTGCACTCTACAATGGGGGAGAGCTGGACGGGATGCACTGTGCACTCTACAATGGGGGAGAGCTGGACGGGATGCACGGTGCACTCTACAATGGGGGAGAGCTGGACGGGATGCACGGTGCACTCTATAATGGGGGAGAGCTGGACGGGATGCACGGTGCACTCTATAATGGGGGAGAGCTGGACGGGATGCACTGTGCACTCTACAATGGGGGAGAGCTGGACGGGATGCACGGTGCACTCTACAATGGGGGAGAGCTGGATGGGATGCACGGTGCACTCTACAATGGGGGGAGAGCTGGACGGGATGCACGGTGCACTCTACAATGGGGGAGAGCTGGACGGGATGCACTGTGCACTCTACAATGGGGGAGAGCAGGACGGGATGCACTGTGCACTCTACAATGGGGGAGAGCAGGACGGGATGCATTGTGCACTCTACAATGGGGGGAGAGCTGGACGGGATGCACGGTGCACTCTACAATGGGGGGAGAGCTGGACGGGATGCACTGTGCACTCTACAATGGGGGAGAGCTGGACGGGATGCACGGTGCACTCTACAATGGGGGAGAGCTGGACGGGATGCACTGTGCACTCTATAATGGGGGAGAGCTGGACGGGATGTACGGTGCACTCTACAATGGGGGAGAGCTGGACGGGATGCACGGTGCACTCTACAATGGGGGAGAGCTGGACGGGATGCACGGTGCACTCTACAATGGGGGAGAGCTGGACGGGATGCACTGTGCACTCTACAATGGGGGAGAGCAGGACGGGATGCACTGTGCACTCTACAATGGGGGAGAGCAGGACGGGATGCATTGTGCACTCTACAATGGGGGGAGAGCTGGACGGGATGCACGGTGCACTCTACAATGGGGGGAGAGCTGGACGGGATGCACTGTGCATTCTACAATGGGGGAGAGCTGGACGGGATGCACGGTGCACTCTACAATGGGGGAGAGCTGGACGGGATGCACGGTGCACTCTACAATGGGGGAGAGCTGGACGGGATTCACGGTGCACTCTACAATGGGGGAGAGCTGGACGGGATGCACTGTGCACTCTACAATGGGGGAGAGCTGGACGGGATGCACGGTGCACTCTACAATGGGGGAGAGCTGGACGGGATGCACTGTGCACTCTACAATGGGGGAGAGCAGGACGGCATGCACTGTGCACTCTACAATGGGGGAGAGCAGGACGGGATGCATTGTGCACTCTACAATGGGGGGAGAGCTGGACGGGATGCACGGTGCACTCTACAATGGGGGGAGAGCTGGACGGGATGCACTGTGCACTCTACAATGGGGGAGAGCTGGACGGGATGCACGGTGCACTCTACAATGGGGGAGAGCTGGACGGGATGCACTGTGCACTCTACAATGGGGGAGAGCTGGACGGGATGCACGGTGCACTCTACAATGGGGGAGAGCTGGACGGGATGCACGGTGCACTCTACAATGGGGGAGAGCTGGACGGGATGCACTGTGCACTCTACAATGGGGGAGAGCAGGACGGGATGCACTGTGCACTCTACAATGGGGGAGAGCAGGACGGGATGCATTGTGCACTCTACAATGGGGGGAGAGCTGGACGGGATGCACGGTGCACTCTACAATGGGGGAGAGCTGGACGGGATGCACGGTGCACTCTACAATTAGGGAGAGCTGGACGGGATGCACTGTGCACTCTACAATGGGGGAGAGCTGGACGGGATGCACTGTGCACTCTACAATGGGGGAGAGCTGGACGGGATGCACTGTGCACTCTACAATGGGGGAGAGCTGGACGGGATGCACTGTGCACTCTATAATGGAGGAGAGCTGGACGGGATGCACGGTGCACTCTACAATGGGGGAGAGCTATATGGGATGCACCGTGCACTCTATAATGGAGGAGAGCTGGACGGGATGCACGGTGCACTCTACAATGGAGGAGAGCTGGACGGGATGCACAGTGCACTCTACAAAGTGGGAGAGCTGGACGGGATGCACGGTGCACTCTACAAAGGGGGAGAGCTGGACGGGATGCACGGTGCACTCTACAATGGAGGAGAGCTGGACGGGTTGCACGGTGCACTCTACAATGGGGGAGAGCTGGACGGGATGCACGGTGCACTCTACAATGGGGGAGAGCTGGACGGTATGCACTGTGCACTCTATAATGGAGGAGAGCTGGACGGGATGCACGGTGCACTCTACAATGGGGGAGAGCTGTATGGGATGCACCGTGCACTCTATAATGGAGGAGAGCTGGACGGGGTGCACGGTGCACTCTACAATGGGGGAGAGCTGGACGGGATGCACGGTGCACTCTACAAAGGGGGAGAGCTGGACGGGATGCACTGTGCACTCTACAATGGGGGAGAGCTATATGGGATGCACCGTGCACTCTACAATGGAGGAGAGCTGGACGGGGTGCACAGTGCACTCTACAATGGGGGAGAGCTGGACGGGATGCACAGTGCACTCTACAATGGAGGAGAGCTGGACGGGATGCACGGTGCACTCTACAATGGAGGATAGCTGGACGGGATGCACTGTGCACTCTACAATGGGGGAGAGCTGGACGGGATGCACTGTGCACTATACAATGGCGGAGAGCTGGACGGGATGCACGGTGCACTATACAATGGAGGAGAGCTGGACGGGATGCACGGTGCACTCTACAATGGGGGAGAGCTGGACGGGATGCACGGTGCACTCTACAATGGGGGAGAGCTGGATGGGATGCACGGTGCACTCTACAATGGGGGGAGAGCTGGACGGGATGCACGGTGCACTCTACAATGGGGGAGAGCTGGACGGGATGCACTGTGCACTCTACAATGGGGGAGAGCAGGACGGGATGCACTGTGCACTCTACAATGGGGGAGAGCAGGACGGGATGCATTGTGCACTCTACAATGGGGGGAGAGCTGGACGGGATGCACGGTGCACTCTACAATGGGGGGAGAGCTGGACGGGATGCACTGTGCACTCTACAATGGGGGAGAGCTGGACGGGATGCACGGTGCACTCTACAATGGGGGAGAGCTGGACGGGATGCACTGTGCACTCTATAATGGGGGAGAGCTGGACGGGATGTACGGTGCACTCTACAATGGGGGAGAGCTGGACGGGATGCACGGTGCACTCTACAATGGGGGAGAGCTGGACGGGATGCACGGTGCACTCTACAATGGGGGAGAGCTGGACGGGATGCACTGTGCACTCTACAATGGGGGAGAGCAGGACGGGATGCACTGTGCACTCTACAATGGGGGAGAGCAGGACGGGATGCATTGTGCACTCTACAATGGGGGGAGAGCTGGACGGGATGCACGGTGCACTCTACAATGGGGGGAGAGCTGGACGGGATGCACTGTGCACTCTACAATGGGGGAGAGCTGGACGGGATGCACGGTGCACTCTACAATGGGGGAGAGCTGGACGGGATGCACGGTGCACTCTACAATGGGGGGAGAGCTGGACGGGATGCACGGTGCACTCTACAATGGGGGAGAGCTGGACGGGATGCACGGTGCACTCTACAATGGGGGAGAGCTGGACGGGATGCACGGTGCACTCTACAATGGGGGAGAGCTGGACGGGATTCACGGTGCACTCTACAATGGGGGAGAGCTGGACGGGATGCACTGTGCACTCTACAATGGGGGAGAGCTGGACGGGATGCACGGTGCACTCTACAATGGGGGAGAGCTGGACGGGATGCACTGTGCACTCTACAATGGGGGAGAGCAGGACGGCATGCACTGTGCACTCTACAATGGGGGAGAGCAGGACGGGATGCATTGTGCACTCTACAATGGGGGGAGAGCTGGACGGGATGCACGGTGCACTCTACAATGGGGGGAGAGCTGGACGGGATGCACTGTGCACTCTACAATGGGGGAGAGCTGGACGGGATGCACGGTGCACTCTACAATGGGGGAGAGCTGGACGGGATGCACTGTGCACTCTACAATGGGGGAGAGCTGGACGGGATGCACGGTGCACTCTACAATGGGGGAGAGCAGGACGGGATGCACGGTGCACTCTACAATGGGGGAGAGCTGGACGGGATGCACTGTGCACTCTACAATGGGGGAGAGCAGGACGGGATGCACTGTGCACTCTACAATGGGGGAGAGCAGGACGGGATGCATTGTGCACTCTACAATGGGGGGAGAGCTGGACGGGATGCACGGTGCACTCTACAATGGGGGAGAGCTGGACGGGATGCACGGTGCACTCTACAATTAGGGAGAGCTGGACGGGATGCACTGTGCACTCTACAATGGGGGAGAGCTGGACGGGATGCACTGTGCACTCTACAATGGGGGAGAGCTGGACGGGATGCACTGTGCACTCTACAATGGGGGAGAGCTGGACGGGATGCACTGTGCACTCTATAATGGAGGAGAGCTGGACGGGATGCACGGTGCACTCTACAATGGGGGAGAGCTATATGGGATGCACCGTGCACTCTATAATGGAGGAGAGCTGGACGGGATGCACGGTGCACTCTACAATGGAGGAGAGCTGGACGGGATGCACAGTGCACTCTACAAAGTGGGAGAGCTGGACGGGATGCACGGTGCACTCTACAAAGGGGGAGAGCTGGACGGGATGCACGGTGCACTCTACAATGGAGGAGAGCTGGACGGGTTGCACGGTGCACTCTACAATGGGGGAGAGCTGGACGGGATGCACGGTGCACTCTACAATGGGGGAGAGCTGGACGGTATGCACTGTGCACTCTATAATGGAGGAGAGCTGGACGGGATGCACGGTGCACTCTACAATGGGGGAGAGCTGTATGGGATGCACCGTGCACTCTATAATGGAGGAGAGGTGGACGGGGTGCACGGTGCACTCTACAATGGGGGAGAGCTGGACGGGATGCACGGTGCACTCTACAAAGGGGGAGAGCTGGACGGGATGCACTGTGCACTCTACAATGGGGGAGAGCTATATGGGATGCACCGTGCACTCTACAATGGAGGAGAGCTGGACGGGGTGCACAGTGCACTCTACAATGGGGGAGAGCTGGACGGGATGCACAGTGCACTCTACAATGGAGGAGAGCTGGACGGGATGCACTGTGCACTCTACAATGGGGGAGAGCTGGACGGGATGCACGGTGCACTCTACAATGGGGGAGAGCTGGACGGGATGCACTGTGCACTCTATAATGGGGGAGAGCTGGACGGGATGTACGGTGCACTCTACAATGGGGGAGAGCTGGACGGGATGCACGGTGCACTCTTCAATGGGGGAGAGCTGGACGGGATGCACGGTGCACTCTACAATGGGGGAGAGCTGGACGGGATGCACTGTGCACTCTACAATGGGGGAGAGCAGGACGGGATGCACTGTGCACTCTACAATGGGGGAGAGCAGGACGGGATGCATTGTGCACTCTACAATGGGGGGAGAGCTGGACGGGATGCACGGTGCACTCTACAATGGGGGGAGAGCTGGACGGGATGCACTGTGCACTCTACAATGGGGGAGAGCTGGACGGGATGCACGGTGCACTCTACAATGGGGGAGAGCTGGACGGGATGCACGGTGCACTCTACAATGGGGGAGAGCTGGACGGGATGCACGGTGCACTCTACAATGGGGGAGAGCTGGACGGGATGCACTGTGCACTCTACAATGGGGGAGAGCTGGACGGGATGCACGGTGCACTCTACAATGGGGGAGAGCTGGACGGGATGCACTGTGCACTCTACAATGGGGGAGAGCAGGACGGGATGCACTGTGCACTCTACAATGGGGGAGAGCAGGACGGGATGCATTGTGCACTCTACAATGGGGGGAGAGCTGGACGGGATGCACGGTGCACTCTACAATGGGGGGAGAGCTGGACGGGATGCACTGTGCACTCTACAATGGGGGAGAGCTGGACGGGATGCACGGTGCACTCTACAATGGGGGAGAGCTGGACGGGATGCACTGTGCACTCTACAATGGGGGAGAGCTGGACGGGATGCACGGTGCACTCTACAATGGGGGAGAGCTGGACGGGATGCACTGTGCACTCTACAATGGGGGAGAGCTGGACGGGATGCACGGTGCACTCTACAATGGGGGAGAGCTGGACGGGATGCACTGTGCTCTCTACAATGGGGGAGAGCAGGACGGGATGCACTGTGCACTCTACAATGGGGGAGAGCAGGACGGAATGCATTGTGCACTCTACAATGGGGGGAGAGCTGGACGGGATGCACGGTGCACTCTACAATGGGGGGAGAGCTGGACGGGATGCACTGTGCACTCTACAATGGGGGAGAGCTGGACGGGATGCACGGTGCACTCTACAATGGGGGAGAGCTGGACAGGATGCACTGTGCACTCTACAATGGGGGAGAGCTGGACGGGATGTACGGTGCACTCTACAATGGGGGAGAGCTGGACGGGATGCACGGTGCACTCTACAATGGGGGAGAGCTGGACGGGATGCACGGTGCACTCTACAATGGGGGAGAGCTGGACGGGATGCACTGTGCACTCTACAATGGGGGAGAGCAGGACGGGATGCACTGTGCACTCTACAATGGGGGAGAGCAGGACGGGATGCATTGTGCACTCTACAATGGGGGGAGAGCTGGACGGGATGCACGGTGCACTCTACAATGGGGGGAGAGCTGGACGGGATGCACTGTGCACTCTACAATGGGGGAGAGCTGGACGGGATGCACGGTGCACTCTACAATGGAGGAGAGCTGGACGGGATGCACTGTGCACTCTACAATGGGGGAGAGCTGGACGGGATGCACGGTGCACTCTACAATGGGGGAGAGCTGGACGGGATGCACGGTGCACTCTATAATGGAGGAGAGCTGGACAGGATGCACTGTGCACTCTATAATGGAGGAGAGCTGGACGGGATGCACGGTGCACTCTACAATGGGGGAGAGCTATATGGGATGCACCGTGCACTCTATAATGGAGGAGAGCTGGACGGGATGCACGGTGCACTCTACAATGGAGGAGAGCTGGACGGGATGCACAGTGCACTCTACAAAGTGGGAGAGCTGGACGGGATGCACGGTGCACTCTACAAAGGGGGAGAGCTGGACGGGATGCACGGTGCACTCTACAATGGAGGAGAGCTGGACGGGTTGCACGGTGCACTCTACAATGGGGGAGAGCTGGACGGGATGCACGGTGCACTCTACAATGGGGGAGAGCTGGACGGTATGCACTGTGCACTCTATAATGGAGGAGAGCTGGACGGGATGCACGGTGCACTCTACAATGGGGGAGAGCTGTATGGGATGCACCGTGCACTCTATAATGGAGGAGAGCTGGACGGGGTGCACGGTGCACTCTACAATGGGGGAGAGCCGGACGGGATGCACGGTGCACTCTACAAAGGGGGAGAGCTGGACGGGATGCACTGTGCACTCTACAATGGGGGAGAGCTATATGGGATGCACCGTGCACTCTACAATGGAGGAGAGCTGGACGGGGTGCACAGTGCACTCTACAATGGGGGAGAGCTGGACGGGATGCACAGTGCACTCTACAATGGAGGAGAGCTGGACGGGATGCACGGTGCACTCTACAATGGAGGATAGCTGGACGGGATGCACTGTGCACTCTACAATGGGGGAGAGCTGGACGGGATGCACTGTGCACTATACAATGGCGGAGAGCTGGACGGGATGCACGGTGCACTCTACAATGGAGGAGAGCTGGACGGGATGCACGGTGCACTCTACAATGGAGGAGAGCTGGACGGGATGCACGGTGCACTCTACAATGGGGGAGAGCTGGACGGGATGCACGGTGTACTCTATAATGGGGTAGAGCTGGACGGGATGCACGGTGCACTCTACAATGGGGGAGAACTGGACGGGATGCACGGTGCACTCTACAATGGGGGAGAGCTGGACGGGATGCACGGTGCCCTCTACAATGGGGGAGAGCTGGACGGGATGCACGGTGCACTCTACAATGGGGGAGAGCTATATGGGATGCACCGTGCACTCTACAATGGAGGAGAGCTGGACGGGGTGCACAGTGCACTCTACAATGGGGGAGAGCTGGACGGGATTTACAGTGCACTCTACAATGGAGGAGAGCTGGACGGGATGCACGGTGCACTCTACAATGGAGGAGAGCTGGACGGGATGCACTGTGCACTCTACAATGGGGGAGAGCAGGACGGGATGCACTGTGCACTATACAATGGGGGAGAGCTGGACGGGATGCACGGTGCACTATACAATGGAGGAGAGCTGGACGGGATGCACGGTGCACTCTACAATGGAGGAGAGCTGGACGGGATGCACGGTGCACTCTACAATGGGGGAGAGCTGGACGGGATGCACGGTGCACTCTACAATGGGGTAGAGCTGGACGGGATGCACGGTGCACTCTACAATGGGGGAGAGCTGGACGGGATGCACTGTGCACTCTACAATGGGGGAGAGCTGGACGGGATGCACGGTGCCCTCTACAATGGGGGAGAGCTGGACGGGATGCACGGTGCACTCTACAATGGGGGAGAGCTGGACGGTATGCACAGTGCACTCTACAATGGGGGAGAGCTGGACGGGATGCACAGTGCACTCTACAATGGGGGAGAGCTGGACGGGATGCACTGTGCACTCTACAATGGGGGAGAGCTGGACGGGATGCACGGTGCACTCTACAATGGGGGAGAGCTGGACGGGATGCACGGTGCACTCTATAATGGAGGAGAGCTGGACGGGATGCACGGTGCACTCTATAATGGGGGAGAGCTGGACGGGATGCACGGTGCACTCTACAATGGGGGAGAGCTGGACGGGATGCACGGTGCACTCTACAATGGGGGAGAGCTGGACGGGATGCACTGTGCACTCTATAATGGAAGAGAGCTGGACGGGATGCACGGTGCACTCTACAATGGGGGAGAGCTATATGGGATGCACCGTGCACTCTATAATGGAGGAGAGCTGGACGGGATGCACTGTGCACTCTACAATGGAGGAGAGCTGGACGGGATGCACGGTGCAATCTACAAAGGGGGAGAGCTGGACAGGATGCACGGTGCACTCTACAATGGAGGAGAGCTGGACGGGATGCACGGTGCACTCTACAATGGGGGAGAGCTGGACGGGATGCACGGTGCACTCTACAATGGGGGAGAGCTGGACGGGATGCACTGTGCACTCTATAATGGAGGAGAGCTGGACGGGATGCACTGTGCACTCTACAATGGGGGAGAGCTATATGGGATGCACTGTGCACTCTATAATGGAGGAGAGCTGGACGGGATGCACGGTGCACTCTACAATGGGGGAGAGCTGGACGGGATGCACGGTGCACTCTACAATGGGGGAGAGCTGGACGGGATGCACGGTGCACTCTACAATGGGGAGTGCTGGACGGGATGCACGGTGCACTCTACAATGGGGAGTGCTGGACGGGATGCACGGTGCACTCTACAATGGGGAGTGCTGGACGGGATGCACGGTGCACTCTACAATGGAGGAGAGCTGGACGGGATGCTCGGTGCACTCTACAAAGGGGGAGAGCTGGACGGGATGCACGGTGCACTCTACAATGGGGGAGAGCTGGACGGGATGCGCGGTGCACTCTACAAAGGGGGAGAGCTGGACGGGATGCACGGTGCACTCTACAATGGGGGAGAGCTGGACGGGATGCACGGTGCACTCTACAAAGGGGGAGAGCTGGACGGGATGCACTGTGCACTCTACAATGGGGGAGAGCTATATGGGATTCACCGTGCACTCTACAATGGAGGAGAGCTGGACGGGGTGCACAGTGCACTCTACAATGGGGGAGAGCTGGACGGGATGCACAGTGCACTCTACAATGGAGGAGAGCTGGATGGGATGCACGGTGCACTCTACAATGGAGGAGAGCTGGACGGGATGCACTGTGCACTCTACAATGGGGGAGAGCAGGACGGGATGCACTGTGCACTATACAATGGGGGAGAGCTGGACGGGATGCACGGTGCACTATACAATGGAGGAGAGCTGGACTGGATGCACGGTGCACTCTACAATGGAGGAGAGCTGGACGGGATGCACGGTGCACTCTACAATGGGGGAGAGCTGGACGGGATGCACGGTGCACTCTACAATGGGGGAGAGCTGGACGGGATGCACTGTGCACTCTACAATGGGGGAGAGCTGGACGGGATGCACGGTGCCCTCTACAATGGGGGAGAGCTGGACGGGATGCACGGTGCACTCTACAATGGGGGAGAGCTGGACGGGATGCACGGTGCACTCTACAATGGGGGAGAGCTGGACGGGATGCACAGTGCTCTCTACAATGGGGGAGAGCTGGACGGGATGCACTATGCACTCTACAATGTGGGGAGAGCAGGACAGGATGCACGGTGCACTCTACAATGGGGGAGAGCTGGACGGGATGCACCGCGCACTCTACAATGGGGGAGAGCTGGACGGGATGCACCGTGCACTCTACAATGGGGGAGAGCTGGACGGGATGCACTGTGCACTCTACAATGGGGGAGAGCTGGACGGGATGCACGGTGCACTCTACAAAGGAGGGAGAGCTGGACGGGATGCACTGTGCACTCTACAATGGGGGAGAGCTGGACGGGATGCACTGTGCACTCTACAATGGGGGAGAGCTGGACGGGATGCACTGTGCACTCTACAATGGGGGAGAGCTGGACGGGATGCACCGTGCACTCTACAATGGGGGAGAGCTGGACGGGATGCACCGTGCACTCTACAATGGGGGAGAGCTGGACGGGATGCACTGTGCACTCTACAATGGGGGAGAGCTGGACGGGATGCACCGTGCACTCTACAATGGAGGAGAGCTGGACGGGATGCACTGTGCACTCTACAATGGGGTAGAGCTGGACGGGATGCACCGTGCACTCTACAATGGGGGAGAGCTGGACGGGATGCACGGTGCACTCTACAATGGGGGAGAGCTGGACGGGATGCACGGTGCACTCTACAATGGGGGAGAGCTGGACGGGATGCACTGTGCACTCTACAATGGGGGAGAGCTGGACGGGATGCACTGTGCACTCTACAATGGGGGAGAGCTGTTGACAGGGTATAATATGTATGGGAGAAGCCCTGGTGTATTATCAGCATGTTGCGTAGTGCCCCCTGGGGTGTTAATCCTGCACCGCTCTGCTGCAATATAGCTATGATAAATAATACATGTTATACAGGGGAGCAGACACCAGGTGGCTCTCGGAATATCTTGCAGTGAAATGTCCTGGTATTCCCTGCAGGCTGCAGCGCTGCCTCTATAAGAAGGTGTTTGCGTTAGTGAATCTGTGCGTTGTATATATTAATAAATAACAGGCTGGAATTTCACGTCTCTTGAAATTCAAGTGGAGTTTTTTTCAGATTTCCTTCACCCGCTTCATTCTGCGAGATAAACAAATCATTTATTCCATAAACTGTGACTGGGAAACGAGGCATCCAAGAAGAAATATGACTATTTATAATAAAATATGAGCGGAAGACGGAACGGATTTTATCTGCAGAAATATTGAGTGAAGGTTTCTCTGAAGTAAAATGCTGATTACAGCTGTAGGCAGATCTGACGACATTATATGGCGAGACATTCATCAGGGGTCTGCGTAGTGGTTAGTACCTACCACAGAGTGGTCCAAGGAAGAAAACCGGTGACAGGGTCACGGGCGCCAACACTCATTGGTGCACGTGGGGAGCGAAGTCCAGCCTATCCCACAGAGGAGCTACTGTAGCACAGATTTCCGGTTGGAGCTGTTTTGGTGGCATGAGGGGGACCTACACATTATACACAATATTAATCATTATTCCATCATTAAAGTGGATGTTTTACAGGTGATAATTTGTTTCTCTTTATGACTATCAGTGACGTGTGTTGGGGGTGTCACAAGGGTGGTGTGGTCCACAACCGGGTGTCACCCGCCGAGGGGTGACACCAAAATGCCGGCTTTTGCTCTGTGACAGGAGCCGAGTGCTGCACTGTTACATTTTGTGCAGCACTCTGTTCCTGTCACTGAGCAGGAGCCTGTACTGCAGAAACGGCACCCTGCGGGAGGCAGCCCTCACCCCCCACACCCTCAAGTGATGAAAAATGGAGGCCCTGCCCCTCCCGCTAAGACACGCCCACTTCCCCTTTTTTGCCTACACCGCACCATGTGCACACAACGTAAGTGACTCCTCTGCCTCTCCTGTCATACTAACGTGTACACCAGGGATCTGACTATATAAAGTATATAATAAATAGAAAGAATATATCTAAAATATTATTCTAATCGTTTTTATAGTCAAAACTCTGAAGCAAAAATTATATGGCAGGTGAGGCATGCCCACATGTATATACCCCTGCACCTGTGTATAATGCCCACATGTATATACCCCTGCACCTGTGTATAATGCCCACATGCAAGTACCGCTGCTCCTGTGTATACTGCCCACATGTATATACCGCTGCACCTGTGTATAATGCCCACATGCAAGTACCGCTGCTCCTGTGTATACTGCCCACATGTATATACCGCTGCGCCTGTGTATAATGCCCACATGTACATACCGCTGCACCTGTGTATAATGCCCACATGTATATACTAGAGATGAGCGGGTTCGGTTTCTCTGAATCCGAACCCGCCCGAACTTCATGTTTTTTTACACGGGTCCGAGCGACTCGGATCTTCCCGCCTTGCTCGGTTAACCCGAGCGCACCCGAACGTCATCATCACGCTGTCGGATTCTCGCGAGGCTCGGATTCTATCGCGAGACTCGGATTCTATATAAGGAGCCGCGCGTCGCGGCCATTTTCACACGTGCATTGAGATTGATAGGGAGAGGACGTGGCTGGCGTCCTCTCCGTTTAGAAATTAAAATAGATAGGAGAGTGAGAGTGAGACACTTCATTTACTTACTGGAGCTTAGGAGGAGTTATACTAGTGACTGATGACCAGTGACCTGACCACCAGTGCAGTTTTATAATTTATTATTATTTAATAATCCGTTCTGTTCTTGTTCTCTGCCTGAAAAAAACGATACACAGTGACTCAGTCACACTCACATACCATATCTGTGCTCAGCCCAGTGTGCTGCATCATCTATGTATAATATCTGACTGTGCTCACACAGCTTAATTGTGGGGGAGACTGGGGAGCAGTTATAGGTTATAGCAGGAGCCAGGAGTACATATTAAACAGTGCACACTTTTGCTGCCAGAGTGCCACTGCCAGTGTGACTGACCACTGACCACTGTGACCAGTGACCTGACCACACTGACCACCAGTATAGTATATTGTGATTGAATGTCTGCCTGAAAAAGTACACTCGTCGTGTGACTTGTGTGGTGTTTTTTTATTCTATAAAAATTAAAAACTCATTCTGCTGACAGACAGTGTCCACTCCAGCAGGTCCGTCATTATATAATATATACCTGTCCGGCTGCAGTAGTGATATATATATATTTTTTATATCATTATTTATCATCCAGTCTACTAGCAGCAGACACAGTACGGTAGTTCACGGCTGTAGCTACCTCTGTGTCGGCACTCGGCAGTCCATCCATAATTGTATACCACCTACCCGTGTTTTTTTCTTTCTTTCTTCTTTATACATACTACATCTCATTATCATCCAGTCTATATTAGCAGCAGACACAGTACAGTACAGTACGGTAGTCCACGGCTGTAGCTACCTCTGTGTCGGCACTCGGCAGTCCATCCATAATTGTATACCACCTACCCGTGGTTTTTTTTTCTTCTTTATACATACTACATCTCATTATCAACCAGTCTATATTAGCAGCAGACACAGTACGTTAGTTCACGGCTGTAGCTACCTCTGTGTCGGCACTCGGCAGTCCATCCATAATTGTATACCACCTACCCGTGGTTTTTTTTTTCTTTCTTCTTTATACATACATACTACATCTCATTATCATCCAGTCTATATTAGCAGCAGACACAGTACAGTACGGTAGTCCACGGCTGTAGCTACCTCTGTGTCGGCACTCGGCAGTCCATCCATAATTGTATACCACCTACCCGTGGTTTTTTTTTTCTTTCTTCTTTATACATACTACATCTCATTATCATCCAGTCTATATTAGCAGCAGACACAGTACAGTACGGTAGTTCACGGCTGTAGCTACCTCTGTGTCGGCACTCGGCAGTCCATCCATAATTGTATACCACCTACCCGTGGTTTTTTTTTCTTTCTTCTTTATACATACTACATCTCATTATCAACCAGTCTATATTAGCAGCAGACACAGTACAGTACGGTAGTCCACGGCTGTAGCTACCTCTGTGTCGGCACTCGGCAGTCCATCCATAATTGTATACCACCTACCCGTGGTTTTTTTTTCTTTCTTCTTTATACATACTACATCTCATTATCATCCAGTCTATATTAGCAGCAGACACAGTACAGTACGGTAGTCCACGGCTGTAGCTACCTCTGTGTCGGCACTCGGCAGTCCATCCATAATTGTATACCACCTACCCGTGGTTTTTTTTTTCTTTCTTCTTTATACATACTACATCTCATTATCAACCAGTCTATATTAGCAGCAGACACAGTACGGTACGGTAGTCCACGGCTGTAGCTACCTCTGTGTCGGCACTCGGCAGTCCATCCATAATTGTATACCACCTACCCGTGGTTTTTTTTTTCTTTCTTCTTTATACATACTACATCTCATTATCATCCAGTCTATATTAGCAGCAGACACAGTACAGTACGGTAGTCCACGGCTGTAGCTACCTCTGTGTCGGCACTCGGCAGTCCATCCATAAGTATACTAGTATCCATCCATCTCCATTGTTTACCTGAGGTGCCTTTTAGTTGTGCCTATTAAAATATGGAGAACAAAAATGTTGAGGTTCCAAAATTAGGGAAAGATCAAGATCCACTTCCACCTCGTGCTGAAGCTGCTGCCACTAGTCATGGCCGAGACGATGAAATGCCAGCAACGTCGTCTGCCAAGGCCGATGCCCAATGTCATAGTACAGAGCATGTCAAATCCAAAACACCAAATATCAGTAAAAAAAGGACTCCAAAACCTAAAATAAAATTGTCGGAGGAGAAGCGTAAACTTGCCAATATGCCATTTACCACACGGAGTGGCAAGGAACGGCTGAGGCCCTGGCCTATGTTCATGGCTAGTGGTTCAGCTTCACATGAGGATGGAAGCACTCAGCCTCTCGCTAGAAAACTGAAAAGACTCAAGCTGGCAAAAGCACCGCAAAGAACTGTGCGTTCTTCGAAATCCCAAATCCACAAGGAGAGTCCAATTGTGTCGGTTGCGATGCCTGACCTTCCCAACACTGGACGTGAAGAGCATGCGCCTTCCACCATTTGCACGCCCCCTGCAAGTGCTGGAAGGAGCACCCGCAGTCCAGTTCCTGATAGTCAGATTGAAGATGTCAGTGTTGAAGTACACCAGGATGAGGAGGATATGGGTGTTGCTGGCGCTGGGGAGGAAATTGACCAGGAGGATTCTGATGGTGAGGTGGTTTGTTTAAGTCAGGCACCCGGGGAGACACCTGTTGTCCGTGGGAGGAATATGGCCGTTGACATGCCTGGTGAAAATACCAAAAAAATCAGCTCTTCAGTGTGGAGGTATTTCAACAGAAAAGCGGACAACAGGTGTCAAGCCGTGTGTTGCCTTTGTCAAGCTGTAATAAGTAGGGGTAAGGACGTTAACCACCTCGGAACATCCTCCCTTATACGTCACCTGCAGCGCATTCATAATAAGTCAGTGACAAGTTCAAAAACTTTGGGCGACAGCGGAAGCAGTCCACTGACCAGTAAATCCCTTCCTCTTGTAACCAAGCTCACGCAAACCACCCCACCAACTCCCTCAGTGTCAATTTCCTCCTTCCCCAGGAATGCCAATAGTCCTGCAGGCCATGTCACTGGCAATTCTGACGAGTCCTCTCCTGCCTGGGATTCCTCCGATGCATCCTTGCGTGTAACGCCTACTGCTGCTGGCGCTGCTGTTGTTGCTGCTGGGAGTCGATGGTCATCCCAGAGGGGAAGTCGTAAGCCCACTTGTACTACTTCCAGTAAGCAATTGACTGTCCAACAGTCCTTTGCGAGGAAGATGAAATATCACAGCAGTCATCCTGCTGCAAAGCGGATAACTGAGGCCTTGACAACTATGTTGGTGTTAGACGTGCGTCCGGTATCCGCCGTTAGTTCACAGGGAACTAGACAATTTATTGAGGCAGTGTGCCCCCGTTACCAAATACCATCTAGGTTCCACTTCTCTAGGCAGGCGATACCGAGAATGTACACGGACGTCAGAAAAAGACTCACCAGTGTCCTAAAAAATGCAGTTGTACCCAATGTCCACTTAACCACGGACATGTGGACAAGTGGAGCAGGGCAGGGTCAGGACTATATGACTGTGACAGCCCACTGGGTAGATGTATGGACTCCCGCCGCAAGAACAGCAGCGGCGGCACCAGTAGCAGCATCTCGCAAACGCCAACTCTTTCCTAGGCAGGCTACGCTTTGTATCACCGCTTTCCAGAATACGCACACAGCTGAAAACCTCTTACGGCAACTGAGGAAGATCATCGCGGAATGGCTTACCCCAATTGGACTCTCCTGTGGATTTGTGGCATCGGACAACGCCAGCAATATTGTGTGTGCATTAAATATGGGCAAATTCCAGCACGTCCCATGTTTTGCACATACCTTGAATTTGGTGGTGCAGAATTTTTTTAAAAACGACAGGGGCGTGCAAGAGATGCTGTCGGTGGCCAGAAGAATTGCGGGACACTTTCGGCGTACAGGCACCACGTACAGAAGACTGGAGCACCACCAAAAACTACTGAACCTGCCCTGCCATCATCTGAAGCAAGAAGTGGTAACGAGGTGGAATTCAACCCTCTATATGCTTCAGAGGTTGGAGGAGCAGCAAAAGGCCATTCAAGCCTATACAATTGAGCACGATATAGGAGGTGGAATGCACCTGTCTCAAGTGCAGTGGAGAATGATTTCAACGTTGTGCAAGGTTCTGATGCCCTTTGAACTTGCCACACGTGAAGTCAGTTCAGACACTGCCAGCCTGAGTCAGGTCATTCCCCTCATCAGGCTTTTGCAGAAGAAGCTGGAGACATTGAAGGAGGAGCTAACACGGAGCGATTCCGCTAGGCATGTGGGACTTGTGGATGGAGCCCTTAATTCGCTTAACAAGGATTCACGGGTGGTCAATCTGTTGAAATCAGAGCACTACATTTTGGCCACCGTGCTCGATCCTAGATTTAAAGCCTACCTTGGATCTCTCTTTCCGGCAGACACAAGTCTGCTGGGGTTGAAAGACCTGCTGGTGAGAAAATTGTCAAGTCAAGCGGAACGCGACCTGTCAACATCTCCTCCTTCACATTCTCCCGCAACTGGGGGTGCGAGGAAAAGGCTCAGAATTCCGAGCCCACCCGCTGGCGGTGATGCAGGGCAGTCTGGAGCGAGTGCTGATGCTGACATCTGGTCCGGACTGAAGGACCTGACAACGATTACGGACATGTCGTCTACTGTCACTGCATATGATTCTCTCACCATTGAAAGAATGGTGGAGGATTATATGAGTGACCGCATCCAAGTAGGCACGTCACACAGTCCGTACTTATACTGGCAGGAAAAAGAGGCAATTTGGAGGCCCTTGCACAAACTGGCTTTATTCTACCTAAGTTGCCCTCCCACAAGTGTGTACTCCGAAAGAGTGTTTAGTGCCGCCGCTCACCTTGTCAGCAATCGGCGTACGAGGTTACATCCAGAAAATGTGGAGAAGATGATGTTCATTAAAATGAATTATAATCAATTCCTCCGTGGAGACATTGACCAGCAGCAATTGCCTCCACAAAGTACACAGGGAGCTGAGATGGTGGATTCCAGTGGGGACGAATTGATAATCTGTGAGGAGGGGGATGTACACGGTGATATATCGGAGGATGATGATGAGGTGGACATCTTGCCTCTGTAGAGCCAGTTTGTGCAAGGAGAGATTAATTGCTTCTTTTTTGGTGGGGGTCCAAACCAACCCGTCATTTCAGTCACAGTCGTGTGGCAGACCCTGTCACTGAAATGATGGGTTGGTTAAAGTGTGCATGTCCTGTTTATACAACATAAGGGTGGGTGGAAGGGCCCAAGGACAATTCCATCTTGCACCTCTTTTTTCTTTAATTTTTCTTTGCGTCATGTGCTGTTTGGGGAGGGTTTTTTGGAAGGGACATCCTGCGTGACACTGCAGTGCCACTCCTAGATGGGCCCGGTGTTTGTGTCGGCCACTAGGGTCGCTTATCTTACTCACACAGCTACCTCATTGCGCCTCTTTTTTTCTTTGCGTCATGTGCTGTTTGGGGAGGGTTTTTTGGAAGGGACATCCTGCGTGACACTGCAGTGACACTCCTAGATGGGCCCGGTGTTTGTGTCGGCCACTAGGGTCGCTTATCTTACTCACACAGCTACCTCATTGCGCCTCTTTTTTTCTTTGCGTCATGTGCTGTTTGGGGAGGGTTTTTTGGAAGGGACATCCTGCGTGACACTGCAGTGACACTCCTAGATGGGCCCGGTGTTTGTGTCGGCCACTAGGGTCGCTTATCTTACTCACACAGCTACCTCATTGCGCCTCTTTTTTTCTTTGCGTCATGTGCTGTTTGGGGAGGGTTTTTTGGAAGGGACATCCTGCGTGACACTGCAGTGACACTCCTAGATGGGCCCGGTGTTTGTGTCGGCCACTAGGGTCGCTTATCTTACTCACACAGCTACCTCATTGCGCCTCTTTTTTTCTTTGCGTCATGTGCTGTTTGGGGAGGGTTTTTTGGAAGGGACATCCTGCGTGACACTGCAGTGACACTCCTAGATGGGCCCGGTGTTTGTGTCGGCCACTAGGGTCGCTTATCTTACTCACACAGCTACCTCATTGCGCCTCTTTTTTTCTTTGCGTCATGTGCTGTTTGGGGAGGGTTTTTTGGAAGGGACATCCTGCGTGACACTGCAGTGACACTCCTAGATGGGCCCGGTGTTTGTGTCGGCCACTAGGGTCGCTTATCTTACTCACACAGCTACCTCATTGCGCCTCTTTTTTTCTTTGCGTCATGTGCTGTTTGGGGAGGGTTTTTTGGAAGGGACATCCTGCGTGACACTGCAGTGACACTCCTAGATGGGCCCGGTGTTTGTGTCGGCCACTAGGGTCGCTTATCTTACTCACACAGCTACCTCATTGCGCCTCTTTTTTTCTTTGCGTCATGTGCTGTTTGGGGAGGGTTTTTTGGAAGGGACATCCTGCGTGACACTGCAGTGACACTCCTAGATGGGCCCGGTGTTTGTGTCGGCCACTAGGGTCGCTTATCTTACTCACACAGCTACCTCATTGCGCCTCTTTTTTTCTTTGCGTCATGTGCTGTTTGGGGAGGGTTTTTTGGAAGGGACATCCTGCGTGACACTGCAGTGACACTCCTAGATGGGCCCGGTGTTTGTGTCGGCCACTAGGGTCGCTTATCTTACTCACACAGCTACCTCATTGCGCCTCTTTTTTTCTTTGCGTCATGTGCTGTTTGGGGAGGGTTTTTTGGAAGGGACATCCTGCGTGACACTGCAGTGACACTCCTAGATGGGCCCGGTGTTTGTGTCGGCCACTAGGGTCGCTTATCTTACTCACACAGCTACCTCATTGCGCCTCTTTTTTTCTTTGCGTCATGTGCTGTTTGGGGAGGGTTTTTTGGAAGGGACATCTTGCGTGACACTGCAGTGACACTCCTAGATGGGCCCGGTGTTTGTGTCGGCCACTAGGGTCGCTTAGCTTAGTCATCCAGCGACCTAGGTGCAAATTGTAGGACTAAAAATAATATTGTGAGGTGTGAGGTATTCAGAATAGACTGAAAATGAGTGTAAATTATGTTTTTTGAGGTTAATAATACTTTGGGATCAAAATGACCCCCAAATTCTATGATTTAAGCTGTTTTTTTTAGTGTTTTTTGAAAAAACACCCGAATGCAAAACACACCCGAATCCGACAAAAAAAATTCGGTAAGGTTTTGCCAAAACGCGGTCGAACCCAAAACACGGCCGCGGAACCGAACCCAAAACCAAAACACAAAACCCGAAAAATTTCCGGCGCTCATCTCTAGTATATACCCCTGCACCTGTGTATAATGCCCACATGTATATACCGCTGCACCTGTGTATAATGCCCACATGTATATACTGCTGCACCTGTGTATAATGCCCACATGCAAGTACCGCTGCTCCTGTGTATACTGCCCACATGTATATACCGCTGCACATGTGTATAATGTTCCCATGTACTGTATATACCGCTGCACCTGTGTATAATGCCCACATGTATATACCGCTGCACCTGTGTATAACACCCACATGTATATACCGCTGCACCTGTGTATAATGCCCACATGTATATACCGCTGCACCTGTGTATAATGCCCACATGTATATACCGCTGCACCTGCGTATAATGCCCACATGTATATACCGCTGCACCTGTGTATAATGCCCACATGCAAGTACCGCTGCTCCTGTGTATAATGCTCACACACACATTGTGGCAGGAGAGGTACTCTGCCACCTGTAAGCTACACACAGGGTCCTGAGGATGGATGGGAAGTGTGGATGGACCGGGCTCCCATCCATTTGGCCAAGACCAGGTCTTATAGGCTTCTTAGTCCAAGAAGCTGCTTCATCAGCCAGCACCTGGGTGCTGGGTTTAAAGCAGAGTCTCTCCCATGAGTCAGGGCTCCTGAAGGCAATTAGTATCCAGGTGATAGGCCTGCTAGGGATAGTGGGATCCCGAAGACTGGGGCACTAGTGTCAGCATGCCGGGACCTGAAGGGTTCCTTAATAAGTAAGAGGGAGTGAGGCAGGGCCTAACCTCCTTGGTAGCTTATACTGAAGACAGTGATCTTTGTTTACGTATATCTTTGTTTTTGAGCTACCTGAATAAAAGGTATTTGATGTTTTTGCACAAGCCTGGAGTCGGTCGTTGGTGGATTTTTGTAGCAGAGCACATTCTAGCAAGTCTCCTGTTACAAATGGCGCCCAACGTGGGGCCCTTCTGCTAGTCGTGCCATACGTAGCAGAGGACCCAACAGCCGCGAGGTAGCGGCACACATACTAGTGAATTCCAGACCAAGCTAAACTCGTGGGCATCAGTACCAGACCAAGGGTGTTGAGTAGTGGTTAAAACCAACCCCACAGGTAAAAATAATGATATGTTTTGTTTAAACTAAATGTGTTTGTTTATGGTGCAAAGGTTTGCATTGGCAGCAAAGAGGTTAAACAGGGTGCATGGACTGTTTTGACTTTTCTGCTTTGCACCATTTATTGAAAGTAGCTGTGCTGATTTGCTCTAAGAGGTTGCAAGCAGCTGATAATTCATGACTGAATTTCTTTTCCAAGCTTATTTTTACCTGTGCCTGCAATGGGAGTCTGGTGTCCCTGTTAATTAGCTCATTAAGACCAATCAAGCAAAGTTATATATATGTATATGTATACATATATATGTATATATATACAGGGTCGGACTGGGGCGCCGGGGAGCAGGTGAAACCAGCGGTAGGCCCCACTGATTTTTGTCCACACCCTTTATTATGTGAGGGCGGGGCCTTCTGTAATAATGTGGAGCAGCGGCGCGGTACATGTAACATGCTGCAGTCAGTGGCCCTGGGATAGAGGGAGGCAGCACACACTGGATGGCAGAGTCAGCTGAGGGGAAGTAGAGGCGTACGCTGCGCTCTCCTCCCCAGCCCCGACACAGGAGCAGCAGTAGAGTCCGGGCGGTGGCGGTAATTAGATCCCACGCAGAGTGGGACTGAGGGCCAGTAGAGGCGCTCTCCTCCCCGGCCCAAAGACACGGAGCAGCAGCTGGAGCAGCAGCAGAGCCCGGGCGGCGGTGAGTAACGCGTGACTTGCACTAAATTTACATACTGTCTGTGTAACTGGCTGAGGGGGGGGGGGTATGTATATCCTGCACTGTGGGGGCATTTGTGTAACTGGCACTGTGGGTACATATGTATATCCTGCACTTGCGGGGGCTTTTGCGTAACTGGCACTGGGGTTACATATGTATATCCTGCACTGTGGTGGCATTTATGTAACTGGCACTAGGGGCAGGGCTGTAACTAGGGGGGGGGGAGCTAAGGGGGCATGTGCCCCGGGTGCAGGATTTGAGGGGGTGCCAAAGAGTTACAGAGGAGCAGGTTTATTTATTATTATTTATTAACAGTTTTTTATATAGCGCAGCAAATTCGATTGCGCTTTACAATTGGAAATAAAATGATATAACAAAACTCGTTAATAAACAGTTATAGAGGTAGGAAGGCCCTGCTCGCAAGCTTACACTCTATACATAGTTATTTTATTTTTTACCGACACTGCTGTGCTGATCCAGTGAGACAGGAAACAGCTCCCAGGGCAATGTATCTGACCCACCTGTCTGCCCACAGCTGGCTCCGACGCTGTGCGGGTGAGCTCCAGTACCTAGGATCTCTCCTATGCCAGCTACTGTCTTAAACTCTCTTTTTTGCCATGCAGTGCTGCAGCTAGCGTGCGGTGCACTGTACAAGCTATAGAAGCGCACTGTGCTCCCTTTTAGCAGTATCAACCTCCGCTTTGCCTCCCAGATGGGGGGATTCAGCGTAGCATATAGGGGGGTGTAGTGCAGTGATGTAGTGTACCATATAGGGTATGTAGTGTAGTAATGTATTGCAGTACATAAGGGCCTGAAGTGCAGTTTTTTTGCACTGCTGCGAACAGACAGTCGCCGCCCATAGCGGAGTGTATTTTCGCTTTGCTAGTGTGCGATCGCATGTGTAGCTGAGGTCTTGAAGTGTTATGATAAGGTGCAGTGATATAGTGTAATGTACGGGGACACACAGAGGAGCATGTAGTTGAACATGCTGGCGGGGCATGTGAGGCATAGGGCATTTGAGGCACGTAGGAGAATATTGTACAGTAGTATCCCCCTTTTTTTTATTTAGTTTTTATTTTATTATTATTATTTTATTTATTTATTTTTGGGTGGGGGAGGTCTGCCAAATTACTGCCTTGCCCCGGGTGCCGAAAATCCTAGTTTCGGCCCTGCTGGGGGTACATATGTGTATCCTGCACCGTGGGGGCATTTGTGTAACTGGCACTTTGGGGGCATGTGTATATCCTGCACTGTGGGGGCATTTGTGTAACTGGCACTGGGGGTACATATGTATATTCTGCACTGTGGGGGCATTTGTGTAACTGGCACTGGGGGTACATATGTATATTCTGCACTGTGGGGGCATTTGTGTAACTGGCACTGGGGGTACATATGTATATTCTGCACTGTGGGGGCATTTGTGTAACTGGCACTGGGGGGGAATATGTATATGCTGCACTGTGGGGGCATTTCTGTAACTGTCACTGGGGGTACATATGTATATTCTGCACTGTGGGGGCATTTGTGTAACTGGCACTGGGGGGGAATATGTATATGCTGCACTGTGGGGGCATCTGTGTAACTGTCACTGGGGGTACATATGTATATTCTGCACTGTGGGGGCATTTGTGTAACTGGCACTGGGGGTACATATGTATATTCTGCACTGTGGGGGCATTTGTGTAACTGGCACTGGGGGTACATATGTATATTCTGCACTGTGGGGGCATTTGTGTAACTGGCACTGGGGGTACATATGTATATTCTGCACTGTGGGGGCATTTGTGTAACTGGCACTGGGGGGGAATATGTATATTCTGCACTGTGGGGGCATTTGTGTAACTGGCACTGGGGGTACATATGTATATTCTGCACTGTGGGGGCATTTGTGTAACTGTCACTGGGAGTACATATGTATATTCTGCACTGTGGGGGCATTTGTTTAACTGGCACTGGGGGTTCATATGTATATTCTGCACTGTGGGGGCTTTTGTGTAACTGGCACTGGGGGTACATATGTATATCTTGCACTGTGGGGGCATTTGTGTAACTGGCACTGGGGGTACATATGTGTATCCTGCACCGTGTTCTCTCACAGATTAACTCAGGTGCATATACTACTGCTCTCTCCTGGGGTAACCCAGGCACATATACTACTGCTCTCTCTCCTGGTGGAACCCAGGCACATATACTACTGCTTTCTCCCGGTGTAACCCAGGCACATATACTACTGCTGTATCCCGGTGTAACCCAGGCACATATACTACTGCTCTCTCCTGGGGTAACCCAGGCACATATACTACTGCTTTCTCCCGGTGTAACCCAGGCACATATACTACTGCTCTCTCCTGGTGTAACCCAGGCACATATACTACTGCTCTCTCCCGGTGTAACCCAGGCGTATATACTACTGCTCTCTCCCGATGTAACCCAGGCACATATACTACTGCTCTCTCCCGGTGTAACCCAGGCACATATACTACTGCTCTCTCCTGGTGTAACCCAGGCACATATACTACTGCTCTCTCCCGATGTAACCCAGGCACATATACTACTGCTCTCTCCCGATGTAACCCAGGCACATATACTACTGTTCTCTCCTGGTGTAACCCAGGCACATATACTACTGCTCTCTCCTGGTGTAACCCAGGCACGTATATTACTACTCTCTCCTGGTGTAACCCAGGCACGTATACTACTACTCTCTCCTGGTGTAACCCAGGCACATATACTACTACTCTCTCCTGGTGTAACCCAGGCACGTATACTACTACTCTCTCCTGGTGTAACCCAGGCACATATACTACTGTTCTCTCCCGGTGTAACCCAGGCACATATACTACTACTCTCTCCCGGTGTAACCCAGGCACATATACTACTGCTCTCTCCCGTTGTAACCCAGGCACATATACTACTGCTCTCTCCCGGTGTAACCCAGGCACATATACAACTGCTCTCTCCCGGTGTAACCCAGACACATATACTACTACTCTCTCCCGGTGTAACCCAGGCACATATACTACTGTTCTCTCCCGGTGTAACCCAGGCACATATACTACTGTTCTCTCCCGGTGTAACCCAGGCACATATACTATTGCTCTCTCCCGGTGTAACCCAGGCACATATACTACTGTTCTCTCCCGGTGTAACCCAGGCACATATACTACTGTTCTCTCTCGATGTCACCCAGGCACATATACTACTGCTCTCTCCCGGTGTAACACAGGCACATACCCTACTGTTCTCTCCCGGTGTAATCCAGGCACATATACTACTGTTCTCTCCCGGTGTAACCCAGGCACATATACTACTGCTCTCTCCTGGTGTAACCCAGGCACATATACTACTGCTCTCTCCCGGTGTAACCCAGACACATATACTACTGCTCTCTCCCGGTGTAACCCAGACACATATACTACTGCTCTCTCCTGGTGTAACCCAGGCACATATACTACTGCTCTCTCCTGGTGTGCAGACGTATGTGCAGGAGCTCCTGAGCTCCAGAGCCTAGCAGTGCAGCAGAGTGAGAGTGCCCGCCCCCCTGCAGGATTCCTGGGCAGGAGTTGCTGCTCTTAGCAGGGGGAGAGTGGAAGTTTCAGCAGGTGGAAGGCCCGGGCCTGGGGCTGCTGCCTTCGGGTCCCAGAGGTATGAAGAAGGGGCAGGCATCCCTCACGCCACCCCCTTCCCCAGCTGTAGGGGTTGGGGGACAGGAAGGGACGGTGGAATCAGCCAGCCAGCCACGGATTACAAGGAGTACCAGCAGTGTTGCCGGAGCCCCTGTGAAGCAGCAGGGATCGGCAGGAAGATTGTGTACCCCTAAGCCTGTGGAAGGCACCTCTGCCAGTAAGTTTACTGGTGGGGACGGTACAGTCGCCACAGCGGCTGAGCCTCCAGGCAAGGAAGGGGTTAATGTCAATGTAACAGAAGATATCTCAGATACAGAGGACTCAGACTGTGATGATGATGTTTCAGAGGAAGATTACTGGGTCCATTTAGGCCTAAAGGAATTAATGGCAGAAGCTGCTAAACTTAAATCCCGGTATTATGCTCGCAAGAGAAAGTAATACAATTGGCAATTTGGAGCGGGTCAGGATCCAGGGTGAAATGGATGAAATACAAGCAACCATGTGTAATATAAAGGGCAGAATTACATCTCTGAAGGAATCTGAAGGAAAGAAAAAAAAGGCAAAAGTTTCCATACCAGCAGGGAAGGAGTTAACTGCAGTGCATAGAAATCAGGTTACACCCTTATCAAAGGAGTTGATTCACCTGGAAAAGGAAGAGGGTGTGGAGATGGAGGAATCCCCAGCTATTGATGAGCTCCAGAGTGTGACTGTCCAGGAAGAGGCTGTGGTTTTTCTGGATACAGCATCATCGGCTGCTATGGAGACGGAAGCAGAGGCGAGGGGAGCAGACGGCGGCTCGGGAATCCCTGGTGGTGCACCAAGCAAGGTAAGATCTGTGCAGGTGTTGTCAGGAGGGGATTCCCGGGGGTTACCCGTTGCTTCCAAGGTGCCGGGCAATGGTAGCAGTAATGAAAATGCTGTTATAGGTGACAGGCCGGTGAGGACCGGAGGGCAGGATCCGGCGTCGGGTCTATGCAGGGCGCAGGGTGGCATGGAGGATGAGCCTGTTAACATTTTGCTTGAATCTGATGCAGGTCCTAGTGTAATTGTGCAGGCTGTGTCCAAAGAAGTGCAGGGAGGTGTGGGAATGGCAGTGAGGAAAACTGTAATAACTGATGGTTTGGCTCAAGGTCTG
The DNA here is from genome assembly GCF_028390025.1 of Pseudophryne corroboree. Lineage (NCBI taxonomy): Eukaryota > Metazoa > Chordata > Amphibia > Anura > Myobatrachidae > Pseudophryne > Pseudophryne corroboree. The sequence continues at coordinate 484,770,776 of NC_086451.1, forward strand.
CCAGCTCTAGATCCAGAGACTTTGGATGCTGGTGAAAAAGTAGTTGCAGAGTCAATGTATGGGAACATTCCAGCTCCTGCCAGGGTGAAGGAAGCATTGTCGTTAATCAGTGCAGAAGTAAAGAAAAATAATTCTAAAGACATTCCAGAAGGAAAGGATAAAAAATAAGAATTTACTTACCGATAATTCTATTTCTCATAGTCCGTAGTGGATGCTGGGGACTCCGAAAGGACCATGGGGAATAGCGGCTCCGCAGGAGACTGGGCACAAAAGTAAAAAGCTTTAGGACTACCTGGTGTGCACTGGCTCCTCCCCCTATGACCCTCCTCCAAGCCTCAGTTAGGATACTGTGCCCGGACGAGCGTACACAATAAGGAAGGATTTTGAATCCCGGGTAAGACTCATACCAGCCACACCAATCACACCGTACAACTTGTGATCTGAACCCAGTTAACAGCATGATAACAGAAGGAGCCTCTGAAAAGATGGCTCACAACAACAATAACCCGATTTTTGTAACAATAACTATGTACAAGTAATGCAGACAATCCGCACTTGGGATGGGCGCCCAGCATCCACTACGGACTATGAGAAATAGAATTATCGGTAAGTAAATTCTTATTTTCTCTAACGTCCTAGTGGATGCTGGGGACTCCGAAAGGACCATGGGGATTATACCAAAGCTCCCAAACGGGCGGGAGAGTGCGGATGACTCTGCAGCACCGAATGAGAGAACTCCAGGTCCTCCTCAGCCAGGGTATCAAATTTGTAGAATTTAGCAAACGTGTTTGCCCCTGACCAAGTAGCTGCTCGGCAAAGTTGTAAAGCCGAGACCCCTCGGGCAGCCGCCCAAGATGAGCCCACTTTCCGTGTGGAATGGGCTTTTACAGATTTTGGCTGTGGCAGGCCTGCCACAGAATGTGCAAGCTGAATTGTACTACAAATCCAACGAGCAATCGTCTGCTTAGAAGCAGGAGCACCCAGCTTGTTGGGTGCATACAGGATAAACAGGGAGTCAGATTTTCTGACTCCAGCCGTCCTGGAAACATATATTTTCAGGGCCCTGACTACGTCCAGCAACTTGGAATCCTCCAAGTCCCTAGTAGCCGCAGGCACCACAATAGGCTGGTTTAAGTGAAAAGCTGAAACCACCTTAGGGAGAAATTGAGGACGAGTCCTCAATTCTGCCCTGTCCGTATGAAAAATTAGGTAAGGGCTATTATAGGATAAAGCCGCCAATTCTGAGACACGCCTGGCTGAAGCCAGGGCTAACAGCATTACCACTTTCCATGTGAGATATTTTAAGTCCACAGTGGTGAGTGGTTCAAACCAATGTGATTTTAGGAATCCCAAAACTACATTGAGATCCCAAGGTGCCACTGGAGGCACAAAAGGAGGCTGTATATGCAGTACTCCCTTGACAAACGTCTGAACTTCAGGAACAGAAGCCAGTTCTTTTTGGAAGAATATTGACAGGGCCGAAATTTGAACCTTAATGGACCCTAATTTGAGGCCCATAGACAGTCCTGTTTGCAGGAAATGCAGGAAACGACCCAGTTGAAATTCCTCTGTAGGGGCCTTCCTGGCCTCGCACCACGCAACATATTTACGCCAAATACGGTGATAATGTTGTATGGTTACATCCTTCCTGGCTTTGATCAGGGTAGGGATGACTTCATCCGGAATGCCTTTTTCCTTCAGGATCCGGCGTTCAACCGCCATGCCGTCAAACGCAGCCGCGGTAAGTCTTGGAACAGACATGGTCCCTGCTGGAGCAGGTCCTTTCTTAGAGGTAGAGGCCACGGGTCTTCCGTGAGCATCTCTTGAATTTCCGGGTACCAAGTCCTTCTTGGCCAATCCGGAGCCACGAGTATAGTCTTTACTCCTCTCCTTCTTATGATTCTCAGTACTTTTGGTATGAGAGGAAGAGGAGGGAACACATACACTGACTGGTACACCCACGGTGTTACCAGAGCGTCCACAGCTATTGCCTGAGGGTCCCTTGACCTGGCGCAATATCTGTCCAGTTTTTTGTTGAGGCGGGACGCCATCATGTCCACCTTTGGTTTTTCCCAACGGTTCACAATCATGTGGAAGACTTCTGGGTGAAGTCCCCACTCCCCCGGGTGAAGATCGTGTCTGCTGAGGAAGTCTGCATCCCAGTTGTCCACTCCCGGAATGAACACTGCTGACAGTGCTATCACATGATTCTCCGCCCAGCGAAGAATCCTTGCCACTTCCATCATTGCCCTCCTGCTTCTTGTGCCGCCCTGTCTGTTTACGTGGGCGACTGCCGTGATGTTGTCCGACTGGATCAACACCGGCTGACCCTGAAGCAGAGGTCTTGCCTGACTTAGGGCATTGTAAATGGCCCTTAGTTCCAGGATATTTATGTGAAGTGACGTTTCCATGCTTGACCACAAGCCCTGGAAATTTCTTCCCTGTGTGACTGCTCCCCAGCCTCTCAGGCTGGCATCCGTGGTCACCAGGACCCAATCCTGAATGCCGAATCTGCGGCCCTCTAGGAGATGAGCACTCTGTAACCACCACAGGAGAGACACCCTTGTCCTTGGAGACAGGGTTATCCGCTGATGCATTTGAAGATGCGATCCGGACCATTTGTCCAGCAGATCCCACTGAAAAGTTCTTGCGTGGAATCTGCCGAATGGAATCGCTTCGTAAGAAGCCACCATCTTTCCCAGGACCCTTGTGCATTGATGTACTGACACTTGGCCTGGTCTTAGGAGGTTCCTGACTAGGTCGGATAACTCCTTGGCCTTCTCCTCCGGGAGAAACACCTTTTTCTGTACTGTGTCCAGAATCATCCCTAGGAACAGCAGACGTGTCGTCGGAATCAGCTGCGATTTTGGAATATTTAGAATCCATCCGTGCTGTCGTAGTACTACTTGAGATAGTGCTACTCCGACCTCTAACTGTTCTCTGGACCTTGCCCTTATCAGGAGATCGTCCAAGTAAGGGATAATTAAGACGCCTTTTTAAACTTTTACTCTAAGCAGCTCAGGAGAGCCACCTAGATTGCACCCTTCTCGTTCGGGCACAAAATCTTAACTGAGGCTTGGAGGAGGGTCATAGGGGGAGGAGCCAGTGCACACCAGGTAGTCCTAAAGCTTTTTACTTTTGTGCCCAGTCTCCTGCGGAGCCGCTATTCCCCATGGTCCTTTCGGAGTCCCCAGCATCCACTAGGACGTTAGAGAAATGTGGGGGGTAAACTGCAAAGTGAAAATGTAAATTTAGCTCCTCTTGTTTCTTTTTCAGTGACAGAGGGTGGAGGGAGTGCGGGTAAGCCTAACCCTGATGAAATGTCTTATGCACAGAAGGCGGCAGATATGGGGAAAAATTCTGGAAATAAGGATACAAGATTTGGTGGTGGTAGTGGTGGCCAGAGAGTGAGACGGAACCTAGTACAGTTTAGGTGGGTGGGTGATGGTGACCCCCACCTAAGACTGATTTTCTAAGGTTAATTTTTTCTCTTGGGGTTACTTACAGAGATTTATATGCCTGTATTCACCCTATAAAATCTGTTGAGTATGATGTCAGCTTTTATAATAAGCAAACATTGTTTATTTTTTGGAGAAAGTGGTCTGTAAACAAGGACAAGAATGGTTACTGTAAGTATGAGGCGGATTTGATGGAGAAGCAAAATGACATAAAAGTGACCATCCTGGTCCGCAATGAATCTATACCTATGGAAGATATCAGGTTTTGGTTAAGCAGGCAATGTGAATTGCAATCTGACATTAGGAAAACGGACCACACAATGGGGGTGTGGGGAGGTGCTTGGTTGGCCAGTGTACGTCTGTATCCTGGGGAGACCGGTGTGCGTCATATTCCATCTGCTGCGTACATAGGTCGAGACCGGGTGCAGATATTTTATACTGGTCAACCAAGGACATGTTTTAAGTGTGGTGAGGCTGGCCACCTCAGTGGTGACTGTGGGGGTGTGAAATGTTCGATGTGTGGGGAGAGTGGACATACTTCTAGAACATGTAATAAGGTGAAATGTAACCTTTGTGGGGAGATGGGACATCCCTACAGTCGTTGCCCCATGGCAAATCATAACAACAGGGGTTGCATGAATTTTGAGGAAGGTAGTAGTTCAGAAATGGGAATTACTAGGGGTGGAGTAGTTAAAGTGAACAAAGAGAAAGAAATGTCATGGGAAATTGGCAAAATAGTGTCAGAAGGATGCAAAGTTCAGCCTCAGGGCCAATCACAGCCTCAATCCCAGTCCCAATCCTGGTTTCAGGTGGGAAAAAAAGGTGTAAAAACAACAAAGAGGAAAGTGCAGGAAGAGGTGATTCTTTCAAATAGGTTTGGCGTATTGACAGATGAGGAAGATGAGGGAGAAGTGGTTCTAGAAAAAGGGGAACCAAGACTTAAACCTAGAAGACAGAGAAGAAAGAACAAAGAAAGGAAAGAAGTAATTAAGATGGTAGGGAAGAGAAGGAGGGAGGAGGGAGAAGGGAATACAGACAGTGAAATAGAGGATGTTGCAGCAGAAAGTTTAGAGTGGGATCCAATAGGGATTGAATTGGAGCAAAGAAAAGAGGAGGAGGAGTTTGGGAAGCCACTGTTTGAGGATGAGGAGGTAGGTTTGGAGGTGGTTGCTGCTGAGGAGGAAGTGATGGTGATAGGCAAAGAGGCAGAGAGTGAATCTGAGAGTCAGAGCAATCAAAATAATGTGTCTGGCCCTGGGTCACTGGATGCAAAGGAACCCCCTGACCCTGGTCCTAAAGAGGCTGGTGCGGGTGTGGATGTGGTGGTGATTGAGGAAGTGAATGGGGTGGCATGTATGGATTGTGGTGTTGGTGGTGGGGGTGGTGGTGATAACTAGAGTAATGTATGTGCATAGTCCATTTCAACAATCTGGAACCATGGATCCCCATCCTATTCGATGTGCCACAATGAATGTGGCTTCCGTGTTATCCGTACGTGCTCGATATCTGGCTTTTGAGTTTTTTGACAACCAGAACGTGGACATCTTGTTCTTACAAGAGACCCAGATCAACAGATTAGCAGCCCTTCACAAAGCTAAAAGTGAGTGGAGGCGCGGGCCCTCTTTTTGGTCTCTTGCTGCTGAGCCGTACGGTGGGGTGGCGGTACTTTTTACCGACATGGTAACCGTGCGCAAGGTTGTTGAGTTACAAGTGGGAAGGTGTATGATTTTGGATGTCACTTTAAGAGGACATAACCTTAGGCTTATCAATATCTATGGCCCCCAGTCTCGCTGGGATAGGAAATGTCTTTTTGAAATGGTTAAACCCTTTCTTTTCACGGCCCAGCAAGTCATCTTTGGGGGCGATTTCAACGCCATCATTAGGCCAAAAGACAGGGGAGGCTCCGGAGGACTGAGGCTGGGCTATGATGAGAATTTTTTAGTTAGTATGGCTAGTCAGGCAGGTATGGTTGATGTACACGTTAAACATCAACCAGACCTCACGGGGTACACTTACTTTTGTGGTCAGCGCAGATCTAGAATAGACAGGTTTTTTGTTAAGGAGTCCTCAAGCACTTTACCTTCAGAGGTAAAGTTTGTAGAGTTCTCCGATCACGGGTACTTAAGTTTTGTTTGGAATGCCTCGCAATCCTTCCAGAAAGGAAGGGGTTTGTGGCGTCTGAATGCTGAGCTTCTCAAGGAAGAGGAAGTGAGACAGTCTTTCAGGGAGTTTTTTCAGGCGCAGGAGTCACTGTTGGAGGCTGGTTGGAGTAGATCGGAGTGGTGGGAGGAAGTAAAAAAGAGAGCCCGAAGTCTTTTCAGGAGGCTAGTAGTCAAAAGAAACTTGGTTAAAAAAAATACCTACTATACTCTAAGAAGGAGATTAGATTTCCTGATCTCTGAACAGGGGGATAGTGGGGAAATCTCCCGGGTGAAATCACAAATGAGAGAACATCAGTATAGCCGTCTATCTTCTTTGATTTTGGAGAGGGATTACGGAAATTACCACTCCCCGGATCCCTACCAGAGTTGTAGAAGGGGGATTGATGTTAAAGAGATAAGAGGGCTTGTTGATGGAGAGGGTGTGCTTCAGAAGGGTGAGGAAGGCATCCTTAAAGTCATCAGGTCCTATTACGCTGAACTCTTGTCTGCGAAGGCACTTGACAGAGAAACGATGGAGGCATTTCTGAGGGAGACACCTGGTCTTGTGGAGCCAGATGCTTCTTTTGATTGTTTGAACAGCGAAATAGGTGTGGAGGAGGTCAGAGAGGCAATTGGCGGGTTAACTCCCAAAAAATCTCCAGGACCAGATGGTTTAACAGCTGAATTCTATAAAGAATTCTCAGATATCCTGGCTCCTCGTCTTACGGAAGTATATAATACTAGCCTGGGTGAGGGTGAACTCCCTCCTTCCATGAGACAGTCAGCTCTTATTTTGCTGTCCAAAGGTAAGGACCCGGTCCATATTGAGAACTGGCGCCCCATCGCTCTTCTCAATACGGACAGAAAGATTCTGGCAAAAATCTTTTTCAACAGGCTAAGGGAATTTTCAGAGCTTGTACTTTCGCCTTCCCAGCACTGTACTGTAAAGGGCCGCAGTACCTTTACTGCTGTCCTTGGTGTCCGGGAGGCTCTTGAAAGGTGCAGGGCTGGAAAGTTGAATAAGTTTCTGCTGGCATTGGATCAGTCTAAGGCTTTTGATCGGGTCAATCATGAGTACCTGTGGGCCTTACTTGAAAGGTATGGTTTCCCTATAAGGGCGGTAAATTGGTTGAAAGTTTTGTATAAAAAGGCCGAGAGCTTCCCACTTGTGAATGGTTGGGTAGGGCCTGCATTTCCGGTAGACTCTGGTGTTCGTCAGGGGTGTCCCCTGAGCCCTCTTTTGTATGTCTTTGCAATCGATCCTTTTATAAGAAGGGTTGAGGGAGGCATGTTGGAAGGGGTGCAGCTGAACCCAGAGTTTCCTTTGAGTGTAGTAGCCTATGCTGATGATGTCACAGTAGTCCTGTCATCGGTGGCAGAGGCATGTGATGTAGACCAACTGATCATGGAATATTCAAGTGCTTCGGGTTCCATAATCAATCAGGACAAGTGTGAAGCTTTCTGGATGGGGGAGGAAGGCAATGAGTTTGATCTTCCGGACAGCCTCCCCAGGGCCAGTCAATGTATAAAAATCTTGGGCATCAAATTTGATCATGGTGACTATGCAAGTACAAATTGGGTCGGGAAACTGGATGGTGCAACCCGTAAAGTAAAGAGCTGGATAGGATGGAAGTTCTCTCTGAGGGAAAGGGTGGACCTGTGTAAAACTTACCTGATCCCAATGTTTTTGTATGTCAGCTATGTATGTTTTTTGCCACAATCTTTGTGGACTAGAATGAATTCCTTGTTTTTTCTACTTTTGTGGGGGAACAAGATGAACATTGTGAAAAGAGGTATCACTTACCGACCGAGGGCAGAAGGGGGCTTGGATATGGTAAACCCCGTAGTCTTCTTTGTAACAGCTTTTTTAAAGCTAAATGTCGGTGGTCTCTGCTTAGAGACGCCCCCTCGGTGGGTAAATGGCTTTAGGGAATGGGTGTCTCCCTTTATTAGAGTATGGTTACAGGATGGCAGACTGAGAATTTTTCGGGCTCAGAGAGGCTACCTCCCGATCTATGTGATCCAGTGTCTGAAAGTGATTTGGCGATGGGGCCTGCAGGTGGGTGATATAAGAGATCTCTCGAGAAAGGAGTTGGGGAAGAGGGTCTTGTGTTCCCACTTTTATGTCCCATTGGCCCTGAAAGACTGCCCAGGTAATGTTCTCACAGAAGGATTGAATATGGTAAATTCCCAGAGGGTGCCTCTGAAGTTTAGGGATATTGCCTGGTTCTCTTTTCAAGGGAAGCTTTATGTTAGGGGAAACATCAAATTTAGAAGTGCCGATGAACGTGTTTGCCCACGGGAGGAATGTCAAGGGGAGGAGGAGACCATGGACCACTTCTTCTGTAGATGTCCCTTTAACATAAAGGTTTACAAAACAGTGTCGGGTGCCATAGGCATCCCTTGCCTTTCGGGGCTCAGTTACCCGGAATGGGTCTACGGGGCATTCAAAGGGTATGGGGGCTTTGATTTAGGCACAATTTTTTTAGTCAGCTTAGCGGTTAGGTTCCACACGTGGCAGGCACGGTGTCTGGTTAGTTTGAGAGGAAAAGTCCTTCCCTGTGAAGAGGTGGTGGGTCGTATTCTTCATGAGGTGAGTCGGATGATGGATCTGGAGAAGAAGAGATTGGACACTGTCAGCTGGTCCAGATTGTGGCGCCAGTTGAAACCCCCTTAGTGGGTGGTGGAAGATATCTTCTTTTCAGTCTCAGGTTCTTTTCTGTCCTGGTCACTTTTTCTCAGCTGATTAGGTTTTGCTGTTTCATTTTTTTAAAGAAGGGGTTTGCATACACCTTAAAATATGCAGATATGTTACTCTAGTTATAATTATTTGTTGGTAGTCCGGTATGTATGGAGGGTGAATGGTATGAATGAAGGTAGGATTGTGGATAAATGTGGGAGTGTATAGAGGTGGAGGGTTTATGATAGATGGATAAATGTGTGTTAAATGTTGAGTCAGCTAAGTGGGAAATGTTGGGGGGGTTTCCTGAAATGGATTCACAGAAATTATGTGGATCAAGGAAAATGTTTAAAATGAAAGTATGATAAAGTGATGGAAAACATATTTGAGTTATGTAAACGGTAAATATCATGATGTAATGATCTCTATTTATTTATTATGTATATAATTGTAAATATGATTATAATGTTTATATCTTGTTATAAAATGGAAGCTGTGCATAAATAAAAACATGCCCAGGCACATATACAACTGCTCTCTCCCGGTGTAACCCAGACACATATACTACTACTCTCTCCCGGTGTAACCCAGGCACATATACTACTGTTCTCTCCCGGTGTAACCCAGGCACATATACTACTGTTCTCTCCCGGTGTAACCCAGGCACATATACTATTGCTCTCTCCCGGTGTAACCCAGGCACATATACTACTGTTCTCTCCCGGTGTAACCCAGGCACATATACTACTGTTCTCTCTCGATGTCACCCAGGCACATATACTACTGCTCTCTCCCGGTGTAACACAGGCACATACCCTACTGTTCTCTCCCGGTGTAACCCAGGCACATATACTACTGTTCTCTCCCGGTGTAACCCAGGCACATATACTACTGCTCTCTCCTGGTGTAACCCAGGCACATATACTACTGCTCTCTCCCGGTGTAACCCAGACACATATACTACTGCTCTCTCCCGGTGTAACCCAGACACATATACTACTGCTCTCACCTGGTGTAACCCAGGCACATATACTACTGCTCTCTCCTGGTGTGCAGACGTATGTGCAGGAGCTCCTGAGCTCCAGAGCCTAGCAGTGCAGCAGAGTGAGAGTGCCCGCCCCCCTGCAGGATTCCTGGGCAGGAGTTGCTGCTCTTAGCAGGGGGAGAGTGGAAGTTTCAGCAGGTGGAAGGCCCGGGCCTGGGGCTGCTGCCTTCGGGTCCCAGAGGTATGAAGAAGGGGCAGGCATCCCTCACGCCACCCCCTTCCCCAGCTGTAGGGGTTGGGGGACAGGAAGGGACGGTGGAATCAGCCAGCCAGCCACGGATTACAAGGAGTACCAGCAGTGTTGCCGGAGCCCCTGTGAAGCAGCAGGGATCGGCAGGAAGATTGTGTACCCCTAAGCCTGTGGAAGGCACCTCTGCCAGTAAGTTTACTGGTGGGGACGGTACAGTCGCCACAGCGGCTGAGCCTCCAGGCAAGGAAGGGGTTAATGTCAATGTAACAGAAGATATCTCAGATACAGAGGACTCAGACTGTGATGATGATGTTTCAGAGGAAGATTACTGGGTCCATTTAGGCCTAAAGGAATTAATGGCAGAAGCTGCTAAACTTAAATCCCGGTATTATGCTCGCAAGAGAAAGTAATACAATTGGCAATTTGGAGCGGGTCAGGATCCAGGGTGAAATGGATGAAATACAAGCAACCATGTGTAATATAAAGGGCAGAATTACATCTCTGAAGGAATCTGAAGGAAAGAAAAAAAAGGCAAAGGTTTCCATACCAGCAGGGAAGGAGTTAACTGCAGTGCATAGAAATCAGGTTACACCCTTATCAAAGGAGTTGATTCACCTGGAAAAGGAAGAGGGTGTGGAGATGGAGGAATCCCCAGCTATTGATGAGCTCCAGAGTGTGACTGTCCAGGAAGAGGCTGTGGTTTTTCTGGATACAGCATCATCGGCTGCTATGGAGACGGAAGCAGAGGCGAGGGGAGCAGACGGCGGCTCGGGAATCCCTGGTGGTGCACCAAGCAAGGTAAGATCTGTGCAGGTGTTGTCAGGAGGGGATTCCCGGGGGTTACCCGTGGCTTCCAAGGTGCCGGGCAATGGTAGCAGTAATGAAAATGCTGTTATAGGTGACAGGCCGGTGAGGACCGGAGGGCAGGATCCGGCGTCGGGTCTATGCAGGGCGCAGGGTGGCATGGAGGATGAGCCTGTTAACATTTTGCTTGAATCTGATGCAGGTCCTAGTGTAATTGTGCAGGCTGTGTCCAAAGAAGTGCAGGGAGGTGTGGGAATGGCAGTGAGGAAAACTGTAATAACTGATGGTTTGGCTCAAGGTCTGCCAGCTCTAGATCCAGAGACTTTGGATGCTGGTGAAAAAGTAGTTGCAGAGTCAATGTATGGGAACATTCCAGCTCCTGCCAGGGTGAAGGAAGCATTGTCGTTAATCAGTGCAGAAGTAAAGAAAAATAATTCTAAAGACATTCCAGAAGGAAAGGATAAAAAATAAGAATTTACTTACCGATAATTCTATTTCTCATAGTCCGTAGTGGATGCTGGGGACTCCGAAAGGACCATGGGGAATAGCGGCTCCGCAGGAGACTGGGCACAAAAGTAAAAAGCTTTAGGACTACCTGGTGTGCACTGGCTCCTCCCCCTATGACCCTCCTCCAAGCCTCAGTTAGGATACTGTGCCCGGACGAGCGTACACAATAAGGAAGGATTTTGAATCCCGGGTAAGACTCATACCAGCCACACCAATCACACCGTACAACTTGTGATCTGAACCCAGTTAACAGCATGATAACAGAAGGAGCCTCTGAAAAGATGGCTCACAACAACAATAACCCGATTTTTGTAACAATAACTATGTACAAGTAATGCAGACAATCCGCACTTGGGATGGGCGCCCAGCATCCACTACGGACTATGAGAAATAGAATTATCGGTAAGTAAATTCTTATTTTCTCTAACGTCCTAGTGGATGCTGGGGACTCCGAAAGGACCATGGGGATTATACCAAAGCTCCCAAACGGGCGGGAGAGTGCGGATGACTCTGCAGCACCGAATGAGAGAACTCCAGGTCCTCCTCAGCCAGGGTATCAAATTTGTAGAATTTAGCAAACGTGTTTGCCCCTGACCAAGTAGCTGCTCGGCAAAGTTGTAAAGCCGAGACCCCTCGGGCAGCCGCCCAAGATGAGCCCACTTTCCGTGTGGAATGGGCTTTTACAGATTTTGGCTGTGGCAGGCCTGCCACAGAATGTGCAAGCTGAATTGTACTACAAATCCAACGAGCAATCGTCTGCTTAGAAGCAGGAGCACCCAGCTTGTTGGGTGCATACAGGATAAACAGGGAGTCAGATTTTCTGACTCCAGCCGTCCTGGAAACATATATTTTCAGGGCCCTGACTACGTCCAGCAACTTGGAATCCTCCAAGTCCCTAGTAGCCGCAGGCACCACAATAGGCTGGTTTAAGTGAAAAGCTGAAACCACCTTAGGGAGAAATTGAGGACGAGTCCTCAATTCTGCCCTGTCCGTATGAAAAATTAGGTAAGGGCTATTATAGGATAAAGCCGCCAATTCTGAGACACGCCTGGCTGAAGCCAGGGCTAACAGCATTACCACTTTCCATGTGAGATATTTTAAGTCCACAGTGGTGAGTGGTTCAAACCAATGTGATTTTAGGAATCCCAAAACTACATTGAGATCCCAAGGTGCCACTGGAGGCACAAAAGGAGGCTGTATATGCAGTACTCCCTTGACAAACGTCTGAACTTCAGGAACAGAAGCCAGTTCTTTTTGGAAGAATATTGACAGGGCCGAAATTTGAACCTTAATGGACCCTAATTTGAGGCCCATAGACAGTCCTGTTTGCAGGAAATGCAGGAAACGACCCAGTTGAAATTCCTCTGTAGGGGCCTTCCTGGCCTCGCACCACGCAACATATTTACGCCAAATACGGTGATAATGTTGTATGGTTACATCCTTCCTGGCTTTGATCAGGGTAGGGATGACTTCATCCGGAATGCCTTTTTCCTTCAGGATCCGGCGTTCAACCGCCATGCCGTCAAACGCAGCCGCGGTAAGTCTTGGAACAGACATGGTCCCTGCTGGAGCAGGTCTTTTCTTAGAGGTAGAGGCCACGGGTCTTCCGTGAGCATCTCTTGAATTTCCGGGTACCAAGTCCTTCTTGGCCAATCCGGAGCCACGAGTATAGTCTTTACTCCTCTCCTTCTTATGATTCTCAGTACTTTTGGTATGAGAGGAAGAGGAGGGAACACATACACTGACTGGTACACCCACGGTGTTACCAGAGCGTCCACAGCTATTGCCTGAGGGTCCCTTGACCTGGCGCAATATCTGTCCAGTTTTTTGTTGAGGCGGGACGCCATCATGTCCACCTTTGGTTTTTCCCAACGGTTCACAATCATGTGGAAGACTTCTGGGTGAAGTCCCCACTCCCCCGGGTGAAGATCGTGTCTGCTGAGGAAGTCTGCATCCCAGTTGTCCACTCCCGGAATGAACACTGCTGACAGTGCTATCACATGATTCTCCGCCCAGCGAAGAATCCTTGCCACTTCCATCATTGCCCTCCTGCTTCTTGTGCCGCCCTGTCTGTTTACGTGGGCGACTGCCGTGATGTTGTCCGACTGGATCAACACCGGCTGACCCTGAAGCAGAGGTCTTGCCTGACTTAGGGCATTGTAAATGGCCCTTAGTTCCAGGATATTTATGTGAAGTGACGTTTCCATGCTTGACCACAAGCCCTGGAAATTTCTTCCCTGTGTGACTGCTCCCCAGCCTCTCAGGCTGGCATCCGTGGTCACCAGGACCCAATCCTGAATGCCGAATCTGCGGCCCTCTAGGAGATGAGCACTCTGTAACCACCACAGGAGAGACACCCTTGTCCTTGGAGACAGGGTTATCCGCTGATGCATTTGAAGATGCGATCCGGACCATTTGTCCAGCAGATCCCACTGAAAAGTTCTTGAGTGGAATCTGCCGAATGGAATCGCTTCGTAAGAAGCCACCATCTTTCCCAGGACCCTTGTGCATTGATGTACTGACACTTGGCCTGGTCTTAGGAGGTTCCTGACTAGGTCGGATAACTCCTTGGCCTTCTCCTCCGGGAGAAACACCTTTTTCTGTACTGTGTCAAGAATCATCCCTAGGAACAGCAGACGTGTCGTCGGAATCAGCTGCGATTTTGGAATATTTAGAATCCATCCGTGCTGTCGTAGTACTACTTGAGATAGTGCTACTCCGACCTCTAACTGTTCTCTGGACCTTGCCCTTATCAGGAGATCGTCCAAGTAAGGGATAATTAAGACGCCTTTTTAAACTTTTACTCTAAGCAGCTCAGGAGAGCCACCTAGATTGCACCCTTCTCGTTCGGGCACAAAATCTTAACTGAGGCTTGGAGGAGGGTCATAGGGGGAGGAGCCAGTGCACACCAGGTAGTCCTAAAGCTTTTTACTTTTGTGCCCAGTCTCCTGCGGAGCCGCTATTCCCCATGGTCCTTTCGGAGTCCCCAGCATCCACTAGGACGTTAGAGAAATGTGGGGGGTAAACTGCAAAGTGAAAATGTAAATTTAGCTCCTCTTGTTTCTTTTTCAGTGACAGAGGGTGGAGGGAGTGCGGGTAAGCCTAACCCTGATGAAATGTCTTATGCACAGAAGGCGGCAGATATGGGGAAAAATTCTGGAAATAAGGATACAAGATTTGGTGGTGGTAGTGGTGGCCAGAGAGTGAGACGGAACCTAGTACAGTTTAGGTGGGTGGGTGATGGTGACCCCCACCTAAGACTGATTTTCTAAGGTTAATTTTTTCTCTTGGGGTTACTTACAGAGATTTATATGCCTGTATTCACCCTATAAAATCTGTTGAGTATGATGTCAGCTTTTATAATAAGCAAACATTGTTTATTTTTTGGAGAAAGTGGTCTGTAAACAAGGACAAGAATGGTTACTGTAAGTATGAGGCGGATTTGATGGAGAAGCAAAATGACATAAAAGTGACCATCCTGGTCCGCAATGAATCTATACCTATGGAAGATATCAGGTTTTGGTTAAGCAGGCAATGTGAATTGCAATCTGACATTAGGAAAACGGACCACACAATGGGGGTGTGGGGAGGTGCTTGGTTGGCCAGTGTACGTCTGTATCCTGGGGAGACCGGTGTGCGTCATATTCCATCTGCTGCGTACATAGGTCGAGACCGGGTGCAGATATTTTATACTGGTCAACCAAGGACATGTTTTAAGTGTGGTGAGGCTGGCCACCTCAGTGGTGACTGTGGGGGTGTGAAATGTTCGATGTGTGGGGAGAGTGGACATACTTCTAGAACATGTAATAAGGTGAAATGTAACCTTTGTGGGGAGATGGGACATCCCTACAGTCGTTGCCCCATGGCAAATCATAACAACAGGGGTTGCATGAATTTTGAGGAAGGTAGTAGTTCAGAAATGGGAATTACTAGGGGTGGAGTAGTTAAAGTGAACAAAGAGAAAGAAATGTCATGGGAAATTGGCAAAATAGTGTCAGAAGGATGCAAAGTTCAGCCTCAGGGCCAATCACAGCCTCAATCCCAGTCCCAATCCTGGTTTCAGGTGGGAAAAAAAGGTGTAAAAACAACAAAGAGGAAAGTGCAGGAAGAGGTGATTCTTTCAAATAGGTTTGGCGTATTGACAGATGAGGAAGATGAGGGAGAAGTGGTTCTAGAAAAAGGGGAACCAAGACTTAAACCTAGAAGACAGAGAAGAAAGAACAAAGAAAGGAAAGAAGTAATTAAGATGGTAGGGAAGAGAAGGAGGGAGGAGGGAGAAGGGAATACAGACAGTGAAATAGAGGATGTTGCAGCAGAAAGTTTAGAGTGGGATCCAATAGGGATTGAATTGGAGCAAAGAAAAGAGGAGGAGGAGTTTGGGAAGCCACTGTTTGAGGATGAGGAGGTAGGTTTGGAGGTGGTTGCTGCTGAGGAGGAAGTGATGGTGATAGGCAAAGAGGCAGAGAGTGAATCTGAGAGTCAGAGCAATCAAAATAATGTGTCTGGCCCTGGGTCACTGGATGCAAAGGAACCCCCTGACCCTGGTCCTAAAGAGGCTGGTGCGGGTGTGGATGTGGTGGTGATTGAGGAAGTGAATGGGGTGGCATGTATGGATTGTGGTGTTGGTGGTGGGGGTGGTGGTGATAACTAGAGTAATGTATGTGCATAGTCCATTTCAACAATCTGGAACCATGGATCCCCATCCTATTCGATGTGCCACAATGAATGTGGCTTCCGTGTTATCCGTACGTGCTCGATATCTGGCTTTTGAGTTTTTTGACAACCAGAACGTGGACATCTTGTTCTTACAAGAGACCCAGATCAACAGATTAGCAGCCCTTCACAAAGCTAAAAGTGAGTGGAGGCGCGGGCCCTCTTTTTGGTCTCTTGCTGCTGAGCCGTACGGTGGGGTGGCGGTACTTTTTACCGACATGGTAACCGTGCGCAAGGTTGTTGAGTTACAAGTGGGAAGGTGTATGATTTTGGATGTCACTTTAAGAGGACATAACCTTAGGCTTATCAATATCTATGGCCCCCAGTCTCGCTGGGATAGGAAATGTCTTTTTGAAATGGTTAAACCCTTTCTTTTCACGGCCCAGCAAGTCATCTTTGGGGGCGATTTCAACGCCATCATTAGGCCAAAAGACAGGGGAGGCTCCGGAGGACTGAGGCTGGGCTATGATGAGAATTTTTTAGTTAGTATGGCTAGTCAGGCAGGTATGGTTGATGTACACGTTAAACATCAACCAGACCTCACGGGGTACACTTACTTTTGTGGTCAGCGCAGATCTAGAATAGACAGGTTTTTTGTTAAGGAGTCCTCAAGCACTTTACCTTCAGAGGTAAAGTTTGTAGAGTTCTCCGATCACGGGTACTTAAGTTTTGTTTGGAATGCCTCGCAATCCTTCCAGAAAGGAAGGGGTTTGTGGCGTCTGAATGCTGAGCTTCTCAAGGAAGAGGAAGTGAGACAGTCTTTCAGGGAGTTTTTTCAGGCGCAGGAGTCACTGTTGGAGGCTGGTTGGAGTAGATCGGAGTGGTGGGAGGAAGTAAAAAAGAGAGCCCGAAGTCTTTTCAGGAGGCTAGTAGTCAAAAGAAACTTGGTTAAAAAAAATACCTACTATACTCTAAGAAGGAGATTAGATTTCCTGATCTCTGAACAGGGGGATAGTGGGGAAATCTCCCGGGTGAAATCACAAATGAGAGAACATCAGTATAGCCGTCTATCTTCTTTGATTTTGGAGAGGGATTACGGAAAGTACCACTCCCCGGATCCCTACCAGAGTTGTAGAAGGGGGATTGATGTTAAAGAGATAAGAGGGCTTGTTGATGGAGAGGGTGTGCTTCAGAAGGGTGAGGAAGGCATCCTTAAAGTCATCAGGTCCTATTACGCTGAACTCTTGTCTGCGAAGGCACTTGACAGAGAAACGATGGAGGCATTTCTGAGGAGGACACCTGGTCTTGTGGAGCCAGATGCTTCTTTTGATTGTTTGAACAGCGAAATAGGTGTGGAGGAGGTCAGAGAGGCAATTGGCGGGTTAACTCCCAAAAAATCTCCAGGACCAGATGGTTTAACAGCTGAATTCTATAAAGAATTCTCAGATATCCTGGCTCCTCGTCTTACGGAAGTATATAATACTAGCCTGGGTGAGGGTGAACTCCCTCCTTCCATGAGACAGTCAGCTCTTATTTTGCTGTCCAAAGGTAAGGACCCGGTCCATATTGAGAACTGGCGCCCCATCGCTCTTCTCAATACGGACAGAAAGATTCTGGCAAAAATCTTTTTCAACAGGCTAAGGGAATTTTCAGAGCTTGTACTTTCGCCTTCCCAGCACTGTACTGTAAAGGGCCGCAGTACCTTTACTGCTGTCCTTGGTGTCCGGGAGGCTCTTGAAAGGTGCAGGGCTGGAAAGTTGAATAAGTTTCTGCTGGCATTGGATCAGTCTAAGGCTTTTGATCGGGTCAATCATGAGTACCTGTGGGCCTTACTTGAAAGGTATGGTTTCCCTATAAGGGCGGTAAATTGGTTGAAAGTTTTGTATAAAAAGGCCGAGAGCTTCCCACTTGTGAATGGTTGGGTAGGGCCTGCATTTCCGGTAGACTCTGGTGTTCGTCAGGGGTGTCCCCTGAGCCCTCTTTTGTATGTCTTTGCAATCGATCCTTTTATAAGAAGGGTTGAGGGAGGCATGTTGGAAGGGGTGCAGCTGAACCCAGAGTTTCCTTTGAGTGTAGTAGCCTATGCTGATGATGTCACAGTAGTCCTGTCATCGGTGGCAGAGGCATGTGATGTAGACCAACTGATCATGGAATATTCAAGTGCTTCGGGTTCCATAATCAATCAGGACAAGTGTGAAGCTTTCTGGATGGGGGAGGAAGGCAATGAGTTTGATCTTCCGGACAGCCTCCCCAGGGCCAGTCAATGTATAAAAATCTTGGGCATCAAATTTGATCATGGTGACTATGCAAGTACAAATTGGGTCGGGAAACTGGATGGTGCAACCCGTAAAGTAAAGAGCTGGATAGGATGGAAGTTCTCTCTGAGGGAAAGGGTGGACCTGTGTAAAACTTACCTGATCCCAATGTTTTTGTATGTCAGCTATGTATGTTTTTTGCCACAATCTTTGTGGACTAGAATGAATTCCTTGTTTTTTCTACTTTTGTGGGGGAACAAGATGAACATTGTGAAAAGAGGTATCACTTACCGACCGAGGGCAGAAGGGGGCTTGGATATGGTAAACCCCGTAGTCTTCTTTGTAACAGCTTTTTTAAAGCTAAATGTCGGTGGTCTCTGCTTAGAGACGCCCCCTCGGTGGGTAAATGGCTTTAGGGAATGGGTGTCTCCCTTTATTAGAGTATGGTTACAGGATGGCAGACTGAGAATTTTTCGGGCTCAGAGAGGCTACCTCCCGATCTATGTGATCCAGTGTCTGAAAGTGATTTGGCGATGGGGCCTGCAGGTGGGTGATATAAGAGATCTCTCGAGAAAGGAGTTGGGGAAGAGGGTCTTGTGTTCCCACTTTTATGTCCCATTGGCCCTGAAAGACTGCCCAGGTAATGTTCTCACAGAAGGATTGAATATGGTAAATTCCCAGAGGGTGCCTCTGAAGTTTAGGGATATTGCCTGGTTCTCTTTTCAAGGGAAGCTTTATGTTAGGGGAAACATCAAATTTAGAAGTGCCGATGAACGTGTTTGCCCACGGGAGGAATGTCAAGGGGAGGAGGAGACCATGGACCACTTCTTCTGTAGATGTCCCTTTAACATAAAGGTTTACAAAACAGTGTCGGGTGCCATAGGCATCCCTTGCCTTTCGGGGCTCAGTTACCCGGAATGGGTCTACGGGGCATTCAAAGGGTATGGGGGCTTTGATTTAGGCACAATTTTTTTAGTCAGCTTAGCGGTTAGGTTCCACACGTGGCAGGCACAGTGTCTGGTTAGTTTGAGAGGAAAAGTCCTTCCCTGTGAAGAGGTGGTGGGTCGTATTCTTCATGAGGTGAGTCGGATGATGGATCTGGAGAAGAAGAGATTGGACACTGTCAGCTGGTCCAGATTGTGGCGCCAGTTGAAACCCCCTTAGTGGGTGGTGGAAGATATCTTCTTTTCAGTCTCAGGTTCTTTTCTGTCCTGGTCACTTTTTCTCAGCTGATTAGGTTTTGCTGTTTCATTTTTTTAAAGAAGGGGTTTGCATACACCTTAAAATATGCAGATATGTTACTCTAGTTATAATTATTTGTTGGTAGTCCGGTATGTATGGAGGGTGAATGGTATGAATGAAGGTAGGATTGTGGATAAATGTGGGAGTGTATAGAGGTGGAGGGTTTATGATAGATGGATAAATGTGTGTTAAATGTTGAGTCAGCTAAGTGGGAAATGTTGGGGGGGTTTCCTGAAATGGATTCACAGAAATTATGTGGATCAAGGAAAATGTTTAAAATGAAAGTATGATAAAGTGATGGAAAACATATTTGAGTTATGTAAACGGTAAATATCATGATGTAATGATCTCTATTTATTTATTATGTATATAATTGTAAATATGATTATAATGTTTATATTTTGTTATAAAATGGAAGCTGTGCATAAATAAAAACATGCCCAGGCACATATAGTACTGTTCTCTCCCAGTGTAACCCAGGCGCATATACTACTGCTGTATCCCGATGTAACCCAGGCACATATACTACTGCTCTCTCCTGGTGTAACCCAGGCACGTATACTACTGCTCTCTCCCGATGTAACCCAGGCACATATACTACTGTTCTCTCCCGGTGTAACCCAGGCACATATACTACTGCTCTCTCCTGGTGTAACCCAGGCACATATACTACTGCTCTCTCCCGATGTAACCCAGGCACATATACTACTGTTCTCTCCTGGTGTAACCCAGGCACATATACTACTGCTCTCTCCTGGTGTAACCCAGGCACGTATATTACTACTCTCTCCTGGTGTAACCCAGGCACGTATACTACTACTCTCTCCTGGTGTAACCCAGGCACATATACTACTACTCTCTCCTGGTGTAACCCAGGCACATATACTATTGCTCTCTCCCGGTGTAACCCAGGCACATATACTATTGCTCTCTCCCGGTGTAACCCAGGCACATATACTACTGTTCTCTCCCGGTGTAACCCAGGCACATATACTACTGTTCTCTCTCGATGTCACCCAGGCACATATACTACTGTTCTCTCCCGGTGTAACACAGGCACATATACTACTGTTCTCTCCCGGTGTAACACAGGCACATATACTACTGTTCTCTCCCGGTGTAACCCAGGCACATATACTACTGCTCTCTCCTGGTGTAACCCAGGCACATATACTACTGCTCTCTCCCGGTGTAACCCAGGCGCATATACTACTGCTGTATCCCGGTGTAACCCAGGCACATATACTACTGCTCTCTCCCGGTGTAACCCAGACACATATACTACTGCTCTCTCCCGGTGTAACCCAGACACATATACTACTGCTCTCTCCTGGTGTAGCCCAGGCACATATACTACTGTTCTCTCTCGATGTCACCCAGGCACATATACTACTGCTCTCTCCCGGTGTAACCCAGACACATATACTACTGCTCTCTCCTGGTGTAGCCCAGGCACATATACTACTGTTCTCTCTCGATGTCACCCAGGCACATATACTATTGCTCTCTCCCGGTGTAACCCAGGCACATACACAACAGCTTGAAGTGGGTAGCGAAGTAGAGCTCTTTTTCTTTATATACTATGCTAGGTAGCCTCTGGTCATGTGGCCACACCCCTTCCAGCATATGGCAGCACCCCTGTGATTACATTTTCCTGGTGGGCCCTTCATGCCTCAGTCCGACACTGTATGTATGTATGTATGTATATATATATATATATATATATATATGCATGTGTATATATGTGTATATATATATATATATAAATATATATACTGCTGCACCTGTGTGTAATGCCAACATGCACCCTTGGGCTCATATATTGTGTGTAATCTGGCTCTGGTACTAGCCAGTGCCTCCTGTGCCACTTACCTCACCGCACGTCCCTGATGACAACAGTTATAAAAACGAGGACACATAACTTTAGTTTGCGTCATATGAGCTTGATGCTGTGGCTGATCGGTGGACATATATATTGTGGCTGGGGGGTGTAGTATACCATTTTCACTCTGCTGTAACATCTTGCTGAAGATCTTTTCAGAACTATTTTTGGCAAATAAACATCTTCGGCCTCAAGACGACCGCTTCATCTTGTGATCTGCAGGGCTAGGCGAAACCTAGTTCTGTTTTCCGGCTGTCCAGGGTAGACCCAGCATCTCTAAGCTCCGCCTTCTGCCTGCTACCGTGCTGTGCTTAGGCGAGTGGGGATTTGTCAACACCACACAGGGGCGGTAAGACAGCGTGTCGACGCATACAGAGCAGAACCGTGGTTCCATACGCCATGGCAGGGAGGAGTCTGGTGGTTGCAGTGAAGTACGTGCCAACTGCGCAGTGGGTGGAGTTAGCAACAGGCGGTTACTGATGGTAAGCGGGAATCCCCTAATTGGCCAGGTCCTGTGTTACCTTAAACTCCATTCTGTGACTGGGGATGGGACGCGAACCGGCGAGAGCTTTCGTACGGAACCGTCCAGTCACATGTGTGTATGTATATATATATATATATATATATATACTAGGTGATTCATCGCGCCCTACGGGCACTCTTCACACCATCGTAAGGGGCTACGCCCCCTTAACCCTTGCACACCCTTGTGGCATGCTATATTTTTATTAAATGGAGTTTTACCTCCAATCATAATTGTGTTAGTGGTTAAATATTGCACGGACAAAGGGCGTGCAATGGTTAAGGGGTGGAAGCCCCTTGCAACGGCGGGAACAGCGCACGCAGAGCCTGATGAATCACCTAGTAGGTGCTTTGGTTGCGGGAGTAGGGTGGTGCGGGGAAGAGGCGGATGGGATCCTGGGGTGCCGCGGGAGGGGCAGTTGCGGTGGTGACGCAGGTGGGGGGAGGGGCTGATGCGGTGGTGCCGCAGGTGGGGGAGGGTGCGTGGGTGCCACGGATGGTGGTCCGGAGCCACTGCGGGTGGGGGAGGAGCAGTTTCGGGGGTTGCCCCGGGTGGGGGAGGGACGGATGCGGTGGTGCAGCGGGAAGTATGGGTGCGGGGTCGCTGCGGGTGAGGGGGTCCCGAGCTACTGCTGGTGCTGGAGGGGTGTGTGGTGGTACCGCGGATGGGGGCCGGAGCTACTGTGAATGGGGGAGGGGTGAGTAATGCTTCTCCTGCTTCTCCTCCTGTCAGCAGCTAAGCTGCTGTCCTCCCTTTGGCAGTGGCTCTCCCGGAGACTCGCACAGCAGCCAGTCACTATTGTTAGCGCCGGTGTCCCAACGCGCCGCATTACAGGGAAGAAGATGCACTCAATAAACTACAGCTCCCAGCAGCCCTAAGGGCCGGAATGCTTCGGCGCTAAGGCCTGCTCGGAGTTGTAGTTTATTTAGTGTGTCTACTTCCCTGTAATGCGGCGCGTTGGGACACCGGCGCTAACAATAGTGACTGGTTGGCAGAACTGTGTGACTGGCTGAATCAATGTAAAAGGTGAGAGTGCTGTGCAGTGTCAGTGACACTGCACACAGGGCCGGCGCTAGCCGCTCAGCAAAGGGATGCAGTGCAGGAAGGCACCAGGAAGGAGAGGCGTTCTCCCTGCTCTACTTCCCCGTACTGAGCTGCTGCTGCTATCCCTGCTGCTGCTGCCGGCTGCTGTCACACATGCAGCGGCACCGGCAGCACAAAACCTTTTCTTCCCCTCGGCGCCAGCAGCACAAAACCTCCTCTCCCCCCTCCCCTGTGACATTCAGTGGCCGGGCGGGAGCCAAAGGGGGCGGAGCTACACAGGACCATGCTGCAGCAGGAGGATGAGCTGCTACAGCTTCGGCAGCCAGACTTCATTAGATAAGTGTCTGGAAAGAGAGTGAGTGTGTGTGTATATACAGTGTCTGTGTATACTGTATATATGTTTGACTGTGTATGTGTGTAATGTATGTATGTATGTATGTGTGTGTGTGTTTGTATATGTGTATGTTGTGTGTGTGTGTGTGACTGCTGCATAATGAGTGTAAGCGGCACTGGTACAGGGGGCGTTACGTGTGTAAGCGGCACTGGTACAGGGGGCGTTACGTGTGTAAGCATCACTGGTACAGGGGGCATTACGTGTGTATGCGACACTGGTACAGGGGGCGTTACGTGTGTAAACGTCACTGGTACAGGGGGCGTTATGTGTGTAAGCGTCACTGGTACAGGGGGCGTTACGTGTGTAAGCGTCACTGGTACAGGGGGCATTACGTGTGTAAACGTCACTGGTACAGGGGGCATTACGTGTGTAAACGTCACTGGTACAGGCGGCGTTACGTGTGTAAGCGTCACTGGTACAGGGAGCGTTACGTGTGTAAACGTCACTGGTACAGGGGGCGTTACGTGTGTAAGCGTCACTGGTACAGGGAGCGTTGTGTGTAAGCGGCACTGGTACAGGGAGCGTTATGTGTGTAAGCGTCACTGGTACAGGGGGCGTTACGTGTGTAAGCGTCACTGGTACAGGGGGCATTACGTGTGTAAACGTCACTGGTACAGGGGGCATTACGTGTGTAAACGTCACTGGTACAGGCGGCGTTACGTGTGTAAGCGTCACTGGTACAGGGAGCGTTACGTGTGTAAACGTCACTGGTACAGGGGGCGTTACGTGTGTAAGTGTCACTGGTACAGGGAGCGTTGTGTGTAAGCGGCACTGGTACAGGGAGCGTTATGTGTGTAAGCAGCACTGGTACAGGGGGCGTTACGTGTGTAAGTGTCACTGGTACAGGGGGGCGTTACGTGTGTAAGCATCACTGGTACAGGGAGCATTACGTGTGTAAACGTCACTGGTACAGGGGGCGTTACGTGTGTAAGCGTCACTGGTACAGGGAGCATTACGTGTGTAAACGTCACTGGTACAGGGGGTGTTACGTGTGTAAGCGTCACTGGTACAGGGAGCGTTACGTGTGTAAACGTCACTGGTACAGGGAGCGTTATGTGTGTAAGCGGCACTGGTACAGGGAGCGTTACGTGTGTAAGCGGCACTGGTACAGGGGGCGTTACGTGTGTAAACGTCACTGGTACAGGGAGCGTTATGTGTGTAAGCGGCACTGGTACAGGGAGCGTTACGTGTGTAAGCGGCACTGGTACAGGGGGCGTTACGTGTGTAAGCGTCACTGGTACAGGGAGCGTTACGTGTGTAAACGTCACTGGTACAGGGGGCGTTACGTGTGTAAGCGGCACTGGTAGAGGGGGCGTTACGTGTGTAAGTGGCACTGGTACAGGGAGCATTACGTGTGTAAATGTCACTGGTACAGGGGGCGTTACGTGTGTAAGCGTCACTGGTACAGGGAGCGTTACGTGTGTAAACGTCACTGGTACAGGGAGCGTTATGTGTGTAAGCGGCACTGGTACAGGGAGCGTTACGTGTGTAAGCGGCACTGGTACAGGGGGCGTTACGTGTGTAAGCGTCACTGGTACAGGGAGCGTTACGTGTGTAAACGTCACTGGTACAGGGGGCGTTACGTGTGTAAGCGTCACTGGTACAGGGAGCGTTATGTGTGTAAGCGTCACTGGTACAGGGGGCGTTACGTGTGTAAGCGGCACTGGTACAGGGGGCGTTACGTGTGTAAGCGTCACTGGTACAGGGGGCATTACGTGTGTAAGCGTCACTGGTACAGGGGGCGTTACGTGTGTAAGCGTCACTGGTACAGGGGGCGTTACGTGTGTAAGCGTCACTGGTACAGGGGGCGTTACGTGTGTAAATGTCACTGGTACAGGGAGCGTTACGTGTGTAAGCGTCACTGGTACAGGGGGCGTTACGTGTGTAAACGTCACTGGTACAGGGGGTGCTACGTGTGTAAGCGTCACTGGTACAGGGGGTGTTACGTGTGTAAGCGTCACTGGTACAGGGAGCGTTACGTGTGTAAACGTCACTGGTACAGGGGGCATTACGTGTGTAAACGTCACTGGTACAGGGGGCATTACGTGTGTAAACGTCACTGGTACAGGGAGCGTTACGTGTGTAAGCATCACTGGTACAGGGGGCGTTACGTGTGTAAGCGTCACTGGTACAGGGGGCGTTACGTGTGTAAGCGTCACTGGTACAGGGGGTGTTACGTGTGTAAGCGGCACTGGTACAGGGGGCATTACGTGTGTAAACGTCACTGGTACAGGGAGCGTTACGTGTGTAAGCATCACTGGTACAGGGAGCGTTACGTGTGTAAGCATCACTGGTACAGGGGGCGTTACGTGTGTAAGCGTCACTGGTACAGGGGGCGTTACGTGTGTAAGCGTCACTGGTACAGGGGGCATTACGTGTGTAAGCGTCACTGGTACAGGGGGCATTACGTGTGTAAGCGGCACTGGTACAGGGAGCGTTACGTGTGTAAGCGTCACTGGTACAGGGGGCGTTACGTGTGTACGCGTCACTGGTACAGGGGGCGTTACGTGTGTAAGCGTCACTGGTACAGGGAGCGTTACGTGTGTAAGCATCACTGGTACAGGGAGCGTTACGTGTATAAGCGTCACTGGTACAGGGAGCGTTACGTGTGTAAGCGTCACTGGCACAGGGGGCGTTACGTGTGTAAGCGTCACTGGTACAGGGGGCGTTACGTGTGTAAGCGTCACTGGTACAGAGAGCGTTACGTGTGTAAGCGGCACTGGTACAGGGAGCGTTACGTGTGTAAGCGGCACTGGTACAGGGGGCGTTACGTGTGTAAGCGGCACTGGTACAGGGGGCGTTACGTGTGTAAGCGGCACTGGTACAGGGGGCGTTACGTGTGTAAGCGGCACTGGTACAGGGGGCGTTACGTGTGTAAGCGGCACTGGTACAGGGGGCGTTATGTGTGTAAGCGGCACTGGTACAGGGGGTGTTACGTGTGTAAGCGGCACTGGTACAGGGGGCGTTATGTGTGTAAGCGTCTCTGGTACAGGGGGCGTTACGTGTGTAAGTATCACTGGTACAGGGGGCGTTACGTGTGTAAGCGTCTGGTACAGGGGGTGTTACGTGTTTAAGTGTCTCTACTACAAGGGGTATTATGTGCGCTGTCCCTTTGTAAAGTATGCAAGGGTGCAAATTTATAGTTTGCAAGGGGGCGCTGAACACCGTAGCACAGGCCCTGACTGCACACCCTCTGCGCTGTGTGACACCCGGAAGTAGTATGGGTGCAGGATGGTTGTGGTTCTGCTCAGATGATAGGGATGAGTAAATGAAGTCAACTTCAGAGTAATAATACTAAAGTTTCAAATGAGGTTTCGATTTATTATGTGTGACAATGGAGTTAATTCGATAGATACTCTCAGCGAGTACAATATGGGTACATAAAATCAGTATAAAAGCTTACAAAATTAATTCAAATTAAAACACACAATTAGCGCAGGAACTGAATGATAGCTGTTGTCTCTCAGTCTGCGTCGCGTTCCTGCAAACGGGTTAGCTTTTCTACACACTTCCCTGAACTATGCCAACTCTTCCATACTAAAGTAAATACCGGCTGCTAGGTATAGTGAACCGCTAGTTAATCTTGTAATTCAAGCTTTAGACTAATATAAACACAACATTCAATATATAATGAACCATAAAATATACAGGTTGCAATGACATCAGGTCATACAATAAATTCCCTTTCTACCTGTACCAGGGTATGCATGCAGATCACTTTAAGTCGGTAAGGTAAGGAGTCCCCTAGAGCACGTGCACGGCTGAATGAGTAATGAGAGCTCTCTTATTGTTTTTCACCCGGGTTAAGTAGCAAACAAAGGTAAACTGTTCCTGAATGGTATACCATGGTGATGCAACCTATCATATGAATTAGCGCTGCTCCTGGTAAAACTAACTTGCTGCAAGTCACACAGCTCGTCCTGGCTGACTAATTACAGGGTTTATAGTCAATAAAAGCTCCAGATTCTCATTGACTGTCTCTAATCTGTAGTCTCACTTACACAGTCTTTACATTTGATACTTTGTAGCTCCTTGCCTGTAACTGCTCCAACTATGCTGTCAAGATGTAGTGGCTGTATAGCGTAAAAATCCTGTAAGCTGGGACTTTATCAGTGCTACAGCCGCAGTGTAAGTGATGATACAGGGGGGTGCAAGGTGTTTTATCACAGACCTTTTCTCTGGTACCAGTCACAATGGCCAGTCTCTCTGGCTGCCTCCGAATGGCTGCTGATTTAACTACTGATTTGCTGAGGAGAAGGGTCTTATCCTCAGAGCGCCATTAATTAAGTGTCCATCTCCGGGGCAGGACCGCCTCTGTACTGCCTCTACTCTTAGCAGGTATATGTATCACCACCCAGCTCTCTTGCTGGCCTGCTGCTGCTGCCTCCTGGTCCACTTCCTGGCATGACTACACCTGCTAGGACACGATAGACACCAGGGGTATCACCGGAAACCCCACTGCCAGTTTCAGCACAAACAACCACAGGTCCAGCACCGCAGGTCACCGGGGAAACCTTCCAGCGCAGCTCTGCTCCCCTGCACTAAGGACCAACTGCCACTAACTGTCCGTGCAGCCTCTTTTATCTCCTTCTGTCCCATGAGCCTCCACTGCTGCTAGGGACCATGTGATGCTGATACCACCCACTGTCACCAATACAAATTAAGCATGCAGTACAGGACACATTGTACACTATTGCTTTACATAAATACACACAAACTGATGGTACTCTTAGTGGTGTGCCACACACTGCACAGCACTGTCACCTTTTACATTGATTCAGCGTCCAGACATTACCCTCCGCGATATCACCCGCTCTATCCGCTACATTAGCCATCTCGGGGCTTCTAGGCCGGCAGCCCAGGTGCTGTGTTGCGGAGTCAGGGCCTCTGGGGATCTGGGCGCGGCTGTGGCGGGGAGGCACTTCTGTGACATCACGCGCAGAGGAGGCTCCGGGGCTCAGAGAGTATGCGGCGCAGGGAGGCCTATGAAAGGCTTCCGCTGCGCCGCTTTTATACACATCTATCCCGGTGGCCGCAGCAGCTTTTGTTCCACCTGCGCTGTGGCTAGGGAGCGGGGATTGTTGATGGCGGAGGGGGCAGGCGGACTGGCAGCAGGACATAGGATGTTTTTCCCCCTATCTACAGCGCAGAGACTTGCTGCAGATGCAGTGACATACCCTCCAGCTGCACCTTTTTGGCAGGTACAGTCCCTTTTTTTATGGTCTGTACCAATTTTTGATTGTCCAAGCTTCCATTAAAAGTATATGAAAAGGGGCGTGGCCACGGTGCTGTACCCATGGTCACGCCCCCTTTTCAAATTTACATCAGTGTTTATGTGTAAAGTGTTGGAGGGTGTGATGCTGCAGATGCAGGGGGACTATTTTGGGGTGTGGGGCTGCAGCTGCAGCTCCATCAGTCCCATTGCTAATCCTGCTCTGTGAAAACACAGCAGGCAAAAGGGCAGAGGCTCCCATTGGATGTAACCTGTGTGGGAGGGAGTTTCTCGCCCAATCAGCTGTGCACTGGGTGTGATAGACCTGCTGCTAACCCAATGAGAGCTCCTAGCAACGCCCAGCGTTAGAGATCCAGGCACAGAGTCACAGGGCTATTATATAGGAGATATATATGTATATATATATATATATATATATATATATATATATATATATACATACAGCATCATCATAGGTCTAGAACTGGATAATTAACCATGAATATTGCAGCGCCACTGCTTTGACATATACATATTTCCTATATAATAGCCCTGTGATTTTCTGTGCCTGGCCCTCTAACGCTGGGCGTGGCTAGGAGCTCTCATTGGGTTAGCAGCAGGTCTATCACACCCAGTCCACAGCTGATTGGCCGAGAAACACCCTCCCACACAGGTTACATCCAATGGGAGGCTCTGCCCTTTGGCTGCTGTGTTTTCACAGAGCAGGATTAGCAATGGGGCTGATGTAGCTGCAGCTCCAGGCCCACACCCCAAAATAAACCCACTGCATCTGCAGCAACACACCCTCCAACAATGTACACATAAACATCGCTACAAATTCGAAAAGGGGCGTGGCCATGGGTAAAGTGGTGTGACCACGCCCCCTTTCCTATACTTTCAATGGAAGTTTGGAGAGCCAAAAATCGGAACAGACCATAAAAAAAGGTGCAGCTGGAGGGTGTGCCACTGCATCAGCAGCTAGTCTCTGCGCTGTAGCTATGGGGAAAAAATCCTTTTACTGCAGCGTCCTATGGGGGTCATTCCGACCTGAGCACACGCTATTTTTTGCTGCGCTGCGATCAGGTCAAAACTCAGCAAAACTACGTATGCACCACTATGCGCAGGCGCTTCCTACAGGTACAAAGCGGATCGGTGCTGGGCGATGGATTTGACGAAGAATCCATTCGCCCAGCCGTTCGTAAGGAGATTAACAGGAAGAGGCGTTTGTGGGTGTCATCTGACCGTTTTCAGGGAGTGGTTGGAAAAACGCAGACATGTCCAAGCGTTTGCAGGGCGGGTGTCTAACATCAATTCCAGGACCGGACAGGCTGATGTGATCGCAGCGGCTGAGTAAGTTCTGAGCTACTCAGAAACTGCACAAAACTTTTTTGTACTGCTCGGCTGCACATGTGATCGCACACTTGCACAGCTAAAATACACTCTCCTATAGGCGGTGACTATATGATCGCAATGCTGCTAAAAATAGCTAACGAGCGATCAACTTGGAATGACCCCCTATGTCCTGCAGCCAGTCCGCTTGCCCCCTCCAGCATCAACAATCCCCACTCCCTAGCTGCGGCACAGGTGGAACAAAAGCTGCTGCGGCCACCGGCATAGATGTGTATGAAATCGGTGCAGCGGAAGGCTTTCATAGCCCTCCCAGTGCCGCATACTCTCTGAGCCCCGGAGCCTCCTCTGAGCGTGATGTTACAGAAGTTCCTCCCCGCCACAGTCGCGCCCAGATCCCCAGAGGCCCTGACTCTGCAACACAGCACCTGGGCTGCCGGCCTTGATGCCCCGAGATGGCTAATGTAACGGATAGAGTGCGTGATATCGGCGGGTAATGTCTGGACGCTGAATCAATGTAAAAGGTGACAGTGCTGTGCAGTGCAGTGGGTGTGCAGTGTCACTGACACTGCACAGCACTCTCACCTTTTACATTGATTCAGCGAGTCAGTCAGTTCTGCCAGCCAGTCACTATTGTTAGTGCCGGTGTCCCAACGCGTCGCATTACAGGGAAGTGGACGCACGAAATAAACTGCAGCTCCCAGCAGCCCTTAACGCCAAAGCATTCCGGCACTAAGGCCTGCTGGGAGCTGTAGTTTATTGCGTGCATCTTCTTCCCTGTAATGCGGCGCGTTGGGACACCGGCGCTAACAATAGTGACTGGCTGCTGTGCGAGTCTCCGGGAAAGCCACTGCCAAAGGGAGGACAGCAGCTGACAGGAGGAGAAGCATTACCCGCCCCTCCCCCACTCGTAGTACCGCCGGGCCCCATCCGCGGCACCCCCACACGCCCCCTCCACCTGCGGTGGCTCTGTACCTCCTCTCCCACCTGCAGCACCCCCACCCCTCCCCCACCCACCGCACCCACCTCTCCACCACCCGCGGTACTCCCACACCCGTGATGGCTCCAGACCTCCACCCGCGGCACCCAC
Organism: Pseudophryne corroboree; assembly: GCF_028390025.1. Taxonomy (NCBI): domain Eukaryota; kingdom Metazoa; phylum Chordata; class Amphibia; order Anura; family Myobatrachidae; genus Pseudophryne; species Pseudophryne corroboree. Next base: position 484,801,243 of record NC_086451.1, read on the forward strand.
CCCTCCCCCACCCACGGCGCCACCGCACCCGCCCCTCCCCCACCCACGGAAACCCTGAACCCCCTCCCCCATCTGCGTCCCTCCTGACCTGCCACTCCCCCAACCACAGCACCTACTAGGTGATTCACCAGGCCCTGCGTGCGCTGTTCACGCCCTTTGTCCGTGCAATATTTAACCACTCACACAATTATGATTGGAGGTAATACTCCATATAATAAAAATGGGTTAAGGGGGCATAGCCCCTTATGACGGTGTGAAGAGCACCTGTAGGGCGCAATGAATCACCTAGTATATATATATATATATATATATATATATATATATATAGTATTATAACAGAATTCTTCCACCCAGTAAATAAAGCGTCCTCTGTATAGCAGAACGTGGTGTAATCTGCTGTTTGTACTGAAGAGTGTATCTGGGACAGAACGCGGACCCGGAGCGCACAGAGATAATAGATCGGTACATAGATAAACGATGAACTTTCTGCAGCGAGAGACGACGTTTCATGATTCCAGCGCATTTCATTTCCTCACCAATCCAGCACCATTCTGCCCTTTAAATGACCGGTAATCTGACTGCGGAATCTCCAGCCATTTCACTCAGTGTGTGAGAAACGCTTCCATTGGGAGATTATTTCCGGCACCAGAGAGGACAGCACTCAGCGGCGGTGACACTAGCGAGGGTGGGATGACGAACGCTGACGCGGTTATATACAGAGATCGCCACTGGGAAATATGGGGTCGGGTGTACAATGATAAAACACTGGTAAAGGTCCAAAGCCCTTGTGGCCAGAGAGACCCACCAGCCACACGTGTAATAGCGGCCGCGGCACTGAAGGGGTTAATCCTCAGCTGCCAGGCACCATTTGGACAATAGGCGCTTGGCGTCACTGTTAAACGTACTTACGGCGCTGGGTGCGGACTGTTTAAAAATATGTTTAATGATGTGTTTTAACATGTCATACTATGGGGGTCATTCCGAGTTGTTAAGGCAAAAATGCGCATGCGCATGGTACGCAGTGCGCATGCGGTTAGTATTTTAGCACAAAACTTAGTAGATTTACTCATGTCCGAACGAAGATTTTTCATTGTTGAAGTGATCGGAGTGTGATTGACAGGAAGTGGGTGTTTCTGGGCGGAAACTGGACGTTTTCTGGGAGTGTGCGGAAAAACGCAGGCGTGTCAGGATAAAACGTGGGAGTGTCTGGAGAAATGGGGGAGTGGCTGGCCGAATGCAGGGTGTGTTTGTGACGTCAAACCAGGAACAAAACGGCCTGAGCTGATCGCAATCTGTGAGTGGGTCTGGAGCTACTCGGAAACTGCTAAGAATTTTCTATTCGCAATTCTGCTAATCTTTCATTCGCAATTCTGCTAAGCTAAGATACACTCCCAGAGGGCGGCGGCCTAGCGTGTGCAATGCTGCTAAAAGCAGCTAGCGAGCGAACAACTCGGAATGACCCCCTATATGTAGTGCTCTGTGCACAATTGTAGGATTGCATGTTTAAATGTATTTATATTTAAGATGTTGTCACCTATATTTTAAAGAGAAAAATGCACTTACTATATCTGTCTGAATAAGCATCTCCTATCTTCCGGGAATAGGAAGTGGCATGCTAATCGCCTCTGCTAGCAGAGAGGAGTGAATGACAAAACCCTTTTGATGTTGGACAGTGCACGGCAGGTAAAGGCTAGGGCCCTCATTCCGAGTTGATCGCTAGCTGCTTTCGTTCGCAGCGTGGCAATTAAGTAAAAAAGCGGCAGTTCTGCGCTTGTGTATGGGGCGCAGTGCGTACGCGCGACGTACTTTCACAAAAGCCGATACAGTTTCACACAAGGTCTAGCGACGCTTTTCAGTCGCACTATTGGCCCTGAGTGATTGACAGGAATGGGGCGTTTCTGGGAGGTAACTGACCGTTTTCCGGGAGTGTGCTGAAAAACGCAGGCGCGTCAGATACAAACGCAGGCATGCCTGGGGAAACGGGGGAGTGGCTGGCCAAACGCAAGGCGTGTTCGTGATGTCAAAACAGGAACTAAATAGTCTGAAGTTTTTGCAAGGTAGGAGTAGGTCTGCAGCTACTCAGAAACTGCTTGATAAAATTTAGACGCCGTTCTGCGATCCTTTCGGTCGCACTTCTGCTAAGCTAAGATACACTCCCAGTGGGCGGCGGCATAGCGTTTTCACTGCTGCTAAAAGCAGCTAGCGAGCGATCAACTCGGTATGAGGGCCTGGGTGTGGAAAGAAGACTGTTTGATGTGTTTCCAGTCTTTCCTGTTGTAATCCCAAACACTGGGTTTGCATGGAGATGTGAATGGGACAGGAACATTTGTATTTTGATGCTATGTGATAAATTTATCAATAGTGAATGTTAAACTGATACCAAACGTTGTCTGTGTGACAGGAAGGAGGAAATTGCTTCATGCACTTATATCCTTTTGAAATGTAATTTATTTATTTGTATTTTGTCAGATATCCTGATTGGATGGAAAGGACTCAGGGGGAACATGACCCCCTGTGCTACTGTGTGGTGTTATTGTATAAAAAAAGGTAGCCTGTGAGCTCCAAGTGTATTATACCATTTTGATTCTGCTGTAACATCTTGCTGTATTGCTGAGCTTTTTTGAAGGCTGTATTTGGGCAAATAAAGATCTTCTGCCTAAAGACGACCACTTCATCTTGTGACCTGCAGCGCTATGCGAAATATAGCTCTGTTCACCGGCTGTCCAGGGTGAACCAGCGTCTCCAAGTTCCGCCTGCCGCCAGCTACTGGTAGAGGCCTAGTCAAGCGACTAGTGGGGATTTGTCAACACCACACAGGTTTGGTAAGGCAGCGTGACGGCACATACAGAGCAGAACCGTGGTTCCAAACGCCACGGCAGGTTAGGAGTTTGGTGGTGGCAGCATAAACCCGCCCACGGCACAGTGGGTGGAGTCAGTAACAGGCAGTTACTGACGGTAAGCGGGGATCCCCAATGTGGCCAGGTCTTGTGTGACCTAAACATCCATTCTGTGTACTGGGGACGAGACGCGAAAGCGGTGAGGGGCTTTCGTACGGGACCGTCCGGTGACAGAAATTGGTGACATAGCGGTGGGATATTCCCAGGCGGCTTTTCGGTAACCCGATTGGAGAAGCCGAGTTACTCAGGAGAGGAGTAACTGCAGCTCAGGAGAACGCACAAGATGGCGGACTTCAGTGGACTGTCAAAGGACGATTTGGAGATCGTATGTCGGCAGAAGGGTGTGCAGATCCCTTCCAATGCGTCCAAGAGCGTCATGAGGGTGGCGCTCATGAGCTTGGAGGAGTCCCGCCGGGTGGAGGTGGAAAGCACTGAAAGCGTCAGCATCGGAGAGGACGGCCCACCAGTGGACCTTCAAAAGGAACCGGTGAGACCCACAAGCCCCGCCCCCTCTATCAACAGCCATGTTTCCCAGCAGTCCCTAGCAGGGCCAGGATCCCAACGTCCCAGGGAGGGCGGCACGGATACCCTAGCAGATCGGCTAGCGGAATTGGGGGAAAGGGCAACGGAGCAAGAACACATGCTTGTCATTCGGATGTGGCATGCGGAGCGGGCATCACTAGCAGTGGTACCCCGGGAGCTGTTGACCACTGCTGTACACAGATCAGGACGTATTCAGTTTGACAAGTTTGCAGACAGTGATGGGGACATTGATGGACATTTACAAGTTTTTGAAAGGACATGTAAACTACATGATTTACCCAAGTCGGAGTGGGTGAGGCACCTTGTGCCCACTCTGCATGGAGAGGCCTTGGAGGCCGAGCGAGGAGTGGCCACGGAGGACTGTGGGGATTACGACAAAGTCTCATGGGCCCTCCTCCAGTGATTCTTCATCACTCCAGAGTCTTACAGGAAAAAGTACAGAGACTTGCCCAAGAATCCTAGCAGCACCCATGAGCAGTTCGCCACCCAGCTGCGGCAGTACGTGGTGAAGTGGGTGAAGGATTCTGAAGCCACTACATGGGATGCACTGATCGACTTGATCTGCAGGGAGCAGTTCTATCGCAGGTGCACCCCAGAAGTGAAGGAGTGGGTGCTAGATCGGGAGCCACCCAGCTTAAAGATGGCTGCCCAGTTAGCCGACAAGTATGTGGCAATTTGGCCACAGGGGCAGAAGCGCCCCAGCCAGCAGCCAGCTCCAAAAGACTGTACCACCAGGGGGACCCCCCTCTTCAGCTCATCGCCCCCCAAAGCAAGAATCTTCCAACCCGGGTGCTCTTAGCCAGCAACCGCACCGCAGCGTCCCTGCAACTGATCAGAGATCATCGGTGCCACGACTGGAGAAGAAGTGCTATGGCTGTGAGAAAATGGAACATCTGAGGATGAACTGTCCTGCATCCCAAGCACCCCAGACTCGTGCCCCAAATCAGAGTGCGGGAGCCCGGATTGCTTGCTTAACCTATGGAGGTGAGCCTTCAGACAGTACCCCCTCCAGACAGTCCGATGGAGTGTGGTGAGGAACAGGTGGACTCTGTGGAGAGAGTCACCTGCATGGCCAAACAGCCCCTACACAACATGTGGAGGCACCTGCAGCCAGTCCACATGGGACCCCTGCAGGGGGAAGGCCTAAGAGACTCTGGGGCCTCAATCACTGTGGTGAGCCCCCACCTTATAGATCCTGCTGCAGTATTTCAGGGTTGCACTGCCAAGGTCACCCTGGCAGATGGAACGGAGAAAGCGGTTCCCATGGCAAGAGTCTACCTGGACTGGGGAGCTGGACCAGAGTTGCGAGAAGTTGCCGTCATGGATGGTCTCCCAACTGATGTGGTACTAGGAAATGATCTGGGTGGTGGGATCGTCACCACATTTGCTGGCGCCATTCCCCGGAGTCAAGTTCCATAACCACCGTTGACATCAGCTACTCCAGCACAACCCAGCCCAGAGGAAAAGACAACAGCTGCTAGACAACTTTTTTGCACAGCCAACCACAGCATCAACCAGCCCAGAGGAAAAGATTACAGCAGCTAGATTGGTACATCGACCACGCATGCCTTTTGCCTCTGGTAGGCCTACGTCCCCTAGCAACGCAGAGGATGTTGGTTCCAGCTCGTTTGATCCTGTGGGGGTGCCCAATGATGCTCCTGACCCCAGTGGTTTGCCAACTCCAGCGGTGAGTATGAGAAACCACACTGACCTTTCTGTGACTGACCCCTACCAGACTGACCCTAGTAGTCCCCACCTAAATCCCCCTGTAGAGTGTCCAAATTTAAGAGAGATTGAGGGCCGCAGGCAGGAGTTTAGGGAGGCTCAGCTCTCTGACCCATCCCTGAAAGGCATGAGGCGCCACTCTGGCAGCGGCCTTGACAGGGTTGGGGCAGGAAGTTTGACCTGGTGGGAAGGGTTAAGGTATAGGGTAGCCATGAAAGTGGGAGGGGATCAGTGGTGCAATTAAAAAAAATGTCTTACAGGTACTGCGCGCATGCCAAAAATTGGGTGTGGCGAAATGCCACATGGGGCATGGCCAATGAAAATGGGGGCGCGATACACATATGGGGGGAGGGGCAGATACACTTATGACCCCAATAGTTCCAGATACACGTTGCCCCACAGTGCCAGATACACATGTCCCCACAGTGCCAGATATGCCCCCAGTGCCAGATATGCCCCCAGTGCCATGTACACATGTTCCCCCAGTGCCAGATATGCCCCCAGTGCCAGATACACATGTCCTCCCAGTGCCAGATATGCCCCCCAGTGCCAGGTACACATGTCCCCCCAGTGCCAGATACACATGTCCCCCAGTGCCAGATACACATGTCCCCCAGTGCCAGATACACATGTCCCTCCAGTGCCAGATACACATGTCCCCCCAGTGCCAGATACACATGTCCCCCAGTGCAAGATACACATGTCCTTCAGTGCCAGATACACATGTCCCCCCAGTGCCAGATACACATGTCCCCCAGTGCCAGGTACACATGTCCCCCCAGTGCCAGATACACGTGTCCCCCAGTGCCAGATACACGTGTCCCCCAGTGCCAGATACACATGTCCCCCAGTGCCAGATTTACATGTCACCCTAGTGCCAGATACACATGTCACCCCAGTGCCAGATACACATGTCCCCCAGTGCCAGATACACATGTCCCCCCAGTGCCAGATACACATGTTCCCCCAGTGCCAGATACACATGTTCCCCCAGTGCCAGATATGCCCCCAGTGCCAGATACACATGTTCCCCCAGTGCCAGATACACATGTCCCCACAGTGCCAGATATACCCCCAGTGCCAGGTACACATGTCCCCCCAGTGCCAGATATACCCCCAGTGCCAGGTACACATGTCCCCCCAGTGCCAGATATGCCCCCAGTGCCAGATACACATGTTCCCCCAGTGCCAGATATACCCCCAGTGCCAGTACACATGTCCCCCCAGTGCCAGATATGCCCCCAGTGCCAAATACACATGTCCCCCCAGTGCCAGATACACATGTCCCCCCAGTTCCAGATACACATGTCCCCCCAGTGCCAGATACACATGTCCCCCAGTGCCAGATATGCCCCCAGTGCCAGATACACATGTCCCCCAGTGCCAGATACACATGTTCCCCCAGTGCCAGATATGCCCCCAGTGCCAGATACACATGTCCCCCCAGTGCCAGATACACATGTCTCCCCAGTGCCAGATACACATGTCCCCCAGTGCCAGGTACACATGTCCCCCAGTGCCAGGTACACATGTCCCCCCAGTGCCAGATATGCCCCCAGTGCCAGATACACATGTCCCCCCAGTGCCAGATATGCCCCCAGTGCCAGATATGCCCCCAGTGCCAGGTATACATGTCCCCCCAGTGCCAGATACACATGTCCCCCCAGTGCCAGATACACATGTCCCCCCAGTGCCAGATACACATGTCCCCCCAGTGCCAGATACACATGTCCCCCAGTGCCAGGTACACATGTTCCCCCAGTGCCAGGTACACATGTCCCCCCAGTGCCAGATATGCCCCCAGTGCCAGGTATACATGCCCCCCCAGTGCCAGGTATACATGCCCCCCCAGAGCCAGGTATACATGCCCCCCCAGTGCCAGGTATACATGAAGCACCCCCCCTGCTCACCGATGCTGCTGCTGCTTCTGCTCTCCTGTGTGCATCTGTGTGAGGGGAGGAGAGCGCAGCCTGCGCCTCTCCTTCCCCTCAGTCTCCGGCGGGTGCGGGTGGCTCAGTTCAATTCAGTGCCGATCCGTGAGCCAATCAAAGCTTGCGGTCCGGTCGCCTTGGTTGCCGGTCCGCGAGCTCTGATTGGCTCACGGGTGGCGCTGAATTGAACGAAGACACTGAGGGGCAGGAGAGGCGCAGGCTGCACTCTCCTCCCCTCACATCAGCGGCGGTGCTGCGGTGAGCGGCGGGGAGCTGCGGTGACCAGCAGAGGGAGGGAGGGACGAGGAGCGGCGGCCCATCGGTATGGGTACGGCGAACCAACGGCTAAATTCTTAAGGGTACGCTGTACCCACCCATACCCGCCCACTTGCACTGCTGGAGGGGATAGACCAGATAGGGAACATGTCCAACTGGTCCCCCCCAGGGAACTTTCCTGCGCAACCAGTGTTGGTTGCCAGCGAAACCCCTTTGGACAGTAACCCGGAGATAGACCATACCCTGAAGTGCCTGCCACAGAGCTTACCCTGGTCTGGAATGTTGGATGACGCCCAGACCAACTGTAAGGCTGGTGCCATGCGTTGGCAGCTGGGGCACTCCATAGGAGAACCTTTACAGCAAGTTGCTGTGGACATAGCAGGTCCCCTGCCTATGCTCAGTAGATCGGGGAAGACACTCAGCCTCCCTGTAGTGGATGCCACACAGGATCCAGAGGCTGGTGGTCTGGCCGCCATCACTGTGGCACAGGTAGCGGACGAGGAGGAAAGAGCAGACCTAGGTTTCCCGAGTCATAGGTCGACAGAGGAGGATTGGAGGGCAGGTCTGACAGGGCAGACCGTTGCCAGATAGGGATGACTGGTACTGACCTTAGAACCTGTAAGGCCCTACGGACACGTTGTCATTGACTTTAGTCCTGTAGTGAACCCCTGTACAGAGATGGCTAGGAAGGGCATTCCCAAGTCAGTGGACTTTGCACCCGCTTGTGAGTTGGCACCCCAGTCATTGAAGGAGGCTCTGGTACCCGCTCCAGTGCTGATGGCGCACATTCTTGACCAGGACATTGTGGTACGAACTACTGCGCTACGGCACGGACTGGGAGCAGTACTGAGCCAGAAAGAGCCATATGGGCAGGAGCACCCTGTGGCCTGTTTGAGCAGAAAACTGCTATGGTGGGAGGTGGGGTATGCCACAATTGGGACACCTTGGGTGGCACTTGTGTGTACATTGGACCAGTTTTTACTCTGTTCATGTAACTGGCCCCCCACAGTGGTGACTTACCACCCACCCACCTGTTAGGTGGCTGCAACCTACCTTGGGGAAATCTGACAGACTGTTGTGGTGGAGACTTTGACTTCATGTGGACTATTTGAACATTGTGTCCCCACAAGAATCGGGCAACCATAATATGGATGAACTGTCTAGGCCGGAGCCTACACCCTCCAGGTAGCGTCCCCTTCAACCCAAGAGACTGCGGGACCAGGAGCCATATCGTTGGGACATGACTCGCTGGTTTTCCATCTTGAATTGGGGGAGGAGGAGTGTTGCCGGAGAGACTAACAAGCCACACGTGTAATGGCGGCCGCGGCACTGAAGGGGTTAATCCTCAGCTGCCCGGCACCATTTGGACAATAGGCGCTTGGCGTCACTGTTAAACGTACTTACGGCACTGGGCACAGACTGTTTAAAAATATGTTTAATGATGTGTTTTAACATGTCATATGTAGTGCTCTGTGCACAATTGTAGGATTACATGTTTAAATGTATTTATATTTAAGATGTGCTCACCTGTATTTTAAAGGGAAAAATGCACTTACTATGTCTGTATCATACTTGCCTACTTTTCAAAAAGCTTTTCAGGGAGATTGTGAAAGTAACACCTATAAGGTTGACGTACACTTCTACATCTGAGAGGAGTTTCATAAAATTGACTTACATCCAAATGTAAATGAGCCCCAAAGTTAGTAATATCTACTTGTTGAAGAAAAGACACTGATATATTTCAGGATTTGTTTGTGTATTGTGTTTTACAAGAGGTTCCATACAATGAAAGTGGCCACGAGAAACCTTATTTAAAATGCATGTAGCCATAGGGATCATTGTGCCTTATAACCAATGCAGGGGAATAGCACTGAGCCTATTTTAATGTACAGTATGTATCTCTGATTTCTGGTTTTCCCCAAGAATGTAACAGCTGCATAATGGGGATAAGGTGAAATCAGGGAGATTGATGGATTTTTCAGGGAGTCAGGGAGACTGCTGCTATTTCAGGGAGTCTCCTGCAGAATGCGGGAGGGTAGGCAACTATGGTCTGTATAAGCATCTCCTATCTTCTGGGAATAGAAAGTGGCATGCTAATCGCCTCTGCTAGCAGGTGGGGGGAATGACAAAACCTTTTGATGTTGGACAGTGCACAGCAGATATAGGCTAGGTGTGGAAAGAAGATTGGTAGTGTTTCCAGTCTTTCCTGTTGTAATCCCAAACACTGGGTTTGCATGGAGATGTGAATGGGACAGGAACATGTTAATCAGATTGTGTTGTATGAATGCAAATTAGTGGGTTTCAGTTAACAACAGTTTGATCTAACATTTCCTAGGCTGCATTATGTAGGGTGCAGATTATGTTTACATTACAAGAACTTTGTCTGTGTGTCGCAGGAAAAGGATGAGAAACGTTTGTTTGGGAAATAAAATACAAACCGTATTTGAAGCTATGTGATACATTTATCAATAGTGAATGTTAAACTGATACCAAACGTTGTCTGTGTGACAGGAAGGAGGATATTGCTTCATGCACTTTTATCCTTTTGAAATGTAATTTATTTATTTGTATTTTGTCAGATATCCTGATTGGATGGAAAGGACTCAGGGGGAACATGACCCCCTGTGCTACTGTATGGTTTTATTGTATAAAAAAAGGTAACCTGTAAGCTCCAAGTGTATTATACCATTTTGATTCTGCTGTAACATCTTGCTGTATTGCTGAGCCTTTTTGAATGCTGTATTTGGGCAAATAAAGATCTTCTGCCTAAAAACGACCGCGTCATCTTGTGACCTGCAGGGTTATGCGAAACCTAGCCCCGTTCACCGGCTGTCCAGGGTGAACCAGCGTCTCCAAGTTCCGCCTTCCGCCAGCTACCGGTAGAGGCCTAGTCAACCGACTAGTGGAGATTTGTCAACACCACACAGGTGTGGTAAGGCAGCGTGTTGGCACATACAGAGCAGAACCGTGGTTCCAAACGCCACGGTAGGTTAGGAGTTTGGTGGTGGCAGCATAAACCTGCCCACGGCGCAGTGGGTGGAGTCAGTAACAGGCGGTTACTGACAGTAAGCGGGGATCCCCTATGTGGCCAGGTCTTGTGTGACCTAAACATCCATTCTGTGTACTGGGGACGAGACGCGAAAGCGGTGAGAGCTTTCGTACGGGACCGTCCGGTCACAGCCCTTAAATCTAAAAACGTCTCAGTCATTCTCCGACCAGAACAACTTCAAAAAGGATAAATACCAGAATATTTTTAATCCAGTGATCTATTCATGAAGCAGTGAAAAGCATGGAGAAGTGAGCCAGTGGAGAAGTTGCCCATGGCAACCAATCAGCTGCTCCGCACAATTGTATAGTATGCAAATTATAAATGTTATGTCAATAATATACCCTTAAACATGACCCATTCCATTAGGTACAAAGTGCTCTGTTCCTGGACTTTCTAGCCAGTGGCGGTTACAGAGGTGCGGGTGCAGCACAGTCCAAAATTCAAACAGAGGAGCCACACCAACTGCCAGTGAGTCCTGGCCGGGGATGTGTGGCAGTGTTTGGGGTGGCAGTTGGTGTGGCTCCCCTATTTGAATTTTGGACTGTGCTGCAGCCCCACCCCTGGAGCCACTGGCAAAGAAGTCCAGGAACAGAGCATTTTGTACCTAATGGAATGGGTCATGTTGGAGAGTGTGCAATACTGATTGGTTGTCATTTGGCAAGCAGTGCAATTAGGGACAGGGCCTTATTCAGGTTTGTTAGCAAACTAAAAAAGCACACAACTGGATAAAACCATGTGCAGTGCAGGTGGGGCAGATGTAACATGTGCAGAGAGAGTTAGATTTGGGTGGGGTGTGTTCAAACTGAAATCTAAATTGCAGTGTAGAAATAAAGCAGCCAGTATTTACCCTGCACAGAAACAATATAACCCACCCAAATCTAACTCTCTCTGCACATGTTACATCTGCCCCAACCTGAATATATCCCTTAATCTTAAAATAAATATATATGTCTGGTTATAAATAATTTCTTGCTCCCTATAGATCAGTGCTAACTGGCCTCCAAGACCGCTCTGTGACATAGGGAATGAAACTGACACCTGAGGGCAGGGCCGGTTCTAGACCTTGTGGCTCCCAGGGCAATAGTTTCTTTTGGCGCCCCCCCCCCCCCCCCACACACACACACACACACACACAGGTGAAATAGAGTTAGTGCGTACCACAGGCGCGCGCCAAAAATAGGGGCGTGGCTTCATAGGGAAGGGGCGTGGTCAGTTTTGCTCCATGTAGTTTTGCCCCGAGTAGCTGTTGTGCCCCCAGTACTGCGCCCTCATTAGTTTTGCCCCGCAGTAGCTGTTGTGCCCCCCAGTAGCTGTTGTGCCCCCAGTAGCTGTTGTGCCCCCATTAGTTTTGCCCCCAGTAGCTGTTGTGCCCCCATTAGTTTTGCCCCCATTGCTGTGCCCCTAGTAAAAAAAAATAATCAAGAATACTCACCAGCTCCGTTCCCGACCACTGCTACCCTCCGTCTTCTGGCACCGCTCCTCGGATCCATAGGAGAGCATAGACACTAGAGGTCAATTATGACCCCTAGCGTCTATGACTGTCCTAAACTGCCGTGCGGTGCGCTACGACGTTAGGTGCACCGCACGGCAGGCTCCAGTAGCAGGGAAAGGTCCTCTCCGCGAAGGGATACTAGACGCTACCTCACTGCGTGTCCAGTTTCCCTTCGTGGAGAGGATCTTTTCCTAACCACTGCCGCCGCTATCTGGACACAGTAGCGGCTCTTGCCACGGTGGCGGTGCCCTTGGGACAGCGGCGCCCCGGGCAAAAGTCCTGCTTGCCCGCAGCAAGGGCCGCTACTGCCTGAGGGTCACCGTCAACAAGAGACCTCAAAGCCAATCGTCCTCCTGCCCATAACTCGGCGTTACCACAGGGGACGGCGGTCATTTTCAGATACCTGCCGCTATCGGTCAATAAGGGCTGTTGGGAGGGGTTCAGTATGTCAGTACACCGACAACAGAATCCCCATACCTCCCAACTGTCCCAGTTTTTTGGGTCTGACCCGCTGTCCCTCCCTCGGGCCGCAGTGTTCCACGGTGGGGAGGAGGGGGGGGGGGGCAGTTGGGTGGCACCGCTCAGTTCAGAGCAGCGGTGAATAGATGCAGTGGGGGCATGGCCAGCAGCTCATAGAGCCATGCCCCCACTGTGACGAAAACTGGAGGTGTGGCTAGCGATTGTGTCACCTGCTCGAGACCATGCCCCTTTTCAATAGGCCACACCCCTTTTTGGCGCCAAGTCCCTCCTTCAGTACTCCAAATGGGAATACGGTCGTTAGGTAGACACAGCTTAGGTCGACAGTCATTAGGTCAACAGGTCAAAAGTTCGACATGAGTTTTTCCCATTTTTTCCCCATTTTTGAACTTTTTCATACTTTACAATCCACGTGGACTACGAATGGAAACGGTAACCTGTGCTGAGCGCATGCGAGGGGACACAGTGCACTAATTGGGGTTCCCCGTCACTTTAAGAAGAAAACGGCACCAAAACCAGTCCAAAAACCCATGTCGACCTTTTGACTTGTCGACCTTCCATGGTCGACTTAATGACTGTTGACCTAAGCTGAGTCGACCCAATGACCCATACCCCTCCAAATGCTGGGAGGCATGGCATCCCAGCCATCAGTATGCCGGCAACAGGGCGAGCAGAAAGAGTCCCCTTGCGGTCTGGCTGCGCTCGCCACAGGTTCTGTTCCCGCTCTATGGGTGATCCCGCCGGGATCCCGACTGGCAGCGAATGAACTGCATCCCTGCAGGGGGAGTTGTGGCTCGGTGCAGCAATGAAATAACAGGAGTCGCTGCGTCATACTCAGGATTTGGGGGAATTGGACGTCCAGTCAGGTTCCCCAACCAGCAATGCATAACGTGTGTCACTTACCCCCATCTGCCGCCCGCGAGTGATGTTTATTCCCTATAGACTGTAAGCTCTCACGGGCAGGGCCCTCTTCCCTCCCTCACCTTTGCCATCATCTCCTGCACGCTGCCTACAATGGCGCCTCACCCTTGGGTTCTGCGCCAGCAGCTTAATTGAGTATTATGGGCCCGTGTCAGAGGTGTATGCTAGTACATTCGCAGCTGCGATTCTGTATGCCGGTACTATGCGAAAGTACGCAAATGTCTCATCCGGGAGGGCTTGTACCGAGTCACCCACTGGCGGCCACTGTGTATGCGAATCTCAGCAGCTGCGCACACAGACGCAGAACGATTGCAGATCCTGTGATAATTGGCCTTGTGAGTAACCGTATGATCACACAGAATGGCCGCATGTACAGAGACGCCATCTTTAATTATTATCTTATCTGTCTTACCTGACACCCTGTTCCAGGCGCAGCATGTGAGCCATGGAGATAGGCATTCATTGGTGTATATACCATGTGCAGTGCATGCATTGGTGTGTATACCATGTGCAGTGCATGCATTGGTGTATATGCCACGGGCAGTGCATGCATTGGTGTGTGTACCATGTGCAGTGTATCATTGGAGTATATACCATGTGCCAGTGGCGTAACTAGAAATTTTTCTCCCCCAAGCCAAAAAATTATCCGCCCAAATCCCCCACCCCATCCCCCATCCCCCATAATTGGCACTAGTAAAGGGATGAACATGCGCGCGCCTCAAAAAAGGGGTGTGGCTTCATTGGAATGGGCGTGGCTTTGCATAGAGGGGCGTGGCATTGCAGGAAAAGACTACCTTATACCCCAGTTTTGCAACCTGCACGCCCAGACGTTGGCCACCACAGGAAAGAAAAATAATCCTGATTCATGCCCCTTACATTATTTGTCATTTTTCCTCCTTATAGTAATGCCCAGTATACATTATGACACATACTGCAATGGCCTTAGCCATTATGCCACACACAATAATGCACATGACACAATATGCACACACCGTAATGCCCCCGACACATTATGCCACACACCGTAATGCCTGTGACACATTATGCCACACACCGTAATGCCTGTGACACATTATGACAGGAATCGCAATGCCCGTTATACATTATGCCACACACTGCAATGACCCTGAGACATTATACCACATACCACAATGCCCGTGATATAGTATACAACACACCGTAATGCCTGACACATTATGACACACACCGCAATGTCCGTGATACATTATGCCACACACTGCAATGGCCCTGAGACATTATACCACATACCACAATGCCAGTGATATAGTATACCACACACCGTAATGCCTGTGACACATACCGCAATGCTGGTTATACCCTATGCCACACACCGCAATGCCCGTTATACATTATGCCACACTGCAATGCCCGTTATACCCTATGCCACACACTGCAATGCCCGTTATACATTATGCCACACTGCAATGCCCCTGAGACATTATACCACATACCACAATGCCAGTGATATAGTATGCCACACACTGCAATGCCCATTACACATTAAGTCCTACAGTAAGGCTTCTAATTACTTTTAAATTACCTGCTCGTTGCCAGGGGTTTCATGCACTGGGTGTCATGCTCGTTGCCAGGGGTTTCATGCACTGGGTGTCATGCTCGTTGCCAGGGGTTTCATGCACTGGGTGTCATGCTCGTTGCTAGGGGGTAGTGCTTGTTGCTAGGGCTGTGCTCCCAGTGCCAGATATTCCCCCACAGTGCCAGGTACTCACATGCCCCCAGTGCCAAATATAGCCCCCCCCCCATGTGCCAGGTACACATATACCCCTCAGTGCCACATATGCCCCCCGAAGTGCAAAATATGCTCCTCCTCCCCCAGTGCCGAATATGCTCCCCTAGTGCCAGTTAACCCCCCCCACCCCCCCATCCCCCCACCCCTCCCCCGCTGTTTTGTAATGGATGGACACGGAGGGCACAGGGTGTGCCTCTCCTGGGTCTCCGGTGGGTCTGTTAAAGGAAGTGCCGGTTCATGAGCCAATCAGAGCTCACGAACGACACTTCATTTATTAGACCCGCCGGAGACCCAGGAGAGACACAGGAGAGGCGCGCGCTGTGTCCTCCGTATCCCTCCTTACAGCAGCGGAGGGATGGAGGGAGAGGACGTCCGCATGTCAATCTGCGCTAAATCAGTGGCGGCGCCCCCGCAGCCCTGTGCCTCCAAGCCACCGCGAGGGCTGCGGGGCAGTAGTTACGCCACTGCCATGTGCAGTGTATCATTGGAGTATATACCATGTGCAGTGTATCATTGGAGTATATACCATGTGCAGTGTATCATTGGTGTATATACCATGTGCAGTGTATCATTGGAGTATATACCATGTGCAGTGTATCATTGGAGTATATACCATGTGCAGTGTATCATTGGTGTATATACCATGTGCAGTGTATCATTGGAGTATATACCATGTGCAGTGTATCATTGGAGTATATACCATGTGCAGTGTATCATTGGAGTATATACCATGTGCAGTGTATCATTGGAGTATATACCATGTGCAGTGTATCATTGGAGTATATACCATGTGCAGTGTATCATTGGAGTATATACCATGTGCATTGTATCATTGGAGTATATACCATGTGCAGTGTATCATTGGAGTATATACCATGTGCAGTGTATCATTGGAGTATATACCATGTGCATTGTATCATTGGAGTATATACCATGTGCAGTGTATCATTGGAGTATATACCATGTGCAGTGTATCATTGGAGTATATACCATGTGCAGTGTATCATTGGAGTATATACCATGTGCAGTGTATCATTGGTGTATATACCATGTGCAGTGTATCATTGGAGTATATACCATGTGCAGTGTATCATTGGTGTATATACCATGTGCAGTGTATCATTGGAGTATATACCATGTGCAGTGTATCATTGGTGTATATACCATGTGCAGTGTATCATTGGAGTATATACCATGTGCAGTGTATCATTGGTGTATATACCATGTGCAGTGTATCATTGGAGTATATACCATGTGCAGTGTATCATTGGAGTATATACCATGTGCAGTGTATCATTGGTGTATATACCATGTGCAGTGCATGCATTGGTGTGTGTACCAAGTGCAGTGTATCATTGGTGTATATACCATGTGCAGTGCATGCATTGGTGTGTGTACCAAGTGTAGTGCATCATTGGAGTATATACCATGTGCAGTGCATGCATTGGTGTGTGTACCAAGTGCAGTGTATCATTGGAGTATATACCATGTGCAGTGTATCATTGGAGTATATACCATGTGCAGTGTATCATTGGTGTATATACCATGTGCAGTGTATCATTGGAGTATATACCATGTGCAGTGTATCATTGGAGTATATACCATGTGCAGTGTATCATTGGTGTATATACCATGTGCAGTGTATCATTGGAGTATATACCATGTGCAGTGTATCATTGGAGTATATACCATGTGCAGTGTATCATTGGAGTATATACCATGTGCAGTGTATCATTGGAGTATATACCATGTGCAGTGTATCATTGGTGTATATACCATGTGCAGTGTATCATTGGAGTATATACCATGTGCAGTGTATCATTGGAGTATATACCATGTGCAGTGTATCATTGGTGTATATACCATGTGCAGTGTATCATTGGAGTATATACCATGTGCAGTGTATCATTGGAGTATATACCATGTGCAGTGTATCATTGGAGTATATACCATGTGCAGTGTATCATTGGAGTATATACCATGTGCAGTGTATCATTGGAGTATATACCATGTGCATTGTATCATTGGAGTATATACCATGTGCAGTGTATCATTGGAGTATATACCATGTGCAGTGTATCATTGGAGTATATACCATGTGCAGTGTATCATTGGAGTATATACCATGTGCAGTGTATCATTGGAGTATATACCATGTGCATTGTATCATTGGAGTATATACCATGTGCAGTGTATCATTGGAGTATATACCATGTGCAGTGTATCATTGGAGTATATACCATGTGCAGTGTATCATTGGAGTATATACCATGTGCAGTGTATCATTGGAGTATATACCATGTGCAGTGTATCATTGGTGTATATACCATGTGCAGTGTATCATTGGAGTATATACCATGTGCAGTGTATCATTGGTGTATATACCATGTGCAGTGTATCATTGGTGTATATACCATGTGCAGTGTATCATTGGAGTATATACCATGTGCAGTGTATCATTGGAGTATATACCATGTGCAGTGTATCATTGGAGTATATACCATGTGCAGTGTATCATTGGTGTATATACCATGTGCAGTGCATGCATTGGTGTGTGTACCAAGTGCAGTGTATCATTGGTGTATATACCATGTGCAGTGCATGCATTGGTGTGTGTACCAAGTGTAGTGTATCATTGGAGTATATACCATGTGCAGTGCATGCATTGGTGTGTGTACCAAGTGCAGTGTATCATTGGTGTATATACCATGTGCAGTGCATGCATTGGTGTGTGTACCAAGTGTAGTGTATCATTGGAGTATATACCATGTGCAGTGCATGCATTGGTGTGTGTACCAAGTGCAGTGTATCATTGGAGTATATACCATGTGCAGTGTATCATTGGAGTATATACCATGTGCAGTGTATCATTGGAGTATATACCATGTGCAGTGTATCATTGGAGTATATACCATGTGCAGTGTATCATTGGAGTATATACCATGTGCAGTGTATCATTGGAGTATATACCATGTGCAGTGTATCATTGGAGTATATACCATGTGCAGTGTATCATTGGTGTATATACCATGTGCAGTGTATCATTGGAGTATATACCATGTGCAGTGTATCATTGGAGTATATACCATGTGCAGTGTATCATTGGTGTATATACCATGTGCAGTGTATCATTGGAGTATATACCATGTGCAGTGTATCATTGGAGTATATACCATGTGCAGTGTATCATTGGAGTATATACCATGTGCAGTGTATCATTGGAGTATATACCATGTGCAGTGTATCATTGGAGTATATACCATGTGCAGTGTATCATTGGAGTATATACCATGTGCATTGTATCATTGGAGTATATACCATGTGCAGTGTATCATTGGAGTATATACCATGTGCAGTGTATCATTGGAGTATATACCATGTGCAGTGTATCATTGGAGTATATACCATGTGCAGTGTATCATTGGAGTATATACCATGTGCAGTGTATCATTGGAGTATATACCATGTGCAGTGTATCATTGGAGTATATACCATGTGCAGTGTATCATTGGAGTATATACCATGTGCAGTGTATCATTGGAGTATATACCATGTGCAGTGTATCATTGGTGTATATACCATGTGCAGTGCATGCATTGGTGTGTGTACCAAGTGCAGTGTATCATTGGAGTATATACCATGTGCAGTGTATCATTGGAGTATATACCATGTGCAGTGTATCATTGGTGTATATGCCACGGGCAGTGCATGCATTGGAGTATATATATTATATGTGCAGTGTATCATTGGAGTATATACCATGTGCAGTGTATCATTGGAGTATATACCATGTGCAGTGTATCATTGGTGTATATACCATGTGCAGTGCATGCATTGGTGTGTGTACCAAGTGCAGTGTATCATTGGAGTATATACCATGTGCAGTGTATCATTGGAGTATATACCATGTGCAGTGTATCATTGGAGTATATACCATGTGCAGTGTATCATTGGAGTATATACCATGTGCAGTGTATCATTGGTGTATATACCATGTGCAGTGTATCATTGGAGTATATACCATGTGCAGTGTATCATTGGTGTATATACCATGTGCAGTGCATGCATTGGTGTGTGTACCATGTGCAGCGTATCATTGGAGTATATACCATGTGCAGTGCATGCATTGGTGTGTGTACCAAGTGCAGTGTATCATTGGTGTATATACCATGTGCAGTGCATGCATTGGTGTGTGTACCAAGTGCAGTGTATCATTGGTGTATATACCATGTGCAGTGCATGCATTGGTGTGTGTACCAAGTGTAGTGTATCATTGGAGTATATACCATGTGCAGTGCATGCATTGGTGTGTGTACCAAGTGCAGTGTATCATTGGAGTATATACCATGTGCAGTGTATCATTGGAGTATATACCATGTGCAGTGTATCATTGGAGTATATACCATGTGCAGTGTATCATTGGTGTATATACCATGTGCAGTGCATGCATTGGTGTGTGTACCAAGTGCAGTGTATCATTGGAGTATATACCATGTGCAGTGTATCATTTGAGTATATACCATGTGCAGTGTATCATTGGAGTATATACCATGTGCAGTGTATCATTGGTGTATATACCATGTGCAGTGCATGCATTGGTGTGTGTACCATGTGCAGTGTATCATTGGAGTATATACCATGTGCAGTGCATGCATTGATGTATATGCCACGGGCAGTGCATGCATTGGTGTATATACCATGTGTAGTGCATGCATTGGTGCATAAGCTACATGCAGTGCACATAGGCCCACACTGCACACCCTGCACCTAGTGAATATTCTCAGTGCAGAAATATGTGGTATAATAGCATTGGTGCCATTTTCCTGGAGATATGCGCATGCAGGATAGAGAAATCATTGGAAATCCCCAGGTATCAGGAGATGCAGAACACAGCGCAGCGCACACCCGCAGAGCGCTTTCCTTCTGAGAGATGATGGAGAAATGGGTTCCCTGAGGCTGCGGCTCTGTCCTCCTTTCATGGATCTGGTGTTTGCTGAGTGACGCACGGGCCGGTGACTCACCTGCAGCCCTGCCAGGAACCTCGTACAGTACGTTACCTACAGGTGAGCAAGCCTGGCTCCTGCCCAATGACGGGGAAGAGGCCTATTATCATCCTGATGCATTTCTCCAACCCTGAACCTTCTCCCAGGATCACATAAGCAATTCTCACACGTCTGGCTGGTCACACACATCACACAGGTGTCAGGGTAACGGGCAGGTAGTGATGTGACCGCACCTCAGTCCAGCCGCTGCAGTGCAAAGCAGCCGGTGATCACTTGCACGCGGCATCTATCAGTGCAGGGGGTGGAACCGGGAGCTGCCTAGCCGCTCGGTGACTGGTCCAGCTCTTTCCCTGAAATCTCAGTGATGTGAATGACTAGAGCTGTGTGTGATGGGGGTCATTCCGAGTTGTTCGCTCGCAAGCTGCTTTTAGCAGCTTTGCACACGCTAAGCCGCCGCCTACTGGGAGTGAATCTTAGCTTCTTAAAATTGCGAACGAAAGATTCTCTAAATTGCGACCACACACCTCTTAGCAGTTTCTGAGTAGCTCCAGACTTACTCGGCATCTGCGATCAGTTCAGTGCTTGTCGTTCCTGGTTTGACGTTACAAACACACCCAGCGTTCACCCAGACACTCCTCCGTTTCTCCAGCCACTCCCGCGTTTTTCCCAGAAACGGTAGCGTTTTTTCGCACACACCCATAAAACGGCCAATTTCCGCCCAGAAACACCCACTTCCTGTCAATCACATTACGATCACCAGAACGAAGAAAAAACCTTGTAATGCCGTGAGTAAAATACCTAACTGCATAGCAAATTTACTTGGCGCAGTCGCACTGCGGACATTGCGCATGCGCATTAGTGACTAATCGCTCCGTTGCGAGAAAAAAATAACGAGCGAACAACTCGGAATGACCCCCGATATCCCTGCGGGAAACGTGAGGCGATAGACGGATGCACACTGTTATACGCAGTGACTGTACACCTGGGCGGTCACAGATCTGTGGGCGTCATGCACTGAAGCGTATAATGAAGGCTGATGGTGACCGAAAATTGCGCCGTCACTGGCGATTAGTCCCTGCCTGGTCACAGAGGTGCAAACGGAAAGCAGCAGGAGCGGAAAAGAAACGGTCGATTAACGGGACACAGACACATAACAAAAATATCACTCGTTGTTAATTCTGTCCCATAGTGCATCACTCAGTGTTCTGTAATCAGAAGATACATGTCACAGTATTATGGCACTTACCGCAGCAATAATAACATCACTTACCTCCGATATTGATATGCACCAAAACGCAACATATCACCAGGCCGGTCTCAGCAGATTTGTCCAAGTGCAAGCTGTCCAATTGCTGGGACCTGTAGTGCCCAATAGAGAAGTACTGAAAACATAAACACACCAACACCTAGGGGTAAATTTACTAAGATGGGAGTTCTATTTAATATGGGATGTGGCCCATAGAAACCAATCAGATTCTACTCATTTATCTAGCACCTTCTAGAAGATAATACCTGGAATCTGATTGGTTGCTATGGGCAACATCCCATCTTAAATAGAACTCCCATCTTAGTAAATTTACCCCCAAGTCTGTAAGTCATTGTGTATAGGG
The DNA here is from genome assembly GCF_028390025.1 of Pseudophryne corroboree. Taxonomy (NCBI): domain Eukaryota; kingdom Metazoa; phylum Chordata; class Amphibia; order Anura; family Myobatrachidae; genus Pseudophryne; species Pseudophryne corroboree. The sequence continues at coordinate 484,822,935 of NC_086451.1, forward strand.
TCACGCTGCTGTATGCTGTGCTGTACTCTGCTGTATGCTGTGCTGTACTCTGCTGTATGCTGTGCTGTATTAGCTGTGCTGTGTCCAGATTCACAAGCTGTGCTTTATAGTCAGTGTATAGGGTCACACTGCTGTATGCTGTGCTGTACTCTGCTGTATTGGCGGTGCTGTGTCCAGATTCACAAGCTGTGCTTTATAGTCAGTGTATAGGGTCACACTGCTGTATGCTGTGCTGTACTCTGCTGTATTGGCGGTGCTGTGTCCAGATTCACAAGCTGTGCTCTATAGTCAGTGTATAGGGTCACGCTGCTGTATGCTGTGCTGTACTCTGCTGTATTGGCTGTGCTGTGTCCAGATTCACAAGCTGTGCTTTATAGTCAGTGTATAGGGTCACGCTGCTGTATGCTGCGCTGTACTCTGCTGTATTGGCTGTGCTGTGTCCAGATTCACAAGCTGTGCTCTATAGTCAGTGTATAGGGTCACTCTGCTGTATGCTGTGCTGTACTCTGCTGTATTGGCGGTGCTGTGTCCAGATTCACAAGCTCTGCTCTATAGTCAGTGTATAGGATCACGCTGCTGTATGCTGTGCTGTATTGGCTGTGCTGTGTCCAGATTCACAAGCTCTCCTCTATAGTCAGTGTATAGGATCACGCTGCTGTATGCTGTGCTGTACTCTGCTGTATTGGCTGTGCTGTGTCCCGATTCACAAGCTCTCCTCAATAGTCAGTGTATAGGATCACGCTGCTGTATGCTGTGCTGTACTCTGATGTATTGGCTGTGCTGTGTCCAGATTCACAAGCTGTGCTCTATAGTCAGTGTATAGGATCACGCTGCTGTATGCTGTGCTGTACTCTGCTGTATTGGCTGTGCTGTGTCCAGATTCACAAGCTCTCCTCTATAGTCAGTTTATATGGACACACTGGCCCTCATTCCGAGTTGTTCGCTCGTTATTTTTCTTCGCATCGGTGCGATTTTCCGCTAACTGCGCATGCGCAATGTTCGCACTGCGGCTGCAACAAGTAAATTTGCTAAGAAGATTGGTATTTTACTCACGGCATTACGAGGTTTTTTCTTCGTTCTGGTGATCGGAGTGTGATTGACAGGAAGTGGGTGTTTCTGGGCGGAAACTGACCTTTTTATGGGAGTGTGTGAAAAAACGCAGACGTTTCTGGGAAAAACGCGGGAGTGGCTGGAGAAACGGGGGAGTGTCTGGGCGAACGCTGGGTGTGTTTGTGACATCAAACCAGGAACGAAACTAACTGAACTGATCGCAGTGGCAGAGTAAGTGTCGAGCTACTCAGAAACTGCTAAGAAATTTCTATTTGCAATTTTGAGAATCTTTCGTTCGCAATTCTGCTAAGCTAAGATTCACTCCCAGTAGGCGGCGGCTTAGCGTGTGCAATGCTGCTAAAAGCAGCTTGCGAGCAAACAACTCGGAATGAGGGCCACTGCTGTACGCTGCGCTGTACTCTGCTGTATTGGCTGTGGTGTGTCCAGACTCACAAGCTGTGCTGTATAGTCAGTGTATAGGGTCACGCTGGTGTATGCTGTGCTGTACTCTGCTGTATTGGCTGTGCTGTGTCCAGACTCACAAGCTGTGCTCTATAGTCAGTGTATAGGGACACACTGCTGTATGCTGCGCTGTACTCTGCTGTATTGGCTGTGCTGTATCCAGACTCACAAGCTGTGCTCTATAGACAGTGTATATTTGCACACTGCTGTATGCTGTGCTGTACTCTGCTGTATTGGCTGTGCTGTGTCCAGACACACATGTTGTGCTCTATAGTCAGTGTATAGGGTCATGCTGCTGTATGCTGTGCTGTACTCTGCTGTATTGGCTGTGCTGTGCTCAGACTCACAAGCTGCGCTTAGAGATGAGCGGGTTCGGTTCCTCGGAATCCGAACCCGCCCGAACTTCAGCTTTTTTTACACGGATCCGAGCGACTCGGATCTTCCCGCCTTGCTCGGTTAACCCGAGCGTGCCCGAATGTCATCATGACGCTGTCGGATTCTCGCGAGGCTCGGATTCTATCGCGAGACTCGGATTCTATATAAGGAGCCGCGCGTCGCCGCCATTTTCACACGTGCATTGAGATTGATAGGGAGAGGACGTGGCTGGCGTCCTCTCCATTTAAATTAGAAGAGAGAGAGTGAGATTGAGACAGAGACACTTGATTTACTGGAGCTTAGGAGTACTAGAGAGTGCAGAGTTTACTAGTGACTGACCACTGACCAGTGACCACCAGTGCAGTTTTATTTAATATAATCCGTTCTCTGCCTGAAAAAAACGATACACAGTGACTCAGTCACATACCATATCTGTGCTCAGCCCAGTGTGCTGCATCATCTATGTATAATATCTGACTGTGCTCACACAGCTTAATTGTGGGGGAGACTGGGGAGCAGTTATAGGTTATAGCAGGAGCCAGGAGTACATATTATTAAAATTAAACAGTGCACACTTTTGCTGCAGGAGTGCCACTGCCAGTGTGACTGACCAGTGACCTGACCACACTGACCACCAGTATAGTATACTATATTGTGATTGCCTGAAAAAGTTAAACACTCGTCGTGTGACTTGTGTGGTGTTTTTTTATTCTATAAAAAACTCATTCTGCTGACAGACAGTGTCCAGCAGGTCCGTCATTATATAATATATACCTGTCCGGCTGCAGTAGTGATATATATATATTTTTTATATCATTATTTATCATCCAGTCGCAGCAGACACAGTACGGTAGTTCACGGCTGTAGCTACCTCTGTGTCGGCACTCGGCAGTCCATCCATAATTGTATACCACCTACCCGTGGTTTTTTTTTCTTTCTTCTTTATACATACTACATCTCATTATCATCCAGTCTATATTAGTAGCAGACACAGTACAGTACGGTAGTCCACGGCTGTAGCTACCTCTGTGTCGGCACTCGGCAGTCCATCCATAATTGTATACCACCTACCCGTGTTTTTTTTTTCTTCTTTATACATACTACATCTCATTATCATCCAGTCTATATTAGCAGCAGACACAGTACAGTACGGTAGTCCACGGCTGTAGCTACCTCTGTGTCGGCACTCGGCAGTCCATCCATAATTGTATACCACCTACCCGTGGTTTTTTTTTCTTTCTTCTTTATACATACTACATCTCATTATCAACCAGTCTATATTAGCAGCAGACACAGTACAGTACGGTAGTCCACGGCTGTAGCTACCTCTGTGTCGGCACTCGGCAGTCCGTCCATAATTGTATACCACCTACCCGTGGTTTTTTTTTCTTTCTTCTTTATACATACTACATCTCATTATCATCCAGTCTATATTAGCAGCAGACACAGTACAGTACGGTAGTCCACGGCTGTAGCTACCTCTGTGTCGGCACTCGGCAGTCCATCCATAATTGTATACCACCTACCCGTGGTTTTTTTTTCTTTCTTCTTTATACATACTACATCTCATTATCATCCAGTCTATATTAGCAGCAGACACAGTACAGTACGGTAGTCCATGGCTGTAGCTACCTCTGTGTCGGCACTCGGCAGTCCGTCCATAATTGTATACCACCTACCCGTGTTTTTTTTTTCTTTCTTCTTTATACATACTACATCTCATTATCATCCAGTCTATATTAGCAGCAGACACAGTACAGTACTGTAGTCCACGGCTGTAGCTACCTCTGTGTCGGCACTCGGCAGTCCGTCCATAATTGTATACCACCTACCCGTGTTTTTTTTTCTTTCTTCTTTATGCATACATACTACATCTCATTATCAACCAGTCTATATTAGCAGCAGACACAGTACAGTACGGTAGTCCACGGCTGTAGCTACCTCTGTGTCGGCACTCGGCAGTCCATCCATAATTGTATACCACCTACCCGTGTTTTTTTTTTTCTTCTTTATACATACTACATCTCATTATCATCCAGTCTATATTAGCAGCAGACACAGTACAGTACGGTAGTCCACGGCTGTAGCTACCTCTGTGTCGGCACTCGGCAGTCCATCCATAATTGTATACCACCTACCCGTGGTTTTTTTTTTCTTCTTTATACATACTACATCTCATTATCATCCAGTCTATATTAGCAGCAGACACAGTACAGTACGGTAGTCCACGGCTGTAGCCACCTCTGTGTCGGCACTCGGCAGTCCATCCATAATTGTATACCACCTTCCCGTGTTTTTTTTTTCTTTCTTCTTTATACATACTACATCTCATTATCATCCAGTCTATATTAGCAGCAGACACAGTACAGTACGGTAGTCCACGGCTGTAGCTACCTCTGTGTCGGCACTCGGCAGTCCATCCATAATTGTATACCACCTACCCGTGGTTTTTTTTTTCTTCTTTATACATACTACATCTCATTATCATCCATCTATATTAGCAGCAAACACAGTACAGTACGGTAGTCCACGGCTGTAGCTACCTCTGTGTCGGCACTCGGCAGTCCATCCATAATTGTATACCACCTACCCGTGGTTTTTTTTTCTTTCTTCTTTATACATACTACATCTCATTATCATCCAGTCTATATTAGCAGCAGACACAGTACAGTACGGTAGTCCACGGCTGTAGCTACCTCTGTGTCGGCACTCGGCAGTCCGTCCATAATTGTATACCACCTACCCGTGGTTTTTTTTTCTTTCTTCTTTATACATACATACTACATCTCTTTATCAACCAGTCTATATTAGCAGCAGACACAGTACGGTAGTCCACGGCTGTAGCTACCTCTGTGTCGGCACTCGGCAGTCCGTCCATAATTGTATACCACCTACCCGTGTTTTTTTTTTCTTTCTTCTTTATACATACATACTACATCTCTTTATCAACCAGTCTATATTAGCAGCAGACACAGTACAGTACGGTAGTCCACGGCTGTAGCTACCTCTGTGTCGGCACTCGGCAGTCCATCCATAATTGTATACTAGTATCCATCCATCTCCATTGTTTACCTGAGGTGCCTTTTAGTTGTGCCTATTAAAATATGGAGAACAAAAATGTTGAGGTTCCAAAATTAGGGAAAGATCAAGATCCACTTCCACCTCGTGCTGAAGCTGCTGCCACTAGTCATGGCCGAGACGATGAAATGCCAGCAACGTCGTCTGCCAAGGCCGATGCCCAATGTCATAGTACAGAGCATGTCAAATCCAAAACACCAAATATCAGTAAAAAAAGGACTCCAAAACCTAAAATAAAATCGTCGGAGGAGAAGCGTAAACTTGCCAATATGCCATTTACCACACGGAGTGGCAAGGAACGGCTGAGGCCCTGGCCTATGTTCATGGCTAGTGGTTCAGCTTCACATGAGGATGGAAGCACTCAGCCTCTCGCTAGAAAAATGAAAAGACTCAAGCTGGAAAAAGCACAGCAAAGAACTGTGCGTTCTTCGAAATCCCAAATCCACAAGGAGAGTCCAATTGTGTCGGTTGCGATGCCTGACCTTCCCAACACTGGACGTGAAGAGCATGCGCCTTCCACCATTTGCACGCCCCCTGCAAGTGCTGGAAGGAGCACCCGCAGTCCAGTTCCTGATAGTCAGATTGAAGATGTCAGTGTTGAAGTACACCAGGATGAGGAGGATATGGGTGTTGCTGGCGCTGGGGAGGAAATTGACCAGGAGGATTCTGATGGTGAGGTGGTTTGTTTAAGTCAGGCACCCGGGGAGACACCTGTTGTCCGTGGGAGGAATATGGCCGTTGACATGCCTGGTGAAAATACCAAAAAAATCAGCTCTTCGGTGTGGAAGTATTTCACCAGAAATGCGGACAACATTTGTCAAGCCGTGTGTTCCCTTTGTCAAGCTGTAATAAGTAGGGGTAAGGACGTTAACCACCTCGGAACATCCTCCCTTATACGTCACCTGCAGCGCATTCATAATAAGTCAGTGACAAGTTCAAAAACTTTGGCCGACAGCGGAAGCAGTCCACTGACCAGTAAATCCCTTCCTCTTGTAACCAAGCTCACGCAAACCACCCCACCAACTCCCTCAGTGTCAATTTCCTCCTTCCCCAGGAATGCCAATAGTCCTGCAGGCCATGTCACTGGCAATTCTGATGATTCCTCTCCTGCCTGGGATTCCTCCGATGCATCCTTGCGTGTAACGCCTACTGCTGCTGGCGCTGCTGTTGTTGCTGCTGGGAGTCGATGGTCATCCCAGAGGGGAAGTCGTAAGACCACTTTTACTACTTCCACCAAGCAATTGACTGTCCAACAGTCCTTTGCGAGGAAGATGAAATATCACAGCAGTCATCCTACTGCAAAGCGGATAACTGAGGCCTTGGCATCCTGGGTGGTGAGAAACGTGGTTCCGGTATCCATCATTACTGCAGAGCCAACTAGAGACTTGTTGGAGGTACTGTGTCCCCGGTACCAAATACCATCTAGGTTCCATTTCTCTACGCAGGCGATACCGAAAATGTACACAGACCTCAGAAAAAGAGTCACCAGTGTCCTAAAAAATGCAGCTGTACCCAATGTCCACTTAACCACGGACATGTGGACAAGTGGAGCAGGGCAGGGTCAGGACTATATGACTGTGACAGCCCACTGGGTAGATGTATGGACTCCCGCCGCAAGAACAGCAGCGGCGGCACCAGTAGCAGCATCTCGCAAACGCCAACTCTTTCCTAGGCAGGCTACGCTTTGTATCACCGGTTTCCAGAATACGCACACAGCTGAAAACCTCTTACGGCAACTGAGGAAGATCATCGCGGAATGGCTTACCCCAATTGGACTCTCCTGTGGATTTGTGGCATCGGACAACGCCAGCAATATTGTGTGTGCATTAAATATGGGCAAATTCCAGCACGTCCCATGTTTTGCACATACCTTGAATTTGGTGGTGCAGAATTTTTTAAAAAACGACAGGGGCGTGCAAGAGATGCTGTCGGTGGCCAGAAGAATTGCGGGACACTTTCGGCGTACAGGCACCACGTACAGAAGACTGGAGCACCACCAAAAACTACTGAACCTGCCCTGCCATCATCTGAAGCAAGAAGTGGTAACGAGGTGGAATTCAACCCTCTATATGCTTCAGAGGTTGGAGGAGCAGCAAAAGGCCATTCAAGCCTATACAATTGAGCACGATATAGGAGGTGGAATGCACCTGTCTCAAGCGCAGTGGAGAATGATTTCAACGTTGTGCAAGGTTCTGATGCCCTTTGAACTTGCCACACGTGAAGTCAGATCAGACACTGCCAGCCTGAGTCAGGTCATTCCCCTCATCAGGCTTTTGCAGAAGAAGCTGGAGACATTGAAGGAGGAGCTAACACGGAGCGATTCCGCTAGGCATGTGGGACTTGTGGATGGAGCCCTTAATTCGCTTAACAAGGATTCACGGGTGGTCAATCTGTTGAAATCAGAGCACTACATTTTGGCCACCATGCTCGATCCTAGATTTAAAGCCTACCTTGGATCTCTCTTTCCGGCAGACACAAGTCTGCTGGGGTTGAAAGACCTGCTGGTGAGAAAATTGTCAAGTCAAGCGGAACGCGACCTGTCAACATCTCCTCCTTCACATTCTCCCGCAACTGGGGGTGCGAGGAAAAGGCTCAGAATTCCGAGCCCACCCGCTGGCGGTGATGCAGGGCAGTCTGGAGCGACTGCTGATGCTGACATCTGGTCCGGACTGAAGGACCTGACAACGATTACGGACATGTCGTCTACTGTCACTGCATATGATTCTCTCAACATTGAAAGAATGGTGGAGGATTATATGAGTGACCGCATCCAAGTAGGCACGTCACACAGTCCGTACTTATACTGGCAGGAAAAAGAGGCAATTTGGAGGCCCTTGCACAAACTGGCTTTATTCTACCTAAGTTGCCCTCCCACAAGTGTGTACTCCGAAAGAGTGTTTAGTGCTGCCGCTCACCTTGTCAGCAATCGGCGTACGAGGTTACATCCAGAAAATGTGGAGAAGATGATGTTCATTAAAATGAATTATAATCAATTCCTCCGCGGAGACATTGACCAGCAGCAATTGCCTCCACAAAGTACACAGGGAGCTGAGATGGTGGATTCCAGTGGGGACGAATTGATAATCTGTGAGGAGGGGGATGTACACAGTGATATATCGGAGGGTGATGATGAGGTGGACATCTTGCCTCTGTAGAGCCAGTTTGTGCAAGGAGAGATTAATTGCTTCTTTTTTGGGGGGGTCCAAACCAACCCGTCATATCAGTCACAGTCGTGTGGCAGACCCTGTCACTGAAATGATGGGTTGGTTAAAGTGTGCATGTCCTGTTTTGTTTATACAACATAAGGGTGGGTGGGAGGGCCCAAGGACAATTCCATCTTGCACCTCTTTTTTTCTTTTATTTTTCTTTGCGTCATGTGCTGTTTGGGGAGGGTTTTTTGGAAGGGCCATCCTGCGTGACACTGCAGTGCCACTCCTAGATGGGCCCGGTGTTTGTGTCGGCCACTAGGGTCGCTTATCTTACTCACACAGTCAGCTACCTCATTGCGCCTCTTTTTTTCTTTGCGTCATGTGCTGTTTGGGGAGGGTTTTTTGGAAGGGACATCCTGCGTGACACTGCAGTGCCACTCCTAGATGGGCCCGGTGTTTGTGTCGGCCACTAGGGTCGCTTATCTTACTCACACAGTCAGCTACCTCATTGCGCCTCTTTTTTTCTTTGCGTCATGTGCTGTTTGGGGAGGGTTTTTTGGAAGGGACATCCTGCGTGACACTGCAGTGCCACTCCTAGATGGGCCCGGTGTTTGTGTCGGCCACTAGGGTCGCTTATCTTACTCACACAGTCAGCTACCTCATTGCGCCTCTTTTTTTCTTTGCGTCATGTGTTGTTTGGGGAGGGTTTTTTGGAAGGGACATCCTGCGTGACACTGCAGTGCCACTCCTAGATGGGCCCGGTGTTTGTGTCGGCCACTAGGGTCGCTTATCTTACTCACACAGCGACCTCGGTGCAAATTTTAGGACTAAAAATAATATTGTGAGGTGTGAGGTATTCAGAATAGACTGAAAATGAGTGGAAATTATGGTTTTTGAGGTTAATAATACTTTGGGATCAAAATGACCCCCAAATTCTATGATTTAAGCTGTTTTTTAGGGTTTTTTGAAAAAAACACCCGAATCCAAAACACACCCGAATCCGACAAAAAAAATTCGGTGAGGTTTTGCCAAAACGCGGTCGAACCCAAAACACGGCCGCGGAACCGAACCCAAAACCAAAACACAAAACCCGAAAAATTTCCGGCGCTCATCTCTAGCTGCGCTCTATAGTCAGTGTATAGTGTCACGCTGCTGTATGCTTAGCTATACTCTGCTGTATTGGCTGTGTTATGTCCAGACTCGCAAGCTGTGCTTTATAGTCAGTGTGTATAGGGTCACACTGCTGTATGCTGCGCTGTACTCTGCTATATTGGCTGTGCTGTGTCCAGACTCACAAGCTATGCTACATGGTCAGTGTATAGGGTCACGCTGCTGTATGCTGTGCTGTACTCTGCTGTATTGGCTGTGCTGTGTCCAGACTGACAAGCTGTGCTCTATAGTAAGTGTATAGGGTCACGCTGCTGTATTCTGTGCTGTACTCTGCTGTATTGGCTGTGCTGTGTCCAGACTCACAAGCTGCGCTCTATAGTCAGTGCATAGGGACACGTTGCTGTATGCTGTGCTGTACTCTGCTGTATTGGCTGTGCTGTGTCCAGACTCACAAGCTGCGCTCTATAGTCAGTGTATAGGGACACGCTGCTGTATGCTGTGCTGTACTCTGCTGTATTGGCTTTGCTGTGTCCAGACTCACAAGCTGTGCTCTATAGTCAGTGTATAGGGACACACTGCTGTCTTTTATTATTTATTTACTAGGTGATTCATCATGCTCTACGGGTGCTCTTCACACCGTCGTAAGGGGCTACGCCCCCTTATCCCTTGCACGCCCTTGTGGCGTGTCATATTTATATGATATGGAGTATTACCCCCAATCATTTTTGTGTGAGTGGTTAAATATTGCACGGACAAAGGGCGTGTGATGGTTAAGGGGTCGTACCCCTTGCAACGGTGTGAACAGCGCACGCAGGGCCTGATGAATCCTATAGTAGGTGCTATGGTTGGGGGAGTGGCGGGTGCTGGGGAGACGAGGATGGGGGAGTGGGTCCGGGGGTGCCGTGGGTAGGGGAGGGGTGGTTGCGGGGGTGCCGTGTGTGGGGGAGGGGCTGGTGCTGTGGTGCCTCAGGTGAGGGAGGGTTGGGTGCGTGGGTGCCACATGTGGTGGGTGGGGGAATGGGGGAGGGTATTGAGGGGTATGGTGTGTGCAGGGGAGGGGGTGGAGTGGGGTAGGAAGGTGTGCGGCAGGTATCGAGATAGCTTGGATGGGGGATGGCCTTGTGAGGTGGGTGTTGCCGAGGCAGGTGCATTGTCGTGATGGGTCTCAAAATAAACATCTGGATGTGTAGGATTTGAAAGGGGTTGGGTGCTTTGAGGTGGAGGTGTGTCTCCGTGTGACTGTTGCCGTCTGATTGAGGTAGTGCCTGCTAGCGGGTGGAGCATGTGGTGGATGGGTGGTTGCAAAAGGGGCGTATGGATGGAGATGTTGTTTTAGAGGTGCTGTTGCAAATGGAGTCTGTAGATGCTATGAGTGGTGGAGGGTTGGCTGTTGGTGGGATGGAAATGATGTTGGGGGTAGGTATGTGCTGTGTGTGGGGGAGGAAGGGGTGTGGGGGTTGTGGGTTCAAAGGGGGGGGGCAGTGTATGTCAGAGGGGGGTCCTAGGTGCTACTGGCGGGTCAGTTTGTGTTGTTTTAGGGTCAGTGGTGGAGGTAGTGATAGGTTTAGGGGGGTTGGTGCTGGTTTGTGGAGGGTGGTGAAGGTAGTGTGGTTGGTGGAGAGGTGGTTGCGAAGGGTGAGTGGGGTGGGTGTCACCGAGATGCAGTGGGTGGTAAATGACCGGGTAGCGGACAAGACCGTGGATGGGGTGGATGACTGTATATGCTACCGGCCTAGAGTTGAGGGATGGGCGAGGGGCGCGAAGGTGGTGTGGTTGGGGGAGTTGTGGGTGCGTGGGCCAGGGTGATGTGGTAAGGTGTCCGAAGGAGCCATGGGTGGTGGAGGGCCACATGGGGTGGGTGGATGGATGGGGGAGGGTATTGGCAGGTGTGGTGTGTGGAGGGGAGGGGGGGGGTAGAGTGGGGTAGGTGGATGGGGAAGGTTGTGTTGAGGTGGAGGGGTGGTGTATTGTGGAAGGTGGGTGTCTGGTATGGGGATAGATTGGTTGTGGTATGGGCTTGTGAGGTGCAGTGGGTGTTGCACATGTGCATGGGTTGTGGTGGTAGGTCCCAAAAGTCAATTGTGTGTGGTTTTAATTTGAAGGGGGGAGGGTGAAGTGAGGTGGTGGTGTGTATCCGTGCCGTTGTTTCCCGCTGATGTAGGTAGTGATTGCTAGGGGGGATGGGTGGTTGCCGAAGGGGCCTGTGGATGGGTGTGTGTTTATAGAGGTGCTGTTGCAAATGGGGTGTGTACATGCTGTGAGGGGTGGAGTGTTGGCTGTGTGGGGGGGGGGGGGATGGAAATGGTGTAGGGGGAAGGGAGGTGCTGTGTGTGAGTGTGGACTGTGTGGTGGAGAGGTGGGGTCAGAGTGGGTGCAGCTAGGGTTATTTCCTGGATTCTCCAGGATTTGGTGGCAACCCTCCAGGAGGCTTTTCCCTTCACCCGGATTCCTCGATTCTCCAGGAATAAGGGGACCCTGGGAGCACCAGCACTGCTCCTTGGCAGCCGAGGAACTCAGTGAACTACAGTGACTGTCTCGCGAGATGATGACATCAAATCTCGTGAGACTGTGTTCAGCCCAGACTGAGCCGAAGCTGCCGTGACTCTGCCATCGGCGGCTCTTCTTCAGCGTTCCCCGGGCTGCGCCTGCGGACCACAGACTGAGCCGAAGCTGCCATGACGCTGCCATCTGCAGCTCTTCCTCAGCGTTTCCCTGGGCTGCGCCTGTGGACCGCAGACTGTGCCGAAGCTGCCGTGACGCTGCCATCGGCGGCTCTTCTTCAGCGTTTCCCGGGCTGCGCCTGCGGACCACAGACTGAGCCGAAGCTGCCGTGATGCTGCCATCGGCGGCTCTTCCTCAGTGTTTCCCTGGGCTGCGCCTGCGGACCACAGACTGAGCCGAAGCTGCCGTGACGCTGCCATCGGCAGCTGTTCCTCAGCGTTCCCCCGGGCTGCGGCGGTGAAGTAACGCCGGCCCGGCTCATGTGAGAAGAGCAGCGAGAGCTGACAGGCGTGTCACACATATATCTAGGTTATATCTCCTATATAATAGCCCAGATCTGTGACTTTGTGCTTCATTTGCTAACGCTGGGCGGAGTCAAAACACTGGGCGGAGTTAGTCAAATGAGTCACAGATCTGGGCAAATCTATCTCCTATATAATAGCCCAGATCTGTGACTTTGTGCTTCATTTGCTAACGCTGGGCGGAGTCAATACACTGGGCGGAGTTAGTCAAATGAGTCACAGATCTGGGCAAATCTATAGGAGACTTGGAGCAGATGGTATGGGCATGGCACAGGCAGGGGTGCACACCTCCCAACTTTCTTCAGGCAGACAGGGGTGCATACCTCCCAACTTTCTTCAGGCAGGAGGGACACACGCACAGCAAAAATGGGGCGTGGCCAACGGGAAAGGGGCGTGGCTTCGCGGGTAGGACCCGCAATCGCGAGCCACGCCCCTGTTTTCGTCAGTGAGGGGGCATGCCCAGCGCTCTGTGAGCTGCTGGCATGCCCCCAGCGGCGGATTATGAGTCCGGGGGCCCAGGGCACTTGAGACAGGAACCCTATCTCATTGCTGTGCCTGCTGTGGGTTTGGGGGCGTGACCTAATTGGGCCCTTGTGGCCACGCCCCCTTATGCAAATTCCGCTCTTTTTTTTAGGGGGGGGGATTTTGGCCCCTCAGCTAGGGGTAAATCCAGAGGGGGTGGTTGCTCCCCCCTACACACCCGCACAGGCAGAAGAAAGCAGGGAGGCTGCTGCCTCCCTGCAACACCACAGACCTGCCAACACGCAGCAGCGTGTGCTGACTGTAACACAATGCTGCTGCTGTTACTGGCAGGACGGGGAGCTTCAGAGCTGGGACAGGTCCTTGTGAAGGGTGGGATGTTTCCGCAGTGTGTGCCTGGCGCCGGGGGTGTGAATGTGGGTGGCGGTGCGCGTGTTCCCGGAGTTGCGGGCTGGCTGTCAGGCGGGCAGCATAGTGGTGTGGCCGGAGTGGAGCGTGGTGCGAGGTGAGGTGGGAGGGAGCTGTGTATGTCCTGCGCTGGAGATTGGTGAGTGTGGTGCTCTGTGTTCCATCTCGCTGCACCTGCTCGTCAGCGGCTGCCGCCCTGCGCGACCCCCCACTAGCTGGATGCAGTAGGGGGTGATTTGGGGGGTGCATAAGGGAGGGCTCCCCAGCGTGTATCCCCAGTGTGGGGTGTGGGTGTAAGGGGGCCAGGAAGTTGTGTAGCCGGGAGAGGTGCGGCGGGCGTCCTGCTGGTGCAAGCAAGTCTCCTCCGTATAGCCTGTGTTCCCCTCCCTGCTGCTGCTGGCTGAAGCTGTGTGTGGTGGTACTGGCAGCCATGGCCACCCCCCTATACTGTACTTACTGTCTGGGGGCATCTTTTACCTGACTCTGGCGCTGGCCCAGGGCATGGTGTGTCTTCCTGCAGATGCTGCTGACTCCGCCCAGCTCTGTGACTCCGCCCAGCGTTAGACACACAGGCACAGAGTCACAGATCTGGGCTATTATATAGGAGATTATCAGTGTCTTATATAGCAGCATATTCCGTTGCACTTTACAATTAGAACAACAGTTAGAGAACAAGACTGGGTAATAACAGACAGACATAGAGGTAGGAGGGCCCTGCTCACAGCTTACACTCTATAGGGAATAGGCATTGATACACAAGGATAGATGCTACCTATATTGCATAATGGTCACCAGATTGCTAGGTTCTTAGTGGGTTGTATGATATGATCACCCAGCAAAGTTGGAAGACAGAATATGTGATATTGGATAGCTGTATGCTCCGCTCATTGGCGTTTCTATAATGGGTGCAGTGTGTGTGGGCCCCTCCTCTCCCGTAGCCGTCGCGCCGCTGTATCCCGACTCACAAGCTGTGCTCTATAGTCAGTGTATAGGATCACATTACTGTATGCTGCGCTGTACTCTGCTGTACTGGCCTCTGCTGTGTCCAGACTCACAAGCTGTGCTCTATAGTCAGTGTATAGGGACACACTGCTGTATGCTGTACTGGCCTCTGCTGTGTCCAGACTCACAAGCTGTGCTCTATAGTCAGTGTATAGGGACACACTGCTGTATGCTGTGCTGTACTCTGATGTATTGGTGGTGCTGCGTCCAGACTCACAAGCTCTGCTCTATAGTCAGTGTATAGGATCACACTGCTGTATGCTGTACTGGCCTCTGCTGTGTCCAGACTCACAAGCTGTGCTCTATAGTCAGTGTATAGGGACACACTGCTGTATGCTGTGCTGTACTCTGCTGTACTGGCCTCTGCTGTGTCCAGACTCACAAGCTGTGCTCTATAGTCAGTGTATAGGGACACACTGCTGTATGCTGCATTGTACTCTGCTGTACTTGCCTCTGCTGCGTCCAGACTCACAAGCTGTGCTCTATAGTCAGTGTATAGGGACACACTGCTGTATGCTGTACTGGCCTCTGCTGTGTCCAGACTCACAATCTGTGCTTTATAGTCAGTGTATAGGGACACACTGCTGTATGCTGTGCTGTACTCTGCTGTACTGGCTGTGCTGTGTCCAGACTCAAAAGCTGTGCTTTATAGTCAGTGTATAGGGACACACTGCTGTATGCTGTGCTGCACTCTGCTGTATGCTGCGCTGTGTCGAGACTCACAAGCTGTGCTCTATAGTCAGTGTATAGGGACACACTGCTGTATGCTGTGCTGTACTCTGCTGTATTGGCTGTGCTGTGTCCAGACTCACAAGCTGTGCTCTATAGTCAGTGTATAGGGACACACTGCTGTATGCTGTGCTGTACTCTGCTGTATTGGCTGTGCTGTGTCCAGACTCACAAGCTGTGCTCTATAGTCAGTGTATAGGGACACACTGCTGTATGCTGTGCTGTGCTCTGCTGTATTGGCTGTGCTGTGTCCAGACTCACAAGCTGTGCTCTATAGTCAGTGCATAGGGACACACTGCTGTACGCTGCGCTGTACTCTGCTGTATTGGCTGTGCTGTGTCCAGACTCACAAGCTGTGCTCTATAGTCAGTGTATAGGGACACACTGCTGTATGCTGTGCTGTACTCTGCTGTATTGGCTGTGCTGTTTCCAGACTTACAAGCTGTGCTTTATAGTCAGTGTATAGGGACACACTGCTGTATGCTGTGCTGTACTCTGCTGTATTGGCTGTGCTGTGTCCAGACTCACAAGCTGTGCTCTATAGTCAGTGTATAGGGACACACTGCTGTATGCTGTGCTGTACTCTGCTGTATTGGCTGTGCTGTGTCCAGACTCACAAGCTGTGCTCTATAGTCAGTGTATAGGGACACACTGCTGTATGCTGTGCTGTACTCTGCTGTATTGGCTGTGCTGTATCCAGATTCACAAGCTGTGCTCTATAGTCAGTGTATAGGGACACACTGCTTTATGCTGTGCTGTACTCTGCTGTATTGGCTGTGCTGTGTCCAGACTCACAAGCTGTGCTTTATAGTCAGTGTATAGGGACACACTGCTGTATGCTGTGCTGTACTCTGCTGTATTGGCTGTGCTGTGTCCAGACTCACAAGCTATGCTACATGGTCAGTGTATAGGGTCACGCTGCTGTATGCTGTGCTGTACTCTGCTGTATTGGCTGTGCTGTGTCCAGACTCACAAGCTGTGCTCTATAGTCAGTGTATAGAGACACACTGCTGTATGCTGTGCTGTACTCTGCTGTATTGGCTGTGCTGTATCCAGACTCACAAGCTGTGCTCTATAGTCAGTGTATAGGGACACACTGCTGTATGCTGTGCTGTACTCTGCTGTATTGGCTGTGCTGTGTCCAGACTCACAAGCTGTGCTCTATAGTCAGTGTATAGGGACACACTGCTGTATGCTGTGCTGTGCTCTGCTGTATTGGCTGTGCTGTGTCCAGACTCACAAGCTGTGCTCTATAGTCAGTGTATAGGGACACACTGCTGTATGCTGTGCTGTACTCTGCTGTATTGGCTGTGCTGTGTCTAGACTCACAAGCTGTGCTCTATAGTCAGTGTATAGGGACACACTGCTGTATGCTGTGCTGTACTCTGCTGTATTGGCTGTGCTGTATCCAGATTCACAAGCTGTGCTCTATAGTCAGTGTATAGGGACACACTGCTTTATGCTGTGCTGTACTCTGCTGCATTGGCTGTGCTGTGTCCAGACTCACAAGCTGTGCTTTATAGTCAGTGTATAGGGACACACTGCTGTATGCTGTGCTGTACTCTGCTGTATTGGCTGTGCTGTGTCCAGACTCACAAGCTATGCTACATGGTCAGTGTATAGGGTCACGCTGCTGTATGCTGTGCTGTACTCTGCTGTATTGGCTGTGCTGTGTCCAGACTCACAAGCTGTGCTCTATAGTCAGTGTATAGAGACACACTGCTGTATGCTGTGCTGTACTCTGCTGTATTGGCTGTGCTGTATCCAGACTCACAAGCTGTGCTCTATAGTCAGTGTATAGGGACACACTGCTGTATGCTGTGCTGTACTCTGCTGTATTGGCTGTGCTGTGTCCAGACTCACAAGCTATGCTACATGGTCAGTGTATAGGGTCACGCTGCTGTATGCTGTGCTGTACTCTGCTGTATTGGCTGTGCTGTGTCCAGACTCACAAGCTGTGCTCTATAGTCAGTGTATAGGGACACACTGCTGTATGCTCTGCTGTACTCTGCTGTATTGGCTGTGCTGTGTCCAAACTCACAAGCTATGCTACATGGTCAGTGTATAGGGACACACTGCTGTATGCTGTGCTGTACTCTGCTGTATTGGCTGTGCTGTATCCAGACTCACAAGCTGTGCTCTATAGTCAGTGTATAGGGACAGACTGCTGTATGCTGTGCTGTACTCCGCTGTATTGGCTGTGCTGTGTCCAGACGCACAAGCTATGCTACATGGTCAGTGTATAGGGTCACGCTGCTGTATGCTGTGCTGTACTCTGCTGTATTGGCTGTGCTGTGTCCAGACTCACAAGCTGTGCTCTATAGTCAGTGTATAGGGACACACTGCTGTATGCTGTGCTGTACTCTGCTGTATTGGCTGTGCTGTGTCCAGACTCACAAGCTGTGCTCTATAGTCAGTGTATAGGGACACACTGCTGTATGCTGTGCTGTACTCTGCTGTATTGGCTGTGCTGTATCCAGACTCACAAGCTGTGCTCTATAGTCAGTGTATAGGGACACACTGCTGTATGCTGTGCTGTACTCTGCTGTATTGGCTGTGCTGTATCCAGACTCACAAGCTGTGCTCTATAGTCAGTGTATAGGGACACACTGCTTTATGCTGTGCTGTACTCTGCTGTATTGGCTGTGCTGTGTCCAGACTCACAAGCTGTGCTTTATAGTCAGTGTATAGGGACACACTGCTGTATGCTGTGCTGTACTCTGCTGTATTGGCTGTGCTGTGTCCAGACTCACAAGCTATGCTACATGGTCAGTGTATAGGGTCACGCTGCTGTATGCTTTGCTGTACTCTGCTGTATTGGCTGTGCTGTGTCCAGACTCACAAGCTGTGCTCTATAGTCAGTGTATAGAGACACACTGCTGTATGCTGTGCTGTACTCTGCTGTATTGGCTGTGCTGTATCCAGACTCACAAGCTGTGCTCTATAGTCAGTGTATAGGGACACACTGCTGTATGCTGTGCTGTACTCTGCTGTATTGGCTGTGCTGTGTCCAGACTCACAAGCTATGCTACATGGTCAGTGAATAGCGTCACGCTGCTGTATGCTGTGCTGTACTCTGCTGTATTGGCTGTGCTGTGTCCAGACTCACAAGCTGTGCTCTATAGTCAGTGTATAGGGACACACTGCTGTATGCTCTGCTGTACTCTGCTGTATTGGCTGTGCTGTGTCCAAACTCACAAGCTATGCTACATGGTCAGTGTATAGGGTCATGCTGCTGTATGCTGTGCTGTACTCTGCTGTATTGGCTGTGCTGTGTCCAGACTCACAAGCTGTGCTCTATAGTCAGTGTATAGGGACACACTGCTGTATGCTGTGCTGTACTCTGCTGTATTGGCTGTGCTGTATCCAGACTCACAAGCTGTGCTCTATAGTCAGTGTATAGGGACACACTGCTGTATGCTGTGCTGTACTCTGCTGTATTGGCTGTGCTGTGTCCAGACTCACAAGCTATGCTACATGGTCAGTGTATAGGGTCACGCTGCTGTATGCTGTGCTGTACTCTGCTGTATTGGCTGTGCTGTGTCCAGACTCACAAGCTGTGCTCTATAGTCAGTGTATAGGGACACACTGCTGTATGCTGTGCTGTACTCTGCTGTATTGGCTGTGCTGTGTCCAGACTCACAAGCTGTGCTCTATAGTCAGTGTATAGGGACACACTGCTGTATGCTGTGCTGTACTCTGCTGTATTGGCTGTGCTGTATCCAGACTCACAAGCTGTGCTCTATAGTCAGTGTATAGGGACACACTGCTGTATGCTGTGCTGTACTCTGCTGTATTGGCTTTGCTGTGTCCAGACTCACAAGCTGTGCTCTATAGTCAGTGTATAGGGACACACTGCTGTATGCTGTGCTGTACTCTGCTGTATTGGCTGTGCTGTGTCTAGACTCACAAGCTGTGCTCTATAGTCAGTGTATAGGGACACACTGCTGTATGCTGTGCTGTACTCTGCTGTATTGGCTGTGCTGTGTCCAGACTCACAAGCTCTGCTCTATAGTCAGTGTATAGGGACACACTGCTGTATGCTGTGCTGTACTCTGCTGTATTGGCTGTGCTGTGTCCAGACTCACAAGCTGTGCTCTATAGTCAGTGTATAGGGACACACTGCTGTATGCTGTGCTGTACTCTGCTGTACTGGCCTCTGCTGTGTCCAGACTCACAAGCTGTGCTCTATAGTCAGTGTATAGGGACACACTGCTGTATGCTGTGCTGTACTCTGCTGTATTGGCTGTGCTGTATCCAGATTCACAAGCTGTGCTCTATAGTCAGTGTATAGGGACACACTGCTTTATGCTGTGCTGTACTCTGCTGTATTGGCTGTGCTGTGTCCAGACTCACAAGCTGTGCTTTATAGTCAGTGTATAGGGACACACTGCTGTATGCTGTGCTGTACTCTGCTGTATTGGCTGTGCTGTGTCCAGACTCACAAGCTATGCTACATGGTCAGTGTATAGGGTCACGCTGCTGTATGCTGTGCTGTACTCTGCTGTATTGGCTGTGCTGTGTCCAGACTCACAAGCTGTGCTCTATAGTCAGTGTATAGAGACACACTGCTGTATGCTGTGCTGTACTCTGCTGTATTGGCTGTGCTGTATCCAGACTCACAAGCTGTGCTCTATAGTCAGTGTATAGGGACACACTGCTGTATGCTGTGCTGTACTCTGCTGTATTGGCTGTGCTGTGTCCAGACTCACAAGCTGTGCTCTATAGTCAGTGTATAGGGACACACTGCTGTATGCTGTGCTGTGCTCTGCTGTATTGGCTGTGCTGTGTCCAGACTCACAAGCTGTGCTCTATAGTCAGTGTATAGGGACACACTGCTGTATGCTGTGCTGTACTCTGCTGTATTGGCTGTGCTGTGTCTAGACTCACAAGCTGTGCTCTATAGTCAGTGTATAGGGACACACTGCTGTATGCTGTGCTGTACTCTGCTGTATTGGCTGTGCTGTATCCAGATTCACAAGCTGTGCTCTATAGTCAGTGTATAGGGACACACTGCTTTATGCTGTGCTGTACTCTGCTGCATTGGCTGTGCTGTGTCCAGACTCACAAGCTGTGCTTTATAGTCAGTGTATAGGGACACACTGCTGTATGCTGTGCTGTACTCTGCTGTATTGGCTGTGCTGTGTCCAGACTCACAAGCTATGCTACATGGTCAGTGTATAGGGTCACGCTGCTGTATGCTGTGCTGTACTCTGCTGTATTGGCTGTGCTGTGTCCAGACTCACAAGCTGTGCTCTATAGTCAGTGTATAGAGACACACTGCTGTATGCTGTGCTGTACTCTGCTGTATTGGCTGTGCTGTATCCAGACTCACAAGCTGTGCTCTATAGTCAGTGTATAGGGACACACTGCTGTATGCTGTGCTGTACTCTGCTGTATTGGCTGTGCTGTGTCCAGACTCACAAGCTATGCTACATGGTCAGTGTATAGGGTCACGCTGCTGTATGCTGTGCTGTACTCTGCTGTATTGGCTGTGCTGTGTCCAGACTCACAAGCTGTGCTCTATAGTCAGTGTATAGGGACACACTGCTGTATGCTCTGCTGTACTCTGCTGTATTGGCTGTGCTGTGTCCAAACTCACAAGCTATGCTACATGGTCAGTGTATAGGGTCACGCTGCTGTATGCTGTGCCGTGTTCTGCTGTATTGGCTGTGCTGTGTCCAGACTCACAAGCTGTGCTCTATAGTCAGTGTATAGGGACACACTGCTGTATGCTGTGCTGTACTCTGCTGTATTGGCTGTGCTGTATCCAGACTCACAAGCTGTGCTCTATAGTCAGTGTATAGGGACAGACTGCTGTATGCTGTGCTGTACTCTGCTGTATTGGCTGTGCTGTGTCCAGACGCACAAGCTATGCTACATGGTCAGTGTATAGGGTCACGCTGCTGTATGCTGTTCTGTACTCTGCTGTATTGGCTGTGCTGTGTCAAGACTCACAAGCTGTGCTCTATAGTCAGTGTATAGGGACACACTGCTTTATGCTGTGCTGTACTCTGCTGTATTGGCTGTGCTGTGTCCAGACTCACAAGCTGTGCTTTATAGTCAGTGTATAGGGACACACTGCTGTATGCTGTGCTGTACTCTGCTGTATTGGCTGTGCTGTGTCCAGACTCACAAGCTATGCTACATGGTCAGTGTATAGGGTCACGCTGCTTTATGCTTTGCTGTACTCTGCTGTATTGGCTGTGCTGTGTCCAGACTCACAAGCTGTGCTCTATAGTCAGTGTATAGAGACACACTGCTGTATGCTGTGCTGTACTCTGCTGTATTGGCTGTGCTGTATCCAGACTCACAAGCTGTGCTCTATAGTCAGTGTATAGGGACACACTGCTGTATGCTGTGCTGTACTCTGCTGTATTGGCTGTGCTGTGTCCAGACTCACAAGCTATGCTACATGGTCAGTGTATAGCGTCACGCTGCTGTATGCTGTGCTGTACTCTGCTGTATTGGCTGTGCTGTGTCCAGACTCACAAGCTGTGCTCTATAGTCAGTGTATAGGGACACACTGCTGTATGCTCTGCTGTACTCTGCTGTATTGGCTGTGCTGTGTCCAAACTCACAAGCTATGCTACATGGTCAGTGTATAGGGTCATGCTGCTGTATGCTGTGCTGTACTCTGCTGTATTGGCTGTGCTGTGTCCAGACTCACAAGCTGTGCTCTATAGTCAGTGTATAGGGACACACTGCTGTATGCTGTGCTGTACTCTGCTGTATTGGCTGTGCTGTATCCAGACTCACAAGCTGTGCTCTATAGTCAGTGTATAGGGACACACTGCTGTATGCTGTGCTGTACTCTGCTGTATTGGCTGTGCTGTGTCCAGACTCACAAGCTATGCTACATGGTCAGTGTATAGGGTCACGCTGCTGTATGCTGTGCTGTACTCTGCTGTATTGGCTGTGCTGTGTCCAGACTCACAAGCTGTGCTCTATAGTCAGTGTATAGGGACACACTGCTGTATGCTGTGCTGTACTCTGCTGTATTGGCTGTGCTGTGTCCAGACTCACAAGCTGTGCTCTATAGTCAGTGTATAGGGACACACTGCTGTATGCTGTGCTGTACTCTGCTGTATTGGCTGTGCTGTATCCAGACTCACAAGCTGTGCTCTATAGTCAGTGTATAGGGACACACTGCTGTATGCTGTGCTGTACTCTGCTGTATTGGCTTTGCTGTGTCCAGACTCACAAGCTGTGCTCTATAGTCAGTGTATAGGGACACACTGCTGTATGCTGTGCTGTACTCTGCTGTATTGGCTGTGCTGTGTCCAGACTCACAAGCTGTGCTCTATAGTCAGTGTATAGGGACACACTGCTGTATGCTGTGCTGTACTCTGCTGTATTGGCTGTGCTGTGTCCAGACTCACAAGCTCTGCTCTATAGTCAGTGTATAGGGACTCACTGCTGTATGCTGTGCTGTACTCTGCTGTATTGGCTGTGCTGTGTCCAGACTCACAAGCTGTGCTCTATAGTCAGTGTATAGGGACACACTGCTGTATGCTGTGCTGTACTCTGCTGTATTGGCTGTGCTGTGTCCAGACTCACAAGCTGTGCTTTATAGTCAGTGTATAGGGACACACTGCTGTATGCTGTGCTGTACTCTGCTGTACTGGCCTCTGCTGTGCCCAGACTCACAAGCTCTGCTCTATAGTCAGTGTATAGGGACACACTGCTGTATGCTGTGCTGTACTCTGCTGTATTGGCTGTGCTGTGTCCAGACTCACAAGCTGTGCTCTATAGTCAGTGTATAGGGACACACTGCTGTATGCTGTGCTGTACTCTGCTGTATTGGCTGTGCTGTGTCCAGACTCACAAGCTGTGCTCTATAGTCAGTGTATAGGGACACACTGCTGTATGCTGTGCTGTACTCTGCTGTATTGGCTGTGCTGTGTCCAGACTCACAAGCTCTGCTCTATAGTCAGTGTATAGGGACTCACTGCTGTATGCTGTGCTGTACTCTGCTGTATTGGCTGTGCTGTGTCCAGACTCCCAAGCTGTGCTCTATAGTCAGTGTATAGGGACACACTGCTGTATGCTGTGCTGTACTCTGCTGTATTGGCTGTGCTGTGTCCAGACTCACAAGCTATGCTACATGGTCAGTGTATAGGGTCACGCTGCTGTATGCTGTGCTGTACTCTGCTGTATTGGCTGTGCTGTGTCCAGACTCACAAGCTGTGCTCTATAGTCAGTGTATAGGGACACACTGCTGTATGCTGTGCTGTACTCTGCTGTATTGGCTGTGCTGTGTCCAGACTCACAAGCTGTGCTTTATAGTCAGTGTATAGGGACACACTGCTGTATGCTGCATTGTACTCTGCTGTACTGGCCTCTGCTGTGTCCAGACTCACAAGCTGTGCTCTATAGTCAGTGTATAGGGACACGCTGCTGTATGCTGTGCTGTACTCTGCTGTATGCTGTGCTGTACTCTGCTGTATGCTGTGCTGTAACTGTAACCCTAACACTTATAGGCCCCACACTCTGGGCGATAATACTCAAAGATATGAACGATCTCGTTCATTAATGAACGAGATACCGTTCATATCTTTGAGTGTGGATGCACCAGCGACGAATGATGCGCGGCCCCGTGCTCGTTCATCGCTGGTGCCCCGTCGCCTTTGCATGCAGGCCAATATGGACGATCTCGTCCATATTTGCCTGCACTTCTATGGAGCCGGGTGACGGGGGAAGTGAAGAAACTACACTCCCCCCGTCACTGCCCCCCCCCCCTGCCGCCGGGTCGCCTTGGCGGCGGATCACTCAATGTGTAGGGCCCTTTATACTCTAACCGATTGGATGGCCCATATGGTACTTACCTGGCATCAACTTCTGTGTATGTGTGTGCGTATATTATATATATTTATAGTGTGGGTCAAAAAAAAAAAAAAAAAAAAAAATATATATATATATGACCTTGCACTATAGACAACCCACACTATATGCTACCTACACTGTATCCGACCCACACTGTTAACTGCAATGTATCCAAACTACACTGTATTCCACACTGTATCCAACGCACACTGTAACCAACCTGCATTGTATCCAACCTGAACTGTATCCCGCACTGTATCTGACCTGCACTGTATCCCGCACTGTATCTGACCTGCACTGTATCCCGCATTGTATCCGACCTGCACTGTATCCCGCACTGTATCCGACCTGCACTGTATCCCGCACTGTATCTGACCTGCACTGTATCCCGCACTGTATCCGACCTGCACTGTATCCCGCACTGTATCTGACCTGCACTGTATCCCGCACTGTATCCGACCTGCACTGTATCCCGCACTGTATCCGACCTGCACTGTATCCCGCACTGTATCTGACCTGCACTGTATCCCGCATTGTATCCGACCTGCACTGTATCCCGCACTGTATCCGACCTGCACTGTATCCCGCACTGTATCTGACCTGCACTGTATCCCGCACTGTATCCGACCTGCACTGTATCCCGCACTGTATCTGACCTGCACTGTATCCCGCACTGTATCCGACCTGCACTGTATCCCGCACTGTATCCGACCTTGCACTGTAGCCATTGCACACTGTTTCCAACCTACACTGTAACCTGCACTATATCCAACCTGCCCTGTATCCACCTGCACTGTATCTGACCCACACTGTATCCGACCTGCCCTGTATCCACCTGCACTGTATCCAGTGGCGGATCCAGGGGGGGGACACACTCGGGCCCGTGCCCCCCCCTGTCATTTGTGGCCTCCGCCCCCCCCATCCCCCCCCCGGCGCCGCACAGGGAGATGACAGGCGCCCGCTGAGATTGTGTTACCAGCGGGTGCCTGTCTCCCTGCACAGCGGCAGCTGGAGGCAGGAGCTCAGTACTGAGCTCCGGCTTCCGGCGCTGTCACTGTACGGCGTGCGCTATGGGAGAGACGTCAGTCATGACGTCTCTCTCATAGTGCTGAGGAGCAGACGCCAAGAGCAGGACTGCAGCGGTCTGGAAGCGGGAACGGGGCTCAGTAAGTATGAAGTTTTCTCTTCCTCAGTGCAGCGGGGGCATCTACTGGGGGCAAACTACGGGGGGACATTACTACTGGGGGGGCATCAACAAGGGGCATTACTACTGGGGGGGGGATTACTACTGGGGCCAGCTACTGGGGGACATTTTTACTGGGGGCATTATTACTGGGGGGCATCTACTGGGGGCATCACTACTGGGGGGTCATCTATTGGGGGCAAACTCCTAGGGGGCATTACTACTGGGGGCAAACTACTGGAGGACATTATTACTGGGGGGCATCTACTGGGGGCAAACTACTGGGGGACATTATTACTGGGGGCCAACTACAAAGGGGCTAACTACTGGGGGCAAACTACAGGAGGGCATTACTACTGGCGGCGTAACTACAGGGGCATTACTACTTGGGGGCTAAACTACAGGGGGCCCAAACTACTGGGGGCATAACTACAGGGGCCAAATTACTGGGGGATAACTACAGGGGCCAAACTACTGGGGGCATTACTACTGGGGGCTAACTACAAGGGGGGCATAACTACAGGGGCTAAACTGCAATGGGGCAAACTACAGGGGGGCATTGCTACTGGTGGCTAAACTACAAGCAGGCAAACTACTGGGGGCATTACCACTGGGAGGCTAAACTAAAGGGGCGGGGGTAAACTACTGGGGTCATAACTGCAGGGGCATTACCACTGGGGGTATAACTACTAGGGCGCTAAATGACTGGGGGCATTACTACAGGCAACATTACTACTGGGGGCAATACGGGCATTGCATAAGGGGCACCACTACTATGGGGTCTATATAATGGGCACTACCAGTACAGTGGACATTGCATAATGAGCGCTACAACTGTGGGCATTGTATAAGAAGCGCCACCTCACATGCACCGAAGCCGCACGCAAATGTACTTGCCCCTTCCATCGTGCCCCCCCTATCATTTTCTACTGGATCCGCCTTTGAGTGTATCTGAACCACACAATAACCTGCATTGTATCTGACCCACACTGTATCCGACCTTTACTGTAACCCCCAGTGTGTCTGACCTGCACTATATCCAGCCAGCACTGTAACCTGGTCAATATTTAATTGTGTGTCCCAGAGTATCCTGCACTGTACCACGCAGATGCGGAATGCTGGTTTTTGTGATTGGGGAGATTATGCTTTACATGGGCACAGGGTGCCAGACGACAGTGACTCAGGGACCCCAGGAGGGAGGTACAGACGACACTGAGAATAGGCATGTGCTGGGGGCATGTGCTGGGGGCATGTGCACTTGTGTAGAGGGCAACAAAAAAAGCCCAAATTCTGTCATTTTAGCTATTTCTATGATTTTTAAAAAAAAATCCAGATCCAAAACTAAAATCTGCAAGAGCGTTTCGGCAAAACCACTCCAGATCCAAAACACGAAGGAGAAATAGATCCAAAACCCAAAACCCAAAACCCAAGATTTGGCCCGGCGCTCACCCCATGTCACCTTTCAAACACAGCCTGTATCGTGACAGTTAGCAGCTGATTGGCTGGTACTTTATCTCCGTGAAATGTATCACTCTTCAAGGCTTAGTACATCTCCCCTTATGAATTAGAACCTAAACCAGCAAAATTGGTTCGGCGCATATTTCTAGTTAATACGTTTGCTGACGGTTTTGACGTTAGTAAATGTGCGGCTTTGATCAGTTTACAAAACCAACAGACGATCGGACGAACACCCAAAACCGACGGACGGCTAGTAAATTTAACCCCAAGTGTAAAATTTTTTTGACCAACGCTGTTTAACCCTCGCACAACTACACGTACTTTATCGCCTATTTTCATGCCCAAATCCTTTTTGTCCGTCAAGGCAATATTCTAATTAAACTGGTGTAAGGGGCGCGATGTTTCCTTTCTACAAGGTCAGCGCAGTGATCTAACTTTATCCAGTCGTTTTAATATAACATGTTCTGAATAAGAAGGTAACGTCAGCCTGGTTTGTGTGCACATTGGGGGTCATTCCGAGTTGTTCGCTCGCAAGCTGCTTTTAGCAGCTTTGCACACGCTAAGCCGCCGCCTACTGGGAGTGAATCTTAGCTTCTCAAAATTGCGAACGAAAGATTAGCAAAATAGCGAATAAACACCTCTTAGCAGTTTGTGAGTAGCTCGAGACTTACTCCTACACTGCGATCAGTTCAGTCAGTTTCGTTCCTGGTTTGACGTCACAAACACACCCAGCGTTCGCCCAGACACTCCTCCGTTTCTCCAGCCACTCCCGCGTTTTTCCCAGAAACGGTAGCGTTTTTTCGCACACACCCATAAAACGGCCAGTTTCCGCCCAGAAACACCCACTTCCTATCAATCACATTACGATCACCAGAACGAAGAAAAAACCTTGTAATGCCGTGAGTAAAATACCTAACTGCATAGCAAATTTACTTGGTGCAGTCGCACTGCGGACATTGCGCATGCGCATTAGCGACTAATCGCTCCATTGCGAGAAAAAAATACAGAGCGAACAACTCGGAATGACCCCCATTGTGTGGTAAAGATTATTCCGGTCCCTTACATGCAATGCATAAAGCCCTGCAAAGTTTGAGGTGAGGCAGTCAGAGCGAGGTGTAATCCCAGACAGTGCCTCAGTGCAGGTGTTCCAGGCACAATGGAGCCTCTATTCCAGCCTCCAGGTCTCCACCTCTCCCTGGCTCCTTGTGACATCAGAGCCGATCCCCTGATCCCAGCAGTGAGACACAGAGCCCTGGGACAGCGAGAGAGCGGCCACATCCAGCCAGCAGGTAATCACTCTCGGCACAAAACAAGGTGCTCCCTCCCCAAAAACTGGTCTGACTCCCAAAACAGCTCAATTCTCTTTCTGACTTTTACTATTTGTGGTGTGACGATTCCCGGTGCAGCAGTAACAATCCTCTTATTACTGACAGCTACAACTGTGTAGTTATGTTATTTAGCTCTTTACTGACATGTTTTATAATAGACTATGTTTCATTTACATATGTGTGATACAGTATCTATGTGAGCCCCACGGCTCTGTATAGTCACCGTCACACAGGTCAGATAACATCGGGTTTTAAAGCAACTTTAAGGGGGGTATCTGATCGTGGCTAATGTTATCGCACCTATTTCCCCCAAAATCGGGTTATTGATCCTGTTTGTCGCACCTATCTTATTACAAATCAGCAATAACGGCAATCGCGCGATAATTCTAGCCGGCAAAAGCATAGCAAAAAGTGAGGAAATCTGCCTGTACCCCCCAAAATGCCAGACTAATATAGGAAAACACTATAGAAGTCTAGTAATGGCCATAATATAACTAATTGGTGTCACTAAATCGGGTCAAATGGCTGCTATATGCATTTTTTTTTTAAGTGCTGAAAAATTATAGAAAGCAATTTTTCCCAGCAAAATAAGTGCTCTCATTAAATTTTGGGTACATATAAATGGGTATAAGTATATATATTTGGGTCATTTTAGGGGACTTTAATTTACTCCCACCTGCAAGCCTAAAAACACTTGTCCCACTCATAAAGCACCCCAATACACCTGCCCCATACCTTGTACCCCAATTTCCATCAGCATTTTTTGACCCCAAAAATCACATGTCATTATTGGCTAATTAAAAATAATGATAAAGTGCCTAATTAGTCATTCAGAGGGTGTCCCAGGAGTTCTGACCCATATACTGACATTTTTACCTTAAAATAGGGATTTTGCACTACTTATCCCCTGCTTAGAGATGGTGAAGAGAAATCTGCGATCATTTATTGCAAAACCATGATATCACAGCTAATAGGATACCCCCAAAGGGTTCTGCTTAAATATATAATGATAATAATAATAATAATAATAATAATAATAGTATTTATTTATATGATGCTCTTTCTATATAGATATTTCACATGTGGCCCTACAGTTGGGGGCCCTGCGCTGTAAGGGTGCGCGCTGCCTGTAGAGGTGCCTGTACCTCCCTGGTCTCCAGCGCTGGAAGTCACCGCATGTCGCGTGTTTATGTCTGATCACGTTTCATGGCTCATAGCTCCTGCAAGGATGTTTTTGTAACTTTTTTTGTTATTTGTTTTTGTTGTGTGGTTCTAACACACGTGTGTGTCGTGTAGGTTTGTGCCAGCTGGGGCACGGGGAGGCATATCTAACATGTAGCGCTGTGGTACCTGTACGCCGCAATGTCTGTTCTGTTATCGCCATCTCAGGGTGACATCAAAAATAAAACTGATTTAGAAGCGACTGGTTTTGTGAGCGAGGAATTCATTTAATGTTTAAGGTTTTTTATTTTTTTTATTTTTCTTGTTTTTAATTTTTTGTCTATTTTGAATGATTCTGGGGTATAAGTTTCACTGCGCACGTGCGAGCCGACGATCCATGCTAAAAAAGGAGGATGCGTAATTCAGTCAGTTATCATCACTGAGGAAATATATTTGAATTTCCTGGTGATTTCGCCATTAGTATGGAAGTCCTGTGTCTTCTTCTCAGGGATTGCTGGGGCTCTTCAGGCAATGAGGGGATGTTCCTGTGGGAGAGATTGGGGTCCTAGATGTTATGGAGGGGTCAGGACACAATTCCTCCTTGTGTGTTCATATCACAATACAACACATGGCAGCCCCCACCCTCATATAACAGAGGGCTCTGCAGATGGGACCCCCCAACATTTGCTACTAGGTGGTATACAGGGACGTGGCTGGAAGTGATCGCAGACAGATACAACTGGGAGCAGCGTGATTGGCCATTGCCACACATACACCCCAGTGATTGCCCAGATATTGCTCCATGCCAGTCTGATTGCCCAGATATTGCTCCATGCCAGTCTGATTGCCCAGATATTGCTCCATGCCAGTCTGATTGCCCAGATATTGCTCCATGCCAGTCTGATTGTCCAGATATTGCTCCATCCCAATCTGATTGTCCAGATATTGCTCCATCCCAGTCTGATTGCCCAGATATTGCTCCATGCCAGTCTGATTGCCCAGATATTGCTCCATCCCAGTCTGATTGCCCAGATATTGCTCCATGCCAGTCTGATTGCCCAGTTACTGCTCCATCCCAGTCTGAAAACCCAGATATTGCTCCATCCCAGTCTGATTGTCCAGATATTGCTCCATCCCAGTCTGATTGTCCAGATATTGCTCCATCCCAGTCTGATTGTCCAGATATTGCTCCATCCCAGTCTGATTGCCCAGATATTGCTCCATCCCAGTCTGATTGTCCAGTTACTGCTCCATCCCAGTCTGAAAACCCAGATATTGCTCCATCCTGGTCTGATTGTCCAGATATTGATCCATCCCAGTCTGATTGCCCAGATATTGCTCCATCCCAGTCTGAAAACCCAGATATTGCTCCATCCCGGTCTGATTGCCCAGTTACTGCTCCATCCCAGTCTGATTGCCCAGATATTGCTCCATCCCAGTCTGAAAACCCAGATATTGCTCCATCCCAGTCTGATTGTCCAGATATTGCTCCATCCCAGTCTGATTGTCCAGATATTGCTCCATCCCGGTCTGATTGTCCAGATACAGCTCCATGCTGGTCTGATTGCCCAGATATTGCTCCATCCGAGTCTGATTGTCCAGATATTGCTCCATCCCAGTCTGATTGTCCAGATATTGCTCCATGCCAGTCTGATTGTCCAGATACAGCTCCATGCTGGTCTGATTGCCCAGATATTGCTCCATCCCAGTCTGATTGTCCAGATATTGCTCCATCCCAGTTTGATTGTCCAGATATTGCTCCATCCCAGTCTGATTGCCCAGATATTGCTCCATCCCAGTCTGATTGCCCAGTTACTGCTCCATCCCAGTCTGAAAACCCAGATATTGCTCCATCCCAGTCTAATTGCCCAGATATTGCTCCATCCCAGTCTGAAAACCCAGATATTGCTCCATCCCAGTCTGATTGTCCAGTTACTGCTCCATCCCAGTCTGATTGCCCAGATATTGCTCCATCCCAGTCTGATTGTCCAGATATTGCTCCATCCCAGTCTGATTGCCCAGATATTGCTCCATCCCAGTCTGATTGTCCAGTTACTGCTCCATCCCAGTCTGATTGCCCAGATACTGCTCCATCCCAGTCTGATTGCCCAGATATTGCTCCATCCCAGTCTGATTGCCCAGATATTGCTCCATCCCAGTCTGATTGCCCAGTTACTGCTCCATCCCAGTTTGATTGTCCAGATATTGCTCCATCCCAGTCTGATTGCCCAGATATTGCTCCATCCCAGTCTGATTGCCCAGATATTGCTCCATCCCAGTCTGATTGTCCAGTTACTGCTCCATCCCAGTCTGATTGCCCAGATATTGCTCCATCCCAGTCTGATTGTCCAGATATTGCTCCATCCCAGTCTGATTGCCCAGATATTGCTCCATCCCAGTCTGATTGTCCAGTTACTGCTCCATCCCAGTCTGATTGCCAAGATATTGCTCCATCCCAGTCTGATTGCCCAGATATTGCTCCATCCCAGTCTGATTGTCCAGTTACTGCTCCATCCCAGTCTGATTGCCAAGATATTGCTCCATCCCGGTCTGATTGCCCAGATATTGCTCCATCCCAGTCTGATTGCCCAGATATTGCTCCATCCCAGTCTGATTGTCCAGTTACTGCTCCATCCCAGTCTGATTGCCAAGATATTGCTCCATCCCGGTCTGATTGCCCAGATATTGCTCCATCCCAGTCTGATTGTCCAGATATTGCTCCATCCCAGTCTGAAAACCCAGATATTGCTCCATCCCGGTCTGATTGCCCAGTTACTGTTCCATCCCAGTCTGATTGCCCAGATATTGCTCCATCCCAGTCTGATTGCCCAGATATTGCTCCATCCCAGTCTGAAAACCCAGATATTGCTCCATCCCAGTCTGAAAACCCAGATATTGCTCCATCCCAGTCTGATTGTCCAGTTACTGCTCCATCCCAGTCTGATTGCCCAGATATTGCTCCATCCCAGTCTGATTGTCCAGATATTGCTCCATCCCAGTCTGATTGCCCAGATATTGCTCCATCCCAGTCTGATTGCCCAGTTACTGCTCCATCCCAGTTTGATTGTCCAGATATTGCTCCATCCCAGTCTGATTGCCCAGATATTGCTCCATCCCAGTCTGAAAACCCAGATATTGCTCCATCCCAGTCTGATTGCCCAGATATTGCTCCATCCCAGTCTGATTGCCCAGTTACTGCTCCATCCCAGTTTGAAAACCCAGATATTGCTCCATCCCAGTCTGATTGTCCAGATATTGCTCCATCCTAGTCTGATTGTCCAGATATTGCTCCATCCCAGTCTAATTGTCCAGATATTGCTCCATCCCAGTCTGATTGTCCAGATATTGCTCCATCCCAGTCTGATTGCCCAGTTACTGCTCCATCCCAGTCTGAAAACCCAGATATTGCTCCATCCCAGTCTGATTGCCCAGTTACTGCTCCATCCCAGTCTGATTGCCCAGATATTGCTCCATCCCAGTCTGATTGCCCAGATATTGCTCCATCCCAGTCTGAAAACCCAGATACTGCTCCATCCCGGTCTGATTGCCCAGTTACTGCTCCATCCCAGTCTGATTGCCCAGATATTGCTCCATCCCAGTCTGAAAACCCAGATACTGCTCCATCCCAGTCTGATTGTCCAGATATTGCTCCATCCCAGTCTGATTGTCCAGATATTGCTCCATCCCGGTCTGATTGTCCAGATACAGCTCCATGCTGGTTTGATTGTCCAGATATTGCTCCATCCCAGTCTGATTGCCCAGATATTGCTCCATCCCAGTCTGATTGCCCAGTTACTGCTCCATCCCAGTCTGAAAACCCAGATATTGCTCCATCCCAGTCTGATTGTCCAGTTACTGCTCCATCCCAGTCTGATTGCCCAGATATTGCTCCATCCCAGTCTGATTGTCCAGATATTGCTCCATCCCAGTCTGATTGCCCAGATATTGCTCCATCCCAGTCTGATTGCCCAGATATTGCTCCATCCCAGTCTGATTGCCCAGATATTGCTCCATCCCAGTCTGAAAACCCAGATATTGCTCCATCCCGGTCTGATTGCCCAGTTACTGCTCCATCCCAGTCTGATTGCCCAGATATTGCTCCATCCCAGTCTGAAAACCCAGATATTGCTCCATCCCAGTCTGATTGTCCAGATATTGCTCCATCCCAGTCTGATTGTCCAGATATTGCTCCATCCCGGTCTGATTGCCCAGATATTGCTCCATCCCAGTCTGATTGCCCAGATATTGCTCCATCCCAGTCTGATTGCCCAGATATTGCTCCATCCCAGTCTGATTGCACAGATATTGCTCCATCCCAATCTGATTTCCCAGATATTGCTCCATCCTGGTCTGATTGCCCAGATATTGCTCCATCCCGGTCTAATTGCCCAGTTACTGCTCCATCCCAGTTTGAAAACCCAGATATTGCTCCATGTCAGTCTGATTGCCCAGATAATGCTCCATCCCAGTCTAATTGCCCAGATATTGCTCCATCCCAATCTGATTACCCAGATATTGCTCCATCCCAATCTGATTTCCCAGATATTGCTCCATCCCGGTCTGATTGCCCAGATATTGCTCCATCCCAATCTGATTGCCCAGATTTTGCTCCATCCCAATCTGATTGCCCAGATATTGCTCCATCCCAATCTGATTGCCCAGATATTGCTCCACGACAGTCTGATTGCCCAGATATTGCTCCATCCCGGTCTGATTGCCCAGATATTGCTCCATCTCGGTCTAATTACCCAGATATTGCTCCATCCCAATCTGATTGCCCAGATATTGCTCCATCCCAGTCTGATTGCCCAGTTACTGCTCCATCCCAGTCTGATTGCCCAGTTACTGCTCCATCCCAGTCTGAAAACCCAGATATTGCTCCATGCCAGTCTGATTGCCCAGATATTGCTCCATCCCAGTCTGATTGCCCAGATATTGCTCCATCCCAGTCTGATTGCCCAGTTACTGCTCCATCCCAGTCTGAAAACCCAGATATTGCTCCATCCCAGTCTGATTGTCCAGATATTGCTCCATCCCAGTCTGATTGTCCAGATATTGCTCCATCCCAGTCTGATTGCCCAGATATTGCTCCATCCCAGTCTGATTACCCAGTTACTGCTCCATCCCAGTCTGAAAACCCAGATATTGCTCCATCCCGGTCTGATTGCCCAGTTACTGCTCCATCCCAGTCTGATTGCCCAGATATTGCTCCATCCCAGTCTGATTGTCCAGATATTGCTCCATCCCAGTCTGATTGTCCAGATATTGCTCCATCCCGGTCTGATTGCCCAGATATTGCTCCATCCCAGTCTGATTGCACAGATATTGCTCCATCCCAATCTGATTTCCCAGATATTGCTCCATCCTGGTCTGATTGCCCAGATATTGCTCCATCCCGGTCTAATTGCCCAGATACTGCTCCATCCCAGTCTGAAAACCCAGATATTGCTCCATGTCAGTCTGATTGCCCAGATAATGCTCCATCCCAGTCTAATTGCCCAGATATTGCTCCATCCCAATCTGATTACCCAGATATTGCTCCATCCCAATCTGATTTCCCAGATATTGCTCCATCCCAATCTGATTACCCAGATATTGCTCCATCCCAATCTGATTTCCCAGATATTGCTCCATCCTGGTCTGATTGCCCATATATTACTCCATCCCAATCTGATTGCCCAGACATCGATCCATCCCAATCTGATTGCACAGATATTGCTCCATTCCGGTCTGATTGCCCAGATATTGCTCCATCCCGGTCTGATTGCCCAGATAATGCTCCATCCCAGTCTAATTGCCCAGATATTGCTCCATCCCAATCTGATTACACAGATATTGATCCATCCTAATCTGATTTCCCAGATATTGCTCCATCTCGGTCTGATTGCCCAGATATTACTCCATACCGGTCTGATTGTCCAGATATTACTCCATACCGGTCTGATTGTCCAGATATTGCTCCATCCCGGTCTGATTACCCAGATATTGCTCCATCCCAATCTGATTGCCCAGATTTTGCTCCATCCCAATCTGATTGCCCAGATATTGCTTCATGACAGTCTGATTGCCCAGATATTGCTCCATCCCAGTATGATTGCCCAGATATTGCTCCATCCTGGTCTGATTGCCCAGATATTGCTCCATCTCGGTCTAATTACCCAGATATTGCTTCATCCCAATCTGATTGCCCAGATATTGCTCCATGCCAGATAGATTGTCCAGATAGTGCTCAATCCCGGTCTGATTGCCCAGATATTGCTCCATCCTGGTCTGATTGCCCATATATTACTCCATCCCGGTCTAATTGCACAGATATTGCTCCATCCCAATCTGATTGCCCAGACATCGCTCCATCCCAATCTGATTGCACAGATATTGCTCCATCCCGGTCTGATTGCCCAGATATTGCTCCATCCCGGTCTGATTGCCCAGATATTGCTCCATCCCAATCTGATTGCTCAGACATCGCTCCATCCCAATCTGATTGCACAGATATTGCTCCATCCCGGTCTGATTGCCCAGATATTGCTCCATCCCGGTCTGACTGCCCAGATGGGATATATCAAGATGCCGGCTGTCAGGATCCCGGCACCCCTCAGAATCTCGATGACGGAGGTCCACATGAGCCAGGATACCGATGCCGGAATCCCGAGAGCCAGCACCCTGACTGTAAGTATAGCTGCAAGGTTAGGTTTAGGACCGGGTGAGGGGGGGTTAGATTTAGCCATCAGGCAGGGAGTGGGTTAGGCTTAGGGGGGGAAGCTAATTTAGGGTTATGCTGCAGGGGGAGAGCGGGTTAGGGTTAGGCTTCGGGGAGGACGGGTTAGGTAAGGCACCCCCGGGGGAGTTTAAGGTAAGGCTGCGGGGTAGGGAGGGTTAGGATTAGGCACCACCGGGGGATGGTTAGGGTTAGGAACCACCGTGGGGTGGTTAGGGTTAGGCACTAAGGTGGGAGGTTAGGGTTAAGCTACAGGTAGGGAGGGTTAGGGGTGGGGAGAGGGTAGAACTCCCTTTACTCACCCCTGTTGGTGTTTTTAACTTCGGGATCCCAGCGTCTGTATTTTGAGTGCCTGGGATCCCATGCACCGGTGTAATATACTGAATCCGTCCAGATATTGCTCCATCCCAGTCTGTATGTGTATGCCGGGTTTGGCTTCTAGTCACCATTATCTCTGAGCACTTACACCTGCCCTATACTAATGGCAAACAGGCGTGCATCCGCTAATACCCAGATCTGGGTAGCCTGCATTGGTAAGAAGGCGCTCACAGTGCGCCACACTATCACTGTGCCCCACACATCCACAGTGCGCCCACACTCTCACAGTGCCCCACACATCCGCAGTGCCCCCACACTCTCACAGTGCCCCACACATCCGCAGTGCCCCCACACTCTCACAGTGCCCCACATGCTCACAGTGCCCCCACACTCTCACAGTGCCCCCACACTCTCACAGTGCCCCACATGCTCACAGAGCCCCCACATGCTCACAGTGCCCCCACACTCTCACAGTGCCTCCACATGCTCACAGTGCCTCCACACTCTCACAGTGCCTCCACACTCTCACAGTGCCCCACATGCTCACAGAGCCCCCACATGCTCACAGTGCCCCCACACGCTCACAGTGCCCCCACACTCTCTCAGTGCCCCACACGCTCACAGTGCCCCCACACGCTCACAGTGCCCCACATGCTCACAGTGCCCCACATGCTCACAGTGCCCCACATGCTCACAGTACCTCCACACTCTCACAGTACCCCACATGCTCACAGAGCCCCCACACGCTCACAGTACCCCACATGCTCACAGTACCCCACATGCTCACAGTGCCCCCACATGCTCACAGTGCCCCACATGCTCACAGTGCCCCCACACGCTCACAGTACCCCATGTGCTCACAGTGCCCCCACATGCTCACAGTGCCCCCACATGCTCACAGTGCCCCACATGCTCACAGTGCCCCCACACGCTCACAGTGCCCCACATGCTCACAGTACCTCCACACTCTCACAGTACCCCACATGCTCACAGAGCCCCCACACTCTCACAGTACCCCACATGCTCACAGTGCCCCCACACTCTCACAGTACCCCATGTGCTCACAGTGCCCCCACATGCTCACAGTGCCCCACATGCTCACAGTGCCCCACACATCCACAGTGCCCAACACATCCACAGTGCCTAATGCACCCATAGTGGTACACATGCTCACAGTGCCCCCACACTCTCACAGTGCCCCACATGCTCACAGTGCCCCAAATGCTCACAGTGCCCCCACACTCTCACAGTGCCCCACACGCTCACAGTGCCCCACATGCTCCCAGTGCCCCACACGCTCACAGTGCCCCACACTCTCACAGTGCCCCACACGCTCACAGTGCCCCACATGCTCACAGTGCCCCCACACTCTCACATTGCCCCACATGCTCACAGTGCGCCACACTATCACGGTGCCCCACACATCCACAGTGCCTCATGCACCCATAGTGCTACACATGCTCACAGTGCCCCCCACACTCTCACAGTGCCCCATGTGCTCACAGAGCCCCCACATGCTCACAGTGCCCCATGTGCTCACAGAGCCCCCACATGCTCACAGTGCCCTCACACTCTCACAGAGCCCCCACATGCTCACAGTGCCCCATGTGCTCACAGAGCCCCCACACTCTCACAGTGCCCCCACACTCTCACAGTGCCCTCACACTCTCACAGAGCCCCCACATGCTCAGTGCCCCCACACTCTCACAGAGCCCCCACATGCTCACAGTGCCCCACACTCTCACATTGCCCCACATGCTCACAGTGCCCCAACACTCTCACATTGCCCCCACACGCTCACAGTGCCCCACACTCTCACATTGCCCCCACACGCTCACAGTGCCCCACACGCTCACAGTGCTCCACACTCTCACATTGCCCCACATGCTCACAGTGCCCCACACTCTCACATTGCCCCACATGCTCACAGTGCGCCACACTATCACGGTGCCCCACACATCCACAGTGCCTCATGCACCCATAGTGCTACACATGCTCACAGTGCCCCCCATGTGCTCACAGAGCCCCCACATGCTCACAGTGCCCCATGTGCTCACAGAGCCCCCACATGCTCACAGTGCCCTCACACTCTCACAGAGCCCCCACATGCTCACAGAGCCCCCACACTCTCACAGTGCCCCCACACTCTCACAGTGCCCCCACACTCTCACAGAGCCCCCACATGCTCACAGTGCCCCATGTGCTCACAGAGCCCCCACACTCTCACAGAGCCCCCACATGCTCACAGTGCCCCATATGCTCACAGAGCCCCCACATGCTCAGTGCCCCCACACTCTCACAGTGCCCCCACACTCTCACAGAGCCCCCACATGCTCACAGTGCCCCCACACTCTCACAGAGCCCCCACATGCTCACAGTGCCCCACACTCTCACAGTGCCCCCACACTCTCACAGTGCCCCCACACGCTCACAGAGCCCCCACATGCTCACAGTGCCCCCACACTCTCACAGTGCCCCCACACTCTCACAGTGCCCCCACACTCTCACAGAGCCCCCACATGCTCACAGTGCCCCACACGCTGATGATGGCCGGTACTTTGCGCATGCGCCGGATGCTGTGCATGTACAGTACAGGTCCTGCGTTGTTGGATGCAGTACTTGTAGTGATTGACAGTCTGCAGCTGTTTGGGGGCGGTAAGGGGGCGGCGATGGCCTCTGTTTCCCAAATTGGAGGCATATCACCCCCATACTGGGGGAGTGCCGAGGCCAGAACATCTGTCTTCTGATGGAGATTTCCTGGCCTCTTGGTAGAAGCTGCGGTGCCGGCTTACATGACTTCATGGGTCACGCAGCGGCCGATAGAGTCACAGGTGATCCCATGCTGTGACCTAGGATGCAGCACTGGATCATGCATGCATGCAGGAGGCATTTACTTATACCTCACGCCTCCTGCACATTACTATATATAAGCATCACTGCTGCATTACCCTATCTGTGCATCACTGCTACATTACCCTAAATGTGCATCACTGCTGCATTAATATATCTGTGCATCACTGCTGCATTACCATATCTGTGCATCACTGCCGCATTGCCATATATGTGCATCACTGCTGCATTACCATATCTGTGCATCACTGCTGCAATACCATATCTGTGCATCACTGCTGCATTACCCTATCTGTGCATCACTGCTACATTACCCTATCTGTGCATCACTGCTGCATTAATATATCTGTGCATCACTGCTGCATTACCATATCTGTGCATCACTGCTGCATTGCCATATATGTGCATCACTGCTGCATTACCATATCTGTGCATCACTGCTGCAATACCATATCTGTGCATCACTGCTGCAATACCATATCTGTGCATCACTGCTGCATTACCATATCTGTGTATCACTGCTGCATTACCATATCTGTGCATCACTGCTGCAATACCATATCTGTGCATCACTGCTGCATTACCATATCTGTGCATCACTGCTGCAATTCCATATCTGTGCATCACTGCTGCATTACCATATCTGTGCATCACTGCTGCATTACCATATCTGTGCATCCCTGCTGCAATACCATATCTGTGCATCACTGCTGCATTACCATATCTGTGTATCACTGCTACATTACCCTATCTGTGCATCACTGCTGCATTACCCTATCTGTGCATCACTGCTGCATTACCATATCTGTGCATCGCTGCTGCATTACCATATCTGTGCATCACTGCTGCATTACCATATCTGTGCATCAGTGCTGCATTACCCTATCTGTGCATCCCTGCTGCATTACCATATCTGTGCATCACTGGCACTGCTGCATTACCCTATCTGTGCATCACTGCTGCATTACCCTATCTGTTCATCGCTGCTGCCTATACTAAATCCAGCCACATCTAAATCAGGCCCCAGGAGTTATGATGCCTCAGCGGATGCTGTGTTATGGAGCACATAGGGACAGTCACAGTCAGGGACCAGGAACTACAGTGACGTCTCACAAATTGCCGTTTCCTTGACTAATAACACAAACAGATAGAAGCTTGCTGATCCAGTTTCTGGAAATAGAGCTGGAAGGCATCTGCTGCAGGGATGGACGGAGCTGAGCTTGTTGTACGCTGCACATCTACAGTATGCATGATGCAGGACATGTATGAGGTCGTAGCTGCGTATACAGATGATTATAGGGATGCAGAGGACACTAGGGGCTGAGGCATTGTAGCCCCAAACACAGTCACTTACAGGGTGCCAGGGACACTACTTTATTACTTTTCATGTATAGGGTTAGGTATAAAGTTGCAGATAACACAAAACTTTATACTTACAGCTCTGGTTCTGCTGCACAAAGGGAGAGCTAGTGATGTCAGTGTGCTTTGGCCAGGGGGCCCCCTGATAGCGGGGGGCCCAGGGTACAGTATCCCCTGTGGTCCCCTCTTAATCTGGCTATGAGCGGCACGAGGCATGGCGTAGGTCACTCGTTTTGGACCTCCGTCTCCTGCCTTTTTGCCCAGATTCCAGGATGAGTTGCACACAGCAGATGCATGCAATGCGAGTGTCAGTATATCGTATGCCCATGTATTGCACTTTTGTTGCATTATTGATGTAAGTAAGATGCATATTCTCTGGTAGGATGCTTGGTGCGGCTGTTGTCATTGAATGAGAGCAACCATTTATGTCATATGGTCAATACGAGGGAAGCCGTTGATTATTATCCGGAGGATTTAAGACGTTCTGAACGATCGTTGTAACGCACAAAGGTTAATTCCTCCGGCTCTGTTGCTAATCACCTGTTTTAAAATCTTTTTCAGGATCTCCCTGTAAGAAAAGTGCACCACCCACATTTGGCATTGCAGCAAGTCCCTGGCTGGGGAATAAGACGTGATCAAATTATCCACGAGCCAAGAGTCTTAGTCAATATTTGCCAGGTCTGGGAGGAAAACTTATTAACAGCTTCGTTTGACGTAATGAGGTTGAAGGTTTTAAGACTTAAACTTTTGAATAAGCTGATGGGAATACAGGTTCCATTGTCTCACCTGTGACCGACGTCACCGGCCTGGGAGATGAAGGATCGGCTGGAAGAGTTAAGGAACAGAATAAGCCAAGATGACATGCTGGATTTCGACGATAACTTGGCTTTTGATAATCCCATGTTTCAAGATGCAGAGACAAATTCCATGGACTTGTTCTTCCAGGAGGTCTCCAACCTCTCCATGGCGCTGAAGAAGCTGAAGGAGATGGCCGTGGGCATTGCGAAGAAGCAGGAAGAGGTGCTCTGCAGCACAACGGGCACTAACATCGTTGAAGGAAAGAAGGACTTAAATAAAATGAAAGATGCCTTCACCTCCGAAGCCAAAATAATCCAGTCCCTGCTGAGCCGAATGAAAAGCACTTTGGCTCAAGACAATAAGAACTGGATGGCGGAGCACCGGATCCGTCAGAGTCAGTTCACCGTCCTGACCAACAAATTCAGAGATGTCATGAGCCAGCATTACATCAACGAGACAAAGTACGTGGGGAGGCTGAAGGAGCAGATCGTGAGACAGACCGAGCTGGCTGGTCTGAGCCTCCAGGAAGAAGAGATCAACCAGCTCATAGGAAGTCCAATGGCTCCGCAAATTGTTGGCCATGACCTGGAAATCCTCAAAGCAAAGCAACACTTGGCCATGGCCCAGGAGAGGCACAAACAGCTCCTGGACCTAGAAGCCCAGATAACGGAGCTCCACTCCCTCTTCGTCCAGTTGGATTTACTCATCTCAGAGCAGCAGGACGTGATCAATAATATTGAGTACAATGTTCTGAACACCATGGACTATATCTCCCAATCTACGGAGCAAGTGAAGAAGGCCCTGAAATTCCAGAGACAGTCTCGGTTTGCTGCTGCTATTTCCGCACTCTTGGGGCTGTGCGCCTGCTGCACCTGCCTGTCCTGCATGTCCGGCGCTGTGCGGTGAATGTTCCGCCATGGCACTTCTGCGCGGGCAGATAACACATTTACGTCAAGTCTTTGTTATGTAACGTCCTACAGGAACCTTACATTGTTCTTAAGGAGGGGGTGGGCCCTCTGTGCGCCTAACGCACCCCACCCTCTACCTGAGGAGCTGCTAGTCACTGCAATGTATGCTGCAAGTCAATGCAATGTATGCTGCTAGTCACTACAATGTATGCTGCTAGTCACTGCAATGTATGCTGCTAGTCACTGCAATGTATGCTGCAAGTCAATGCAATGTATGCTGCTAGTCACTACAATGTATGCTGCTAGTCACTGCAATGTATGCTGCAAGTCACTGCAATGTATGCTGCAAGTCACTACAATGTATGCTGCTAGTCACTGCAATGTATGCTGCTAGTCACTACAATGTATGCTGCTAGTCACTGCAATGTATGCTGCTAGTCACTGCAATGTATCTTCTCTTCCATTATGCCTGACAATGTTATTTATGAGAACTGCTATTACCTTATGAAGCCTGGGAGGAGGTGGTCGCTGCACACTGTAATAATATGTTACATAATATAAGTGAATTAAGTGTTATTATTATTATTATTTTTTTAAATAAATTATGTGATGAATGGAAAGAGGCGTGCTCCCATTGTTGGATCCAGCGTTGGAGGATGGATCTGCTGGTTGTAGAATAGTATAGCCATGGCCTGAGATAAACACATACAGTACCAGGAATCCGGCTGTGACTGTTCTCTGTTATTATGTGTCTTTTCCGCATGGGATTATTCTTGCCCTTTAAGTGCTGTGTTGTTTAACCTGTGACTTGCATTCAGGTGTTTACATTGAAGGAGTGAGCAGGTAACTGCCTGGGGGAGGACTGAGTGCTCCTGGTCCAGGTGAGCTCACCCTGTTACACCAGGACATCTGCCCCGGGGTGATTCCTCTCCTGGAAACTAGCGCAGCAGCTGCTACAGTCACCAGGCTTGTCACCAACATCAGCCACTACTAGTACATACATATACTTCTCTTATTCATAGCACAGAGAGGATACTCAGGACACACAGAGGACAGACGGACACACAGCCAGGACACACAGAGGACAGACGGACACACAGGCAGGACACACAGAGGACAGACGGACACACAGGCAGGACACACAGAGGACAGACGGACACACAGCCAGGACACACAGAGGATAGACGGACACACAGCCAGGACACTCAGACAGGACACACAGAGGACAGACGGACACACAGACAGGACACACAGGCAGGACACACAGAGGACAGACGGACACACAGACAGGACACACAGACAGGGCACACAGAGGACAGACGGACACAGCACACAGAGGACAGAAGGACAGGGCACACACAGAGGACAGACAGACAGGACACACAGGCAGGGTACCACGAAAGGGCACATAGACAGGGCACACAGAGGACAGATGGACACGCACACAGAGGACAGATGGACAGACTGTGGACAGGACACACGGAGGAGAGAAGGACAGGACACACAGAGGACAGACGGACAGGACATACATGCAGGGCACCATGAAAGGACACATAGACAGGACACACAGAGGACAGATGGACACGGCACACAGAGGACAGAAGGACAGGACACACAGAGGACAGAAGGACAGGACACACAGAGGACAGACGGACAGGACATACAGGCAGGGCACCATGAAAGGACGCATAGACAGGGCACACAGAGGACAGATGGACACGGCACACAGAGGACAGAAGGACAGGACACACAGAGGACAGAAGGACAGGACACACAGAGGACAGACGGACAGGACATACAGGCAGGGCACCATGAAAGGACACATAGACAGGGCACACAGAGGACAGACAGTCACGGCACACAGAGGACAGAAGGACAGGACACACAGAGGACAGAAGGACAGGACACACACAGAGGACAGAAGGACAAGACACACAGAGGACAGAAGGACAGGAGACACAGAGGACAGAAGGACAGGAGACACAGAGGACAGAAGGACAGGACACACAGAGGACAGAATGACAGGACACACAGAGGACAGAAGGACAGGGCCCACAGAGGACAGAAGGACAGGGCCCACAGAGGACAGAAGGACAGGGCCCACAGAGGACAGA
Organism: Pseudophryne corroboree; assembly: GCF_028390025.1. NCBI lineage: Eukaryota > Metazoa > Chordata > Amphibia > Anura > Myobatrachidae > Pseudophryne > Pseudophryne corroboree. The sequence goes on from NC_086451.1 coordinate 484,866,822, forward strand.
AGGACAGGAGACACAGAGGACAGAAGGACAGGAGACACAGAGGACAGAAGGACAGGGCACACAGAGGACAGAAGGACAGGGCACACAGAGGACAGAAGGACAGGGCACACAGAGGACACACAGAGGACAGAAGGACAGGACATACAGGCAGGGCACCATGAAAGGACACATAGACAGGGTACACAGAGGACAGAAGGACAGGACACACACAGAGGACAGAAGGACAGGACACACACAGAGGACAGAATGACAGGACAAACACAGAGGACAGAAGGACAGGAGACACAGAGGACAGAAGGACAGGAGACACAGAGGACAGAAGGACAGGGCCCACAGAGGACAGAAGGACAGGGCCCACAGAGGACAGAAGGACAGGGCCCACAGAGGACAGAAGGACAGGAGACACAGAGGACAGAAGGACAGGAGACACAGAGGACAGAAGGACAGGACACACAGAGGACAGAAGGACAGGGCACACAGAGGACACACAGAGGACAGAAGGACAGGGCACACAGAGGACACACAGAGGACAGAAGGACAGGGCACACAGAGGACACACAGAGGACAGAAGGACAGGGCACACAGAGGACAGAAGGACAGGGCACACAGAGGACACACAGAGGACAGAAGGACAGGACACACAGAGGACAGAAGGACAGGGCACACAGAGGACAGAAGGACAGGGCACACAGAGGACAGAAGGACAGGGCACACAGAGGACAGAAGGACAGGGCACACAGAGGACAGAAGGACAGGACACACAGAGGACAGAAGGACAGGACACACAGAGGACAGAAGGACAGGGCACACAGAGGACAGAAGGACAGGACACACAGAGGACAGAAGGACAGGACACACAGAGGACAGAAGGACAGGGCACACAGACAATTTAGCTACATTTTTCATCATGGAAATATGTGATTTACAGCCGCAGTCTCTGATATTGCAAGAAATCTATCTATCTGTCAGTTTATCCATTTGTCTATCCAACTATTCATCTATCTGTCCATTATGTTTCCACATGTCTATAAATGTAGTTGTCTATTCATCTGTCTATCCATCCATCCATCTTACCGTGTATCCATCTGTTTGTCCGTCTGTCTATCCGTCTGTCTATCTGCTGCATATCCTCTGGTGATCTGTGAGGCTACATAGCCGTGTTTGGTCATTGTTGCACTTTAATGAATACTGTATCATCCCCCATAGTGGCCTCCTCTGTGGTGTATAACTGAACACGTTATAATAACCCATAGGCCCGGGGGTCCCCAAACTATGCCTGATCACCCTGGGTCGCCCCAGGACACTTGCAGGGGGGCCTCGGGTTGGATGTCCAGGACCAAATCACATTATTCATAGTCAATGTTATAGGCAAAACCAGCGCTGGTTATTAAAGCATGTGGACAATCGGAGGCACCGCTGTACACCGCCTCATACCGACCCTAATGTTGACAGTAGGTACAATTTACCTCATTTTAATTTCACATTTATCAATAAAAACGTTTATCCTAGGGGCGTCATGAATCAAATGCTGATACTCCAGGGCCTGGAGTTTGGGAACCACTGACATAGGCCGTTCTGCCTATTCTCCCAGGCAGTCCTGGAGACCTCCCAATGCACTGTATGGAGCGCGGATAGACTCCTGAGAGAGTAAATGGGGCTCCCCAGTGAAGTGGTCATTCCGGGGGATTAATAGGCCAATCACAGTGCATTGTGTCAGCCCTGCTCCCGCTACACAGAGGCTGAGTAGGAGGGCATGGGGCTGCAATGAGATAATACATACCCCCCCCCCCCCCCCCTCCCATCTTGAGGGGATAATGTAAGTACAGTATGGACTAGGGGCATAGCACAAAGCGGCCTGTCCCCGAAACATTCACTTCAATATGAGTCATAGAGACACGGAATGTGACGGCAGATAAGAACCACTGGCCCATCTAGTCTGCCCCTTTCTTACCATATTGTTACCTCAACCCTATTAGATCCTTATTTCTGTGTAAGCATATCCTTATGTCTATCCCATGCATGTTTACATTGCTCTGCTGACTTAGGGGGACATTTACTAAGCAGTGATAAGAGCAGAGAAGTGAGCCAGTGGAGAAGGCAACCAATCAGCACTGAAGTAACATCTATAATTTGCATACTATAAAATGATACAGAGCAGCTGATTGGTTGATGGGGCAACTTCTCCACTGGCTCACTTCTCCGCTTTTATCACTGCTTAGTAAATGTCCCCCTAAGCCTCTGCCACCTCTGCTGGGCGGCTATTCTACTTGTCCACTACTCTGTGAGGTAATTTTTCCTCATATTCCCCTGAATCTCCCCCCTCCAGTCTCAGTGCATGTCCTTGTGTCCTATTACTTCTCTTCATTTGGAGAATGTCTCCCCCTGTACCGTGGTGATACCCCTGATATATGTGACAGTCTCTCTCCTATCCTCGTGTCCTATTACTTCTCTCCCTGTGAGGAATGTCTCCTCCTGTACCGTGGTGATACCCCTAATATATGTGACAGTCTCTCTCATGTCCTCGTGTCCTATTACTTCTCTCCCTGTGAGGAATGTCTCTCCCTGTACCGTGGTGATACCCCTGATATATGTGACAGTCTCTCTCATGTCCTCGTGGTCTAATACTTCTGTCCCTGTGAGGAATGTCTCCCTCCTGTACCGTGGTGATACCCCTGATATATGTGACAGTCTCTCTCATGTCCTCGTGTCCTGTTACTTCTCTCCCTGTGAGGAATGTCTCCCCCTGTACCGTGGTGATACCCCTGATATATGTGACAGTCTCTCTCATGTCCTCGTGTCCTACTACTTCTCTCCCTGTGATGAATGTCTCCTCCTGTACCGTGGTGATACCCCTGATATATGTGACAGTCTCTATCATGTCCTCGTGTCCTGTTACTTCTCTCCCTGTGAGGAATGTCTCCCCCTGTACCGTGGTGATACCCCTGATATATGTGACAGTCTCTCTCATGTCCTCGTGGTCTAATACTTCTCTCCCTGGGAGGAATGTCTCCTCCTGTACCGTGGTGATACCCCTGATATATGTGACAGTCTCTCTCATGTCCTCGTGGTCTAATACTTCTCTCCCTGTGAGGAATGTCTCCTCCTGTACCGTGGTGATACCCCTGATATATGTGACAGTGTCTATCATGTCCTCGTGTCCTGTTACTTCTCTCCCTGTGAGGAATGTCTCCCCCTGTACCGTGGTGATACCCCTGATATATGTGACAGTCTCTCTCATGTCCTCGTGGTCTAATACTTCTCTCCCTGGGAGGAATGTCTCCTCCTGTACCGTGGTGATACCCCTGATATATGTGACAGTCTCTCTCATGTCCTCGTGGTCTAATACTTCTCTCCCTGTGAGGAATGTCTCCCCCTGTACCGTGGTGATACCCCTGATATATGTGACAATCTCTCTCATGTCCTCGTGGTCTAATACTTCTCTCCCTGTGAGGAATGTCTCCTCCTGTACCGTGGTGATACCCCTGATATATGTGACAGTCTCTCTCATGTCCTCGTGGTCTAATACTTCTCTCCCTGTGAGGAATGTCTCCTCCTGTACCGTGGTGATACCCCTGATATATGTGACAGTGTCTATCATGTCCTCGTGGTCTAATACTTCTCTCCCTGTGAGGAATGTCTCCTCCTGTACCGTGGTGATACCCCTGATATATGTGACAGTCTCTCTCATGTCCTCGTGGTCTAATACTTCTCTACCTGTGAGGAATGTCTCCCCCCTGTACCGTGGTGATACCCCTGATATATGTGACAGTGTCTATCATGTCCTCGTGGTCTAATACTTCTCTCCCTGTGAGGAATGTCTCCTCCTGTACTGTGGTGATACCCCTGATATATGTGACAGTCTCTCTCATGTCCTCGTGGTCTAATACTTCTCTCCCTGTGAGGAATGTCTCCCCCTGTACCGTGGTGATACCCCTGATATATGTGACAGTCTCTCTCATGTCCTCGTGGTCTAATACTTCTCTCCCTGTGAGGAATGTCTCCTCCTGTACCGTGGTGATTCCCCTGATATATGTGACAGTCTCTCTCATGTCCTCCTGTCCTATTACTTCTCTCCCTGTGAGGAATGTCTCCCCCTGTACCGTGGTGATACCCCTGATATATGTGACAGTCTCTCTCATGTCCTCGTGGTCTATTACTTCTCTCCCTGTGAGGAATGTCTCCTCCTGTACTGTGGTGATACCCCTGATATATGTGACAGTCTCTCTCATGTCCTCGTGGTCTAATACTTCTCTCCCTGTGAGGAATGTCTCCTCCTGTACCGTGGTGATTCCCCTGATATATGTGACAGTCTCTCTCATGTCCTCCTGTCCTATTACTTCTCTCCCTGTGAGGAATGTCTCCCCCTGTACCGTGGTGATACCCCTGATATATGTGACAATCTCTCTCATGTCCTCGTGGTCTAATACTTCTCTCCCTGTGAGGAATGTCTTCCCCTGTACCGTGGTGATACCCCTGATATATGTGACAGTCTCTCTCATGTCCTTGTGTCCTATTACTTCTCTCCCTGTGAGGAATGTCTCCCCCTGTACCGTGGTGATACCCCTGATATATGTGACAGTCTCTATCATATCCTCGTGGTCTAATACTTCTCTCCCTGTGAGGAATGTCTCCCCCTGTACCGTGGTGATACCTCTGATATATGTGACAGTCTCTATCATGTCCTCGTGTCCTGTTACTTCTCTCCCTGTGAGGAATGTCTCCCTCCTGTACCGTGGTGATACCCCTGATATATGTGACAGTCTCTCTCATGTCCTTGTGTCCTATTACTTCTCTCCCTGTGAGGAATGTCTCCCCCTGTACCGTGGTGATACCCCTGATATATGTGACAGTCTCTATCATGTCCTCGTGGTCTAATACTTCTCTCCCTGTGAGGAATGTCTCCTCCTGTACCATGGTGATACCCCTGATATATGTGACAGTCTCTCTCATGTCCTCGTGTCCTATTACTTCTCTCCCTGTGAGGAATGTCTCCCCCCTGTACCGTGGTGATACCCCTGATATATGTGACAGTCTCTATCATGTCCTCATGTCCTAATACTTCTCTCCCTGTGAGGAATGTCTCCCCCTGTACCGTGGTGATACCCCTGATATATGTGACAGTCTCTCTCATGTCCTCGTGTCCTATTACTTCTCTCCCTGTGAGGAATGTCTCCCCCTGTACCGTGGTGATACCCCTGATATATGTGACAGTCTCTCTCATGTCCTCGTGTCCTAATACTTCTCTCCCTGTGAGGAATGTCTCCCCTCTGTACCGTGGTGATACCCCTGATATATGTGACAGTCTCTATCATGTCCTCATGTCCTAATACTTCTCTCCCTGTGAGGAATGTCTCCCCCTGTACCGTGGTGATACCCCTGATATATGTGACAGTCTCTATCATGTCCTCGTGGTCTAATACTTATCCCCCTGTGAGGAATGTCTCCCTCTGTACCGTGGTGATACCCCTGATATATGTGACAGTCTCTCTCATGTCCTCGTGGTCTAATACTTCTCTACCTGTGAGGAATGTCTCCCCCCTGTACCGTGGTGATACCCCTGATATATGTGACAGTCTCTCTCATGTCCTCGTGGTCTATTACTTCTCTCCCTGTGAGGAATGTCTCTCCCTGTACCGTGGTGATACCCCTGATATATGTGACAGTCTCTCTCATGTCCTCGTGGTCTATTACTTCTCTCCCTGTGAGGAATGTCTCTCCCTGTGCCGTGGTGATACCCCTGATATATGTGACAGTCTCTCTAATGTCCTCGTGTCCTAATACTTCTCTCCCTGTGAGGAATGTCTCCCCCCTGTACCGTGGTGATACCACTGATATATGTGACAGTCTCTATCATGTCCTCGTGTCCTATTACTTCTCTCCCTGTGAGGAATGTCTCACCCTGTACCGTGGTGATACCCCTGATATATGTGACAGTCTCTATCATGTCCTCGTGTCCTATTACTTCTCTCCCTGTGAGGAATGTCTCCTCCTGTACCGTGGTGATACCCCTGATATATGTGACAGTCTCTCTCATGTCCTCGTGGTCTAATACTTCTCTACCTGTGAGGAATGTCTCCCCCCTGTACCGTGGTGATACCCCTGATATATGTGACAGTCTCTCTCATGTCCTCGTGGTCTATTACTTCTCTCCCTGTGAGGAATGTCTCTCCCTGTACCGTGGTGATACCCCTGATATATGTGACAGTCTCTCTCATGTCCTCGTGGTCTATTACTTCTCTCCCTGTGAGGAATGTCTCTCCCTGTACCGTGGTGATACCCCTGAAATATGTGACAGCTCTCTCATGTCCTCGTGGTCTAATACTTCTCTCCCTGTGAGGAATGTCTCCTCCCTGTACCGTGGTGGTACCCCTGATATATGTGACAGTCTCTCTCATGTCCTCGTGGTCTATTACTTCTCTCCCTGTGAGGAATGTCTCTCCCTGTACCGTGGTGATACCCCTGAAATATGTGACAGCTCTCTCATGTCCTCGTGGTCTAATACTTCTCTACCTGTGAGGAATGTCTCCCCCCTGTACCGTGGTGATACCCCTGATATATGTGACAGTCTCTCTCATGTCCTCGTGGTCTATTACTTCTCTCCCTGTGAGGAATGTCTCTCCCTGTACCGTGGTGATACCCCTGATATATGTGACAGTCTCTCTCATGTCCTCGTGTCCTATTACTTCTCTCCCTGTGAGGAATGTCTCCCCCTGTACCGTGGTGATACCCCTGATATATGTGACAGTCTCTCTCATGTCCTCGTGTCCTAATACTTCTCTCCCTGTGAGGAATGTCTCCCCTCTGTACCGTGGTGATACCCCTGATATATGTGACAGTCTCTATCATGTCCTCATGTCCTAATACTTCTCTCCCTGTGAGGAATGTCTCCCCCTGTACCGTGGTGATACCCCTGATATATGTGACAGTCTCTATCATGTCCTCGTGGTCTAATACTTATCCCCCTGTGAGGAATGTCTCCCTCTGTACCGTGGTGATACCCCTGATATATGTGACAGTCTCTCTCATGTCCTCGTGGTCTAATACTTCTCTACCTGTGAGGAATGTCTCCCCCCTGTACCGTGGTGATACCCCTGATATATGTGACAGTCTCTCTCATGTCCTCGTGGTCTATTACTTCTCTCCCTGTGAGGAATGTCTCTCCCTGTACCGTGGTGATACCCCTGATATATGTGACAGTCTCTCTCATGTCCTCGTGGTCTATTACTTCTCTCCCTGTGAGGAATGTCTCTCCCTGTGCCGTGGTGATACCCCTGATATATGTGACAGTCTCTCTAATGTCCTCGTGTCCTAATACTTCTCTCCCTGTGAGGAATGTCTCCCCCCTGTACCGTGGTGATACCACTGATATATGTGACAGTCTCTATCATGTCCTCGTGTCCTATTACTTCTCTCCCTGTGAGGAATGTCTCACCCTGTACCGTGGTGATACCCCTGATATATGTGACAGTCTCTATCATGTCCTCGTGTCCTATTACTTCTCTCCCTGTGAGGAATGTCTCCTCCTGTACCGTGGTGATACCCCTGATATATGTGACAGTCTCTCTCATGTCCTCGTGGTCTAATACTTCTCTACCTGTGAGGAATGTCTCCCCCCTGTACCGTGGTGATACCCCTGATATATGTGACAGTCTCTCTCATGTCCTCGTGGTCTATTACTTCTCTCCCTGTGAGGAATGTCTCTCCCTGTACCGTGGTGATACCCCTGATATATGTGACAGTCTCTCTCATGTCCTCGTGGTCTATTACTTCTCTCCCTGTGAGGAATGTCTCTCCCTGTACCGTGGTGATACCCCTGAAATATGTGACAGCTCTCTCATGTCCTCGTGGTCTAATACTTCTCTCCCTGTGAGGAATGTCTCCTCCCTGTACCGTGGTGGTACCCCTGATATATGTGACAGTCTCTATCATGTCCTCGTGGTCTATTACTTCTCTCCCTGTGAGGAATGTCTCCCCCTGCACCCTGGTAATATTCCTGATATATGTGACAGTCTCTCTCATGTCCTCGTGGTCTATTACTTCTCTCCCTGTGAGGAATGTCTCTCCCTGTGCCGTGGTGATACCCCTGATATATGTGACAGTCTCTCTAATGTCCTCGTGTCCTAATACTTCTCTCCCTGTGAGGAATGTCTCCCCCCTGTACCGTGGTGATACCACTGATATATGTGACAGTCTCTCTCATGTCCTCGTGTCCTAATACTTCTCTCCCTGTGAGGAATGTCTCCCCCCTGTACCGTGGTGATACCCCTGATATATGTGACAGTCTCTCTCATGTCCTCGTGTCCTATTACTTCTCTCCCTGTGAGGAATGTCTCCTCCTGTACCATGGTGATACCCCTGATATATGTGACAGTCTCTATCATGTCCTCGTGGTCTAATACTTCTCTCCCTGTGAGGAATGTCTCCTCCTGTACCGTGGTGATACCCCTGATATATGTGACAGTCTCTATCATGTCCTCGTGTCCTAATACTTCTCTCTCTGTGAGGAATGTCTCCTCCTGTACCGTGGTGATACCCCTGATATATGTGACAGTCTCTCTCATGTCCTCGTGGTCTAATACTTCTCTCTCTGTGAGGAATGTCTCCTCCTGTACCGTGGTGATACCCCTGATATATGTGACAGTCTCTATCATGTCCTCGTGTCCTATTACTTCTCTCCCTGTGAGGAATGTCTCCCCCTGTACCGTGGTGATACCCCTGATATATGTGACAGTCTCTATCATATCCTCGTGTCCTATTACTTCTCTCCCTGTGAGGAATGTCTCCCCCTGTACCGTGGTGATACCCCTGATATATGTGACAGTCTCTATCATGTCCTCGTGTCTTATTACTTCTCTCCCTGTGAGGAATGTCTCCTCCTGTACCGTGGTGATACCCCTGATATATGTGACAGTCTCTATCATGTCCTCGTGTCTTATTACTTCTCTCCCTGTGAGGAATGTCTCCCCCTGTACCGTGGTGATACCCCTGATATATGTGACAGTCTCTATCATGTCCTCGTGTCTTATTACTTCTCTCCCTGTGAGGAATGTCTCCTCCTGTACCGTGGTGATACCCCTGATATATGTGACAGTCTCTCTCATGTCCTTGTGTCCTATTACTTCTCTCCCTGTGAGGAATGTCTCCCCCTGTACCGTGGTGATACCCCTGATATATGTGACAGTCTCTCTCATGTCCTCGTGTCCCATTACTTCTCTCCGAGGGCGGGATGTTCTAAAAGGAAAATGCGGTAAAACCCTGTTTTACCGCATTTTCGTATGTACTAACCCCCGAACGCCGCGTTTTCGCCCCATAGGGTATCACCATCTTTTTATGGCGATACCCTATAAAAGCCTATGGGATTCTTACCGCCGCATCCCGCCGCTCCCTCCCGTGCTGCTCACGACGACCCTTCTCCCCCCAGCATACCTGTGTGTCACTGAGCTGCTGCGGCCCCCCTCCTCCTTCTCCCCCGCAGCACAGCCTTATCTACTTTGGGCTGCAGGGGGGAGGAGGAGGAGCCCGGGGACTCTCTGTACACGTCACCTCCCAGGTCTGGGAGGTGACGGAGACCTGTGCTGACCCCCGCCGACCCCTGCACACATCATCGCGGGGGTCTCCTATACCGCATTGCGATACTAATCGCATATGTTAGTACATATGCGATTAGTATCACTGCGGTAGGCGGCGAGGGGCGGCGATGACATATAGTACATCCCGCCCCCTGTGAGGAATGTCTCCCCCTGTACCGTGGTGATACCCCTGATATATGTGACAGTCTCTCTCATGTCCTCGTGTCCTATTACTTCTCTCCCTGTGAGGAATGTCTCCTCCTGTACCGTGGTGATACCCCTGATATATGTGACAGTCTCTATCATGTCCTCGTGTCCTATTACTTCTCTCCCTGTGAGGAATGTCTCCCCCTGTACCGTGGTGATACCTCTGATATATGTGACAGTGTCTATCATGTCCTCGTGTCCTATTACTTCTCTCCCTGTGAGGAATGTCTCCTCCTGTACCGTGGTTATACCCCTGATATATGTGACAGTCTCTATCATGTCCTCGTGTCCTATTACTTCTCTCCCTGTGAGGAATGTCTCCCCGTGTACCGTGGTGATACCCCTGATATATGTGACAGTCTCTATCATATCCTCGTGTCCTATTACTTCTCTCCCTGTGAGGAATGTCTCCCTCTGTACCGTGGTGATACCCCTGATATATGTGACAGTCTCTCTCATGTCCTCGTGGTCTAATACTTCTCTCCCTGTGAGGAATGTCTCCCTCCTGTACCGTGGTGATACCCCTGATATATGTGACAGTCTCTCTCATGTCCTCGTGTCCTATTACTTCTCTCCCTGTGAGGAATGTCTCCCCCTGTACCGTGGTGATAACCCTGATATATGTGACAGTCTCTCTCATGTCCTCGTGGTCTAATACTTCTCTCCCTGTGAGGAATGTCTCCCCCTGTACCGTGGTGATACCCCTGATATATGTGACAGTCTCTCTCATGTCCTCGTGGTCTAATACTTCTCTCCCTGTGAGGAATGTCTCCTCCTGTACCGTGGTGATACCCCTGATATATGTGACAGTCTCTATCATGTCCTCGTGTCCTATTACTTCTCTCCCTGTGAGGAATGTCTCCTCCTGTACCGTGGTTATACCCCTGATATATGTGACAGTCTCTATCATGTCCTCGTGTCCTATTACTTCTCTCCCTGTGAGGAATGTCTCCCCCTGTACCGTGGTGATACCCCTGATATATGTGACAGTCTCTCTCATGTCCTCGTGGTCTAATACTTCTCTCCCTGTGAGGAATGTCTCCCCCTGTACCGTGGTGATAACCCTGATATATGTGACAGTCTCTCTCATGTCCTCGTGGTCTAATACTTCTCTCCCTGTGAGGAATGTCTCCTCCTGTACCGTGGTGATACCCCTGATATATGTGACAGTCTCTATCATGTCCTCGTGTCCTAATACTTCTCTCCCTGTGAGGAATGTCTCCCCCTGTACCGTGGTGATACCCCTGATATATGTGACAGTCTCTCTCATGTCCTCGTGGTCTAATACTTCTCTCCCTGTGAGGAATGTCTCCTCCTGTACCGTGGTGATACCCCTGATATATGTGACAGTCTCTATCATGTCCTCGTGTCCTATTACTTCTCTCCCTGTGAGGAATGTCTCCTCCTGTACCGTGGTTATACCCCTGATATATGTGACAGTCTCTATCATGTCCTCGTGTCCTATTACTTCTCTCCCTGTGAGGAATGTCTCCCCCTGTACCGTGGTGATACCCCTGATCAGTGGCGTAACTACTGCCCTCGCGGTGGCGGGATCAGTACTAAATGCCGCCGGTCGGAATCCCGGCGGTCGAAATACCGACGCCGGAATCCCGACCACACAATCCCGACAGGGGTGGTGAGCGGAACGAAGCCCCTTGCGGGCTCGCTTCGCTCGCCAAGCTGCGGGCACGGTGCCTCGCTACGCTCGGCACACTATTATATTCTCCCTCTATGGGTGTCGTGGACACCCACGGAGGGAGAATGTCGGGATTCCGGCGGTCGGGATTCCGGCGTCGGTATTTCGACCGCCGGGATTCCGTCCGGCGGCATCCTGACCGCATCCCGCGGTGGCTTGGGGGCGAGGGGCTGCGGGGGCGCCGCCACTGATTTAGAGCAGATTGACATGAGGACGAGCGTCCGCATGTCAATCTGTTGTCACTAGCCCCCCGCTGTGAAGTAGGGACACGGTCACACGGAGGGCACAGCGCGCGCCTCTCCTGTGTCCCTCTGAGTCTCCGGCGTGTCGGGGGCGTGACCTATGAAAAGGGGGCGTGGCTTCGCGGAGGACCCGCGATCGCGGGCCACGCCCCTGTTTCGTCACTGAGGGGGCATGCCCAGCGCTCTGTGAGCTGCTGGCATGCCCTCTCTCCCACTGTCTGCGCTGAATAGACGCTGTGCGCATGCGCACAGCGTCTATTCACTACTGCTCTGCATAGTGTTGGAGCCTCCCAACTGCCCCCCCTCATCGCGGGACACTGCGGCCCGCGGGTGGGACAGCGGGACAGTCCCCAAAAAACGGGACTGTCCCGCGAAAATCGGGACAGTTGGAAGGTATGCATATACGGCACTCGGGGGGCACTGAGGGGGCATATATGGCACTGGGGGGGCACTGAGGGGGCATATATGGCACTGAGGGGGCATATATGGCACTGAGGGGGCATATATGGCACTGGGGAGGCACTGAGGGGCATATATGGCACTGAGGGGGCATATATGGCACTGGGGGGCACTGAGGGGGCATATATGGCACTGGGGGGCACAGAGGGGGCATATATGGCACTGAGGGGGCATATATGGCACTGCGGGGGGCACTGAGGGGGCATATATGGCACTGAGGGGGCATATATGGTACTGAAAGGGCATATATTGCACTGGGGGGCACTGAGGGGGCATATATGGCACTGGGGGGGCACTGAGAGGGCATATATGGCACTGAGGGGGCATATATGGCACTGGGGGGCACTGAGGGGGCATATATGGCACTGGGGGGGCACTGAGGGGGCATATATGTCATTGAGGGGGCATATATGGCACTGAGGGGGCATATATTGCTCTGGGGGGGCACTGAGGGGGCATATATGGCACTGTATGTGTACCTGGCACATGGTGGGGCTATATTTGGCACTGGGGGCACGTGAGCACCTGGCATTGTGGGGGAATATCTGGCACTGGGGGCATATGTGGCACTGGGGGGAGAGGCTATATTTGGCACTGGGGGCATGTGAGTACCTGGCACCGTGGGGGAATATCTGGCACTGAGGACATATGTGGCACTGGGAGCACAGCCCTAGCAACAAGCACTACCCCCTAGCAACGAGCATGACACCCAGTGCATGAAACCCCTGGCAACGAGCATGACACCGAGTGCATGAAACACCTGGCAACGAGCATGACACCCTGAGCATGAAAACCCCTGGCACCGTGCATGGAACCAAGAGCATGAAACCCCTGGCAACGAGCAGGTAATTTAAAAGTAATTAGAAGCCTTACTGTAGGACTTAATGTGTAATGGGCATTACGGTGTGTGGCATAATGTATAACGGACATTGCGGTGTGTGTCAGAATGTGTCACAGGCATTACGGTGTGTGGCAAACTATATCACGGGCATTGTGGTATAATGTCTCAGGGGCATTGCAGTGTGGCATAGGGTATAACGGGCATTGCGGTATGTGTCACAGGCATTACGGTGTATGGTATACTATATCACGGGCATTGTGGTATGTGGTATAATGTCTCAGGGTCATTGCAGTGTGTGGCATAATGTATAACGGGCATTGCGGTGTGTGGCATAATGTGTCGGGCATTACGGTGTCTGTATACTATATCACGGGCATTGTGGTATGTGGTATAATGTCTCAGGGTCATTGCAGTGTGGCATAATGTATAACGGGCATTGCGGTATGTGTCAGGCATTACTGTGTGTTGTATACTATATCACGGGCATTGTGGTATGTGGTATAATGTCTCAGGGTCATTGCAGTGTGGCATAATGTATAACGGGCATTGCGGTATGTGTCAGGCATTACTGTGTGTTGTATACTATATCACGGGCATTGTGGTATGTGGTATAATGTTTCAGGGTCATTGCAGTGTGTGGCACAATGTATCACGGACATTGCGGTGTGTGTCATAATGTGTCAGACATTACGGTGTGTTGTATACTATATCACGGGCATTGTGGTATAATGTCTCAGGGTCATTGCAGTGTGTGGCATAATGTATCATGGACATTGCGGTGTGTGTCATAATGTGTCAGGCATTACGGTGTGTGGTATACTATATCACGGGCATTGTGGTATGTGGTATAATGTCTCAGGGTCATTGCAGTGTGTGTCATAATGTGTCACAGGCATTACGGTGTGTGGCATAATGTGTCACAGGCATTGTATGTGCTATAATCTATCAGGGGCATTGCAGTGTGTAGCATAATGTATAACGGGCATTGTGATTCCTGTCATGTGTCACAGGCATTACGGTGTGTGGCATAATGTGTCACAGGCATTACGGTGTGTGGCATAATGTGTCACAGACATTGTATGTGCTATAATCTATCAGGGGCATTGCAGTGTGTAGCATAATGTATAACGAGCATTGTGATTCCTGTCATGTGTCACAGGCATTACGGTGTGTGGCATAATGTGTCACAGGCATTACGGTGTGGCATAATGTGTCACAGACATTGTATGTGTTATAATGTATCAGGGGCATTGCAGTGTGTAGCATAATGTATAACGGGCATTGCGGTGTGTGGCATAGGGTATAACTGGCATTGCGGTATGTGTCACAGGCATTACGGTGTATGGTATACTATATCACGTGCATTGTGGTATGTGGTATAATGTCTCAGGTTCATTGCTGTGTGTGTCATAATGTATCACGGACATTGCGGTGTGTGTCATAATGTATCACGGACATTGCGGTGTGTGGTATACTATATCATGGGCATTGTGGTATGTGGTATAATGTCTCAGGTTCATTGCAGTGTGTGTCATAATGTATCACGGACATTGCGGTGTGTGTCATAATGTATCACGGACATTGCGGTGTGTGGTATACTATATCATGGGCATTGTGGTATGTGGTATAATGTCTCAGGTTCATTGCAGTGTGTGTCATAATGTATCACGGACATTGCGGTGTGTGGCATAATGTATCACGGACATTGCAGTGTGTGGCATACTATATCACGGGCATTGTGGTATGTGCTATAATGTATCAGGGGCATTGCAGTGTGTAGCATAATGTATAACGGGCATTGCGATTCCTGTCATAATGTGTCGGAGGCATTACGGTGTGTGGCATAATGTGTCGGGGGCATTACGGAGTGTGCATATTGTGTCATGTGCATTATTGTGTGTGGCATAATGTCTGAGGGCCTTTGCAGTATGTGGCATAATGTATACTGGGCAGTACTATAAGGAGGAAAAATGACAAATAATGGAAGGGGCATGAATCAGGATTATTTTTGTTTCCTGTGGTGGCTAACGTCTGGGCGTGTAGGTTGCAAAACTGGGGTATAAGGTAGTCTTTTCCTGCAATGCCACGCCTCTTTATGTGAAGCCACGCCCATTTAATAGAAACCACGCCCCTTTTTGGTGGCGCGCGCCTATGTTTGTCCCTTTACTAGTGTCAATTATGGGGGGGGGGGGGGGCGCCGTAGAATTTTTTGGCTTGGGGGAGAAAAATTTCTAGTTACGCCACTGCCCCTGATATATGTGACAGTCTCTATCATGTCCTCGTTAGTGATGAGCGGGTTCGGTTTCTCGGAAACCGAACCCCCCCTGAACTTCACGCTTTTTACACGGGTCCGAGGCAGACTCGGATCTTCCCGCCTTGCTCGGCTAACCCGAGCGCGCCCGAACGTCATCATCCCGCTGTCGGATTCTCGCGAGGCTCGTATTCTATCGCGAGACTCGGATTCTATATAAGGAGCCGCGCGTCGCCGCCATTTTCACACGTGCATTGAGATTGATAGGGAGAGGACGTGGCTGGCGTCCTCTCCGTTTAGATAGAGAGTGAGACACTTGATTTACTGGAGCATTAGGAGTACTCAGAGAGTGCAGAGTTTTGCTGATAGTTATACTAGTGACCACCAGTTTTATTTATTATTTAATATAATCCGTTCTCTGCCTGAAAAAAAACGATACACAGTCACATACCATATCTGTGCTCAGCCTCAGTGTGCTGCATGATAATATCATCTATGTATATCTGACTGTGCTGAGTAGTGCTCACTGCTCACACAGCTTAATTGTGGGGGAGACTGGGGAGCAGTTATAGCAGGAGTACATATTTAACAGTGCACACTTTTGCTGCCAGAGTGCCAGTGTGACTGACCAGCAGTGACCACCAGTATATTGTCTGCCTGAAAAAGTTAAACACTCGTGTGGTGTGTTTTTTTTTTATTCTATAAACGCATTCTGCTGACAGTGTCCAGCAGGTCCGTCATTCATTATATTTCTATCTTCTTCATACTAGTAGTTTAGGAGTCTGCAGTGCTGACAGTGTCCAGCAGGTCCGTCATTATATAATATATACCTGTCCTGCAGTAGTGATATATATATATTTTTTATATCATTATCATCCAGTCTATACTAGCAGACGCAGTACGGTAGTCCACGGCTGTAGCTACCTCTGTGTCGGCAGTCGCTCGTCCATAATTGTATACCTACCTGTGGTGGTTTTTTTTTTCCTATCTTCTTCATACTAGTAGTTTAGGAGTCTGCAGTGCTGACAGTGTCCAGCAGGTCCGTCATTATACAATATATACATGTCCTGCAGTAGTGATATATATATATATTTTATATCATTATCATCCAGTCTATACTAGCAGACGCAGTACGGTAGTCCACGGCTGTAGCTACCTCTGTGTCGGCAGTCGCTCGTCCATAATTGTATACCTACCTGTGGTGGTTTTTTTTTTTTCTATCTTCTTCATACTAGTAGTTTAGGAGTCTGCAGTGCTGACAGTGTCCAGCAGGTCCGTCATTATACAATATATACCTGTCCTGCAGTAGTGATATATATATATTTTTTATATCATTATCATCCAGTCTATACTAGCAGACGCAGTACGGTAGTCCACGGCTGTAGCTACCTCTGTGTCGGCACTGGCAGTCGCTCGTCCATAATTGTATACCTACCTGTGGTGGTTTTTTTTTTCTATCTTCTTCATACTAGTAGTTTAGGAGTCTGCAGTGCTGACAGTGTCCAGCAGGTCCGTCATTATATAATATATACCTGTCCTGCAGTAGTGATATATATATATTTTTTATATCATTATCATCCAGTCTATACTAGCAGACGCAGTACGGTAGTCCATGGCTGTAGCTACCTCTGTGTCGGCACTGGCAGTCGCTCGTCCATAATTGTATACCTACCTGTGGTGGGTTTTTTTTTCCTATCTTCTTCATACTAGTAGTTTAGGAGTCTGCAGTGCTGACAGTGTCCAGCAGGTCCGTCATTATACAATATATACCTGTCCTGCAGTAGTGATATATATATATTTTTTATATCATTATCATCCAGTCTATACTAGCAGACGCAGTACGGTAGTCCACGGCTGTAGCTACCTCTGTGTCGGCAGTCGCTCGTCCATAATTGTATACCTACCTGTGGTGGTTTTTTTTTCTATCTTCTTCATACTAGTAGTTTAGGAGTCTGCAGTGCTGACAGTGTCCAGCAGGTCCGTCATTATACAATATATACCTGTCCTGCAGTAGTGATATATATATATTTTTTATATCATTATCATCCAGTCTATACTAGCAGACGCAGTACGGTAGTCCACGGCTGTAGCTACCTCTGTGTCGGCAGTCGCTCGTCCATAATTGTATACCTACCTGTGGTGGTTTTTTTTTTTCTATCTTCTTCATACTAGTAGTTTAGGAGTCTGCAGTGCTGACAGTGTCCAGCAGGTCCGTCATTATACAATATATACCTGTCCTGCAGTAGTGATATATATATATTTTTTATATCATTATCATCCAGTCTATACTAGCAGACGCAGTACGGTAGTCCACGGCTGTAGCTACCTCTGTGTCGGCAGTCGCTCGTCATCCATAAGTATACTAGTATCCATCCATCTCCATTGTTTACCTGAGGTGCCTTTTAGTTGTGCCTATTAAAATATGGAGAACAAAAATGTTGAGGTTCCAAAAATAGGGAAAGATCAAGATCCACTTCCACCTCGTGCTGAAGCTGCTGCCACTAGTCATGGCCGAGACGATGAAATGCCATCAACGTCGTCTGCCAAGGCCGATGCCCAATGTCATAGTACAGAGCATGTAAAATCCAAAACACCAAATATCAGTAAAAAAAGGACTCAAAAATCTAAAATAAAATCGTCGGAGGAGAAGCGTAAACTTGCCAATATGCCATTTACCACACGGAGTGGCAAGGAACGGCTGAGGCTCTGGCCTATGTTCATGGCTAGTGGTTCAGCTTCACATGAGGATGGAAGCACTCAGCCTCTCGCTAGAAAAATGAAAAGACTTAAGCTGGCAAAAGCACAGCAAAGAACTGTGCGTTCTTCGAAATCACAAATCCACAAGGAGAGTCCAATTGTGTCGGTTGCGATGCCTGACCTTCCCAACACTGGACGTGAAGAGTAGAGATGAGCGGGTTCGGTTTCTCTGAATCCGAACCCGCACGAACTTCATGTTTTTTTCCACGGGTCCGAGCGACTTGGATCTTCCCGCCTTGCTCGGTTAACCCGAGCGCGCCCGAACGTCATCATGACGCTGTCGGATTCTCGCGAGACTCGGATTCTATATAAGGAGCCGCGCGTCGCCGCCATTTTCACACGTGCATTGAGATTGATAGGGAGAGGACGTGGCTGGCGTCCTCTCCATTTAGATTAGGAGAGAGAGAGAGAGATTGACCTGAGGCTGATACTGTAGAAGAGAGTGCAGAGTTTAGTGACTGACCACAGTGACCACCAGCAGTGCAGTTGTTTTATTTAATATATCCGTTCTCTGCCTGAAAAAAACGGTACACACAGTGACTCAGTCACATACCATATCTGTGTGCACTGCTCAGCCCAGTGTGCTGCATGCCTGCATCATCTATGTATATATTATATATCTGACTGTGCTCAGCTCACACAGCTTATAATTGTGGGGGAGACTGGGGAGCACTGCAGTGCCAGTTATAGGTTATAGCAGGAGCCAGGAGTACAAGACAGTCACATACCATATCTGTGTGCACTGCTCAGCCCAGTGTGCTGCATCATCTATGTATATATATTATATATCTGACTGTGCTCAGCTCACACAGCTTATAATTGTGGGGGAGACTGGGGAGCACTGCAGTGCCAGTTATAGGTTATAGCAGGAGCCAGGAGTACATATTATATTAAAATTAAACAGTGCACACTTTTGCTGCAGGAGTGCCACTGCCAGTGTGACTGACCAGTGACCTGACCACACTGACCACCAGTATAGTTAGTAGTATACTATATTGTGATTGCCTGAAAAAGTTAAACACTCGTCGTGTGACTTCACTTGTGTGGTGTTTTTTTTTTTATTCTATAAAAAACTCATTCTGCTGACAGACAGTGTCCAGCAGGTCCGTCATTATATAATATATATACCTGTCCGGCTGCAGTAGTGATATATATATATTTTTTATATCATTATTTATCATCCAGTCGCAGCAGACACAGTACGGTAGTTCACGGCTGTAGCTACCTCTGTGTCGGCACTCGGCAGTCCATCCATAATTGTATACCACCTACCCGTGGTTTTTTTTTCTTTCTTCTTTATACATACATACTACTACATCTCTTTATCAACCAGTCTATATTAGCAGCAGACACAGTACAGTACGGTAGTTCACGGCTGTGGCTACCTCTGTGTCGGCACTCGGCAGTCCGTCCATAATTGTATACCACCTAACCGTGGTTTTTTTTTCTTTCTTCTTTATACATACATACTACGACATCTCTTTATCAACCAGTCTATATTAGCAGCAGACACAGTACAGTACGGTAGTTCACGGCTGTGGCTACCTCTGTGTCGGCACTCGGCAGTCCGTCCATAATTGTATACCACCTAACCGTGGTTTTTTTTTCTTTCTTCTTCATACATACATACTACGACATCTCTTTATCAACCAGTCTATATTAGCAGCAGACACAGTACAGTACGGTAGTTCACGGCTGTGGCTACCTCTGTGTCGGCACTCGGCAGTCCGTCCATAATTGTATACCACCTAACCGTGGTTTTTTTTTCTTTCTTCTTTATACATACATACTACGACATCTCTTTATCAACCAGTCTATATTAGCAGCAGACACAGTACAGTACGGTAGTTCACGGCTGTGGCTACCTCTGTGTCGGCACTCGGCAGTCCGTCCATAATTGTATACCACCTAACCGTGTTTTTTTTTTCTTTCTTCTTCATACATACATACTACGACATCTCTTTATCAACCAGTCTATATTAGCAGCAGACACAGTACAGTACGGTAGTTCACGGCTGTGGCTACCTCTGTGTCGGCACTCGGCAGTCCGTCCATAATTGTATACCACCTACCCGTGGTTTTTTTTTCTTTCTTCTTTATACATACATACTACTACATCTCTTTATCAACCAGTCTATATTAGCAGCAGACACAGTACAGTACGGTAGTTCACGGCTGTGGCTACCTCTGTGTCGGCACTCGGCAGTCCGTCCATAATTGTATACCACCTACCCGTGGTTTTTTTTTCTTTCTTCTTCATACATACATACTACGACATCTCTTTATCAACCAGTCTATATTAGCAGCAGACACAGTACAGTACGGTAGTTCACGGCTGTGGCTACCTCTGTGTCGGCACTCGGCAGTCCGTCCATAATTGTATACCACCTAACCGTGGTTTTTTTTCTTTCTTCTTCATACATACATACTACGACATCTCTTTATCAACCAGTCTATATTAGCAGCAGACACAGTACGGTAGTTCACGGCTGTAGCTACCTCTGTGTCGG